>NC_133658.1:646802829-648002829 GCF_037893015.1 Macrotis lagotis
CCTTGGACCATTTATGGTGCGTGGTGAATAATAAGGAGGGAGGCATGCCAATATAAAATAATTTGTTTTATTTTTTAATCAATTATATAGGAGCTTATAGCATTTATTATTTAATTAAATAAACATTCACAAAGTAACTATGTACCAGATATGCTAAGCATGAAAATTGTATGAATTGTTGGGTCCCAAAACAATTCTGTGAAGTAGGTACCATACTCCTTATTTCTCAGATTTTGCAAATAAGGACACTGAGGCTTAGAGAGGTGAAGAAACTTGTGAGGTAACATAATTTTTAAGCACCAGGGTTAAGTTTTGATCTCAGGTCTTGATTACAGGTCCAACCTCTAGCCATCTGGTCACACTGCCTTTCTCATTTAAATGAGTGAAGATCTACTAAGCAGTTACCTTGGGAGGCTGTTCCCTTATTCCAATAGTGCTATCATTGTTCAGAACATTTCACAATCCCTGCACTCTAATCTTTTGAATATTCTCAATGAGGCAGATTCTACCTTTTTCATTTGCTTTCCCTGTGACCTTAGGCAAATCACTTAAGGCCTTTTCCGAAATTTCTTCATTTGTAAAATGAGAAGATTGGACTAGATGGTTTTTTGGATCAACTGAGATCTAGCTATATTATCCTCTGGCTTGCCCAATAAATAAAGATAAACAAAAAACTATCATTCCCATATAGTGTGATTGTAAGCTTAGTCCTGAAGAACATTTTGAAAGAGAAGCTCAGAAATATTGTCAGAACAAGCACATGACCTTCCAAGGGACAATATTCACATATAAAATATATTCTGTTGCTCTGATATGTTTCTACTATGGAAGATCTTCCTAGAGTGATTTCATGAATCAGACATATCTTCCATTGACAAAGTCTCTGCCCTCAAAGAACTTACAAATGATTGGGGGAAGGCAACACACTATAGGGAGTTAATAGGGGGGGGAAATGCCAGAGGGTACCTTGCCCAGGGGCATGATGAAGATCATGACCAAACCAAAACCAAGCAGAGTAGATGATGGCAGATGAGGAGATGACTAGGATTTTGAGCCTTCTATAAAAGGAGGCTACAGAAGGAGCTTTTTGCTCTACTCTCAGTCCTCCAAGTAAAGAAGTAAAAGTAACTGAGGGTATTTTTTTTAAGTTTTTGCAAGGCAATGGGGTTAAGTGGCTTGCCCAAGGCCACACGGCTAGGTCATTATGAAGTGTCTGAGGCCAGATTTGAACTCAGGTACTCCTGACTCCAGGGCCGGTGTTCTATCCACTGCGCCACCTAGCCACCCCTGTAACTGAGGGTATTGATGAGGTATGAGTAGCAAAACTGAAGAAATCTCTATAACGATAGTATCTAGTAATGATTTTTCTCTGGTGGTCAGTTTATGCTTGGTAAAGCATAATGAAGATGATGATGGAGTTGATTCTGATCAGGGCAGATAGTGGCAAATGAAAAATGGTGGTGGTGGTAATTATGATGATGATAATCATGATGATGATGATGATGATGATGATGCAGCAATCCCTGGTGAAATCTAGAACATAATTTTAAAGAATTACTTTGTGAAATTGTAAAATGAGGAGTGATAGTCATTCTAAGCCAAGATTCAAAAAGGACAAATAAGGGTGGCTAGGTGGCGCAGTGGATAGAGCACCGGCCCTGGAGTCAAGAGTACCTGAGTTCAAATCTGACCTCAGACACTTCATAATGACCTAACCGTGTGGCCTTGGGCAAGCCACTTAACCCCATTGCCTTGCAAAAACTAAAAAAATCAAAAAACAAACAAACAAAAAACCAAATAATGATAGGTTACCTCATTTCATTATTGAGAGATCTTGTTCACTTGTTAAATAATATTATGCTCATAATATATCTAGATTTCTATAACACATTTAGCTAATTTTCTCATAATATCCTTGTGGCCAAGATGTAGAGAGATGAACTAGATAAAAGTCAGTTAAAAAGAAGATTATCATTTGATTCAATTTTGTTACCTAAAGTTTAGTCATCAATGACTAGTTGTCAATCTGGAGGGAGATCCTTTTCTCTATTTGGTTCAAAATTATTTTTCAGTCATTTGAGGGAAGGCTTGTAAAGAATACTAACATGGTGCAACTGGATTTTGATATGACTAATAAATGATCTAAAGCTCTTGCCCCTGTGACTTGATGGCCATTTTCCTTTCCTTTCCTTTCCTTTCCTTTCCTTTCCTTTCCTTTCCTTTCCTTTCCTTTCCTTTCCTTTCCTTTCCTTTCCTTTCCTTTCCTTTCCTTTCCTTTCCTTTCCTTTCCTTTCCTTTTCCTTTCCTTTCCTTTCCTTTCCTTTCCTTTCCTTTCCTTTTCCTTTCCTTTCCTTTCCTTTCCTTTCCTTTCCTTTCCTTTCCTTTCCTTTCCTTTCCTTTCCTTTTCCTTTCCTTTCCTTTCCTTTCCTTTCCTTTCCTTTCCTTTCCTTTTCCTTTCCTTTCCCAAGTAAGCCCTTATAAATAGATTTGTCAGAAGACTAAATTTGCTTGTTTGTTTTTCTTTCTATCTTCATTTTTTTATAATTTTGAGTTCCAAATTTTCTCTCTCCCTCCATTTCTTCACCAATCCACTGAGAAGGAAAGTAATAAGATACCCATTATGTATGGAAAGACATACAAAACATATTTCCATACTAGTCATATTATAAAAAAAGAAATTGAAAAAGTATACTTCAATCTTCATTCAGAGTTCATCAGGTCTCTCTCTTGAGGTAGATAGCATTTTTCATTTTCATTATGAGTCCTTTGGAACAATCTTTGATCATTGTATTGATCAGAGTATCCAGGTCCTTCACAACTGATCATCACTACAACATTACTGCTACTATTACTATGTACAATGTTCTCTTGGTCCTGCTCACTTCACTTTTCATCAGGTCATATAAATCTTCTTAAGTTTTTTTGAAATCATCCCCCTTGTCATTTCTTATAGCATCATAGTTTACATCACAATCATATTCCACAATTTATTCAGCCATTTTCAAGTGACGATTATCACTTTAACTTCCAATTCTTAACCATCAAAAAAAGAGCTACTTTAAATAATTTTATACAAATGGTTCTTTCCCCCTTTTTTTGGACATATATGCTTGGTAAGTTCAAAGGGCAATTGATCTCCAGAATGGTTGGACCAGTTAGCAACTCTACTAACATTAATTAGTAGCATTTGTGTATTTGTTTCTATATTCCTTTGAACGTTTGTCATTTTTCTTTTTTGACATGTCAGTCAATCTGATAGGCATGAGGTAGTACCTGAGAGTTGCTTTAATTATTTTTCATCAATTATTAGTGATTTAGAACACTTATTTCATATGATTTTTTGATAGCTTTGATTTCTTCTTCTGAAAACTGCCAGTTCATATCCTTTGACCATTTATCAGTTAAGGAAGACCATATCTACTTGTTTATTCATCTTGTTTTAGATGGGTTGCAGACCCATGTGAGAAGAGACATCAGTGTAGGAAAGAAAGGAGCAGTTTTTCTAGGTTAATAAGTTTATTAAATTTGAAGATGGCAAGGTAAAACTTGAAGGAATAGACAACATGATGGATAGAAGAATTAGGACCCCAATAATCCAGAATAATAGACTGAATTAATGAAAATAACACCAAAAAACCCCATAAATGCAAACTTCAACATTTATTTTAAACAATAACTATACAATGTATAGCTATTGTATAGTATACAATGGCAGTTCATGTGAAAAAAAAGATCCAGGAAGGGGTTTGTGGACTACAAACCATATGTCAGCAGTGTAATAAGGCAGCCAAGAGACTAATGCAATTTTAGTCCATGTTAATAAAAATTCAGTTTCTAGAATAAAGGTGGCAATAGCTCCAAGTCAAACCACTTTTAAAGTACTGAACTCAGTTATGTGTATCACATTTTAGGGACATTGGTAAAGTGAAATGCATCCAAAGGAGGGTGAATTGGAATGCATTCAGAGTGAGGGCAGGGAAATGATGGTGTATATAAATCAGATGAGAAAAATGGAGGTGTTTATCTCAAAGAAGTGATGAGTAAATAGAAATGTCAGTATCTGTCTTTATGTATCAGACAGACTACCATGGAGAAGAGAGACTAGATTGCTTCAGCTAAGCCATGGAGAATAGAAGTGGAGCGATAAGTAGAAGTTACAATGAACTAGTTTGGCTTGATATAAGAAACTTGGTAGGACAGTTCAAAAATAGAATTGCCTTGTGCAAGATACAATTATTCCTGATTTGTTTAAGTGAAAGTTGATCATCATAGAGTGGATCTATTAGGGGCATCATAAAGGGAATTTTTGTTCCAGTATTTGTTAAACTAGATGGTTTGCAAATGTCAAGACAATTTGTAACTGGTGAAAGTACTAACTTCTAATTTCTGACCCATTTGTAGTATATATCCATGCTACATATACCAATTGACTAATTTGAAAAGTTACTTGTACATATTCATATCTTTATCTGGGTCAAAAGAATTTTTCCTCTATTTTATTTTTCTACTGTAGAGGATTAGAATTTAGATTCACTGGAGAACATACTAGGATGTGTTGGGATTATTCTTAGTCGCCTATGAATTAAAAGCATTGAGAGATACAATTATCATGTATATTAAAAACAAAACATATCTAACTGGCCATTTCTAAAAACTTATACTCTCTCTGAGTTGCTATCTGTGAACCTTCTCAATTCTACTCTGAACTGTCATTTTAATTGGTTGGGAAACAAAATGCTCCCTTATTCTCTACTTCTGGTTATTCTATTTGAAATTCTTGGGTTTTTTCATTAGCTTTAGTCTTGCTTATGGGACAATCTCTTGATATCTAGCCTAGGGTTTCATGGACTTGACACAGTTTTTCATCGTATACAATGGGGCCCTTTCAGGAATACTGAAGCACACATGTAAAAGCTTTACATATACATTTCATCTGTATATATTTATTTTCCTACAGTGCAGGAAAAATCTTTCAAATGTGGATTTTGCCTTTGTGATTGCATATGGGCCAATAGATATTACTTAAATTGCAAAATAAAGTGACATTTTAAACCAGCAAGTGTTGCTAAAGAAGCCTAAAGAAGGTTCCATAAATTTAGATTCATCACCTATAATTACAGTAAGCTAGTTATTCAAAACTTCTGTGACTTGTGGCTAAACTAACAGTCTCCTTTTGGGTCTTAAGTACACATTCCAATACAAGTTTTATCTTGAGTTTTCTCTTTCTTTATACTATTGCTTAATGATCTCATCAGCTCTTGTGGGTGCAGTGATCATTTTTATGCAGATGACTCTCAAATCTATATATCCTTTCATGTTTCTCACACTCCAGTCCTGCAATTAATCCTGCTCTTAGACATCTCCACCTAGATATTCCATTGATATCTCCAAATTCAGCATCTCCAAAAGAAAATTCACTATAAATAATGTCCCCCAAACCCATACCTCCTTAAAACATTCCTGTTTCTGTTGAAAGCATTATCATCCTTCTGGTTACTCAATTCATCATAAACCCAGATTCTTCCCTTCCCTCACCCTCCATATTCAATCAGTTGTCAAATCTTACTAATGTACCATCACGTGATCTCTGTCCCTCATTTTAATAGTACTAAAACACAACTCTGATTAGTTGGTCTTCCTACTTTATAAACATTTATTAGGTACCTACTATATATTAGTCACTGTACCAAGTGCTAGCTCAACAATCCATAATGACTCCTTTATGCCTCTAAAATAAAATAGGTGGTACAGTGGAAGGTAGACATTCAAATCCTAATTCAGACTGTTCCTAACTCTGTGACTTACCTAGGTGAGTCACTTAACCTTCCTTGATCTCCTTGTCTACAAGATTTGAAGATAGTAATAGTACTATTTCAAAGAATGGTTGAAGTTCAAGTGGTATGATCCATGTAAAATGTTTTGCAAAAAATATTTACATGTTACTATTGTTAATAATTCTAAAATACAAACTCCTCACCATGGCCAATAGAACTCTCAGAAATCTGGCTCCCAACTCCTTGATCAGACTAATTTCATATTATCTTCTCATTCATTTTGCTGCCTAGTCAAAATGGTTTATTTGCTTTCCCCTATCTTTGCCATTATGTTTTACATCTCCAGAATTTTTCACTGGTCATCTACCACACTTGGAATGCACTCTCTCTCCTCATCACTTGCCCTCCTTCAAGTCTCAACCCAGGTCCCACTCCCCACAAAACCTTTCCTGAAATCCCCAATTATTACTTTTTTTTAACCTCCTGTATTAACTTTGCATTTACTTTTATGTGTACATTTTCATTTGTCTCCTTCTCCATTTAAACTCATATCCAATAAAATGTAAGTTTCATTATGGTAGGGATAGTTTAATTCTTTTTGTCTTTATATCAAATAAGATAATATATAGAAAGTACTTAGCAAAAGTGAAAGTGCGCTATTAATGCTAGGTGGTAGGAGTAGGAGTCAGAGTAGTAGAAGAGAAGGAAGGGGAAAAGCAGGAAGAGGAGGAGAAGTGGTTGTTGCAATTATAGTAGTAGCATCTCTAATACTTAGTAATAAGTATTAATCAGTATTTATTGAATAATTGATTTGGATTGAACCAATAGGAAAATCTTAATTTTGTTTGGTCCACTAACAGAATATATGGTCAATATCTAGAGTTTGGAAGGTTCTTAGAGGTCAAAGATTCCAATACTTTCATTTCATTGAAGAGGAACCTAAGATCCAAAGAAGTTATCTATAGTCACATCTAGTCCTCTGATGATTACATCAAGCTATTGTATCTTCCAGAACATTGAATATCATCCTTGATGTGAATAAAAGTAAAAAGTTGAACCAAGTAGTCACTGTAGTCTATCTATCCTGAAGTTCTTTGAAATTTTGATATCTGTGTAAAGGGGTACTTTTTCTGAGAAGGGAATTCAAGTTTTCATTTTCTTCTACTGAATCAATTACAACTTTTTTTTAAATACTTCAAAAGAACTGTGATATGATCAAGGAGGCACTCCCTCCTGTGATGTGGACCACAGATCCTACATTCCTTCCTAATTGTCATTGGCCAGGAAAAACTCTTTCTCTGGTGGTGATAAGTCTTATTAAACTTGGTGAGTCTGGTTCTCAGATTACAGACTATCAATGAACTGATCCTTGAAGTATTTTTTTTTGCATGGTAGAACAGAATCAGTGGTTCTACTTGATTTGCAAAATTACTGAGAGTCTGGAATAATTTCCATGACAAAATGAGGCAGTGGAGAAGGATTTTGCTAAGGAAGACTTCAATGCTGCCTTTTGCTATAGAGTCGAATCCTTTCCTTAAAATCAACACACAATAACTCAATAAGAACTTGTGTCCTCTATACCTTTCAATTAGCTATATGACTGGCAAAATGTGGGTGCTAAAATCAATTTATTTCAACTTAGAAAACATTTCTTAAAATGCCTATTTGTGCCAGGTCTTGTGTTTGGTGCTGGTGATACAAACACATACCTGTCCCTACATTCTGATATCTATATAATAGGAACATTTATTCTTAAAATTGCTTGATGCAGATATGTATGTATATATACATATATATAAATATTCAGACACATATATTTCTGTCTGTGTGTATACATATACATAAACATAAATACATTTATATGAACATATATACACAAAGTAGTAAAGGTGGCAGTGGTGGGGTTAGAGGGGACGAATCACTATCAGCTGGAGAAATCAAGAAAGGCTCCTTGAAGAAGTTGGCACTTAAATCAAGTCTTGATAAAAGGAAGAGTTTCCAAAGGGGTGAGGAGGAGGCAGTGTCCTGAGTATTTAGGTAAGCATGGGTAAATGTTCAGAGGCAAGAAAAGGAATATCATGTTATGGAGAATATAAAGTAAAAGAGTATTGCTGAAACAGTCATTGCTGAAAATGGTTTCATATCTCCCCTAGGATAAGCTCATCCCCTGAAATCTATTCATCATGCAGATTGACTCAGCTTTCAACAATCTCTATACCTCAAGTGTCTCTGTAAGGCAGAACAATAAACTCCTTCCAAAGTCTTATTTTAGAGAGAACTTTCTAGGTAACTCTTCATTTTCCATCAGGTTTCTGCTTGGTTTCCACTTCACAAACATCATGCCTCTCTCTCAGAATTCCTTTAAAGCTGCGTTTTTCAGTTTCCCTCTATATATGATTTTTCCAATAGACTGCAAGTTCCTTGAGTGCAAGGAAGGTCTGTATTTTTCTTTTTTTGTATCACCTGTGCTTAGCACAGTCCTTAGTAAAAATTTATTGACTATTAAAATAGAGTACTATTAATTAAATTAAATTAATTAATTAAAATAGAGTAGCGTTAATCAGAGGGATTAAACTATAATCAGACTGGCAAGACATGTTGGAATCAAACTGTAAATGGTAAATACCAGCTAGGGAAGTTTATATTTTATTATGGAGGCAATAGAGAATCACCAGAGCTTCTTCCACTTGGGAGAGAAATGGTCAGATGTTTGCTTTAGGAATATCAATTTTGTGTGGAGAGAAGAGCAGCATTGGTATTCCATTATACAGTTTCCATTTGGATATCAGTAAGCCTGCACAGACCTGGAGAAAATGAACCATATTCATTTTGACATTCTCATTATAAATGAAACCAGGAGACATAAAAAGGTAGCAGCTAAATAGAAGGACATTTCACAGGTTCTCCTTAGAGAGATGAATAGAGGAGTTGGCAGAATTGGTTTCTTCATACAGCTAACAGTAATAGGAAATGTCATTCCATGTGATACTTGGTCCTCTTGCCTTGCAGTATTCATGGTGATCATCAGCCAACAGGCTGTCACAGCCAACACACCATCATCTGTTGTGGAGCTTTAAAAAGCATAGCCATTCTAGAAAGACTTCAATGAGATTGTCCCAGGCATTCTTTGAACTCAATGTGCAAGCATGAAGTATAGTCAAAATTATACTGGAAAAGACAAGAACAGTGAATAAGAGTCAGGAAGACCTAGTTTGAGATCTAGCCTCAGACACTGGATCCTTGAAGGAGTCAGGTAACTTTTGTCTGCCTCAGTTTCCTCAATTGTAAAATGGGAATAATAGCAGTATCTACTCTAATACCAAGGTTGTGGAAAATACAGACTGAGAAAATATTTTTAAAGTGCTCAACACAGGAACTTGCATACAAAGTACAAATATTATTTTTGTTATTTTATTATTATCATTATTATCAAGAAATAGAAGAAACCACAGACTTTCTAACTACTCAGAAGTAGGTCACCTTTATTTATTAGTACCTTCTTGCATGCATTGGCCACCAGGTAAAAGAGGTCTTCTCTTTTCCAAAGGTTCATAGGACCTCTTGAAGGTATACTCAGTTCTGGTTCAGCAGCCAATTAAAAGGCTTCTTGTCACCATGCAATAAGCTGACAGGAAACAATTGGAATACTTGGACTTACTCTGAAAAAGGATAGAGAAGGATTTTTCATTGCACACATTTCCTGACAAAAATTCATTATAGATCTATGTGGATTGGTAGCAAACAAAAACTATATATGCACGCTTTAAATATTGAACCATCCTCCTCCTTCTCCCAGTCCTCCTTTTTCTTCCTCTTCTTCCTCCTTTCCTTCTCCTCCTATTCTTCCTTCTCCTCCACCTCCTCTTCTTTCTCATAGCCAGCATTTGTGTTGCACTTTAACATTTACAAAACATTTTACATTTTTTCTATTTTATCTTCATAACAATGAGAGAAATACATGTTCTTATCATTGTCAGTTTACAGATGAGGAAACTGAGGCTGAGAGGCTAAATAACTTGTCCAAGATCACACAGTACATATATAAGGAAGGACTCAAACTTGGGTTTTTCAATTCTATAAGTTCTATATTCTATTTACTGCCTCAGTAGCCTCTTCTCTCATTACTTTTGCTGAAAACCAGTGCTGCAGCTCTATTGTTGATATTTAAGCTCCTACCCTTAGACAGTTAAAGTCCAGTGTAGAAGACCAGATACATGCTTAGGAAGTAGTTAGGTAACAACTCAATAGATAATGATAAAAAAACAATAGAAGTGTCCATTGAATTGACACAGAAGCTAAATATTATACCCTTTGTTCCCTGTTACTCCATATTTAATTCAATGTAACTTAACTGATCATATTCAGGCTCCCTCCTTCTTGCCATTCAGTTCTGTAGGATGCTTCTTCAATATTTTCCACTATTAGATAAGCTGGACAGATCCATTGGATACCAGGTGGAGAATAAAAGGTAATCTTCCAACTTCTTTCTGATGCCAAAGAGAAAAGTGACCCACCAATTAATCTTTCTTCACCATATCTTCATCTGTCCTGCCTCCCCACCCCCTTTCACCATAGCAAAAAGGGGCAGGATTTATTGCAAATCTAATCATCAAAGGTTAGGGCTTGCCTTGAGTTTGAAACTTAAACATGATAATAAGTGTTGAGTTTGTTTGTTTTTTAAAATTTATAGTCAAGAGGGGCAGCTAGGTGATGCAGTGGATAGAACACCAGCCCTGGAGTCAGGAGGACCTGAGTTCAAATATGACCTCAGATATTTAATAATTGCCTAGCTGTATGATCTTGGGCAAGTCACTTAACACCATTGCCTTAAATAAATAAAAAAATTTAAAAACCTTATGGTCAAGAAGACTGAAATTCAAATTCTGCTTCTGACACTTGCTAGCTTTGTGATCCTAGGAGAGTGATTCATCTTCTCTTAGTTTCAATTTCATCACCAAATCAGAGATAAAAGTAACTGATCTATATATTTGATATTCAAAAGCATCAAATGCGATATATGTATATGTGGGTGATTACCCAAATATGTGCAACTATGTAGATGTTCATATATATATTTACATAAATATATATATATATGTGGAAATGAATGTATATACTCCTATACTATGTGTGGATACATGCACATTGTGTGTACATTTCTTACATACCTAGATAGATAGGAATGTGTGTGTATCTCTGAAAACTTTCAAGTTCTATATGAAAGTCAACTCTTATTATTGTCTCATTCTCATCTTTTCTTCAATGGGGTTCTTATAGAAGCAGTCTCTATTGTGCTAGTGTTCCTTTATATTCAATGCTTTGCATTTTATATTATGAATATTTTATATGCAAGTCTCTATATATATCTTTCTATTCTGTGCACCACCTGGTGCATGCACAGGTGGATAAAATAATTGCTTTTTTGTGGTTGTATCAAATCAAATATGTAAGCTCATCCTCCATAGGCTCACTGAAAGCATGCTTAGCACAACTCTAGTAGTCTTTAGGACAATAGCAATAATATGTACCTTGTCCTGCTTCCACATGATATTAATGTTCTTGACTAGTTTTCTATATTTTAAAAAGCTTTTTGTCAAACAATAGTTTGGTGATTATAAATATTTGGTGTGGCTATATCTAATAAAAATATTGTTCTTAAAGGATAATCTTTCTGTAGTTTCTGGTGTCAATGACCTGGTCCTGAATTATGATCATGATTCCCTCTCTTTCCAAAAATAAATTCACCTGACAGTCATTTGTGCAATGCTTCTTTGAGTATGTGGCTGAGTTCATGTGCCTGTTACCCATGAAGGGTCTTTTGATTTCACGCTTGGATCTTTGTCTTTTCACAGACTCCTGCAGGAGGTAAGCCATTTTCAGAAACATTTGACGAATCCAATAACATATCACAGTTAACAGCTTTCACTATTGTTCAGTGAAGTGGTAGTTGCTTATTCCAGAAGCATTTCTGTAGTTTTTTTGACCTGCTTATTATGTGCTCTAAAAAATGTCTACCAACCTTTCTATTATTATCATTGTGATTATTATTCATTATCTAATTTGATCATCACAACCGAGGTCATTACTCTAGGTTAATATTATTTCCATTTTTCATATGAAATGGCTAGAGTGATTATGTGACTTACTCAGAGTTATGCAGCTAGAAAGTAGCAGATTTCTATGCTCCATCGAATACTCTAGGTTTCCTCTCTCTGTGTAGAGTTAATTTCAAAGAAATTTTAATGTAAGATAACCACACTAACAGACAAATATCCAGAAGATATGTGAGTAGCAGAATGGATATATTATACAAACTAGCATTTCTTAGAGGTAGAATTCAAACCCAGGACTCTCCTGATGCCATATTCACCATTTATTCTAATGCATTGAAACTACCCTACCTTGAATCTCTTCTAAGATGAAACTATCCCTGCCCTAAAGGAGGTTACAAATGGGTAGGTATTGGTCAGCATTTTGGTGAGGATGATTGCCTTGTCTCCCCAGTGGGTACTTCTTGGATGATATGTGTGTGGGCCCTGGAGCAGTGATCTAGAGGTATGGGGAGGTCACTGCCATTCTTGGGGCTTTTGGGTTTCCTTGCCTATTGGTAGCACTGAAATGTGGCTACATCAGTAAAATAAAAGAGGATACTGACCTTTGGCATCTACTCTGTGTCAGAGAGCCTAATTATAAAACAAGGGAGGCAGCAATCAATTTGTTGGTGCTGACAGACTCATAAACAATCAAAAATATTTCAAACACAAGTACAAATGAAATACAAAATATATTTCCCCAAATCAATAGTAAACTACACTGGTACCTACCTCACAATGACCCAATCTGTTAGAGCATGAAGTTTGCTATCAGATGCTTCATCAGAGCATCGCAGCCAGAACTACTTATATGACATTACTATGATAGAGTGTTCCCTATAGCAACTTTGTATGGTAAAAGCTAATTATGTTTCACTCAGAACTAGCACATATAAATTAATTTCTTTTCATAGAATAGTAGGATCTCAAATTGGAAGAGATCTCATGAAGTCCAACTCATACCTGATACCTGAATTACCTACAATATGTGCCTGACAAGGATTCATTTAGTCAATCCTTGAAAAAATTTCCACTAGCAAGACAGAGTTAAGAGGGATATAGACTCTAGAGATAGAAGGGACTTTAAAAATCATTTAATCCATGTCCTCATGACAGTTAACTTCAAATACTGTTTCAAAGACTACTATGTGAAAGAGGGTAGAGATTTGTTTTATGTTGCTCCAGTGGTCAAAAGTAGGAACAACAGAAAGAGGTCATAGGGAAGCAAATTTTATTTTCTAGAGTCTGTAAATATTATGTTAGAGTTTTATGTGTGTGTGTGTGTGTGTGTGTGTGTGTGTGTGTGTGTGTGTGCCTCCTATTAGAATGTGTTAAATTTCATCTTTTATCACTTTTCTCTTTCTCTTGATACCCACATAATGTCAAGTGATCTAAGGAAAAGGCTCAAACATCTTAGTTGGATTTTTTATGGACAATTTATTGGAGCACATGGAATGTCAGGGCATAGATAGGTACTATTGGAAGGACCATCTTTGTCCATGAGATCACAGGTCCATCAAAGTATCTTTCACAGTACCTAGCATTATCTTTTATGTATATAGTAGGCACCTAATAAATTTAATTGATTGAATCAAATTTAAAATAGAATCCCTTTTTTCTAAAGGCAATATGTATGTGAAAATAATATTGTCTTTGAAGAAAAGACCTAGACTTCCTTCCTGTGTAACCTTGGGCCAGTCACTAACATCCCCAACCTCAGTTTCCTCAATTGTGAAATGAGGAGGTTGAACTAGATGACCTTTAAGGTCTTGTTCTTCTCTAGCTCTGTGAACTCAATAAATGCCCATCATTCCTTCAACAATTCCTTGTATACCATGGTGTCAGGTTCCCCTCACCATGCTGGTTGCCTACCTCTATATGAATTTCAGCTAATTCATAGTCTTCCTTAAATTATGACAACTGTAAGTGAACACATCAGGTGTGATCTGATCCCTGCAGAGAACAGTGGAATTATTATTACTCTTTATCTATACACTATTTCTGTTGATACAACTTATGGTCACATTGGCTATTTTTGCAGCCTAGTCATATTGTTGACTTTATAGTAAGCAATTTCTAGGTCTTTCAAGTGAACAACTATCTAGTCAGGTTACTCCCATCTGGTATTTGTGCAGTTCTTTTTATTTATAATTCTGAGTCCAAGCTTGTACATCTATCTCTATTATATTTCATCCTATTACATTTGACCCATCATTCCAGCATGCTGAGATTTGGGAGTGTCCTGATTCTATCACCTAACACAATAAATAGTCTGACTTTATGATTTTCACATATTTGACAAATTGAATGAATAAAATATATAATTGAAAAGGACAGAGAATAGGAGTTCTGCAGAATAGGAAAGAGATCTTCCTCCACATTTTCAGTGACCAATTAAGCAATAATTTTTATATGACCTTAAATAAGAGACAGTGGGGTAGAACATATCAACAGTCACTCTAAAAGCCAGTAAAATCTGAGTTCAAGTTTCACCTCTGATGCATGCTAGCTGTGACCCTACATAAGTCATATAACTTTTCTGCTCTAGGAAACTCTCTAAGATTTTAAGTTGAGAGGAAATAACCACCTGTATTGATAGAAAAAGTTTATTCCCTTAGTGGGGATCTTCTGTAATAAAGAAATCATAGGTGTAGTTCATATCCCATATATATTAGATCAGCCACAAATCTCCCTAACTATGCTATCAGTGAAGTTTCATTTATTCCTACTGTCCTAAAATTTGCTGAAATCCAGAGGCAGTATGTTCACAGCATTCCATAGTTCAGTAACCCTGTCAAAAAGGCAAATAAAATTAGTCCACTGTTATTTATTCATATTAAACCCATGCTGTCTCTCTGTTGATTATTGATTCACTTCCTAAGTACTCACAAACCTTACACTTATTCATTTTGGGGGATTTACTAGGAATTATCATGACGTTAACCTATCTATAATTTGCAGGTTCCTCCTTTGCCATCCATCTTCCATCTCCTCTCAATTTTTTAATCAAAACAATATTTTCCCTACTTAAGTCATCTGACATCTCTTCCATTCATTCTGTTTCCTAATAGTTTGCATCTTTGCATTCTTTCAATACCTCCAAGTCAAATTCATCTGGAGGAAAAGGGAAAGGTATTGAGAGCAGCCATCATCTTCTTAGATGCCTTGAGTTTCAGATCCCTCCTACTCATCTTTGTGCATTCCCTTTTCACTGTGAGGATCTTTCTTCTCTCTTTTTCTCTATCACCCACTAATATCATATGCTTTACTCTGAGCTGTAAGCTTCCCTACTCCCACCTTGAGGGATCTGTGGGAGCAGGAAGGAGCTGGTTGCTTCAAATATATTCAATGAAGATATTAGCTTCTTTTCTCACTTTGAGAATATCTATAGACAATAAGCAAAAAAAAGGAAATTCTAGGCTTCTGGTCTTTATATGGCAACAACAATAACAAAATCCACACAATAATAATAATAATAATAATAATAATAATAATAATAATAATAATAATAATAATGAAATTTAGATAGCACTTGGCTAGGAACTTTATAATTATTAGCTCATTTGATCCTTTCAACAATGGGGGGGGGAGGTATGTGCTATTATTATTTCCATTTTCATCAGATGAAGAAACTGAGGCTAGCAAGAGTCTCAGGTCAAATTTAAACTTAGGTTCAGACCCCATGAACTCTATTGTTGACTTGGGTTTGGAGGAGAAGGAGTGGAGAGGAGAGGAAGGTCATTTCTGAGAAATGCAGTGCAATAGAATCATAAAACCATGGATCTGAACTTTAATTTGATTCCCCATTCTACTACTTACTAGTAGTGTGACTGTCTTTGCCTCCTCTGACTTCAATTTCTTTTCAAGATAAAGACATTAAAATAAATAATTGCTAAGATTTCTTTTGTAAAGCACTCACTCCTTGGTGGTAAAGGATTGAGCACATCTCTGGAGGATTTGCTTTCCTGAGTGTTTTCTCCTGTGTATTTTTGTTTGGATTCCTACTTGATGTGTCATTACCTGGGAAAAATCATGATATTGGGCTGGACTTCAAAGTGCCTGAGATCTTGGGTGTAAAGCACATCAAAGGATTAGAAAACACAATGATATTTGTGATCTTGATAACATCTCAGTCATTCTCTATTCTCTTGGAAATGTTCATGTCAGAGACATAGAATTCATATCATCAGAGACTAGCCATGCTGAACTCCCTTTCCTCATTCCTCTTCTTATTTTGGACATGCTTCATCATTTCTCTTTTCCTCAAACTTAGTTTACTCTTGGCTTTAACTTTCCTGAGACTGTTCTTATAGGATTATGCTGTTCTTTAACTGTTTTTCTTGATCACATATCTACCTTCCCTTCCCTTTGCAGTTTACTTACATTGCCCTCCTCCGTTCCACATACTTGTCATATATTCTGCAATTCAGGAACCACTCTCCTTGCTGTTTTCTGAACAAGATGATCCATCACTAGATGCCAGGCTTTTTTGCTTCAAGTCCCAGCTAAAATCTTTCTATAGGAAATCTTTCCTGATGCCTTTAATTATAGTGCTTTCTCTAGTTATTTTCAATTTGTCCTGTATACATAGCTTGTTTGTACATAATTGTTTCTAAGTTATCTTCATCATCAGAGTGAAAGTTCCTTGAGAACTGGCACTATCTTCTTCCTTTCTTTGCATTCTCAAAATTGCCTAGAATGGTAGCTGGCACATGGTAATTAAGAAATATTTATTAACTGAATACTCCTGTTTTTTGTTCATGTCATTTTAAGATCTGATATCATTGGAGAACTTATTCATAGGCATTAGCTTCTTTAGATTCTTCTCTTGCCCTTTAAGGTTTATTAAAATGTTTCAATGGAAAGTAAAGGAAATGGGTTTAAATCCTGACTCTAATTTTTACTACCTAGGTGAACTTCAGCAAGTAATTTAATCTCCTTGGGTCTCAGTTTCTTTAACTGAAAAATGAAAAGGTTGGACTAGATGTTATTTAAGGTCCTTTCTAGCTTTAAATCTATAATTCAATGATTATAGTAGCTAAACTTTGTCTTAAAAATGTCCTATCCTACATTGGGGTGGGGGAGAAGGGGGAAGAGTAATATATTTTATTTTTTAAGGTATAGTTCTTTTTTGGGTCGGGGGTTTGCAAGGCAGTGGGGTTAAGTAACTTGCCTAAGGTCACATAGGTAATTATTGTCTGAGGTTGGATTTGAACTCAGGTCCTCCTGACTCCAGGGCCAGGACTTTATCCACTGCACCACCTAGCTGCCCCAGTATAGTTCTTTTAAAAGATTATTTAAATGATTTGTTTTTAACAGTCTTTCTTCTTTAAATTTTGAATTCCAGATTCTCTCTCCCTTCTGCCCTTCCCCTGTCATTGAGAAGGCAAACAGTATGATATCAACTATGCATGTGAAATCATGTAAAACATTTTCAGGCAATAAATATAGCTTTTATGTTCACTGAGAGTTCATCAGTTTTCTCTTAAGAAGTGGATAGCATATTTTTGATCATTAGTCCTTTGGAAGAGTCTTAGATCAAAATAGCCAAGTCTTTCACAGCTGATAATCACTTCAACATTGCTGTTACCATGCACAATGGTTTCCTGGTTCTTCTCACTTCACTTTTCATTGGTCCATCTAGGTCTTGCAATTTGTTTTTCTGAATTCACCCCCTTATAATTTTTGTAGTATAATAGTATAGCATCACAATCATAGCCATTCCTCAATGGATGAGTATCATCTCTTCAAGGTTCAACTTTTTGCCAACAAAAAAATATAGCTGCTATAAATATTTTTGCACATATAAATCCATTGCATTTTTCTTTGATTCCTTTGGATATAGACCTAGTAGTGGTTTTTCTGGGTCAAAAGCTATAAAGAGGTTTATAGCCATTTAGGCATACTTCCTGCTTATTCTCCAGAATTAGTGGACCTGTACACTATTCTACAAACATCAATGTACCTCTTTTCCCTCCAGCATTTGTCATTTTTGATGGGGTAAGATAGTACTTCAAAGTTGTTTTAATTTGTCTTTCTCTAATCATAGTGATATAGAGCATTTTTTTCATATATGTCCCATTTCTCTTGATTCATCTTCTC
The DNA here is from genome assembly GCF_037893015.1 of Macrotis lagotis. Lineage (NCBI taxonomy): Eukaryota > Metazoa > Chordata > Mammalia > Peramelemorphia > Peramelidae > Macrotis > Macrotis lagotis. The sequence continues at coordinate 646,820,798 of NC_133658.1, forward strand.
TTTTAGAGAAGTCTCACAGTCAATGAGCATCAGAAGTAGCATGTGAATTTAGATTCTTTAAATCCCCAGTCAAGGCTTATTCCAAGATACTAGGCTCATCTTGTTTCCTTATCTGCAAAATTAGCATATTAATATAGTTTGTGGTGATGATCTAAGAACATAGCATATGAAGAATAGAGATAAGGATTGAACCTGTGACTATTTCTTAATTTTCTGAGAACCAACCCTGGATTGGCTAGGGAAGTTGCTCTAATTGGAGAACTTTCCCCTTGAACTATCTGTGTTATCTCTGAAAAATCACTTTACCTCTCCAGACTTCAGTTTTTTTCATCTGTAAAAATGAAGAGGGGTTGTTTTCCAAGGTATCTTATGGTGTAAACTCTCTGATTGTCTAGTGGTTCTCAAAGGATGTACTATTAGTATTTCTAGGATTTTGGATCTTTTGCTGTTGTGGATAAAATAAATGTCATAAATAGTTAAATATCTATATAATATATACTTACCCAATGTATATACATATATGTTATACATATAAATTATACATATACATAATTTGAGTGTGCATATATATGAGAAGTATTTTATAGCTATGTTATTTCTAAAATATGTTTTACATTATTTTATGAAATATGTTGCTTGATAAATATTTCTGTGTATATGTATATATATATATACACACATAAATATATATATGAAATAGTATTCTCAAGAAATACAAGATTTGTCTGTTACAAACAAATTTTCACTTTAAAATATATAAAATCTTAAACTTGTAAGAACTCAATAAAAGTGGCAGCTCTAATTGGAGGATGGGAAACTATATATGCATGAGTCTCCCAATTCCATCCTAGTGTTGCCATGTTAATTATTCATGATGCTCAGAAATCCTCATGGCAAAAAAATATTATGTCATGAGCAAAAATAAAAACACAAATAAAAATGGAGTTTTCAATGTTTAATGCCATTCCACTCTATTCACGGTATCCCTTTATGATTAACTAACATTCTAGCAAGGTACATCCCAGAATCAAGAACCAAATATTTGTTCCTTGAATTAGGAATGGATGAATGAATGTACTATATTTCTATATCTCTTTGTAAGAGATAGCTTCCCCATGGGTATATCTCCTAGCTCACTTCCCATTTCTTCTCAAGGTCTTTCTTGTTTTAGGGACATTTTCTTTTCTTTCTTTTTATATCACTTCTCAATTGGTACCTCAGAGAACCAGACACATTAGGTTTCAAATAAGTGCTGCTGACGGATCAAATAACTTTTAGAGCTCCAGGAATCCATCTTAACAGCAACAAATGTACATGGAAAGAGAATGTGGAAGTTGGCATGTGCAATGAATCAAAATTGACTGGACCTCCAAAGGTGTCCTTCTTCACCATTCACCTGAGACCTTCCGAACCTTGCTCTCATTATCTCTCATTAGAAGCTACTCCAGAAATACCAGGTAAGCAGTTCCCAGTCACTGATTGGATTTGTGGGGCTGCATTAATAATGTGCATTTTTTCTCTCTCAGTGATGATCTAAATAGCAGGACATTTCAGGTGAAAATTCCAAAGGTTAGCAAAAGAGTAATTAAGGCCAAAATTGCACAGCAGCAATATGCCCATGTTTCCAGAGCCTCTCAGAACTGCCTAATGGGGGGGCAGCTAGGTGGTACAGTGGATAGAGCACCAACCCTGGAGTCAGAAGGATCTGAGTTCAAATGTGACCTTAAAAACTTAAAAATTGTCTAATTGTGTGATGATGGGCAATTCACTTAACCCCATTGGCTTAAATAAATAAAATTAAAAAAAAGAACTGCCTAATAGATTACCAAAATGGTCTTGTATATCTATGTGATCGATGCAATCAAGGTTTTTAGTAAAAAATTCAGATGTTTCTTCCATCATCCAAAACATTTCTCAACATGGCAGGATTTAGAGCTTTAAGGAATTTCAGATGTACCCTCTCATTTTTATATATTGAGAAATCAAGGAATGATGAAGTGTCATACAAGTAGTGATAAATAGGATGATGTCACCCATGACACATCTCACAGGAAAGTTGTATATTTTCTCAACACAAGTTACTGAGAGAGAATGCTGTTGTGAAAACATAAGGAAGTACATTTCTTTTCTAGATGTTGGGAATTAGAATGGTTGTCCAATACTAGACTCATGCCAGTCTCTACAGTGGAACCCAAGAACATCTTCAAGATGCAAAAATCAAAGTTTAGGGACATATCCCAAAGTCATATTTTCCTTAAAAACTAATTTTTGAATGAATGATCAATGAATTTATATCAACTCACTCTTAATTAGCCAATCTACAGGTATCCAACTGATTTCCTAACATGTGTCTCACCTATGCTAGATACTATAAAAAGTGTAAAGGAAGTAAAAGTCATGGTCCCTGACCACAATGAGTTTACATTCTGGTTCTCTAAACCTAATTATTTTTTCTAGCTTATCTCACCATTCCACAAAGTAACCTACCATTTCATTAAAGATACATTGTGGTATTGTATAATAAAGAAGTGGCCTTGGTGTTAGGAAGATCTTGCTTCAAATTCTGCCTCTGATACATACTATTCCTTTGTTTACATTATTCCTGAGCTACCCCCCCCATATTCCTAGTTCCACCTACCATCTTCCTTACCTTTACCCTTTAAGACCTAGTTCAGATTTGACTTGCTCTATGATACTTCCTCATGTTCAAGGAAGTGATCTCCCCTATCTCTAAACTATAAGTCTTTGTGACTTTCCTTCTGTACTTTATATTTGATACCAGATCTTGTGTTATAGATATTTATGTCCATATGTCATCTTCTTTACTAAATTTAAACTTCTAAATTGCTCAGGACTATATTTTGTTTTTGTATCCTTCATAGCTCCTTGCCCAAATATGAATTTAATAAATAATTGTTGAATGAAGAAAATAGTTGTCAGTTTCTGTGTATCTGCTCATTCAGTTTCTTTATCCAGATTTTAAATAAGATTGCTGCCTCTATTCCTCATTAGTGTGTCTACTTGTACTTCTCCATTCAAAGATGAGTCTTGATCTCTAACCTTTTTTTCCTGTCTCTCAGATGCTTTCTTTTCTATGAGAAAACACCAACCCCACAGAGACTCATTTTAATAAACTTTGATATCAAATATTTGTAAAGAAATTTTTGAGATCCACTATAAATTACATCGTTTGATTACTTCTTATTTACTTACCATCTTACGTACCTTCTCTAAAATTCTCATTGGTCTTATTGTTCCTTGCAGAAGGTTCCAGATGCCAGAATATCTGAATTCAAAATCTGCTTCTGAAATTTAATAACTTGAAAAAATAACTTGGCTCTTTCTGCCTTAGTTTCCTCATCTTTAAAGCAGAGATTGTTGCAAGGATGAAGCTTTATAAGACCCTATATAAATGTTCTCTATTGTTGTTTATAGTTTATGAATGCACAAGTAGTTAGTAGTATTCATTCTCTTTAAGAATTGTTCCACTGTTGCCCTGGTATGGAGGTGAGTCTCATCATTCAGGATTCCTTCTGGTAATGAATTAAAATGGTAATATGGCTTCCCATTGGCACATACATCAATCTAGGTATATGAACCTGCTTTACATATTTTAGCCTATATTCACACAGTTTTAATCATTAATTCTTTTCAGGACATTTGTACTTGATCCATGTGACACCTCTACTTTGTCATTTTGGCCTAAGATGTTTTGCAGAGTAATCATTATTTACTCTAATCTCTTTAATCTACACACTTCAAAAGTGACTTGGAAGGAAGAAAAATCTCTCCAATGTCTTTGTCAGTAAAGACCAAGCAATGCACATATTCAGTCTTTATCAACATTACATCTGTGCTCACCACTCTACCACCATGATTATCAAATGGTCTTCTAGTTGGCTTCCTGCCTTGAATCCATTTAAAGAATCTCTTATTAAAGGCTCCATTCATGTTACCATCTATGGCTCAAAATGTTCTCCTGGGAACTGAGCAGTAGGCCCAGAAATTCAACTTACACTCTACTAAAAGTCTCTCAGAACTATTAGTTCACTGACTGCTGATTCAGCTCAGAGACACTGTTTCTTTCTTCAGGCTGTATGTCAGCTTACCTGCTAGAAAGCATCTCCAAGAAAACATGAATTAAAAGTCTCTTTTACATCCTCTAGCACACAGAGAGAACTTAGAGTGGAAATTAATGTAGTCTTGTTTTCTCCTTATGTTATCATTCATCATTTCCTAGGTGCTAGGTCCCTAGGGTTCCTAGCAATGTTATCCTATTATTTAGTATTTTTGATAATGATTAAAAATAATAACATTCATATAATACTTTATGAATGTTATCTCATTTGATCCTCACCACAACCATAGGAGGTAGGTGCTAATATTGTTCCTATTTTACAAATGAGGAAACTGAGATAAATGTAGATACAATGATTTGTCTAGAGTCACACAGTTAATAAGTCAGAGGCAGGTAATTTAAACTTAGGTGTTCCTCATGTTAGATCTGGTACTCTAATTTATAAGTTCAAATATTAGGTCTTCTATTTTGGGTTTCTTATTGGACTTTTCAACTGTCCCTAAATCTTATAGATGTGGCATGGGGAAGGGATGTTTGGCTCTGCCTCTACCTCCTCTTCTTTCTTAGGCAAACCTAAAGGCTTGCTTTTAATATAATAATTATTGTATAATCTAGATGATTATAGATTATATAATGCTGTATAATCTAGTCTCTCCAGTTAGTATCAGTTTAACCTTCAGGGCTCCCATGGTCTAGAAGATAGACTGTCAAACCTGGGGTATGGGCAAAGAAAATACATTTTTCAGTTTGTCATGACTTTGCCAAAGTCCATTACAACTATACCAATTGACCCTTTGAATCATAAATTCTTAGATTTGGAAGGTTCCTAATAGGTTAATTAATCCAAACTTCACCTGAACAAAGTCCCCTCTTCATCTGCCTAATAAATTGTCATCAAGTCTTTGTTTGAGGACCTCTAATAATAAAGTGCACATTCTCTCACAAGACAGTTCATTCTATCAATGGACAGTTCTAATTGTATTGAAGCATTTGATACCGAAAAAAAAATCCCCTCTCAAGTATCCATACCACTGTCCTAGTTTACCAGGAAAAGTATGACTCTCCTCAAAATAGCAGTCCTTCAAATACTCAAAGACATTTAACCCCACATTTATCCCAGGTCTCTCAATCCTCCACTAACACAAACTCAGCCTCTAGCTCCTCCAAAGAATACTACCCTGCCTCCCCAAAAAGAACCACCCATAACCATGACTGCTGCTCCCTTTACTTGTTTTAATCATCCTTATCTGATATGCTTCCACATATCCCGAATCACCACTTATAGCATGGGATAGAAACTTGGAAAAACTTACCCAATGCAGGAACATGCAAGGAAAGTGAGATGAAGATATATATACCTTGATTATGAGTAAGAAACATGATTAAAAGTTGAAAAGAGACAGGGGGGAGCGGCGAGGTGGTGCAGTGGATAGAGCACCAGCCCTGGAGTCAGGAGTACCTGGGTTCAAATCTAGTCTCAGACACATAATAATTACCTAGCTGTGTGGCATTGGGCAAGCCACTTAACCCCATTGCCTTGCAAAAACTAAAAAAAAAAGAGAGAGAGAGAGAGAGACAGAGAATAGGTAATTAGTACCTGTTACTCTCTGGTTCAAATATATAGTCTTTTCTTTGATATAACTTGTTTATGAGCTTTTTTTAAATTGAAGTTTTATTATTTTTAGGCTCTTCAGATCATTGTCAAGTTAGCAACAATCAACAATAAAAATAATAGGGATAGGATCTGGACCTATGATTTCACTGAATACGGAATTTCAAGGTGAAGAAATTTTCTCTAACAATACAAGTTAGTGTCTTCTTTTCAATTTCTAGTCTTAAAGATGTGCATAGATAACTGAAGAGTCAAATGACTTCCCTAGGGTCACAAGACCAGAAATTGTCAGAGGTAGGATTTAAAACCATGTCTTCCTAACTTTATGGCCCATTCTTTATCCACAATGGCATAGCATAGCATAGCAAAAGAAAAACAGAAACAACAGCAACAATAACTTCTATACCCCCACTTCAAAGATTCATGATTTCATTGTTCTGGGATCTCAGGTCATTGTTGCAAAGTCTAATTCTGCTATGCCTTGGGAAGCTAGCCTGTCCCTAAGAGTTTCTTCAGTTGAAAAATTCTTCACCCTGAAGCTAATTTTCTGATGATGAATCTCTCTGAATTTAACTAGACTAGGTTCTCATATGATAGTCCCAGAATCTTTTGCCAAAATTGTACTCTCAGTTGTTTTTTTTTTTCTTGATTGGAAGGAGCTGACAGGGCTTGTATTCTAACACCATCAGTTTTTAGAACCCACGTTTCACAGCATTAGGACTCATCAGAATATGGTTTTAGAAGGGTAATATTTTTTCTCATGATTTAAACATATCTTTGTTTTACTTATGAAAGAGTATGGATGATCCCTCAGAGTCTGTCTAATCTTTTCCCAGTCTTTTCTGTTTTCTTCATGCAGATCTGGAGAAGCAGGGGATCTTCTCCACCATCAAAGGGAGACTCTCAGTCTTTTGTTGAGGTTGGGTTTGGGGTTGTGTATGATCCTAAAACCTCCTCCTCTTCTTCCCATGCCCTTGGCTCTCTGTGTCTTTAAGAAAAATGGATCAAAACATTATTTGGCCATTTGAAAGCAATTTTAATGTGGCTTAGTAAGTTTATCCGGCTCTTAAATTTTGGGGCTGGCTCCTAAATCCAAAGCAAATTGGTCAAGGTCTGTGGGATTTCATGGAACAAAGGGACCAAAAGCACATGCAGAATTCTATTCACTTGTACTTGATGACAGCTTTGCCCCCCCCCCCAACCTCATAAGCCTAAAGTTATTTACAAAGCAAAATAGGGGAGGACCACTCATAAATAATAAAAATCCATCTCAATTCACCCTTAACTAGGCCTCCTGGGGAACACCAGAACTAGAAATCTCTCTCAAACCACCTCCCCTTCCCAAATCTTTGAGCAGAGACTGTTATACATCAGGAGAGTAAATGTTCTTCATAAAAATCCCCAAGCATTACTGAAGGTAAACTTAGAAAATTTCACAAACCCACTGAGGACAGTTCAACTCTAGAGGGAATTATTTAAACTTAAGTTTTGGTTGCTCTTGAATTTCCATCTCCTATTTAGTTTAATTATTTTCCTAAGGTTGAATAGCTTAAGTCAAAAAGTTCAGGCTCTGGGTAACATAGTGGGTTGAGTAGTAATACTTGAAATCAGAAAGACATAGGCTCATAGTCTGTCTAAGACACTTAGCTATGTAACTCAGGGCAAGTTGCTCAGGGTTTTTATCCATAAAAAATGGTTTGGAACGTCATGACCCCTTAAGTCCCTACCAACTTTCAATCTATGAACTCGTGATCCTTTCCCTTTTATCTTCTTTCAAAAAATTAAGGTAGGGGACCAGTCAAATGTGCTTGCCTCCAAAGTTTTCATTGGATTGCTTTTCTTAAATTCCATATCATCTCCATTTAATCCAATGATGCTCTGATGGTGCCAAACTCAAAGATTGTTTTTATTTGAGACTCATCGTTATTTCTTCTTTACCACACACACACTTCATTTCCTTCCCTTTCAAGAGGGGGTTAGATCTACTCCTCCTTGGCACCCCAACCAGTCCTTTAGAGGGCCTGCCAAGAGCCATATTAGCAGTCCTCACAGGAAAAAGTCAACCTGATCCAGGGCTCAATGAATCCCCACTCTGTGAATGAAGGCCAAGCTCCAAAGAACACCATGTGCACAGAGCTGGGGCATTAATGCCATCTGCCTCCCAACTTTCTCATGAGTTCTAAGGACTGATCTGCATTCAGGGCACACTTAGAATGTTTTTAAACTAGGGATAATAAGAACCAATTCATATTCAATGAAATCCAATAGCATTAAATTTACTCTTATCAATCACAGAAGAAAACACCTACCACCTCAGATTTCCTGCCACTTCAGCTATGCCAACCTAGATTTCTATTTCTTGTATTAAAACCACTTCTTAATCTCTTAGGAATCAAAGTCCTTCTCCCCCTACCAGACTCATGTACCATTTATTGATATTCTTGAAATCAGAGAGAGTAAGTAAAGACCAAACTTGGTTTTGAGTACTTTGAAACCCATCTTGTAAATGGTTCCTAGAGGATGGGTTTATGAGGGATAATTTCACTATCTCATAAGTCTCTTTGTCTGCTTCAGTTCAAGTAACTGTCCTGTTTCATTACCAAAGCACAGGGGAACCCACTGTGTGAGCTGAACCAATAGTCTTCTCATATTATTCAGAAGGGCAGGGCGAGTTCAACAGTCTGTGAGGGAGAAAGAGATTCTGCAAGTGGGACTAACTCAGAGGGCAATTTGGTGACTTTTCTGATGGAGATATGCACCTGTTCTGTTGGAATGATGGGAGATGGGAACAAATAGTTGCGGCCCTTAGAAGATCTAATTGAGACATCTGGCACCATGAGCTCAGTACTTAAGAGCTGTTTCAAGCTGGTTCAAACATTCATTTGACAAGGATCTATTAAGTGCCTATCAAGTGCCAAATACTAAGCTAGGAGGTGGGGCATAAAAAATAAAAATGAAATTGTCCTTACCCTTCAATTTATTCTCCTGGGACCTGGGAGTAGGGAATAATAAGGATAAACTTGCACAAAATAATGAAAAATGAAATGAACAGAACCAAGAGAACATCATATATAGTAATAGAAGTACGAGTTTAAGAACACCTTTGAACAACCAAGCCATTTTTTGCTACAATAAATGCCTAAATTAACTAGAAAGGGCATATGAAAGACAAACACTAATTGCATTCAGAGAAAGAATTGACAAATAGAAGTATGTATAGAATGATTTTACAAAATTACATATTTGAGTATAATGGAGACCATCTTCAGGTAGGGGGAAGAAAAAGGGAATTTACATGATAACTTTATTATATATTTTTAAAAAATAGTAAATTGTAGATAAGAAATGTGAGGTTTTATATGTAAATATCTTTTTAATTTTATTATGTTATGGAAATGCTTATTTTATTCCATAAATTAAAACTAAAATGAATTTAATTTAAAAAAAACAAACACAGAAAAGTAAATACAAAATTCAATTAGAAGAAATACAAAGTAATTTTAGGATAAAGGGAGGGCATTAATAACCTTTACTAAGGAAAGGCATCATGTAGGATGTGGCATTTGACTTGAACATAAAGGAAATTAGGGATTCTAAGAGATGGAATTGAGGATAAAGTGTGTTCCAGATTGGGGGGAGGGGAAACAGGATGGATAACTTGTGCCAAGGTAGACAGGAGATACAACGGTATATATACCAGCTTAGTAGCAGATAGCACTCTGGACTTGGAGCCAAGAAGAGTTCAGTTCAAATCCCATCTCAGGTTCTTCTTAGCTGTGTGACCCCCAGCAAGTCAGTTAACCTTTCTCAGTCTTTTTTCTTCAACTGTCAAGGAAAGATAATAAGAGGGTTGTTGTGAGAGTCAAATTAAATATGTAAATATAAACATTAACTGAATGATATGAAATGATACACTTTCAGCATTCAGGACTGTTTTGGTTGGACACTAAATGAAGGGGTTTTTTAAGACGACGAGCCTGGATAGATAATCTAGAGATAGATGGTGAAGGACTTTAAATATGAAGAGTTTGTAGTAGCCATAGTCACTGAAGTTTCTCAAGCAGAATAATAACATGGCCATATTTATTTGGCAGCTAGGTGGAGAACAAAACAGGTTCTGGGTTACAAGTTGGGCAATGTGTATTGTAGCTGAGCCTCTCTTAGTGACTTGACCTCATGTGAGTCACCTCTGATTTGAGGCTCTCTCTTTTCTAAAATGCAGAGACATTGAGAGGACAGTGGGTTACACAGACACATTCTACAAACCCCTTCTGGGTTTGAACTAGAAAAAAAAGAATTAGCATAGGGGAAAAATGCTTTCCTCACCATATCTTAGAGACCCAGTCAGAGGTAACATCCTGATTTGAAGTGAAATGACATAGTTCAGAAAATAAAGGCTTCCTTGTCTTCTTCCTAATCTATCTCTTAGAATCATAGATTATCAGGGCTAAAAGGGAATTTAAGAGACCATTTATTTCAAATTAAACTGAGGAGTAGAAAGAGAAGGTAACTTTTTTTCAAGGGATTGAAGCTAATAGCAGAGTCAGAATTCAGATCCAGAACCTCTGATTCCTTTTCATCACACCATAAGGTCCATTTTTTGGAGAATTTTTGGTGTTAGATGTGATGACTTCTCAGTAAATGACAAATAAGCTACCAATGGTGCATGGCTCTATACCTCACCTGGAGCCCCCAGTGAAGCTCAGGGTCATTCACATATTCAGGAAAAAGGGCCACTTTCCTTTCACAAACCCATCCAAAAGGAGTTGTTTCTAAGTGACTAGGGTTCAAAGAACTGCAGAGTAATTGATTCTCTATTTCCATGTTCAAAAAAATAGCTACTCATGTGGACATGCACACTAACACTGCAGGAAGAAGGCTGCAAAAGGTCTTATAGTGTAGACCCTTCTCAAAGAAGAGAAACTTCTATACCCTGATGACATTGTAATAATAATAATAATAACAATTATTATTATTATTAATTGGAGGTTTAATATCTGCAGAATGCTTTATATATGTTATATCATTTGATGTAACAAATCTGTCAAAATAATCTTGTGAGGTAAGAAGTATTATTAATTCTGTCTTATAGAATAGGAAAGTGAGTCTTCTAGAAACTAAATAAACTATTTATGGTCACATAGTTAGGCAAGTATAGAATTTGAACCCAGCTCTTCAAGACCATCCATATTGCCTTTCCTGACTGGAGCTTGTTTTTGAACTCTTATTGGGATCATCAGACTTCTGTACAATTAGTGTTAGTTTTTTTGTGTGGACTTTGTTGCAAATACCAATGTGATGGGAAGGGTTCAGAGTCAGGAATCTAACCAGGTCAATGAGGGTATGGCAGACAGTTACAATGCAGAGGTCAGTTTGTATGCTAAGTGAAGACATTATTTCTAGAATTATGTCCAGAAGACAAAGAAGAAGTAAGAGACCAGGAAGTCTTTCCAAACTGGAATCAACAGAAGATAGCCACAATCAGTGTCCAGAAATTTATTTGGAACAGGAGGACTTTGCAATTCAACTCAACATTTGTTTCATTTTTTTTATTAAGTACTTATTGTTTGAAAGGAGTTAGAGAGGTAAGGATACAAAAGGGGTTGGTCTGGTTTGAATGAGAGACACTACTGCTACTAGTCCTTTGCAACAAAGATGACCACATCAACCAACCAAATGATAGAAGACCTGAGTTGAACAATTATGTTTATTAGAGTGAGGGGGATGCTGTGCAAAGCATATCATTCCAGGAAACAAGACTATTGGAGATGATCTGGCTACTGCAGGGATCTCTTAACCTTAAATAGCTTTGATTACTCCTGTATCAGTGAGGCAACCACGGCAAATCAACAATGCCAGGCAAATTCAAGTCTGAGCTATGTGATGAAAATATTCGACAACCTGTCACTTGATGGGCTCATAATCAGTATGGTTTTTGCTCTCAGACCTTCCATCTTTGAGTTGTGATGGTAGGAATTGCAATGGAATATGATCATCCTTGAACCTTATTTGACAACCTGATACATCCTCATCTGTCACTCAATCATTGATATTAAACAAGGTTTGAAGATGATCAGCTACCATCATAGTTCTCACCAATACATTCAAAAATGGAAAGTCTAAAAATGAGAGATAAGATAAAGAATGAAGTCAGAACAGAGAGAGAGAGAGACCACCTTCATTTTGGTGCAAGTAGGTAGATCCAAACAGCAGCACAATCTAAGTGTGACTGTGCTGCCTAGGAAGTCAAACTGGAGGTTAGTGGCTTCAACCTAAATAAGAAAGGAAGATAGATCTCTGGGGTGTCCTCAGTGATCTAACCCAGAAAATGCTAGAAGAGAAAGAGAGAAACAGAAAGAGCAAAGGGAGAAGTAAAGACAGAAGTAGATGAAGAAGAAGGAGATGAAAGAAGAAGAGGAAGAGAAAAAAAGGGGAAGAGGAAGATGGGGAGAAGGAAAAGGAGGAGAGGGAAGAGAGAGAGGTGATGGGAGAGAGGGGGAGTGAGAATGAGAGAGGCAGACAGACAGACAGACAGACATTCAATCAATCCAGATAGAACAGAGAATAGAAGATTATCTGAAAAGGAAAACAGTGTACAGCTTTTCAAATCCTTCAGAATTTAAATTTTGTTGTGACTTTAATTATCTAGTTGGCATAACTGTGAAAGCCTTGAATGTTATAGACTTATATTCAAAGATGATTGTAAATTTATTTTTAAAAATAGAAATGAATTTCCAATTATGTGGTATATTGATTTTTATTCATCATTGCTGATTTCAGTGGTATTGGGACTCCCTCTATTCATGCATAACCCCCCCAAAGTATTTTACCCCCATGCAACCATACATACACCCAAATATACACATATTCACACACAGACACACACATACACACATGCATATCTTCTCATCTTGGAAATTCTTGTTTGTATTTTCAAATAAATTCCAGAGACTCAATCCAATGTGTAGAGTCTTCCTCTTCATCACTTAGTCTCTCAGGGATACCAGTGTATCACTAGAACTTTCCATCTGTTGTATCATATTCTTACTCCATGATTAGCCCATCTTCCTTTCTGGCCATATCTTTGGTGATGTCTCTCACATCATTTCTTGCATATAAGTTATTGCTGGTGGTATGCAGAAACCTACATGCCTCCACCATGAGGCTTTCCATTGCCTGTTGAGCTGTCATTTTAAGTCTTCCAAGATCATGGTGTTACATGACTCCTTGCCAAATAGTATCACTGAGAGATTATTTACTAGTGTTAAAGAGATCTAATAGTGTGGATAATTAAGGGGCTTCAAGCAAATTGGAATTGCTTAGGTCAGTAGTTATGATGCCAAAATTCCTAAATGACTGATATTTTTATTTTCCTGAACAGTTCACATATTTTGATATTATATTAACAAGGCCTTTATGATCCATGGTAATTTAGTGTTTAGCTTGGGAAAAGAGTATCCATGGATAATTCAAAAATTCATGATAATCAAGAGTAGCAATTCTTTCCCCATCAATCCATAAACCTCAATTGTTGGTGAACACATAATGGTTTAGGACTCATATTCTTTTTTTTTCTGTCCCATCATCTGGTAAAAACTAAGTGGGGAAAGTCTTCCTAAAGTACACTAGATAAATCCTCAAGAGACCATTTCTGGTCTTTGTTACTCTCCCACCCTGGCAAATGATTACACAACAAAAAGCAAGGGAGGAATATGTTTCAAGGAGTGTACTACAAATCAGTAATTATAGGATAAAATAAAGATAAACAAATAAGATAAGACCAAAACAATTCTTGAAGTTTTACTTCACATTTTGCAAATTGTTTAATATGATAAAAGATGGGAATTGTCAATGTTGGAGAAGTTGTGGAAATATAGGCACAACAATGCATTGTTGATAGAACTATAAATCAGTCCAATTGTTTCAGAAAGTAATTTGAAGTTGTGCAAATAAAGTGATTAAAACAGTCATATCCTTAACTCAGAGATTTCACTGTAAGCTTATACTCTAAGGAGGTCACTGATCAGAATAAAACTTCCATGTGCACCAAAGTATTTACAATAGCATCAATTTGTAATAATAAAGATTTGGTAGAAAGTAGATGTACATTATTTGAAAAGTGGTTAAGCAAATTGTGGAACATGAATGTAATGGAATAATGCTGTGTTATCATAAATGACAAATAGGATGACTAGAAAGAGAAACAAGAAAAGATCTATAGGAACTGATGCAAGGTGAAATAAGTAGACTCAAGAATATAATATACCCAGGATTATAATATAAATGAATAGAACCACAAAATAATGGAAATTTAATGTTACCAAATTACAAAGGAAAACGTGGCTGGAAAGAAGAGATCTGAGAAAATCTCCTAAAACCTCCTCCTTTGTGGAGATGGAAGATATTTTGGTGTGATATACTTCATATGCCTTCAGACTTCTTAGATATTTTGTTGGTTTTTTCCTCTTATTTTTTGCTTTTTCTTTGAAAATATTATTTGTTATACAGGATACTAACTGAGAGGGAGGAGGAAGAAAAACACTGGGGAAAATTTTGGTGATGTTAAAAAAAGCAACAAAATTTATTTTAAAAGCCCAAACAAGCATGGGGGGGGGGTGATATTCAAGAATCTTAAAGACTACAGAGAAGTCAAGAAAGATAAGGTTGATAAAAGGTCACTACATCTATTGACTAGGAGGTTCCTAATCATCTCTCAGAGAATGATATGATGGGAATTAGATTATAAGGGATTTAGGAACAAGTGGGTAGGGGGTAAATGGCAGAGACATTTTTGGGGAGAAATTGATAGTGAAAAGAAAAAAAGATCAGAGAATAGCCAAAGGGGGTATCTGGAACAATGGAAAGTTTTATTTTAGGATAGGCAAAATCTTCAAATACTATCTACATTTAGGTGATAGGTTTGTTGTTATTGGCATAATGAGTCACTGGCAGGAAAAAGGATATGGATTAGACAAATTTTAATGGCATAGGGAAAACCCAGAGGAGAAAATGTTATCAATCCAAGTTGGCACATTGTCAACAATTTCTGAGACCTGAGACCTGAGACATTGTGGCTTACATAGCTAATATGAATCCTAAGCAAGACTTGAATCCAGGGCTTTTTTTTGACTCAGTGCTTTCATTTCTACCCACTGCTCCATATACAAAGTTTAAATGTGTAAGAGGAAGTAGAAAGTGGGACAAGATAGAAAAAAAAGAAAATAGTTAGTCTTAGAAAGAGAAGGGACACTCTTTCCTCTTTGGTCTAAAGCTGGAGGGTTCCTCAAAGGTAATTTAGTCCAAGGTATCTTATCCTAAACCATCGGAAACTGAGACCCATGGAATTTCAGTAATTTACTTAAGGTGAATCCAGTCCTTGGACTCTCAAGCCAGGACTCATTCCACTGTTCAAGTGTCTCTGCTGATCCAAGAAGAAAGAGGAGAATGAGAGGAAAGATAGACACTAAAGGTCTACTTTTGAATAATTAGCTCCCAAATTTTGAGGATGCTACTTATAATGTATGTGAAAGGGGATAAAATTGCACCCATTTCCTTTTCTTCTTGGAGCATCCTCATGGCATGGTCGACCCATTTCATGCTCCAATGAATAGTTAGTTCACACTTGTAATTCAATTGCCAATTCCAATCATGATATAAACTCTTGAGTCAAATGTACTTTTTCTCAAAGAGCCCTGAAATCAGCTAAATTCTCATGGAAGTGAAAGAGTTACAGAACTATTAAAAACTATTGTACAAAAAATATCAAACCAGCATTTTTGTTCATCAATTCAGATTTAAAATTTAATTTCATGGTACAATGAACTCATACACAGTTATATCTATTAAGGTCACCCACTCCCAGTTCTTCAGCTTACTGTGGGTATTGATGACTGTAAAACTCTTTAGGAGATAAGAATCACAGCTTCATACTTCTCAGTGCTCACAGTTTTAATATGAGTCAAGATTTTTTTCTGACTCTCAAATACCTGATGTCGTTCCTTTTTTCCCTTTAGTTTTTTTTAAAACCTTTCTCCAATACTTATATGAGGTTTTAAAAAAATTTGAGGGGAGACAAAAATGGGAGTTGCTATTAATTAAATGTTGAATTGGTTCAAGAGGAGACAAATGCATTTTGTTTGATTTTTTGCTTAATTTCTCATTTTTTAAAAACAATTTCCTCTACAAACACCAAGGCCAAAATCAGCCCGATTTTTCCAATGCTTCTCATTAGTATAAGAATGGGTGCTTAATTCATTAAATTTTCTTTTGTCTTTCAAACAATGAAAATTCAAAATTTTGCTTTGAGGCAGTCTGGTAATTAGGCTTATTTTGGATTTTGGAATAGCCTAAACTTATTCAGATCCCAAATTAAATCAATGAGACTGTAGCATATATATATATATATATATATATATATATATATATATATATATATATGTATATATATACATATATATACACACACATATATGTATATACATATATATGCATTCACGGATATATACATAAATATTTAACACATAAACAAACATTACATGCTGTATTTATCATATACCATATGTATGGTTTATATATCATGACATGATATATTGTGTATATAATATAACATATGTAAACATGCATACATATATTGGGACAGTGTGTAGAGACTCCTCTTCCTGAGTTCAAATCTGACTTCAGCCACTTATTCTCCATATGGCTCTGGGCAAGTCATTTAACTCTTTCTGCCTCAGTTTCCTCATGTATAAAATGAGCTGGGGGGGGGATGGCAAACCATTCCAGAAACTTTGCCAAAAAACTCCAAATGAAGTCACAAAGACTTGAACATGACTGAAAAACAAATGTATATATACATACATACATACATATATGCATACATGCCTACAACACAATTGTGAGCATTATTCAAAAAAGACTATAATTTCTGTTCCATTCTATTAACCATAAATCAACACAGTATTCCAAAACTTAATACAATTTTCAGAGCCCCTTTGCATTAATATAAATAAAAAATTCACTCTATAGGATAGGTGCAAGAATGAAGAGCAGTCAGAAAAAGTAAGGTAATCTATTCCCAAGAAAGGTTGAAAGAGAATGATTAATGGCAGAAAATATACATGACAGTTTTCATAGTGATCTGAACTGGAGAGGCGTACAAGGGCTGACTGTTCAAATGATTTGGATTATGAAAGGCCTGACTTCACTGTCCAGCTAACTCTCTATCTTCTTCCTTTAGTTGCCTGTATTAGTAACAATAACATTATCATCTTTTGAAAAAAGGCTTATCTGAGTGTTTTCATTTCTCTAGCAAGTTTCACATTTTCTCTTCAAGCCCAATTTTGCAAACACTGTTTAAATATAAGCTATTATTACATTGGACACCATTTTGAATCTATCATCTTTACCTAGAAAGAAATTCATCTTGTTCACCTTTTGTTTCAGTAGAACATCATGGATTTAATTTGGCAAATGGCAATGTGACTGTGATAATGGGTGCCATATTAATAAGATTTTCTGTTCTGCTCAAGAGAAAGAACAAGATCAAGTTTAGGACTTAGTCTCTTATAAGATGCTAAAGCAATTCAATTTCTTTGAGTTGCAGGTTATAGGAAATATGACTTCCTCATTTTGAAGAAAACCTGACTTGAAAGGTTCTTGGAAATCAATCATTCCCTCAAAGCAATATTTAGATGAGTTAAGTCCAAGTGAATTAAAAACATAAGGATTACATTTTTTCCTGAAAATCCATATGGATTTTTTAAAAAAAATCAAGGGAGAAATAGCCTTGGGCAAAACAAATTTTGGACAGAACTCAAATCCAAATGTTTGAAAAATGTTAGTCATTATTGTGCTTTGGGCACAATTTTATTTTATTATCTCCATCTTTTGCTTTCCTAAAAGAAGAGCTAGTTTTGTCTGTTGAAAAGAATTGTAGACTCAGACTCAGAAGTTATAGTTAATGTTCTGGCTCCACAGGGAATCAATAGTACATCTCATTTACTTTCAGAGATTTCAGTGATATTCTAGCCTGATCCATATCTATACAAGAATACCTTTCATATAATATCCAACAAGTGGTCATCTATCTTTTGCTTAGAGACCTACAATGTGGGTGGACTCCCCACTTCCTAAGAGAGCTAAGGATCCTTGGTGTTGGAAATGTTTTCTTTACTCCAAGTCTTAATATTATTCTTTGCAACTTTACCTTTTGTTTCTAGTTCTGCCCTAAAGGCAACTAGGTGGAGGAGTGAATAGAGAACTAAACCTGGAATCAGGTAGACTTGAGTTCAAATTTAGCTTTAGGGACTTACTAGCTGTATAATTCTGGGCAAGTCACTTAACTTTTGCCTATCTCAGTTTCTTCAACTGTAAAATTAGAATAATAATTAACACCTACCTCTCAGGATTATTGTGAAGGTCAAATCAGATAACATTTTAAAACTGTTTAATAGAGGACCTGGCACATATTAGGTAATTAATAAATCTTGTCTTCTTTCCCTCCCGGATTAAATAGAATACATTTAATCTTTTTTTTTTAATTTAATATTTATTCTCATTTTGTACAATTAATGTTATTTTTACATTAGTAAAATATTCTTGTTTAAGAGTGAACGAGATACCCCCTCCCTAAATATAGATTTGCTTCAGCGATAAAGTAAAGGGGAGAGAAAAAAATTAAAATTAAAAAAAAATAATAATAATAGTTGTAGGTATGGCCAGGTGGAGCAATGGACAGAGCACCAGCCCTGGAGCCACGAGCACCTGAGCCCACATCTGGCCCCGTACACCCAACAATCACCCAGCCATGTGATATGCAAGCCACCCGAACCCCACTGCCCTGCAAGAAACAAAAAAAAAAAGGGGAAAAAAAGACCCAAAATAAAATAAAATAGTAATAATAGTAGGGGTGGCTGGGTGGTGGACAGAGCATTGGCCCTTGAGCCAGGAGCACCCGGGGCCAAATCCGGCCTCAGACACCCAAGGATCACCCTGCTATGTGGCCCCAGGCAGGCCACCCAGCCTCATTTGCCCTGCACCCCCCCCCCCCAATAATAATAATAAAAGATGTACTTGAGTCTTTGTTCCAACACCAACAACTCTGTCGTGGGTGGATCATATTCTTTATGATAAGTCCATCACAAAAGTTACTTCCATATTTTTCCAGCGTTGCCATTGCTGATAGCAGCTCCCTCCTTTCGTATTTCTCTACTACCATGTACTATATTTTCTCTCTCCTTTCACTCTGACTCTGCTGTAGGGTAGCTGAGTGGTGCAGCAGACAGATCCCTGGCCCTGGGGCCAAGAGGCACCAAGCCCCCATACCACCCCTTGGGCCCAGAATCTACCTGGCCCTGTGGTCCCAGACAGGCCATCCAATCCCAGCCCCTTGCAAGAAGTAAAAAAGGAAATGTGTTACATCTGACCACTCTTCCCCCATGGTCCATCCTCTCCTCCATCACTCACATCCCCCCCTTCCCCCTGTCCCCCCCCCCGCCTTCTTACTCCAAATGCCTATACCCCATTGAGTATATATGCTGTTTCCTCTCCTAGCCACCTCTGATAAGGGCAAAGATTCCTTTGTTCCCCCTTGCCTACCCCCATTCCATATCATTACAGTAGCTCATTATAATAAAGAAAAATCTTATTGTATGAAATATCTTGGCCTATTCCCCCTCTCCTTTTTCTTTCTCCCATTACATTTCCCTTTTTTTCTATTGACTCCATTTTTACACCATATTTTATCTTCAAATTCAGCTTTCTCCTGTTCTTCAACTATAAAAGCTCCCTCTACCTGCTCTATTAACTGAGAAGGTTCATATGAGTATTATCAGTGTCACTTTTCTATACAGGAATACATGCAGTTCATCATCATTAAGTCCCTCATATTTTCCCCTTCTCCTCCAATCTCTATGCTTCACCCTAGTCCTGTATCTGAAGATCAAACCTTCTGTTCAGCTCTGGCCATTCCAAGAGGAACATTTGAAATTCCCCTGGTTCATTGAAAGTCCATCTTTTTCCCTGGAAGAGGACATTCAGCCTTGCTGGGTAATTGATTCTCGGTTGCATGCTAAGCTCTTTTGCCTTCCAGTATATTGTATTCCAAGCCCTATGAGCTTCCAATGTAGTTGCTGCTAAGTCCTGTGTGATCCTGACTGCAGCTCCACGATATTTGAACTGTGTCCTTCTGGCTGCTT
Source organism: Macrotis lagotis (assembly GCF_037893015.1). Classification (NCBI taxonomy): domain Eukaryota; kingdom Metazoa; phylum Chordata; class Mammalia; order Peramelemorphia; family Peramelidae; genus Macrotis; species Macrotis lagotis. Next base: position 646,840,683 of record NC_133658.1, read on the forward strand.
GTAATATTTTCTCTTTGACTGGGGAGTTCTGGAACTTGGCTATAATATTCCTAGGGGTTGGTTTTTTGGGTTCTCTTTCTCAGGGGGATCGGTGGATTCTCTCCATTTCTATTTTGCCCTCTGCTTCTAGGATGTCAGGGCAATTTTCCTGTAGTAATTCTTTGAAAATGATGTCAAGGTTCTTTTCCTGATCATGACTTTCAGGTATTCCAATAATTTTTAAATTATTTTTCCTAAGTCTGTTTTCCATATCAGTTGTTTTTTCAATGAGATATTTCACATTTTCTTCTAATTTTTCATTTTTTTGGTTTTGAAGTATTGATTCCTGATTTCTGGTAAATTCATCAATCTCCCTCAATTCTATTCTTTGTCTGAAGGATTTGTTCTCCTCAGAGAGTTTTCTTATCTCTTTTTCCATCTGGCCCATTTTGATTTTTAAAGCATTCTTCTTCTCCATAACTTTTTGAACTGTTTTATCCATTTGACCTAAGCTGGCTTTTAGCATGCTATTTTCTTCAGCATTTTTTTTGGATTTCCTTGACTAGGCTGCTGACTTCATTTTCATGTTTTTCCTGCATCTCTCTCATTTCTTTCCCCAGTTTTTCCTCTAACTCCCTCATTTGATTTTCAAAGTCTTTTTTAATCTTTGTCATAGCCTGAGCCCAATTTCTGTTTTTCTTGGAGTCTTTAGCTGTAGGAGCTTGTGCTTCCTCATCTTCAGACTGAGTATTTTGATCCTTCTTGGGCTCATTTGCAAAATATTTCTCAATTGTGTTCCTCTTTTTTCTCTGCTTGCTCATTTTTCCCAGCCTGCACCTGTTTTGGGGTGCTTCCTGAGCTTTTGGGACACTCCCACAAGGGTCTTAGTGTGTGAGGCTCTGTCCTCCCTCCTGGTCTGTGAATGACCATATGCGCCCCCTTCTGCCACAGGGCTGAGGTGGGGGGGGGGGCCCTGCTGCTCTTCCGGGGGCCCTAGACTGTAATCAGGATCTGAATGTGGTCAGAGCCCCAGAGTCCTGTTCCAGGGGCAGAGGACAGAGCTCGGCAGTCTCTCTATTTTCACTCCCCTCCCTCAGTTCAATGGACTCATGTCATGGGGGCTCCTGCTTACTGGCTCTTCCTGCTTCTGTTTCCTGGATCTGGAATGCAGTGTCCAGGCAGCTTGCTGTGTGCCCTGAGGGCTGGGCTCCAAGTGCTCGCTCTGGCAGAGGTCCCCACTTTGTGCCCCATGCTCCCCGGGGCACAGGTCAGGAAACTCCCACGCTGCTGGGAGCAGGAGCTCCCAGCGCCCTGGGGCTGCCTCCAGGAGGCTGAAGTTCTTTCCCTCTGGTGGGCCACCCCTCCGGCGGGCCACCCCTCCAACCCTGGGGAGCAGAGCCTTTCTGTTCTTTTCCAGGTTACCTTGAGTAGGAGCACTGCCTCATTGGGTCCCACTGTGGGTTCTGTCTCGAAAATTTAGTTGAAGTCCTCAGTTTCAAAGATTTATGAGAGAGCTCCTAGACACCCTCCACTCTTGTCGCCATCTTTTTTTGACTGAAAAGTCTTTTAAGTATTGAAGACTGCTTTATTATCTGCCTCAGCAATGTTTTCTATGCTAGGCATTCCAAGTTCCTTCAACCACACCTCTTACAACATTAATATGAAGTCTTTATCATTCTGTTTGCCATCCTCTGGATGTTCCTCACCTTCTCAACCTCAAATAGGGTATAGTAACACTTATTCTTCATAAAGATTTTGGGAATCCTTCATAGTTGATCATCTCACAAAATTGCTGTTAATGGATACAATGTTCTCCTGGTTTTGCTCACTTCCCTCAGCATCAGTTCATGCAAGTCTTTTCAGGCTTTCTGAAGTCAGCCCTTGATGATTTCTGACAGAATAATAATACTCCATTACATTCATGTACCATAACTTGGTCAGCCATTCCTCAGTTGATGTGCATTCCCTCAATTTCAAATTCTTTACTCCTCAAAAAGAAATTCTATAAATATTTTTATATATGTGGTCTATTCCCTTTTTTTTATGATCTCTTTGGGATCCAGACCTAGTAGTGGTATTTCTGGATTAAAGGGTATGCATAGTTTTAATTACCCTTTGGGTATAGTTTCAAATGCTTTTCAGAATGGTTGGATCAGTTCACAACTCCACAAACAGTGCATTAGTGTCCCAGTTTTCCCATCTTCACTCCAACATTGATCAGTTTCCCTTTTTGTCATTTTAACCAAGGTGCTAGGTGGTACTCAGAATTGTTATAATTTGCCTTTCCTCTAATCAATAATGATATGGAGCATCTTTTCATATGACTATAGCTAACTAACTTTCATTTCTTCATTTGAAAACTGCCAGTTATTATCCTTTGACCATTTATCAATTGGAGAATGATCTGTATTCTTATAAATTTGATTTGTTTGCTATATATTTTAGAAATGAATTATTTATCAGAAATACTAGATGTGAAAATTTATTCCTGTTTTTCTGCTTTCTTTCTAATCTTAGTTGCATTGGTTTTATTTGTACAAAACTTTTAAATTTAATGTAATTGAAATAATCCATTTTAAAGCTTATAGTATTCTATATCTCTTGTTTTTTCATAAACTCTCCCCCCCCATATATCAGACAGATAAACTATTCCTTGTTCTCCTAATTGATTTAAATGTCTAAATCATGTACCCAGTTCAACTTTATCTTGGTATGAGATGATGGTGTATGTCTTGTTTTTACCATATTATTTTCCAGTTTTTAACAGCAATTTCTATTAAATTGTGAGCTCTTATCCCAGAAGGTAGAGGTTTGGGGTTTATCAAACAGTAGATGACTAAATTCATTTAGTACTATTTCTTTTGTACCTAATCTATTCCACTGATCCACCACTCTATTTCTTAGCTAGTACCAAATAGTTTTGATGACTGTTGCTTTATTAGATAGTTTTAGATTGGGTAGCTAACTTTCTTTGCATTTTTTCATTAATTCTCTTGATATTCTTGACCTTTTGTTGCTTCAGATAAATTTTGTTACTATTTTTCAAGCTCTCTAAAATAATTTCTGGTAGTTTGACTGCTATGACACTGAATAAATAATTTAATTTAGATAGCATTGTCATTTTTCTATTATATTAGCTTGGTCATAGATAGGATTTTTATAGGTAAAAGAGCACATGTTGGAGGGAATCTTTCCTGTCATGAGATAAAGTATAAGGAGAACTATGGAGGTATTTTTTGGGGGGGAGGAAAATTTTATTTAGTTTGAGTTTTACAATTTTCCCCCATTCTTGCTTCCTTCCCCCCCCCCCAAAGAAGGTATTCTGTTAGTCTTTACATTGTTTCCATGGTATACACTGATCTCAGTTGAATGTGATGACAGAGAAACCATATCCTTAAGGAAGAAAAATAAATTATGAAATAGTAAAATTACATAATAAGATAAGTCTTTGATCTTTGTTCAAAGTCCATAATTCTTTCTCTGGATACAGTTAGTATCCTCCATTGCAGATAGCCCAAAACTGTCCCTGGTTGTAGCCCTGATGGAATGAGCAAGTCCCACAAGGTTGATCATCACCCCCATGTTGCTGTTAGGGTGTACAATGTTTTTCTTGTTCTGCTCATCCACTCAGCATCAGTTCATGCAAATCCCTCCAGGCTTCCCTGAATTCTCATCCCTCCTGGTTTCTAATAGAACAATAGTGTTCCATCACATACATATACCATAATTTGTTATATACATATACCATAATTCCCCAATTGAAGGACATTCACTTAATTTCCAATTTTTTTTGCCACCACAAACAAGGCTGCTATGAATATTTTTGTACAAGTGATGTTTTTACCCTTTTCATAATATCTTCAGGGTATAGACCCAGTAGTGGCATTGCTGGATCAAAGCATATGCACATTTTTGTTGCCCTTTGGGCATAATTCCAAATTGCTCTCCAGAAAGGTTGGATGAGTTCACAGCTCCACCAACAATGTATTAGTGTCCCAGATTTTTATGGAGGTATTTTTTAAAGGGAGATTTTGGTTGGTTGGAATACAGAGTTGAGAGAAGTAAATTAAAAAAAAAAGCCTAAAAAGGAAAAGTGGCAATAGGTTATGGAGGGCAATGAATGCCAGGCAAAGGAGTTTGAATTACTTGTGTGATGATCTATTTCCATATTAAAAGAAGAGAAACACTGCTCATATAAGAAATTTACCTAGTTATGATGCTAAAACCATAAATTGAGCAAAACCCTTTGCCAGTTACTCCTTCCCTTTTGTCCTGATCCAGACATGCTTGAATATGCATGAAATTCAAACAGAAGCTGACCAGATCTGCCAGAACTTCAGAGTGGGCATGAGTGGTCTCCAATAGTCAAGATTTCCCGTGGAATAAAAGAAATTTCAGGGCATCTAGGTGGCACAATGGATAGAACACCCACCCTGGAGTCAGGAGGACCTGAGTTCAAATGTGACCTCAGACACTTAATAATTGCCTGGCTGTGTGACCCTGGGCAAGTCACTTAACCCCATTGCCTGGCAAAAACCACCCCCCCCAAAAAAAAACAAAAAAGGAAATTTTCCACAGTCCCATAAGGTATCAACAATGTCTAATCTACTCATAGCTCTTCTTAGTAATGTCAAGCTGTAGAATGGAAGTTCTTAATCTAGGGTCCATCAATGTTTTTATAAAGCATTTATAAAGGTTATTGTATTTTAATAAAAAAAGTTTCATTACTTTTGTGGGGGGGCATTTTTTGGGGGCACTGGAGTTAAGGGACTTGCCCAGACTCACACAGCTGATAAGTAGTAAGTGTCTGAGGCAGGATTTGAACTCAGGTTCTCCTGACTCCAGGGCCGGTACTCTATTCACAGTGCCACTTCATTGCCTTTGACTGGTTTCCTTATAAATCCTATGTATTTTATGTCTTAAATTTGAGAATTATTCCGATAAGGGAATTTGAAAACTGCCAAAATTTTGACACATGTAAAAAATAGTTGAAGAATTCCTGCTTAAGAAATAGGATAGAAAGCTAAGGATATGGTTTCAACATCATTTTCCAGGTGATAAGAGAGAATAAAGCATTCCTATTTATCAGAATAGGCAGAAAGAAATCCTAACCTTTATGAGGTTATAGGGTGGAAGAATGTTACATAGAGGAGAAAGGGAAGAAGGCCTAAGGGGCCAAATAATAGATTATAAAGCTTACCACAAGGAGGAAGGAACTATGTTCTCTAAGGAAGAATCTAAGGAATCAGTATTCCCTCTAAGAAAGATTATTATTATTTCAGGTGAGTTACTATCTTATAAGGATCTAAGCAAGAAAAATGAAATAATTTTTGATGACTACTTAATAAACATGAGGTACCATTTTATTAACTGGATGACAACAGTTCACTTAAGACTTGTTAAGATAAATGACTACTATCCATTTCTGAGAATTCACACAAGCACAAATGTCAATGCCAGTAGGTATCTAGAAACTTTTTATAAAGATTACAGTGTCATCACCAGAAACTGAAACATGTACAGTATTTTCTTTGCTGATACCAGTTTAAGGCACAATTTTTTTTTAGGAGGAAAAGGCATTCCTAATATTGTCTTTGAAATAGATTCAAATTATTGAACTACCACTTAAACCTTCTAGCAAGGATGTCATGAATCTGATAGATTTATGTATTCATTCAAAGTCTTATAAAACAAACTGAAAAAGTTTTGATCTGAAAAAGAAATATAAAAGAGAAAATTTCTACATATCTCTACCAATCTGGAGAATAGAGAAAACTTCAATATAGAAAGAGTAGTAGAATAAATTTCTAGAAATTCATAGAAAACAAAATCCAGAGAAGGATCTAGAAATAAAACATAGATGTTAGTATAAAGATGACCAGTACTGGGGTGACTAGGTGGTGCAGTGGGTTGAGCACTGGCCCTGGAGTCAGGAGGACCTGAGTTCAAATCCAGCCTCAGACACTTAATAACTACCTAGCTGTGTGACCCTGGGCAAGTCACACTTAACTCCATTGCCTTACAAAAACAAACAAACAAACAAACAAAAAAGATGACCAGGTACTAATCAAGCAAAGAGAACCAGATAGATAATTGTGGAAGGGTAAGAAGGAGTATCATATAATCAGAAAATATACCCATTTGAGGAAACCTAGGAAATACAATGGCAGAATTGTGATGACAACATTTGGGTGAAGATCAACATAAATAGAAATAAAACTGCAGCTGTTATTAGTGTATTGTCCAGCAAGAAAAACAGAAGTTCAGAAAACATATCACAAACTTAGAATGAAGGCATAATAATGAATTCATACAGACATCTACTGAAGCTCTTACTTTACCATAATCATAATCTTAGCATCCAAAAGATGAGATAATTCACTAATGAAGGCAATTTCTATTCTGAATCTAATTTTCACTAGTATTAAGAAATCATGATTCCAGAGGAATGGAGATGAAACTTGCTGCCCACCACAAGCCAATGGGGTTTTGGACCTAACATGCAGAATTGAAGTACACATTTTTAGACATATCCAATATGGGAATTTGATTTGTTGTATTAAGTATATTTGTTAAGGGAATTTTAAAAATTATTTGATTAAGAGGAAAGACAGAGCAAGGGAGAGGTAATAAATGCTTATTAAAAAGCAAATAAACAAACGAGCAAAACGTATGTTAACCTATTTTCCCCACCCTTTAAATTCTGAATGCACAAAGAGAAACTATTCCAAGGAAGGAAAAAAAAGCTGTCAAAAAAAAAAGAAATCAGTGTTGATACTCAAAGAACTCATCAATCCACTTAGATTTTTTTAAATGAAAAGTAAAGATGGAAGCAAAGGCACATAATGAAGGATGATGGTCACTTAAGAAAAGATACAGAAGCACCAAAACTCAAAGTAAACTGAAGGTGACAAGGAAAGTTAAAGACAACATTGGTTAAAAAAAAAAAAAAGAAAGAAAGAAAAGAAAAAAACTATATTTAGAAAAAGGTGTTTTGGACAGTGATAACTGACAATGGAACAGTTTTTGTTTCATCTTGTCTGCCAGGTAGAATGATCTTTGGACAATATAAAAATCTTTTTGATTATATAGTGTAAAGAAAATGATGGAGAAAATGCTATCAATGTGAATTTAACTTAAAAGTGTTTCATGCATGCATCTCCTCCCTCCAAAAAAAATTGTTAAATATTTACCAGCATACAGGTTAGGTGTATTTTAGGACTCTGTTCAATGGTCAGATATAAAAGCAGTTATTGATTGTTCAATTATAGTTTGAAGAGCCCTATTGTAAGACTTTGGGGTTATGTGTCTGGTCTTATACTGTTTAACTCTTTGTTAACATTAATAATTTTTAAACTTTTTCATCTATTTAGCTATTTAACACTTTTATCTATTACTTGAATAAAAAGGCATATATGGCAAACCTATTAAATTTTCAGCTAATCCAAAACTGGGAGTGCTATTCTTTACCTCATTGGAAGATCAATGAGGTTTTGAAATGAATTTGACAGACTAGAACACTGGCTGAATTGAATGTGATAAAATTTATTAGAGATAAATGTAAAATCTTATCATGGGTCTAAAAATCAGTCTTAAAAGTACAAAATAGATACAATTAACATCTGAAAAAATGTTAATTTTTTTAGCAAAAAAAAGATAATGCAATTTTGGGCTTCATTGGAGTACAAAGTAGACTTATACTAGTTCAGATAATATCTGGAATATTGTGTTCAATTTTGGATAACATATTTTAAGAACAATTATAAGTTTGAAAGCATCCTGAGGAAGGAAGCCAGGATGGTGAAGGTCTTTGAGATTCTTCCATAATCATTTGTTAAGAATTTGTCAAGTGCCAGAAACTAAGCTTATGGTCATAGGAAAGTCATCTAAATAAATTGGGGATATTTTGCCAGAAGAAGAAAAGACATAGTGAAGATAAAAGAACTGTCTTTAAGCACTTGAAAACTGAACTATTACATGGAAGAGACTGATTTTGTTCTGTTTGGCTCCATAAAGCAGAACAAGAAGATAAAGTTAAGCTTCATTTAAATGATAAATTCTACATAAAAAATTAGAGACATGAAAAAAGTGAAATTGGCATTCTTTGGAGGGAATAAGTTTCTCTTCATTAGATGTTTTCAATAAAGGCTGAATGGTCACAACATGGCAAGGAAGGTTTTTACAGTTTGGTTGGTTTTTTAGGATTTCTTCCAGTTCTAAAATTCTAACTCACTAATGATTTTCCATAGGTGAGTGTCACCTGGGGCCTCTCTCCATTTTGTGGAGAGATCCAATCCAGACCTCATTCCCTTCCTAGTCCTGTTCTTGACATTCAAACAACAAAACTATACTTCTGCTGCCTCCTGATCCTGAAACTTCCTTCAGTACCTGAGGCCCCTTCATTCTGGAATATTCAAATACTTCCCTGAGATCTTAACCTGGAATATCCTGTTGTAAATTGGCACCTGCTTTTCCCATTGGAGAGTTCTACCAGATGCCTCCATTTTTTTTATTCTTCTCCTTCTAGACTTTAAGATCATAGCTTCATTTTCAGCTTTTCTCTCCCCCCCAACCCCAGCTTTTTTAGTTACGTTTTCTGTGTTGTCTTCCCATCAAAATGAATATAAATACTTGGGAGCAGTCTTTCTTTTTGCCTATAATTATACCCCAAAAGTTTAACACAGTGCCTTGCAGCTAGTAAGCACTTATCTTTCTGCCTTCTGAGTCTATGACTCCACTAATCATGAGTAAGGCAAATAAAGATCTACAAAAGTAATTCCTTCCTTGTATCTATCCATGTGTCCCCTTTTTCTCCCTCTGGGAGAAAGGGTCTATTCTAAGTCAACTGCCTCAACTTGGTAGATGACAGCAGTGATCTCTACATTTTGAGAATGTATTCTTAATTTGTATAAATGTATCATAAATTATATATATAGTACATATGCATACAATATGTATGTAATATATGGATATGTAAATAATTAGATATATAAAATATATGCTGACATTGTATAAGATAAAGATTAAATAATATTTATTTTAAAGTCAATGAAAGTCAGTGTTATGTACTGAGTAGGCAGGTGCTATGACCAGATTTACCCTTTAGGAAAATCATTTTAATACCTGTAGAAGTGATAAGGACCTGAACCATGATGGAGACCATGTAAGCCAAAAGAAGAGGATGGAAGTGATATGTGAAGATAAGAGCAAAAAGATTGGGAAATAATAAATCAAAGTTGATACCAAGACTACGTAAATGAGAGTCTGAAGGTTGGTGATGTCCCTAAAAAGCTGTAGTGAAATCTGGAAGAGCAATGGGAAAGGATCTGTTCCACTCACCCAAAGCAAAAAGAAAGAAGTGGGACTCTTACCAGTCATTGCCGCAGGTATGGAATGTACACTCTGTTTAGCACCTACTAGAACCACCAGCTGATCTGGAGATCCCTGGGTTGGGAATGGGTAAGAATTTTCCCAATTATACCTGTACTGCTGCTGCTGTGGTGTCCCTAGTACTGGTTAGGCTAAAACTTCCCAAGGAGCCTATGTCAGGTTCTGAAGGTGAAATATTAGAAGTTTGTACATGGAGGGGGGTGGGGGAGAGAGTGAAGGAACATTGAAAAAAAAGGTTTGGTTTTGTGTATAAATCTCACAACTGGCTATTCACAGAAAGGATGATCTGGGGTCCATTTTCTTACTCTCTGATTGGTTGATCATATATGTGCTAGGATCAAGACATAGTCCCTTTGGGATTAAGTCATAGTTCCCCAGGGATCTCAACCCCATATTTTGTAGGCTATTGGATCATAAGAAACCCATTAAAGAGTTTTCAAGATGTTAGCCAAAGCTGTGAGAGCAAATGAGATTGCCAAGAGAGAACATTCCGAGAAAGAAGAGAGGGTGTTTGAAGACAAAATCCTCCAGTAGCACACACATTAAAGAATCCAGAAAAGGATGATGGTAATTCAAGAGAAAGAAAAAGATCATTTAAAGAGGTTGGAGGATGACCAGAAAAAAAGTGCTAAATCTCTAAAATCATTGGGAAAAAGTATATTCTGATTGAGAGCATTATAACAATTTTTAAGGCTTTCACAAATCTTCCCTCATTCAGCTTTCAGGAGGACCCTGGGAAACAGGTAGGATGCATTTTATAGAGTTAGTTATAACATGGTAGAAAGAGTGACAGATTAAGAGTCAGGGAACATAAATTCTTGTCCTAGCACAAGCACTTAGTACTCTGGAGTCTCTAAACTAATCACTTTTACTCTCTGCCTCTCAGTTTCCTCTCTAAAATGAAGTTAATAAGACAAGGTTATTTTCACATAGCCCGTTAGAGTTTCTAAAGTGCTTTTGATCCATTATCTTATTTGAGCCTGGGATGTAGAGAGGAAAGGTCCTGATATCTACATTATACAAATGAGAAAATTGAGTCAAATAGAACTAAAGTCACACAACTAAGAGATAGCAGAGCAAGAATTCAAACCCATGGGTTCATTTCCAAATGCATCTTTTCCCACTATATGGCAGATACCTCTTTTATTATTCTTATCATCCTGATTAGATTACGGGACTAGGTGGGATAGTGGATAGAGAGAGTACCAGGAGCATGGAGTCAGAAAGATCTGAGTTCAAATTCAGCTTCGGACACTCACTTGCTGTGCAAGTCACTTCACCTCTGACTACCTCCTTTTCTTCAACTGTAAAATAGGGATCAAGATAGCACCTCTCTCCCAGAGTTATTATGCTGTTCAAATGAGATAATAGTTGTAAAATACTTATCACAGTGCTTGGTCCATGGTAAGTTCTATATAAATTAATGATTATTAGTATTAGTGGCCCCTTGTTTCTACTTGAGTTTGACACTAGGATTGAGTGATCCTTTAGTTTTATGGAGGAAAAAGATGAGGTTCAGGGATAATAGACTGACTTGTCTGAAGCTACCTAGATCAAAAGTAATAGGTCATAATAATAAATATCCAGGATTTCTACCCAGGTCTATACCAAATCTAGTGTCATTCTAACATCTTTTTGCCTAGTTGATCATTCCTTTCAACAAATCACTAAGGCAATGGCTAGACCATGGTTGGTTGTTTAGTCATTTCAGTTGTATCTGAGTCTTCCTTTTCTAGCAAAGAAAAAGGCATGGTTTATCATTTTCTTATATAGTTCATTGTCTACACAGTGCAAACAGTGACTGATCCAGGGCCACACAGCTAGTGTCCAAAACCAGATTTGTGCTCAGAAATAAGTCTGACTCCAATCCTGGTACTCATCCACCTAATTGCTCTTGTTATGGATTAGTCATGAACAAGAGAAAGTTTCCAGAGGTCAAGGCATACTAAGCACATTATATGATCCTTCTGTCCTCACCCTGGTAATTCTAAATAGGTTAACTTTCACTTATAGTTAGTTATTAACAAATAGTTAATAATGCCAGTTATTGATCATTAGTGAGAACAGTCAGTCAGTAAGTATTTATTACCTTGAATATCTACTAGAAATTCTTGCTATGGTAAGGAAAGTATGAAACTTTAAGACACAAGACCTGAATTTAAACCCAAACTCTGCCACCTTTGTGAACTTAGACAATTCACTGGTCTCTCTGGGCCTCAGTACCCCAGTTCTATCGGTCCTTTGTCCTATAAGGTCTCTTCAAGTGACATACATCTATTATTCTATGAATTGATACAAATAGAAGTTAATAATCTTATACAGAAGAACTTCAGAACATATGCTGGCTGACTTCTGTGGAGAATGGAGATCAATCACATCATTTGCCAAAAAAATTCCCAAATGGGATCATGAAGAATCAGACTGAAATGATTGAACAACAATATTTGGTAGACATTGCTAAACACCTGAGTCATGAGGAAAAATGAAATAGACCTTGCCCTCAAAGAGTTTCTATTCTATTGGGTCAGATCAGATGTATGCAAACTATTTCCCAAACAAATAATTGTATCATTCAGTTGGCATTTACCACATATATATTAAATGTTAGCCACTGTATTACACACTGAAAGTGTAAGAATAAACTTAAAAATAATCTTTGCCTTCCTGGGAATTTGCTTTCTAAGGAGTTGACTATATGGACCTAACTTCATATATAGACCATACCAAATGGTTCCAAGGTAGTTTGAGGAGGAATAGCACCTCTGACTGGTGGGCATCTAGAAGCTAGTGCCTGAGCTGAGATCTACAGGAAATCAGGAATTCCAAGAGAAGGTAAAATGAGAATGTACTCTGGGCATGGGGGAGCTTAGTGTAAAGGCAGGGAGATGGGGGCTGGAGTGTTATGTGTGTGTGAACTAGACCAGAATGTGAGGAATATCAACAGGAAATAAATAATCCATTGAGGATCCTTTTCTTGGAGCCTGCTCTTGGTGCTTTTCTTTCCTCGTCTACCTTCATCATTGAGATACCTTGACAATCTTAACTTCTCCACAATTTTTTTCCCTTTTTTGGAAGAGGTCATTCTTACCTTTTTGCCTCATCTCTCTTACTTAGCCTTAATGACTGAATGGGTATTGCCTCAGCCAAACTATGAACTCATTTTAAAAAAATCAAGGTCCCCTCACTGCAGCCAGGGTCATCCCCAGTTGTTCTGATCCATATCTGGGCATTGGAACTAAATGAATCTGGAGGAGAAAGTCAGACTGGTGACTTGGCATAGTACACCCTCACTTAAATCCAACTCCCTTGCATTTCATGGCATCACCTCTTTGAAGACATGGTCTTCTTCAAGAATGGAAGACAAACAACAACCATCTTGGAGCCTGCAAAACAAAGGAGAGTACTTCATTTACTTCATTGCCCCTCTTGTCCACTCTGACTCTGCTACCAGCTCCTGCTTGAGATGGACAAAAACTCTAGAGGGAAAGAAAGAACAGGAGAGTGGATCAGAGCAGCATAATAATCTGGTAGACCCAAAAGTACATCCTTCCACTTCCATTCCCTTTCCCTTTCAACCCAATCAGCACCCTGTCCTCAGACGACCCAGGGATTCTCATATCAAAGGCTGCCAGTTGACAGTAAGGTTGCCAAAGGAAGCCATTTGCTCTCCTCAGATGCTCCAACTTGCAACCTGTCATCTTCCATTGCCGGAACAACTGAGAGTGGAGCCAGCAAGCCGGCAGAGAGTCTGTTGAAAGAGGCTGGATCTTTCTGGAACAACACAGTTTATTGTATAAACCAAGAAACAGTAATAAATCTCCACCTGCCTCTGTCACCCTTGCTCAGAAACCAAGTGGTCAAGAAGAAGTGACAGAAGGAAAATTGGGAGGGTGGGGGTGGGTAAAGGAAACTTCTTTGGCAAAGGGTGTATCCTTGGGTCAGGGTCTGCTTTATTGGGGAATCAACTATCCCTGTCAAATGAGAAGAAATCATCTAAACTAAATGATGCCCATTTAACCCAAATAAAGCCTGAGGATGGCATTTTTCAACATATAGGACTAGAGACAATTAATTGGCCACTAATACTTCTCAAACCACCCAGGAAGGGCAAAGAACTCAGTAAATAGGGAAAGAAAGTAGAAAAAAAAACTATCTGGGAACCATAGTGAGAGGGGCTCAATACCAAGCAAATCCAGGTGCACATGAGAGATCTCCCTGGAGAGTTCCTTTATCAATTCTGGGGAAAATGATAGAGAAATAATCAGAGAGCTCAGCAAGGAAATCTAAATTATTTCTAACCAAGGCCAGGGAGCAGTCAGAAGGCAAAAGCACAGAGCTGCCAAGAATTTCAATGGGCAGGGTTTGAGCCAGTTCCCAAATTATTTCTTTCCTTATCACCCTCCTGTATACTTTCCTTTGATTTCAGCAATGACCAGGGATCCTAGACTAGGGGAGGCAGCTCAGGTCAAGTGAGCTGAAGGCAGAGCTTGGGAGAATGCTAAATGATCCATCATCATTCAAGGAAACTCTGGGTAGGGAACTGATTTAAGAAGAAGGTCTTATTTGCCAGGAGAATGAGCATTCAACTGGTCTAATTTACTAAACAAACAGAGACAAGAACAATTTTTTTTTAAAAAAGGGTGCCAGAATGAGAGGATAGGGTTAAGAACAAAAAGAAACTGGATTTTGACTCAAAACAAAACAAAACCAGACCTTCCCAGTTCTGGATTTATGGTCTAATTTTTTTAAATTAAAATAAATTAACTCTTCCCTCTGGCCTAAACCCTAGACCTAACCTGCCTTAGTTTCCTCAATCTCAAGGGTTATGGCAAAAGTTAAGTGTACTACATTTTTTTTTTCACTTGCCAATATCTCACTTCTCTTTTCACCTTGGTCAGTTTACAAGTGGTTAGTCATGTATTGGGAATAACTAGTTAGACTGTTCAGATATTGTATTTACAGTGAAATCCCTCTTGATCTTACTCTATTGATTATTTTCCCACATTCATCACTATTTCTTCAAAGTGCCTACAAATTGACCAAGTTTCCCTACTCAATATTTCCTTTATCCATTATTCAATTATTTTACTTCCTTAAAGCCCAATCAATGTGGGACCTACTCTATAGAATGCCAGCCTCTCAGGGACCCCCCCCCCAATTCCTGTTGAACATTACACAATAGATTCCCACGACCTCTTTTGGAAGTCAGGGAAAATGTTGTCCTCATTTTGCCAGACCCAGAACTAGAGAGGGGCAATAGGGGTTTTTCCCTGGGGTACTAATGACACTTTCACTGCTTAAACAGTATAGAAACAACTGAACTTAAGTACCTAATTAACAAGAATAATTAGTTCAAATCAGAAGCTCTAGGAATTTCCAGCTCCTCTTTGCCATTCCCTGCATACCACTCACCCCAGTGTTGTCTGCCAAAACAATGACCTTGAAATGTTCTGGACACTTCCTTTCCTAGGGGCCTCACCCCAAGTGAACTCTCCAGCAATCCTTGCATATTGTACCATTTTTTTGGTAGATGCAAAAGCTGCTAGCAATGGTTCAGCATCTTATAGATTAAAAAAGAGAGGTCCATAGAGACCTAGTCGCTTATCTAAATTCTCATAGCAAAGCAGTAGCTACACTAGCATTAGAACCAATTGACTCTCCCTTCCATCCCACAGAGAAGCTCACTGCAGCTTCACAGGGTGGGCAATGTGATTGAATCAGCCATTACATGCTCATCATGCCTGTCAGTGTCTGTACAGTGGTAACCTCTATATGGAATGGAGACAGTTTTACAGAGATGATGGGGTGGGAGAAGAAGGAGGGAGGACCCTGAATCCACACAAGCATACCTAGAATGCCTCTGGCCAACAATTTCCCTGTTGGTCTATTTGATTGGGCAAATCAGTTCTGTACTATCTGGTCCCACACTTCATTTGAGCTTCTAAATGGTAACCATTACCCCTCTGTCATCTCGTTGGAAAACACCCCCTACTTGGTTATCTTGTCACAAATGCTTCAAGGCTCCCCCCACATGAGTCTTTAGGTGTTAGGCCAGAAGAATTAGATTTTAAGCGCTTGGGGGAGAGGGGGGAATACTTGCAACCTGCTTTCAGACCATGATTCAGAGGGAGCTGATTGGATGTCACTAGAAAGAAAATTCCAGGCCTGGGGACATAATTAACAGAAGCGTGGGCCACCTGCTGTCAGGTGCCAGCATTGGGGATAATTAGCAAATGGGTACCTGAGGATGGCAAGGTTCAAGATGGAGGGGAATCATCGAAAGAGCATTCAGGGGAGTGGCAAAATCAAAACCAGGGAAGACCTTGCAAGTTCCGACTGTCGTCTGAAAAGGAAAATCAGTCGGGTCCTTTATGACCCAATACTGCAATGGCAACCCTAGTCTAGGTGAAATATCACCAGACCTGTCCACTTGGGTCCAGAGACTGCCCTCACTGCAATCTGGAGCTGGTATCATTGTGCAGCAAAGTCTGTCCTGAGCACCCCCTCCTCCTTCCCTTCCCCACCTCCAAAAAGAAAGAAAAGGGTGGCAATCGATATGGGACATGACGAAGGCCCAGGAGAGCCAAGAGGAGTTGGCAGGTCAGGGCTGGAGAGAAGCAACAGGAACAAAAAGGCCCCGGAGATGTCAGCCTCAGATTTCTCAAGTAATACAAAGGATACTGAATTTCAATGCACACTGCTTGCCTCTGTTTGGGGCAGAAAAGGGAACAAGGTGGTCAGTGTTAAAGAAAAGTGCAAAGCACAGTTGATGAATGCTCAGAGCCAAAGGGAAAAAAAGGCCAAATAAATACAGAAAATTGGAATTGAAGGCCAGCTACAGGAGCTGAATAGTGAACCCCCCACCCCCACCCCAAGGAAAGCAGCTAAGCCTTAAATGAGGCTGCTCCCTGGGTGGAGTAAGCAACTGCCCTTGTGGGGAGAATTCCAAAGCATCAGGAAGGTTCCAGTCTAATGTCCTGTCCTTTGAGTGCCTAGTATGTGGTAGACATTGTGCCAGGCTCTAGGGATACAGGCCCTTCCTTCAAGAAGTTTCCATTCTTCTGAAGAAAAGATCTTTTATACAGATAAATGCAAACAAAATATAAACCAAGTGAATGAAAAATAGATGGGATAGTATTAACGTATTAACAACTATTGTTTGTCCTTCATTCTTGAAGAAGACCATGACATCAGGGAGGTGATGCCATGCCAAGCACATGAATTGGATTTGAGTGAGGGGATGCTGTGCTAAGTCACCATTCATGACCAGATAAGGAGCAGGATGACTATAGATGCCCTAGAAGTGAGGTGATCAGGGTTAAGTGACTTGCCCCAAGGTCACACAGGGATTAAATGAGGAATACTGAGGCTGGATTTGAACTCAGGTTCTCCTGACTCTAGGATTGCTCTACCTACTGCACTGCCTAGCTATATAAACAACTAGATAGATAAGACAAATCCTCCAATAGTCATGCTTTCAAGGGATTTCGGGATTCCAAGAGGAAATAGAAGATTCTAGGCATTGGGGCACCTTGTGAATTCTTCATATACCTGTTTGTTTTTCATATTTAAATGTTTCCCTTTGTTTTCAAGATAGCATGGGAATAGAATAGGAGAATGGGGGAGGGGAGAAGGGGAAAAAATAGGAGTTAGGGGAGTAAGATGACATCCCAGAAAACCACAATGTCTTAGAAAACATGCTGCCCATTTCAATGAACCCATACCATGGTGTAACTCCCCAACTTCTACCCAACCATATATTTCCATCCCCCAAATGTTGCTTTTTCATTTTTCAGAACTTGTTATTGTTCTTGGGCCTGCAATCCCTAGATTTTCTAGTCTTTCAGTCCTAGTTTGAGTTAGACCCTTCACTTGGCACTTTAGCTTAGCATTATATCAGATGCTTCTAACTATCTGGCCTTTCATTTCATTCCTGAACCAGTTTAGTCCTAGCTCATACTGGCCTGGTCAGCTTCCAACAAGTGCAGCCTTGGCTGCTCTGTGCCTTCCTTACCTATTGCTGTTTATGTACTTGAGAAGCACCACCCTTATCAAAGTAGTCATAAAGGAGAACTGCAAATAATGACATTCCCACTCATCTATCCTTCTTTGGCCTTTGGAGAGATATTTCCAGCATTTCCCCCATTGGAATAATGTAAAAGTTTTCTTCTCTATAGCTATAGTCACTTGCCCAGTTAATAGGTCTCCTTGTTCAGAGTCTCATTTTTACTGTACTGACTATCTAGTTTCCAACTATCTGCCTTTCCTTTACCTCTAGTACATAGTCCCCACACTCCCATCATTCTTTTTTTAGAATAGTAATTTTTTAGATTTTTGCAAGGCAGATGGGGTTAAGTGGCTTGCCCAAGGCCACACAACTAGGTTATTATTAAATGTCTGAGACCGGATTTGAACCCAGGTACCCCTGACTCCAGTGCCGGTGCTTTATTCACTGTGCCACCTAGCTGCCCCCCATCATTCTTTTTTTTTAATTAAATATTTTTATTTGTTTTTTTCAACTACATGCAATGCAGTTTTTACTAATCATTTTTTGCAGGGTTTTGAGTTTTACATTTTTCTCCTTCCCTCCTTTCCCTCCCCTCCCCCTAACAGAAAGCAATCTAATATAGGCTCTACATATGTAGAGAAAAAACCCAACACAGTACATAAGACAACTTTTAAATTTTAAGGGTAATAAAGCATAGGGTCTGCATTTAAACTCAGTTCCCTCACTGGATATGGATGATATTTTCCATCACAAGTCTTTTAGAATTGTCTTTGAATATTGTTCTGCTGAAATGAGCAAGTCCATCATAGTTGATGGTCATTCAGTGTTACTGTTGCTGTGTTTAATGTTCTTTTGGTTCTACTCATTTTACTCAGCATCAGTTCATGTAAGTCTTTCCAGACTTTTCTGAAGTCTTGTCTTGATTCCTTATAAAACAATAATGTTCCATCACATTCATATACCACAATTTGTTTAGTCATTCTCCAATTGATGAGTATCCTCTCAGTTTCCAATTCTATGCCATCATGAAAAGAGTTACTATGAATATTTTTATACATATGGATTTTTTACTCTTTTTGTGTTCTTTTGGAGATATGGCATAGGGTGTGAGACATTGGTCTATACCTAGTTTCTGCCAAACTATCTTCTATTTTTATCAATGAAATTAGTATCTTTGGGTTTATCAAAAAGCAGATTATTTTGGTCATTTACTCCTGTTTCTTTGCACCTAGTCTATTCCACTGATCCACTACTCTATTTCTTAACCAGTACCAAACAGTTTTGATGACTGATGTTTATAATAAAATTTTAGATCTGGTATGACTAGGCCTTCTTCTTTTGTATTTTTTTCATTAATTCCCTTGATATTCTTGGTCCTTTATTCTCCCATATCAATTTAGTTTCTATTTTTTCTAGCTCAATAAAGTAATATTTTGGAAGTTTGATTGGTATAGCACTGAATAAATAATTTAATTTAAGAAAATTTGTCATTTTTATTATATAAGCTCAGCCTACCCATGAGAAATTGACATTTGCCCATTTATTTGGATCTGATTTTATTGTGTGAATAGTGTTTTATAGTTGTTTTCAGATAATTTCTCAGTCTGCCTTGGCAGGTAGACTCCTAAATGTATAACGATTACTTTGAATGGAATTTCTCCTTATATCTCTATTGCTGTGTCTTGCTAATAATATCTGGAAATGCTGATGATTTGAGTGGGTTTATTTTATATCATGCAACTTTGCTAAAGTTGTTAATTGTTTGAAGTGGTTTCTTAGATGATTTTCTAGGGTTCTCTAAGTGTACCATCATATCAACTGAAAAAAGTGAGAATTTTGCTTCTTCTTTACCTGTTCTAATTCCTTCAATTTCTTTTTCTTTTTTTTATTGCTAATACTAACATTTCTGATACAATATTGAATAATAGTGGTAATAATGGACATACTTGTTCCACCCCTGATCTCACTGGGAATTCTTCTAGCTTCCCCCCATTATATATAATGCTTGCTGATGGTTTTAGATAGATATTGCTTATTGTGTTAAGGAACACTCCATTTATTCCTATGTTCTCTTAGTGTTTTTCAATAGAAATGCGTGCTGTATTTTGTCAAAAACTTTTTTTGACATCTATTGAAATAATCATATGATTTGTTGGGTCTATTATTGATATCAATTATGCTGATAGTTTTCCTAATATTAAATCAATCCTACATTCCTGATATATATCCCACTTGATCATAAGTGTATTATCCTGTGATTGCTTTGCTAATATTTTATTTAAAATTTTTATATCCATTGGAGAGAGTCTATAATTTTCTTTCTTTGTTTTGATTCTTCCTATCGAGTAGGAGAGGTATTATATCTCTTAATGATTAGTGTTATAAAAGGAATTTGGCAGACCTCCTTCTGCAGCTATATTTTTAAATAGTTTATATAGAATTGGAACTATTTCTTGAATATTTAGTAGAATACTCCTGTGAATCCATCTGCCCTAGAGATTCTTTCTTAGAGAGTTCATTGGTAGTTGTTCAATTTCTTTTTCTTAGATAAGGCTATTTAAGTATTTAATTTCCCCTTCTCTTAACCTGGAGTTTATATTTTTGTAAATATTCATCCATTTCACTTAGATTACCAAATTTATTGTAATATAGTTGGGCAAATAGCTCTGAATTTTTACCTTAATTTCCTCCTCACTGGTGGTGAACTCACCTGTTTCATTTTTGATATTGGTAATTTGGTTTTCTTCTTCATTTAAATCAAATTAATCAAAAGTTTATCTATTTTAATGTTTTTTTCATAAAAGTAACTCAATTTTATTTGCTAGTTCATTAGCATTCTTACTTTCAGTTTTATTCATTTATCCTTTGATTTTCAGAATTTCTAATTTAGTATTTATTTAATTGAGGATTTCTAATTTGTTCTTTCTCTAGGTTTTTTAGTTGCATGCCCAATTCATTGATCTCTTCTTTCTCTATTTCATTTATGTATGCATTAAGAGATATAATATCTCCCCTAATAACTACTTTGACTGTATCCTACAAGTTTTGGTATGTTGTTTCTTTGCTGTCATTGTCTTGGATACAGTACTAATTATTTCTATTATTTGTTGTTTGATCCACTCATTTTTAAATTTAATTTCCAATTAATTTTAAATCTATCTTCTATGGTCCTTTATTGCACAGGATTTTTATTGCATCATGATCTGAAAAGGATGCATTCAATATTTCTGCTTTTCTGCATTTGATTATAAGGTTTTTATGCCTTAATACATGGTCAGTTTTTGTGAATGTATATGTACCACAGAAAATAAGGTATTTTCCTTTCTATCCCATTTAATTTTCTCCAGAGGTCTATCATATACAGCTTTTCTGATATTTTGTTCACTTCTTTAAGTTCCTCTTTGTTTATTTTATGGTTAGGTTTATCTAATTCTGAGAGAGGGAGACTGAGGTCTCCTACCTGTATAATTTTGATGTCTGTCTTTTTATAACTCATTTAATTTCTTCTCTAAGAATCTGAATGAAATATTGCTTAGTCCATTCATGTTTAATATTGAAATTACTTCATTGTCTATGGTACTTTTTAGGAGGATGTAGTTACCTTCCTTATCCCTTTTAATAATATCTATTTTGGGGGTCAGCTAGGTGGCACAGTGGATAGAGCATTGGTCCTGGAGTCAGGAGTACCTGAGTTCAAATCTGGCCTCACATATTTAATAATTACCTAGCTGTGGGACCTTGGGCAAGCCATTTAATCCCATTGCCTTGCAAAAAAAAACTCAAAAAAAATCTATTTTTAGAGCTGCTTTGTCTGAGATAAGGATTACTACTCCTGCTTTTTTTTAAACTTTATTTAAAGCATAATATATTCTGCTCCAACCTTTTACCTTTACTCTGTGTATCTCTCTGCTTCAAAAGTGTTTCTTCTAAGCAGCATATTTTAGGATTTTAGTTTTTAATCCACTCTACTATCTACTTCCATTTTCTGGGGAGAGTTCATCCTATTCATATTCACAGTTACAATTCCTTACTCTTTATTACCCTCCATGCTATCTTCCTTTTGTTTGTACTTGTTCCCCCTCCCATCACCCCTGGCCCTCCTCACCACTGTT
Organism: Macrotis lagotis; assembly: GCF_037893015.1. NCBI lineage: Eukaryota > Metazoa > Chordata > Mammalia > Peramelemorphia > Peramelidae > Macrotis > Macrotis lagotis. The sequence goes on from NC_133658.1 coordinate 646,862,172, forward strand.
TTGCTTCTGAATACCACCTCTCTCAATGTATCCCCCCCCTTCAATCAGCTCCTCTCCCTTTTCATCCCTCTTTCCCTTTTCCCCTTCTTCTTTCCTTCCCTCTAATAGTGCCTCCTTCCCTTCTCCCTATTTCTCCTCCTAATAGTTAAAAGGTAAGGTAATTTCTACACCCAACTGAGAGTATTTGTTATTCCTTCTTTAAGTCAAATCTGATGAGAGTAATATTCAAGTAGTTTTCATTCCCTCCCTTCTTTCTCTCTGCTACAATAGGTTCTTTACACCTCTTCTTGCCATATAATTTACCCCATTCTGCCTCGCCCATTTTAAATGTCTTAATTTTTTCTAAATTATTCCATCAAAATCTTCATGTCCATACTTTCAGCCTAAGTATATTCCCTCTAAATAGAGTTACAATTCTCAAGAGTTTTGAGAATTTTTCTCCCAGGTAATGATGTAACCAGTTTAATTTTTATTGAATAACAGTATTTTTCTTTTCCCTTGTTACCTGTTCAGCTCTGGTCTTTTCAACAGGAAAGTTTGGAAGTCATCTATTTCATTAACTATTCATCTTTTTCCCTGAAAGAGTATGCTCAATTTTTCTAGGTATTTGATTTTTTGTTGCAATCCAAACTCCCTTGATCTCCAGAATTTCATATTCCAGACCCTTCAATTCTTTAATGTTGATGTAGCCAGATCCTGTGTAATCCTGACTGTGGCTCCTCAGTATTTGAACTGCTTCTTTATGAATACTTGGAGGATTTTCTCCTTGATCTGATAATTCTGAAGTTTGCTTCAATATTCCTTGGCATTTTCAATTTGAGATTCCTTTCAGGAGGTGATCAGTGGATTCTTTCAATGACTATTTTGTCTTCTGGTTCTAGGATGTCAGGAAAGCACTCCTGGATGATTTCCTGAAGAATAGAATTCAGGCTCTTTTTCTGATCATGGCTTCCAGATAATCCAGTTATTCTTAAATTAGGTCTCCTGGATCTGTTTTCCAGGTCTGTTGTTTTAACAATGAGGTATTTTACATTTTCTTCAATTTTTAAAATTTTTTTTAATTTTGTGTAACAGATTTTTGATTTCTCATGAAATCATTAGCTTCTAATAGTCCTATTCTATTTCTCAGAAAGGTATTTTTCTCCTTGAGCTTTTGCATCTTTTTACCATTTGGTCAATTTTATTTTTAAGTACTGTTATCTTTTTCCATTCAATTGCATTTTTAAAGGATTTGTTTTCTTCTGTCATTTTTTGTTGCAAGATGTATGTTAATTTTCTCTTGCATTTCTTTTACCGATTTTTCCATTTGATTTTTAAAATTCTTTCTGAGCTCTTCTAATAAGTATTTCTGAGCTGCAGAACAAATTCATATTCTCCTCCATAGCTTCACATGTAGCATCCTTTTTGCATTTCTTTTTTTGATCTTATGTTTTGCCTATCCTTATCTCCAAGGAAATTTTCAATGGATCCTGGTTTTCTCTAACCTTTCTTCATTTTGATTTTGTTACTTATCCTGAGGTTCTTGTGTTGAGGGGGGGACTTGTTTACAGACTTTCAGTGTTGAGAGCTCTAGAGGTTTGCTAACTGCCCTGGGTTATTGATGTTAGGAACTCCTGGGTGGGGTGGTACTCAGTGGACTGTCTAGTAAGGGATGCCTGAGGCTCTCTGTCTCTGAACCATCTTTGCTGGGGATGTCAGCCACCCACTCCCTACAGTTATTTCTGCTGGTTAGGTCAGCCAGGTTGGAAAAAGACCAGAGGTTCAGTCAGAGGAGGTCAGCCTCCTAGTTCCTTGTTGGGGAAGGTGGGACTATATCCCCATCATTTTTAATCTTGAATGTGTTTTCCTTTACTTGATTGCCTACTGCCTGTCTTCTGAACTCCAAGTCCTTCTGAAAGGCTAGTTTCCATGCATTTACTAGGTGCACTCTTTCCTGTACTTTAACTCTTACCTTGCCTTCTCCATTGAATTTTGACAGTCTCAGTTCAGGCAGATTGTCTATCACTCAAGAGTCCTAAATGACTTTGGGTAGGTAGGTACATGAAGAAGCTGAGGAATTGGATTAGCAATAGGAGAAAGGGCACAAATGAATATCAAAGATCAAATATGCCTACTTCATAATTTTGCCTAGGGTAAGATTAGGTAGGATCAAATAGGTCATTCCCATTCAGTTCACCCATGCCAGGGTGGAACTCACCAACTTGAATCTAGCCCTGGAGTCAGGAGTCTCTGAGTTCAAATCTGCCCTCAGACATTTGACCCTTACTGGCTATGTGACCTTGAGTAGTAAGTCATTTAACCCTGATTGCCTCATATCTAGGGTCATCTCCAATCTTCCTGATTCATATCTGGTCACTGGACCCAGATGTCTCCAGAAATAACTTAGCACAGTATCCCCTTCACTCAGATCCAATTCATTTGCTTTTCATGGCATCATCTCCCTTATATTATCCTCTTCTTTGAGAATGAAGGATAAGCATCATTGATTTAAGTACCTGAGTGATAGTGGCCTACACACCATTCAAATCATCAAATATGTTTATATTTATTGTCTTCATTTCCTTATCTCTCATTTACCAATCTTTTAAAATCTGGCTTCTATCCCTACCAATCAATTGAAACTCCTGTGACCTCTTTACTGCTCAAGTCAATGGGATTTTCTGTGTTCTCAATGATTATCTCATCCAAGCAGCATCTTACCCTGTTGACCCCTTCATTCCTCTGGATACTCTTTTCCTGGGTTTGTTTTGGGTTTGTTTGCTTTTTGAAACTGCTCTGTCATACTATAAATATCTGATTGATTCTTCTTCATCCTTTGGAGGTAGGAATCTGTCCTTGACCTAAAGCTCTCTAAACTCTTATCTTCATGATCTCATAAATTTCTAAGCGTTGAACAATCCTCTTTATGCAAATGATTCTCAAGTGTACATTTGTAGAGCTTCAGAGATATCTTCACCTTAATGTTTCTCAAACTTGACACATCTAAAATATAATTCAGTCTTCCCCAACATATCTTAATCTATCCCTCCTCCTAATGTCTCTATTTCCATCAAGAGCACAACCTTTCTTCTGGTCACCTAGGATTGTAGCCTCAGAGTTATTCTTGACTCTTTTCTCACTGATCACCTTTGTCTAATCAAACAGAAGTCTTGTTGATTCTACCCTCTTTGTATCTCCTATATCCATCCCTTTCTCTTCATTCAAATCATAACAGTCCAAGTTCAGACTCTCATCATCTTCCATCTGGATAATTTTAATAATATTCCAATTAGACTCCCTACATCTAGTCCTCCCCTTTTCTAATGCAGCTTCCACGTAATTGTCAAATTGATATCCCTAAAGCGCAAGTGTCATGCTCACTCCTTTCCTTCATTCAAGAATCTTTAGTAGGATTAAGTGGAAACTCCTCTGTTTGGTATTTAAAGCCCAACATCATTTTACCCCCATTCATATTTTCAAACTGATTATGTGTTACTCTGTTCCAACCAAATTGACCTACTTGTTATTCTTTATGTATATACAATGTTCATATTATTGCACAAACCATATTTCATGACTCAGTTGTCCTTCCTCCTTACCCTTCAGAATTCTTGGCTCTTTTCTCTTTGGAACTATAGACCTCCTAGTATTATTGCTAATCTGCTTTTTAATCCATTGTGCTATATTTTTCTACTTTAGGGACAAGTTCATTCCCCATTTCTCATTCATGTTATGATTATTAATATTTTTCTCCATTTTATTCCCCTATACTTTTCCTTCTCTTCATTCTCCTCACCACACCTTTATAAAGGAGATGAGGGTGATTACAGAAAAGTAAGCTCAGTACCAGTGCTCAGGATTTGCTGTAATGTACAACAGCTTTTTTATTTCCTTCATCCAGAGGCCAAAGCAGGTTCTTATCCTTTCTTCTTTTTTCTAAGCCTCTCTTTGAAATTCATCCTCACTTAAAGTTTATTTTGCTTAAAATGAATTCCTCCCTTGATCTACCTTCTCTTTTATTCCCCTCTTTTTTCCCCTTTGTCTTTTTTCCATCTGTTACCCTGTTAAGTGAAATGTATTTCTATACCCCATTGTATGTGTATATATTCTCTCCTCCTTTGACTTTTTTCAGATGAGTATAAAGTTCAGATTTCAGTTGCTCCCTCATTGCCCTTTCCTTCTTTTTCGTATAGAGCTCTACTTGTACCTTGTAATTATGTGGAAAAATTTTTTCAGCTTTCTTTCCCTCCCCCCAATATACTATTCTTCCCCTCTTTCCATTCTTATATTAATATCATCAAAATATAACAGAACCACTCCTTGGTCCAATTAGACTCTCTATGATCCCTGATGTTGATACAACATCATCACCTTATATGTGCATTCTACACATTATAATTTAATCAGTTTATCCTTCTTAGTTCCTTATAAATACTTATTCATTTTTATCTTTTTAGCCTTCTTTTAATTTTTGTGTTTATATTTCAGTATTTATTCAGTTTTAGTCTTTTCATCGGGAATATTTAGTTCTCCATTTCATTTTAAAGACCCATTTCCCCCCTGCAAAATTGGACTCAGTTTTCTGAGTAAATCATTTTGGTTGCAACTCTTCATCTTTTGGAGCATCATATTCTAAGCTCCCTACTCCTTTATGGTGGTGGTTGTAAAATCTTGTGTGATCCTAAGTTTAGTTCCTTGAATTTGTTTTCTTCGGACTCTTGAAGATCCTTTTTTTCCTTTGATCTAGAAATTGTGGATTTGAACTATAATATTACTGAGAGTTTTCATTTTGGTGCTTGTTTTAGGAGCAGACCAATGGGTTCTTTGGATTTTTACTTTGCCCTCAGATACTAAGAGATTTGGGTACTTTTCTTCTATGACTTCATAAAATAAAATATATAGGCTCTTTTTTGGTTATGGTTTGGTTATGGTTATGGCTCATAAAGTGAGCACTCCTTGCTAAATTTTCTGGTTCAGTTTTTTTCCTTTAAGATGCTTCACATTTTCTCCTTTTTTTCTTTCTTAACCTTTGGGTTTTCTTTTAACGTTTTGGGGCTGTCTCATGGAATCATTAGATTTATTAGGTACATTCTAATTTTCAGATGACTTGTTGTTTAGGCAAGATTTCCAAACATCTTAGTTCAAGATAAGGATTTTCTATCCAATTTTTTTTCCCCCCATAACTTTTCCTTATCATATTTTCTAGTGCTCTTATTTAGTTTTTTATATTATTTTACTTCCTTTTTCTCTAAAACAATCCTATGTCTTCCAGGAATTCTATTTGAACTTGAATCAAAGTGTTTTCCTAATAGTTTGCTTACCAGTGTTTCAGAATCATTATTTTCTCAGTTTTTGTCCTGGAAGTTCTATCAGTGTAATGTTTCTTTATTGCGGGATTTTTTTTTTTTTAGTTTGTCCCTCCATCTATTCTCCTTTATGACTTTCAACTTTGCATTAGGGTAAGGTTTTGCACACTTCTGATGGGGCAGGAAATGCCTGGGCTGAGCTTTTGTCCTTTAAGGTCCTTTTGGGGCTTATGGGGTGTTTAGTGTTGTGTTATTCTAGGAACTCAGGAACAACTCAGGTTGAAGACACAAGCTCTCAGTGCTCCCAGTATAGTATAACCATAATATGTAATCACTCCCCTCTTCTTCTAAGCTCCTGACCTAGGTTTGGGACTGCACAGCAAGCTATGGGCTTACATATGCTGCTGGCCTCTACCACTATCAACCAAATGGAAAGCCCTGAAGATTCAGAATGACAGAATTTCAGGCTCCTTTTTCACCTAAGATTCCTATCCTGTTAATATTGAAGTCTTCAACATAGACTGGAAACTAATCTGATTTCCTCATCTGCCCCTAGAGTCAGAGTCACCCAAATATTAGTTTCTGAACCTGTTCTTTACTAAGTACACATCCTAAGACTTGAGACTGTTCCTTCTCTGGAATACCAATCCAAGACACAGGTCCTTCTTCAGAACCCTAGATCAGTGGCAGGGATGGGGTGGGGGTAGAGGGGTTGAACAATAGAGATGTCAGTTCACAGTTCCTGTCCTATTCTGCACAATGTAAGATTCCCTCTGAATGGTCCAGGACCTATCCTTTCATGTTTAATAGCCTGAGATATGTCAGATATTGTGTTAAGCATTTTTGGTTTTGATTTTTAAATAAATATGATCTCAGGGCAGCTAGGTGGCACAGTGGATGGAGCACTGGCCTTGTAGTCAGGAGTACCTGAGTTCAAATTTGGCCTCAGACACTTAATAACTGCCTAGCTGTGTGACCTTGGGCAAGTCACTTAACCCCGTTGCCTTAAAAAAATATAAACAAACAAACAAACAAATAAATAAATAAATAAATAAATGAACAAATAACTAGACAGACAGATAAATAGATAACTAACTAACTAAATAAATAAATACGATCTCACTTGATTCTCACAACATGCCTGGTAAGTGGGGGTTGCTATTTTTCCCATTTTGCTGACTAAGGCAGACATGAAATGATTTACTAATAGTCAAATGGTGTGCTTCCTAACTCCAGGTCCAGTCCTCTGGTCAATGAACACAAGCTGTCCTAGTGCACAACCTCAGGATTCTTTCCATTCTTCAATATTAGAATGCTCATCTCACACACAGGCCCTGCCACTTAGTAGACTGTGTCCCCAGTGTACAAACCTTTCTGTCTTTCTCTCCCCGGAAGTTGACCTGGACTAAAAATATCACTCGTTGGAATCTTTTTTTCTGAATTTCCCAGTCAAGTTTCAGTCTGGTACATTGGCTATAATTTCATGAAGGAGGTATGGGGCAGTATTTGGCGGAATGCATCTTCCTTCCACTTTGCCATCTTGGCTAGGCCTCTTGAGCTTCTTGAAAAATGCAGCTTAAGCAGATGATATACAACTCTACATATACTGTCCCAGTTTTTTTTCCCCCTAAGTTTCACTCCCCCCCCCCACCTCCCCTGCTCCAAAAACTTTTAGCAGGTACTGTGTTATTTTTTAAAGTTTTTATTGAAACAATAGACTATATTTTGTTTGAAATTTTAGTGAGAGCTCTGTGGTAGCTCCACTTTGTTTACTAAAGTATTTAGTAAAGAGGTGGATCACATAAAATCATGCCTCATGTTGCATCCAGCCCATGGGTCACATTTTGGACAGTCCTGACCTATGGGATATTTCATATCAAATGTTCCAGAAACATCTTAAACTCAACATATCTAAAACTGAACTTATTACCCACCCAATCCTTCCTTCTCCCAATTCCCAATCATCATCATCATCCTACCAGTGTTTCAGGATCATAATCTCAGCATTATTTTGGATTCCTCCTCTCCCTCAAGTTCATATCCAGTCAATTGACAAATCTTGCCATTTCTGCCTTTACATTGTTTCTTACGTCTTATTCCTCTCCATTCACACAGATGCACTGGATATTATTTTCCACTTATTATCCAGCAAATCTGACCTTCTCTCTGTCACATACAGCACTCCACCTTTAATCTCTGGCCATTGAACTGGCTGGCCCAAATTCCTGGAAGAATTGCTTCATGGCCTTCCTTCATTTAAGATATGGCTTAGGTACCATCTTCTTCATAAAGTTTTCCCCCACTTCTTTATTAATATTCTCTTTCAAATTGTTTTGCATTCTTTTTACTAAATTATGTTATCTATCTTTTGATATGTTCTTTTTCCCCCCTGCTTCATTCAAATGTATGTTCTTCATGAGCAGGGATTGTATCATTGTTGGTCTTCATATTTCCATTGTCCAGCACTTTGTTTTGTGCATGAGTATTTAACAAATACCCCTTGCTTAAGTTTGCCATAATTTCAGCTCTGCCATTAACATAATTGTATGATTTTAAGCATATCACAGAATCTTTTTGACTCTTCTGTTTATTGAGCAGATAATTTCTATTCATCCTAGCTCATGTTCAGATTCCACAGTTCTTTCTCTTGATGTACATACCATTTTCCTTCATGAGTCTTTTGGAGTTGTCTTGGATCATTGTATTGCTGAAAAGAGATAAATTTATCATAGTTGATCATAACACAATAATTCTATTTCTATGTACAATGTTCTCTGAGTTCTTTCATTCAGCATCAGTTCATGTATGTCTTTCCAGGTTTTTCCTAAAATCCATCTGCTTATCATTTCTTACAGCACAATAGTATTCCATTACATTTAAAGACAAAAATTTTTCACCCATTTGATGAACATTCGCTGAATTTTCAATTCTTTGCCACTAGAAAAAAAAACTTTTATAAATATTTGTAATATACATGTATTATAAATATCCTCTTTTAATTATCTCTTTGGAATATATACCTAGTAGTAGTAGTAGTAGTAGTAGTAGTAGTAGTAGTAGTAGTAGTAGTAGTAGTAGTATTGCTAGATCAAAGGATATGCACAGCTTTATAGCCCTTTGGGCAATGTTCCAAAGTGTTCTTTAGAATGATTGGATTGGTTCACAACTCCACCACCAGTGAATTAATGTTCCAATTTTCTCACATCTTCTCCAACATTTATCATTTTCCTTTTTTGTCATAGGAGGCATGAGGTGGTACCCCAGATAAATATGAGGTGGTACCTTAGAGGTACTTTAATTTGCCTTTCTCAAGTTAATAGTGATTTAGAGCATTTTTTCAAATGACTATAGACAGTTTTTATTTCTTCATATGAAAATTGACTGTTCCTATCCTTTGACCCTTTATCAGTTGAGGAATGATTGGTATTGTTATAAATTTGACTCAGTTCTATATATATATTTTAGAAATAAGACCTTTATCAGAAACACTGGATATAAAAATTGATTCCCAGCTTTTAGTTTTTCTTCTAATCTTGATGGATTGGCTTTCCTTTTGCAAAATCTTTTTAATCCAATGTAATCAAAATTTTTTATTTTATACTTTATAATAGTCTCTTTTGTTTAATAATAAAGTCTTCCCTTCACCATAGATTTGACAAATAAACTATTGCTCTCCTAATTTGCCTATGGTATAATCCTTTATGCCTAAATCTTGTTCCCATTTGACCTTATCTTGGTATATAATGTGAAATATTGATCTATCCTTACTTTCTGACTTACTGTTTCCATGTTTCCCATCACTTATTCTCAAATAATGAATTCTTATTCCAGAAGTTGGAATTTTGGGGTTTATCTAATAACTATAGTCATTTACTACTGTTGTCTGGTATACCGAATCTATTTCCACTGATTCATAACTCTTTTTCTTAGCAACTAACGAATAGTTTTGAAGATTGCCCTTTATGGTTAGACCACTGTCTTTTGCAAATTTTTCAATAATTCCTTGATAATCTTGACTTTTTGTTCCTTCAGTTGAATTCTTCTAACTCTACAGTTTTTTGATGGTTTGATTGCATTAGCACTGAAAGAATAAATTAATTTAGGTAGAATTTTCATTTTTATTATATTAGCTTGGCCTACCCATGAGCAATTAATACTTTTCCAATTGTTTAAAAATGCTTTTATCTTTGTTAAAGATACTTTGTAATTATTTTCATATGATTTCTAGATTTGTCTTGACAGATAGACTCCAAAATATTTTATATTATCTACAACTTTTTTAAATGGAATTTTTTTTCTTAAATGGAATTTTTTTTCAGTTTGGCCTTTGTTGGTAATATGTAGAAATGTTGACAATTCATATGAGTTTATTTTATAGCCTGCAACTTTGCTAAAGTTGTTAGTTATTTCAAGTAGATTTTTAGCTGATTCTCTAAGTATGCCAATTATATCATTTGTAAGGAGTGATAATTTTATTTCCTAATTACCTATTCTAATTCCTTCAATTTATTTTTCCTCTCTTATTGCTAAAGCTAACATTTCTAGAACAATATTGAATAATTGTCATGATAATGGGCATCATTGTTTCACCCCAATCTTATTGAGAAGGCTTCTAGCTTATCCCTATTACATGTAATGCTTGCTGATGGTTTTAAATAGAAACTACATATCATTTTAAAGAAAACTCCATTTACTCCTATGCTTTCATGTGTTTTAATAGGAATGGAGGCTGTATTGTGTCAACAGCTTTTCCTGAATCTATTGAGATAATCATATGATTTCTGTTAGTATTATTATGAATAATATGATCAATTATAGCAATTGTTTTCCAGATAAACCATTTCTGGTATAAATTTCACCTCATCATAGTGTATTATTTTCATGAAAAATTTTTGTAATCTCTTTGCTAATAGTTTAAAATTTTTATTTTATTTTTTAGGGAGATTGGTCTATAATTTTATTTTTCTCTTTTGGCTCTTCCTGGTTTAGTTGCCAGCACCATAGTTGTATCATAAAAAGAATTGGGTAGAATTCCTTCTTCATCTATTTTTCAAAATAATTTATATAGTATTAGAATGAATATTCTTTATATGTTTGGTAGAATTCACTTGTAAATTCATCTGCCCCTAGAGATTTTCTCTTAGGGAGTTCACTGAGGGTTTGTTAAATTTATGTTTCTAAAATGGGATTATTTAAATATTTTATTTCCTATTCAATTAATCTGGACAATTTTATAAATTTGCATCCATTTCACTTAACTTTTCAGATTCAGTTGAGCAAAATATCTCCTAATAATTGTTTAAATTTCATATATAGGCAGTGAATTCACTCTTTTCATTAGGTTTTCTTTTATCTTTTTATCTTTTTATTTTTTTATTTTTTACTTTTTTAGGTTTTTGCCAGGCAAAGGGGGTTAAGTGGCTTGCCCATGGCCACACAGCTAGGTAAATATTAAGTGTCTGAGTCTGGATTTGAACTCAGGTAGTCCTGACTCCAGAGCTGGTGTTCTATCCACTGCACCACCTAGCCTCCCCCTTATATCTTTTTAAATCAAATTAATCTAAATTTTATTTATTTAGTTTTTCATGATACCAACTTAGCGTTATTTGTTTTTTCATTCATTTTCTTATTTTCAGTTTTATTAATCTCTTCCTTGATTTCCAGAATTTGTTCTTTTCCAGTTTTTTAATTGCATGTCCAATTCATTGATTTGCTCTTTTCCTATGTTGCTCATGTAAGCATTTAAAGACATAAAATTTTCCCTAAGTACTACTTTGACTGTATCCAAGAAATTTTGGAATGTTGTCTTATTACTGTTGTTCTCAATATTGTTTCTTTGATTTGTGGTTTGATTATTCTTTAGGATTGTATTATCTAGTTTCCAATTAATTCTTAATCTATGTTTATTTTAATTCCATGTCTATTTATTGCATATGATTTTTATTGCATCATGATTTGAAAAGGATGCATTTAATAATTTTTAAAAAATAATTTTAGGGGGGGTGGAGCCAAGATGGCGATGTGAAGGCACCATTTCCCCAGAACTCCTTCCAGCCAACCTCCAAAAAAATAAACAAATGATAGCTCTAGACAAAATTTAAAGGGTCAGAACCCACAGAAAGACTGAGTGATACATCTTCCCAGTCCAAGATAGCTTAGAAGTTCCATGGGAAAAGTGTATTTCACCAGGACCAGGGATTAGGAAAAAAGCCTTGGCTGTGGCTGCAACACAGCATAGCCCAGCACAGCCCAGAGATCACTAGCAACAGCTTGAAGGGGCAGTGAGAGAACTCTGCTCCACCAGAATGAGTGTGGAATGAGGAACACTGGCTGCAGAATCTGCAGCAAGAATCTGGAGAAAGCAGCCTGCACCCCCAGAGATGGTAAGGGAAGTCTGCAGAGATTTCTCTGATCTCCCTGGGGTAGGACTGCTGTTTGCCTACACTCACATATTGCAGTTTGGGCTTCCATACTAAATAACCAATCTGGATCCCTCCTTATAGCCCCAGGGCAGAGGGGAAAAGGGGACTTTCAGATTTTCCTATTGAAACAACTAGAGCTAAACAGAAAGTTTGATCTGCAAGTACAAGACTCTGGTGAACCAAAGTGGGAGTGGAAGAGGACTAACTATGAGGAACTTAATGATATTGAACTGTTTGTATTACTGCATGGGAAGAAGATACTGATAACTCATATGAACTTTCTCATTTATAAGAGCTGTTAGAAGGAGCATATATAGACAGGACATAGGAAGGAGTGGAATATAATGGTATAATATAGTAAAAAGATGGAGTCAATGGGTGAATAAAGGAAAGTACTGGGAGGAAGAAAAAGGAGATGAAGAAGAAGCTAAGAAATTTCACATAAGAGTTCAAAAAAGCTTTTTCAATGGAGTGAAAAGCAGGAAGGCAAGGGGGGAATGAGTGAGCCTTCATTCTCATCAGAAATGGCTCAGAGAGGAAATAACATACACACTTAATAGGGTGAGGAAATCTATCTTACCCTAGAGAAAAATAAGAGAAAAGGGATGGGATAAGGGGGAATGGGGGGAGGAAAGAGGTGAATAGATGATAGAAGAGAGGGAAGATTGAGGGAGAGGGTACTCAGATTCAACACACTTTTGGACAGGACCAGGATGAAAAGAGAGAATAGAATAAATGAGAGTGGGGAGAAATAGAGTGGAGGGAAATACAGCTAGTATTAGCAACTGTGGGAAAAATATTGAAGTAACTTCTCTGGTGGACTTATGATAAAGAAAGCACTCACCCCAGAGACAGAGCCATTGAAATCTGAACACAGACTGAAGTACAATTTTTTTTTCCTCTCACTCTCTATTCTTGAAGTTTCTCATCTTCTTGATGGGGGGGAGGGGGTTTATGTTTATTCTTCTTATGTTTACTCTTATAACACATTCAGTTTACATCAATGTATGGCATGGAAACAAGGTAGAGACTATCAGACAGCCTTCTGTGGGGGGGAGAGGAAAGTGTGGGGGGGAATTGTAGAATTCAGAGCCTTGCAAAAAATGATGGGTACATATTACTATTATATATAATTGGAAAACAAATAAAATGTTAAAATGTTTTACAAAACAATTTTTATGCCCTAATGCATGGTCTATTTTTTGTGTGGGTGCCATATACCACTGAGAAGAAGGTATATTCCTTTCTTTCCCATTCAGTTTTCTCTAGTATCTAACTTTACTTTCATTGTGTATTTTTATGAGATTTATCTATTTCTACACAAGTATAGTTTTGCTGTCTGTTTCTTACTGTAACTAATTTAACTTCTCAAAGAATTTGCATATTATATACCACTTGGTGCATTCATGTTTAATATTGACATTATGTCATTGTCTATGGTACCTTTTAGTAAGATGTAGTTTCCTTTCTTATTTCTTCTGATTAGATTGATTTCTGTTTATGCTTCAACTGAGATCAGGATTGCTACCCCTGCTTTTTTTTTTAACTTAAGCTGAAACATAATATATTATGCTCCAGTCTTTCACCTTTATTCTGTATGTATTTCTCTGCTTCAAATGTGTTTCTTGCAAATAACCTATTGTAGAATTCCATTTTATGGGAGAGTTCATCCCATTCACATTCACAAGCTATGATTCCTTTTTGTAAATTTCCCTCCATTCTACATTTTTCTCTCTTTCTTCTTTTACCCTGTCCCTCCTCACTAGTGTTTTGTTTCTGATCACTGCCTCCCTCAGTCTGATCTTTTTTCCATCAGCTCCCCCTTTTTTTCTTTTCTCTTGCCTGCTTCCCTCTGGGGTAAGATAAATTTTCATACTAAAATGAGCATGTATGTTATTCCCTCTTTGAGTCAAATCCAATGAGAGTAAGGTTCAACCAATTTTCACCCCTCTTCCTTCTTTCCTTCTACTTAATAGGTCTATTGCACCTCTTCATGTGATGTAATTTACTCTATTTTCTCTGCCTCTTTCCTCTTTTCCCAGTATAATAATTTTTTGTCCCTTAATGTTTTTGTATCATCACATAAAAGTCAACTTATACCCAAACATTCTGTCTTTGTATACTCTTTCTAACTACTCTAATAGTGATACAATTCTTTAGAATTATAAGTATCATTTTACTACTTTTCTTCTTGCTTACCTCTTTATGATGCTCTTGCATCTTGTATTTAAAGATCAAATTTTCTGTTCAGCTCTGGAGAGTTTCATCAGGAGAGGTTGAAAATCCCCTCTTTCATTGAAGATATAGCTTTTCCCTTGAAATATTATGCTCAATTTTGCTGGGTAATTGATTCTTGGTTTTAATTCAAGATCCTTTGCTTTCTGAGAAATCATGTTCCAAGCTCCTCAGTCTTTTAATATTGAAGCTGCTTAGTCCTGTGTAATCTTGACTATAGCTTCTTGATATTTGAATTGTTTCTTTTTGACTGCTAACAGCATTTTATCATTGACCAAATAATTCTTGGATTTGATTACAATATTTCTTGGAGTTATCTTTTGGGGGTCTCTTATAGGAAGTTATTTATATTACTATTTTGCAGTCTGTGTCTAGTAAATCATAGCTGTGAATGGGATGAACTCTCCCAAAAGATGGAATCCTACAATATATTACTTACAAGAAACACATTTGAAGCAGAGAAATACATACACAGTAAAGGATATCTTGAAATATGTTGTACAAGCTCTTGTTTTAACTGTGGCTCTTACATAGTCCAGTAATTCTTAAATTATCTTTCTTGGATCTAGTATGCACATGAGTTTTTTTTTTTCAATGAGATATTTTACATTTTTTCTGTTTTTATTCTTTTGATTTTCTTTGACTGATTCTTGATATTTCAAAGAATCATTGGGTTCCATTTGCCCAATTCTAATTTTTAAGGAATTATTTTCCTGAATGAGCTTTTGTACCTCCTTTTTCATTTGACCAAATGTATTTTTTAAGAAATTATTTTCAGGGGCGGCTAGGTGGCACAGTGGATAAAGCACCAGCCTTGGAGTCAGGAGTACCTGGGTTCAAATCTGGTCTCAGACACTTAATAATAATTATCTAGCTGTGTGGCCTTGGGCAAGCCACTTAACCCCACTTGCCTTGCAAAAAAAAATTATTTTCTTCAGTCAATTTTTGTCCTTTTTTCAAGCTTTTGACTCTCTCTTCACTTCTATTTTTTATAATGTAATTTTTATTCTACTCTTATTTGATTTTTAGAATTGTTTTTGAGCTCTTCTTCCAAGAATACTCATTGTACTTGAAATCAATTCATGTTCCTCTCTGAGGTTTCAGATTTGGCATTTTGACATTGCTGCCTTCATCTGAATTTGTGTTTTGATCTTCCCTGTCACCAAGTAACTTTTATGGTCAGAGCTCTATTCTGGTTTTTTGTTCATTTTTAAGCCCATTTTCTGACTTTTAAAAATTCAGCTTTTCTCCTGGGACACAGAGGGCACTGCCCCAAGCTTCTTATGAGAGTGCCAGGGGCCTGGTCATTTGTTTTCGGTGTGGGGGCCTCAGGTACTGGTGGCTTGCCCACTGTGCTGAGGTAGCCCAGCCTTGTTGTGCTGGAGTTATGGGACTGGCAATTTTCTTTCTGTGCTGGGGCAGGAGGTCTCACAGCTGGTCTGCTATGCCACTGACCTGCTGAGCCAGGACCAAGGGGCTTTGGTTGCTGCTCAGTGCTACTGCCAAGCATCTCCCACTGGCTTGCCTGTACTAGGCTGTACTTCTCTTTTATCCAAGTGAGTCAGAATTTTCTTGAAATCCTTCTAAGTTGGAATGGAAGTTAAGATAGAAAATCATTTCACTTCATCTTTTTGTATGCTTTATTACTCCAGAATCCATTTAAAGCTTTGATTTAACATTGTTTCTGAGGGAAACAGGAGAGCTCAGGCAACTTCCTGTTTTTCTTTGCCATTTTCTCACTAATCTCTTTTCACACATTCTATATTGCATTCAAACTGACCTATTAGGTGTTCCCCAGATCCAACATGCCATCTCCAATCTCCCTATCATTACATAGGCAATGCCTGGAATGCACTCTCCCTTCATCTCTGCCTCCTCAAGTTACCACCTTCCCCATGAAAACTTTATTGCTCATCCTTGTTATTCATCTTTTTTCCCCTTTTGATATAACTTTATATTTACTTTTCTTCTTCCTTTTTTTCTATAATACCTAACATAACATAAACTCCTTGAAGGGAAGGATCATTTCCATTTTTAATTTCTGTTACTAGTACCTAATGTAGTAGCATGTATTAAGTTTTTAAAATTTGTTTACTGATTGTTGCATTGTTGTTGATTATTGATTGGAATCAAATTGGTGCTTTCCTGTTTCCACAATCATGATTCATACACTGCTTAATAATAATAATAATAATAACAGATTTAGAGCAGGAAAGAAAATGGAGATATTCAGGTTCTCTTATTTTACATTTGTGGAGACAAAAATATAGAGAGATTAGAAAACTTGGTCAAGGTCACACAAATTAGGAATAGAATCAGGTTTTGGCCTTATTTTCACTGATTTAGTTTTCATTTCAGTGCATGACACTGTCTATAGTAGTAGTTAATTATTATAATATAATAATCACATGGTATTCTACTATATTATAATAATAGGTAGATAGGTGGCTTAATGTCTAGAGCATTAAAGCTAGAGTCAGTAAGATCTGAATTCAAGTCTGATCTCAGTTACTTAATAATTGTGTGATTTGGGGCACTTTGTTTAACCTCTGTTTGCCTCAGTTTCCTCAATTTTAGCATTTAACCTTTCAGAGCTATTGTGATAATAAAATGTGATAATAAATGTAAATCCCAGCACACAGAGGACTTATATAAATATTATTAATATTATTGTCATTATTGTCATCACCAGCATAATTATTATTAATAATCAAAACATTTATGTAGTGTTTAAATGTTTACAGAGTGCTGTACATATATTATCTCACTTGATCCTCATAATGTGAGATGGATGTTGTTATTATCCCTATCACACAGATGAAAATTCTGTGATTCTGAGAGATTAATGCCATAATCACTTGGCTCAGAAGAGGTATTTGATCCTTCATTTCTATTGACTCCCAGTTCAGCACTCTTCACTACACCAAGATACTTTTCTAGAAGCATATTCTTGATCAGTTTCTTGGGACATTAGGCTAGGATCCCAACCTAAAATCTCAAGCTCTGTGTAGAGAAGAAAAAGAAGTAATTTCCATGGCATAAGCTCCCTTTAGATGTACAGGATCATTTTAAATAGGTTCATCTGTATTATTTTCATGTCTTGATATACCAGATTCATAATTCACTGTATCAAGGGGATTACATATTTTGGGGGAACATGGCATATTTATTCTCCATTGAACTGGATTAGCTCCTTTGTTGGATAATCCTAGAGGGGCTATGGATTTCTCCTAAAGATAGCAAGCTGTGCTCTGATAAATTACTAGTTATGATATTCATGTCAATTCTTTTTCATTCTCATGGGTGAAAGGACCTAAGAATATACATAATCCACTCACCTAACATGTGGAGTTCTTATTTTGTTCAGGGTTCTGAGACTGTCACCATAGGGATACGAAAAGAATTCCTTCTCTCAGGAAACCTCCCTCTAAAGGAGGGGAAAAATTAATGAAGATTGGCTACAATAATAGAAAGTGTGTATAGTGCTACATTAGATGCACAATCAAAGTTTTGGAAGGATTGAAGGAACAGACCCAAGTAAAGATGGTAAATGTGGGAATAAGTATACCCCATATATTCCAAAGCAGTCATTGCTCAAACATCTAGAAAATAACAACAGACGTAATCCGGAATAGCAACTCCAAGAAAACAAAAAATCAGAGTGAGTCATTTTTCAAACTCAGGTCAGCATACTGAATGAGCTCTGTGAATTATGGGGACAGTGCCTGACCAGAAGTATATGAAGTTTTACAGTGCTCAAGGAATGAAAGAATAAGGCAAGGTCCAAGAGAGGCCCTGAACTTGTGGAAATACTGGAATAAGTTCCAACTTGCAGCTCTGTTTCTCACTACCTAGGTCTAAGTAACGGATATAGGGTAGGGTAAGGAAGAGACCTGCATCTAGGGGTGCTATTACAAGGTAAGGAATAGTTTTAGGCTATATATTGAATACTAATAAAGGAACAAATTCAGAAGCAAGCAGTTACTAGGTGACTCTGAGTCATGGAGCAGAGCATCAAATAAGTTCTAACCTCCAACTCAGGATGGAATTCGCCAGGGAAACCTTATTTAACTGTGTCTAGGATGCACCCTTTATTGAAAAATTTGAGATCTAAAAACTGCATGTATCTTATGCAGTGGTTGCAGATCTTTTTACTTGTATTTCCTACTTTTTCACACTTGTTGTCTTTGTGCTCATTGTTTCTCATTTGTTACTGGAATATTATGTTATGTTTTGCCATGGTCTGCCCAGAAATGGCTCAGAAAAGATTTTTGTATGGTGCTGAATTCAAGTTCAAAGATATCAGTTTGCAAAAGTGAATGGAAATTGTGCTGCTGGGTCCTCCTTCAACTGAGAAAACAATCAGAGATTAGCTATGGGAAGAAGAAACCCTTCAGGAAACACCGAGGCAAAAGAAGGCCATGAGAGGCAAGTCAGCAGAATTAACCTGATTTCAAGAGGGAATTGAAGATAAGGATTGAAGAGCAAAGGAAAATTGAAATCTCTGTGTCCACAAAGATGGTTCAGCAGGAGGTAAGAAGAAATGCTGATGAAAAAAAGTGACTGATTTCAAAGGAGGACATAATTGTTGCTTCAGCTTCATGAAATGGAATGGACCAAGCATGCATATATGGACCAGACTTGCCCAGAGAGTGCTTCTGGTCAACCACAGACCAGAGCACAAGCAGGAGAGCAGTCAGAGTTTCTCCTAAGACAGTAATTTGTCATCAAACACAAATGAGGACAAGCTAATAGGTGGGAGTTTTGACAGTGATGAGGAGCTATATGGATTTTATGATGAATAAAATGACTTCAATAACTTTATGTAATATATTTTTTTTAGGTTTTTGCAAGGCAAATGGCATTAAGTGGCTTGCCCAAGGCCACACAGCTAGGTAATTATTAAGTGTCTGAGACCAGATTTGAACCCAGGTGCTCCTGACTCCAGGGCTGGTGCTTTATCCACTGTGCCACCTAGCCACCCCTATGTAATATAGTTTAAAAAAACTGTAGGCCCCAAATTTAAAGTACATCTTTTACATGGGGAAATATAGTAATACTCTGAAGAGAGCAATAGAAGTAATAGAAAATTTTAGCTCAGATATCACCTCAGAATTACATGTAACCTAGGCTTAACATAAAATCCAAACTCAAGAAGTAGTTTCAAAGAGTAAATAAACAAACAAAAATTGCATTATAGAGATATTTTAGGATAGGATACATAAAATAGACCCAGAAAAAGAGAATGACTCTAGAATAGAAAAACTCCAAAACTTGGGGGGGGGGTGTTGGTCCAACCAGAATTCCTAGAATAGTTAACATAAGAATTTTTGTAAATGCTTAAAAAGTATTGTTAAAGTCAAATGACAATTCTAGAAAAAAGTGGAAAAGAAATTAGACCTATGAGAGAAAGATATGGAAAGAGACCTAATAGCTCAAAATATGTAGTACCAAAAAAAGTACCCTAGCAACAAAAATCTAAAATTAAGACAACCCATAAAAGAAGCTAATGAAGCCTTGAAACAATCAAAAAAACTTTGTTAAAACAAAGACTGAAAAACATAAAATAAAATGTGAGCTACCTCATAGCACAAACAACTGACCTGGAAAACTAATCAAAGATAGAGATTTTTTAAATCCTGAGACAAACTGATGTAATTAGCCCCTATCCCCAGCTTTTGTGAGAAAAAAAAGTCTAGCCATCATATTCTAAGAACTTATAAAAATTATCCAGATCTCTTAAGCGTCAAAGAGCAAAGTAGAGGTAAAAAGAGTCCATTGTGAGGGAAAAGGAAAGAATAAATCCATTGGTCACATTTTGAAAGAAATATCCAAATGAAAATACCCAGGAATATTATAGTTAAAATATAGAGCTTCTAGGAGTTCAAAGAAAAAAAGAATATTACAAGTAGCTAGAAAGAATTCAGGTACCTGGGAGTAAAGATTTAACAGCCACTTCTACAAAGACACAAAGAGCTTGGAATATGGTATTTATGAAGGAAAAAGGCAAAGTGTTCCAAGAAAAAATAACTTACCAAGTAAAAGAGTAATATTGTGGTGAGGGGGAGGGAATAGAGAATGAACCTTCAACAAAATAGAAAACTTGCAAATTTTTCTGATGAAAAGACCAGAGTTGAGCAGAATTTTTAAAATACAAGCACAAAAAGTCAAAAGAAGTATTAAAATGTAAATATGTGAGAGTAATCATGATGAATTAAGTAAGGAGAAACTGTTTACATCTAAATATGAGCAAATGATTAAGATAATCCTCAGAATCCTATCATCATAAGGGGTCATAGAGAGATTCTAAATAGATAAGGAACCTGAAAGTGGCTCTTTTATGCTGTCATGGTCTTAAAAGAAGAATGGAAAGGGAGGAATTCATTAGGGAGAGAAGGTAGTAGAAAGATGGGGAAGATTTCACATAATTAGAGTACACAAATAGAAGTAAACACAAACAAGAAGAAAGGGACAGTATATAACAGGGAAAACTTGAACTTCATTCTCACCTGAACTCAACAAAGGAGGGAGGAGAGAGAGAGAGAGAGAGAGAGAGGAGAGAAATGAGTACTGCACATAGTTGGACTTGAAATATATTTCACTCAATGGGGCAACAGGAATAAAGTTGGGGATATGATGGAGGAGGACATGAAAGAGGAAGGATTAGTCTTCAGTCAAACTCATAGAGGTTAGAGGAAAAGAGAAGAGAAAAATGTAAGAACAGAATGTGAAGAGATAGATTATAAATGTGAGTGTGAATGAAATGAACCTAACCATAAAACAGAAAAGAAGAATGGATACTGCATATCAAAAATATTTTGTTTAAAGAAATAAACTTGAAAGAGAAAAATGCTCACAGAATTAAAATTAGTACTTAGAATAAAATCTATTGCACTTCAGCTAAAGTAAAAAAGAAAAGGGTAGCAATTTTAATCTCAAACAAAACAATAGCAAAAAAAGTATTAATTAAGAGATAAGTAGAGAAACAATACTTTGCTGAAAGATATCAAAGATAATGAATTAGCAACAATACTAAACATACATACACTTAAGAGCCTAGAATCTAAATTTTAAACCAGAAAGTTAACTGAGTTAATGGAGAAATAGATAATAAAATTATAATAGTGATTACTTTAACTTATCCCATCACAATGAGATAAATCTAAACAAAATATAAACAAAAAGAAGTGGACAGACTTAAATAAAATTTTATTTTATTTGGTTTTTGTAAGGCAATGGGATTAAGTGACTTGCCCACAGTTATGCAATTACTAAGTATTAAGTATCAGAGACCAGATTTAAACTCAGATCTTCCTGACTCCAGGGCTAATGTACTGTCCATGCATCACCTAGCTACCCCCAAATAAAATTTTAGAAAAATTAGATGTAATAGAGCTCTGAATATAATTTTTAAATGAGATTAGAATGAAATATACATATTATCAACTGTCCATGGCACTTTTATGAAAAAAACAGCAACCACACAAGCCCAAACATGTATTAGGGCATTAAAAATCCAGAACAAATAAAGAAAAATAGAAATATTAAACATATTTGTGGATTCTACTTTCTAATACATGCTATTGTCTTCTATTTTATGGTTGGGTTCATCCCATTTGCATTCAGTTATGATTGTTAATTGTATGTTTCACTCTATCATTTTAGATCATAATGGAATAAAATTTTGTATTCAATAAAGAGCCACTGAAAAAATAATAAAAATTAATTGGAGACTGAAGAGTTTAATTCTAAAGAAGGATGGATAATAAATAGAATAAACAATAAGTAATTTCAATAAGATAGGACAACAGTGAAACAACATATAAAAATTGGGGGTATGTAACCAAAGCAATCCTTAAAAGGAATTATTTTTTTTGTTCATTTGTTTATTTCTAGGAAATGTTATCAATAAAAGAGGGAAAGAGCAGATCAATGAATTAGGCATGTAATATAAAAAAAACACCTAGCAAACCAACACATTGAAAACCCACAATTAAACACTAAAGCAGAAAATCTAAAACTCAAATAAAACATTAATGCATTGAAAGTAAAGCAAACATACTGAGTTAATAAGTAAAACCAAGAAATTTTTTTGCAAAAAATGTTAATTTGTTTTTTTAAAGGAGAGTAAAATCAAATTACCACATCAAAAGTGAAGAAGGCATATTAATAACAAAAGAAGAATAAATTAAAGAAATTTTAGGAGCTATTTCACATAATTATTTGCTGGTAAAACTGACAATCTAAATGAAATGGACAAATATTTACAAAAAAATTAAAATTCCTAAATTAATAGAACAGAACATGGTCAATTTAAATAAGCCAACATGGGGGGGGTATTGTATGTTAGTATGTTCATACTATGAGTGAACTAAAGAAAAAACACTGGTCAAGATGGATTTACAAGTAAATTCTATCAAGCATTTGAAAAACAACCAATTCTAATACTAGATAACTATTAGGAAAAAAATATGGGAAATGAAGAGGTCTTGCCAAATTCCTCCTTTAACATAAACATGATCCAGATATGTAAATTTAGGAGAATCAAAAAAGAGAAAGAAATGGTAGAAAAATATTAAAAATTCAGAAGGATACCATTTCATTATATGGTATGAGACTAGAGGAAAATGACAGCTTTAATATAAAGTAAGAGAAATATACCAAAGATAAGAAAGAAGTGAACTCCATAAGATTTGTTAACTGATTGGATTATGTATTGGAATAAGGAGATGGCTAAGGAGAAGAAAAAAATTGTAAATGATCCTGAAGTTTCTATCATAGGTAAATGAGAGATGGTTGCTAACATTAACATTCCCAGGGAATTTAAGAGGAAGCCAGAAGAAAAATTTTATTTTAAACTTATTGAGTCTAAAGAGTTTATGGGACATCTATTTAAAAAATGTCAATAAGCAGGTACAAATGAAGAAAGGTGGTACTGGAGATAAATATTTGCCTAGTAATAATAATTGATGTCAAGAAATAAAATCAGCAATGGAATACAGAAAGATAAGAATGAATGAATGAAAAGGCATTTGTTAAATACTATGTACTAAACATTGAAGATAGAAATAAGGCATTAACTCTTGGTTAAAAAAAGAGAATCATGAGATCATAGGATTGTAAATTTAGAGTAGGAAAAGACCTTCCAATCCCTAAAGATTTATTAGATTTTCAGAGCTCCAAACGCTGCAAAGATAATTTGACTAAAAGTCATTTTAAAGCAGTCCACATAAGTATTATCATCAGCAATTACAAAAAAATTCTGCATATTGGATTTTTTTAATGAAATTGTCCTCCCCAAATCAAAGGATTCAATAGTTCTTTTGTTACTACTACTAATAATAAACATAATAACAATTACTACTAATAAACATAATAACAATATTAACATTTATTTAATGTTTAAAGATTTAAAGTGTTTAAACATATTATCTCATTTTATTCTTGCAAAAACTCAGGGGAGTAGGGAATATTATTATCTCCATTATGCAGATGGGGAAACTGAGGCAGAGGGAGGTATATGACTTATCCAGGATCATACTTTTAGAAAATATGTGAGGCTCTCAGATCTTTTCAACACCAGGTTTAAGACTCTATTCACTGCTGCCTTACACTCTACTATGTTCTGGTGAGACTATCTTAAGAATACTGTGGGGGTGAAGTAAAGCCTTACTGGAGAGGTGGCTTGCCTACCAAGGAAGAAAGGTAAATTCCAACTCTGTCAAATCTCGTGATTTCCTCTGGGCTTAAAAATCACTGGACCTTACTTTTTTGGGGAAACTGAATTTTGAATAGGAATTCTTCTGATACCAGAGAGAAGGGGAACTACCAGACTTGCTCTTTTTGAGTAGTTAAAAGAGTCACATAGTTCTGAAGAAGTCATCTAAGTCAGCTCATATTTGGACAAGAATTCCTCCAACATTTCAAAGAAGTCCCTAGAGTTGAAGATCATCTCTGGACTTTTGAGATTCAAAGAAGACCAACTATCTCCTGTATATCTGCTCCAACAATCCTTAAAGGCTTCTCTCTTTATTGAAATCCAGTGAGAAACTGCATTTCAGTGACTTCTGTCTGAGAACTGACCCTTTTCTCTTCCCCCCCACAAATCATCCAGGTAATTTTTTTTTCCATTATAAAAACCCATCAGAAGAATACTGTGGTGATAGGTACTCACAGATATCATACCAAGACAACCCTGGTTCAGGAACTCTGACACCTGGAAGAAAGCCAATAGTATTTAACTTATAAACCTCAAAGATCCAAACAGTTCCAATAATCACAGAATGTGGAAGTCAGTGCAAGAACCCAAGGGATTAAAGGCAAGATCCTTCTTGGCTAGTCAACCCACCCAGAAGCAATATGTTAGGGGACATAATAGGACCCTAACACAAAACCTCAATTCAGAAATTAAATCTGGAGAAATAGATACATCAAAGATGAAAACAACAACTAGTATCAAACCTAAAGATATCCCAGAAGAAGGGAGCAATTCTACAGTAAAGGAAGAAATGGATTTTCCTCAAGGACTTTGGGAATTCCTAGAAGAAATGAAGCAAGATATAAAGAATTAAATAAAAGATCTAGAAGAAAGATTTGGAAGTACAATAAACAACTTGAAAGAGAAAGTGGTAGACATCAATGAAGAAATTGAGTCAATGAAAAGAAGAATAGATCAAAATAGAATTCAATGACTCCAGGAGACAGCAAGAAATGGTAGAACAGTGTGAAAAGATTGAAAAACTTGAAGAAGAAAATGTGAAATATCTGGTATCTAAAACCACTGACTTGGAGAATTGGTCATGAAGAGATAATATAAAAATAATTGGTCTCCCTGAAAATATTGATATAGTCGAAAGCTTGGATACTATATTTCAAGAAATCATAAGTGAGAACTGCCCATGTTTGTTAGGACCAGAAGGTAGAATAGATATAGAAAGAATTCATAGGTCAGCTTCTCTAATAAATCCCCATATAAAGACACCTAGGAATGTCATAGCAAAACTTATGGATCCCCTTGTCAAAGAGAAAATATTACAAGAATCCAAAAGCAAGCAGTTCAAATATCAAGGAGTAACAGTCAGGATCACACAAGACTTTGCAGCTTCCACTATAAATGAGAGGAAATCTTGGAATAAAATATTTAGAAAGGCAAAAGACATGGGCTTAAAGCCAAGGACAAAATACCCTGCAAAACTGGGTATAATGATATATGGGAAAAAATGGACATTTAATACAGTAGAAGATTTTGAAGATTTTTTGATGGAAAGACCAGATCTGAGTAGGAAATTTGGAACAGAATCAGAAGAGGTCAGTGAAATCTAGAAAGGTAAATTTATTGGAAAAAATTAGGAGTTGTGTGATAATGGTAGCATTTTAATTGGGGAGCGGGAAGAAAGTTTGTTAACATTTTTGAAAATAATTATGGTGGAGTATGTTTTAAATTCATGGGTAATAATGGAAATATTTCTTGTTTCCAAAGGGGGGGAAAATTAAATTTAACTAGAATCTGAGGTATTTTAGATAGCTTGAGACAATTGGAAAATGCATGAATTAAATAATGTGTGAATATAATGGAATATTTCACCACAGAAAAGGATGAGAGGTCTTCTTAGAATCCTGGGTAGTGTGAACTGATGCATAATGAAATAAGCAAAATCAAAAGTTAAAAATTACCAACAATGCAGAAAACTTTCAAACTAAAGAATACAACTAAACAAGGCTTCAGAAGACCTGACCTTGAGGAAATTACCTTCAGGCAAAAGGAATGGACACAAGATGAAAAAAGTAGCCAATGATTTTGAGACATACTTAGTCTGGATTAATTTTGATTGTTTTACAACTCAACCCTACTGAAGTCCTTTTTTGTTTTTTCATTTAGAAATAGAAAGGGCAAAGAGAAACTTCTAAAATGTAATAATCATAATAATCTCTACAAGGCTTGTAACATTTAAATTCAAAAATTCAACTAGGAATTTGAAGGAGAGCAGCTTTTAATTGCAGGTACAGAATTAAATAGATAGCAGTATGGGGAATGTTTTATGTCTGGAAAGTGGTGTTTAAATTTAGCAATAAAGAAAATTGTTTTGAATACATTTGTTACATTATTATAATTAATATATACTAGCCATGTAAAAAAAAATACTGTGCTCAGTTTGGGTCACTACATTTTAAGAAATATATTGTGCAGAATCATTAATATTGTAAAAATGATCAACAGTGAAATTTAGCTACTCTGATCAATACAGAGATCCAAGATAATTCCAAAGGATTTATGACAAAAAACATGCAATCCACTTACAGATAGAGAATTGATGAATCCTGAATATAGATTGAAGCATATTTTTTCATATTCCTTTTCTTTTTCTTCTTTTTTTTTTGCAACATGGTTAATAGGGAAATGTGTATCATATGACATCAAATGTATGATGTATAACATATTGCTTGCCCTCTGAAGAGGTGAGGGAAAGGTTCAAAAAAGGGAGAGACTTTAGAACTCAGAATAATTTAAAAAATGTTAAAAATGTAAAAAGGAACTACATAAACAAATATCAGGCTTTGTATACTACCCAGAGGCCTCATAGTTATATATTCATTTGTATAATTACTTAATTTAAGAAGAGAGTCAAGAATCACTGAACATTGCAAGGACTCCCCCCCCCCCCAACAAAAGAAATATTTTAATGGGAAGGAAATAACTATTACTGCTATAGAAGTCATCTTTTAATCCACTCTCTGTTTATAGTGTCAAAAAAAAGATAAAAAATCTATGACAAACTGGGGTGAGGGTGAGGGGGGAAGAAATGGGAACATATGGAATTCAACTGAGCAAATTTCAGAATAAATTTTTGAAACAAGCTATGGATGCCTATCAAATGGAAAATGAACAAAAGAATAGATACTAATGTAGATAGCAATAAGGAAAACAAAAAAGCCCAAAATTTCCCTTAATCAATATGATCTCAGTGGAGAGATATGGTTTCTAAGTAATGCACCAATTTTAAATATGAAATTATTTTTTTAATTTTATGAAAGAGTAGAAAAGCAAGAGCTGTCCAGTGTCATAAAATAGAGAATAGATAAAAAACAAGTTTACAGCAAAAGATCCAATTGTAGCAGAACATTCTGAAATCATTAGCCCAGTACCAGGTACATAGAAACACTTAAAAAAGATTTTTCATTCAGTAGTTCATTTTAGAATGAAGCTAGAAGAAATAACAGCAAAAGAAAAATGGAAAAGATTTGTCAAGAAAATTGTCACAAACTACTCTCTCCATCAATATTAGTGTAGCCTACACAATTACATACTAATATCACAGTATGTCATATGTTAGATGAAAAAGCAGAAATGATACCCAATAAAACAACAATGATAAGAAAAGTTGAATCAGGTCAAGTACTCACAAAGAAAGTTCATAATGAAGGCAATGCAATTTTGCAAACATTGAGATTTATTATTAAAATGTCTGAAAGAAGAAACTAGACACAGACCACCATCTCACACTACATAACCCTATTAAGTTAAAATGGATAAATGATTTAGACATATAGGGTGATATCATAAGTAAATAAAGGGAACATAGAAAATTTACCTACCAGATCTATAATAGATAAGAATTTATTATGAGGACAACATTATAGGAAGAAAATGGATAATTTTGGTTACATGAAATTATAATGTTTTGTAGAAACAAAACTAATGTAGTCAAAATAAGGAAAGCAGAAAACTGGAAGAAATTTTACATCTAGTTTCTCTGACAAATGCCTCATTTCTCAAATATAGAGAACTGAAACAAATTTATAAAAAACAATGAACCATTCCCCAGTTCATAAATGGTCAAAGAATATGAACAGGTGGTTTTCAGAAAAAAGAATTCAAGACTATCAATAGTCATAGGAAAAGAAATGTTCCAAATCACTATTGTTTAGAGAAAAACAAGTTGACAAAATTCTCAGGTATTATCTCATGCTTTTTAGACTGACCAACATGATAGAAAAAGAAAAAGACAAATGCTAAAGGGGTCTTAGAAAAATTGGGAAACTAATGCCTTAATGGGACACTAAGGTATAATTGTGAATTGATCCAATCCTTCTGGAGAACATTTGAAATTGTACTCAAAGGACTATCAAACTGTGCAAACACTTTGACCCAGAAATATATATATATATCTACTAGGTCTGTATCTCAAAGAAATCAAAGAAAAAAGGAAAAGAACCTATTTGTACCAAAAAATACTTATAGCAGCTCTTTTTTGTTGTAATGATGAATTGGAAATCAAGAAGATGCCCATCAATTGGAGAATAGTTTAAGAAGTCTTCTTATATGATTGATATGGAATAATATTTGCTGTAAGAAATGATGAGCAGGATGGTTTCAGAAAAATCTGGGGAGTCTTATATGAAGTGATGCAAAGAGAAATGAGAAGAACCAGAATATCACACACAGTGACAGCAATTGTAATGATGATCAACTATGAAAGACTTTGTTCCTCTCATTTGAAACAATGATCCAAGACATTTCCAAAGAACAGATAATGAAAAATACTATCCACCTTCAGAGAGGAGAACTGCTGAACTCTGAGTACCTATTGAAACATACTTTTTTCCACTTTCTTCATTTTTCTTGTTTGTGTGTATGTGTTTTCTTCTGCAACAAGGCTATTTTGGAAATATGCTTTGTATGACTTTATAAATATAATTAATATATTACTTGCCTTCTAGAGGAGTAAGGGAGGAATGGGAGGGGGAATAGAATTTGGAATTCAAAAAATTTGACATGAATGTTAAATATTTTTAAATCTAATTGGGAAAATATTTAACAAAATACTTTAAAATTTTTAATATTTTAAATATTTAACAAAATAAAATATATTTTAAAAAATAGATATCTGAAACACTGGAGAATACTAAATACTTGAAAAGTAATCAGAAATATTATTACCATTAAAATGGTAATGGATAAAACTTTTATTCAGGGGACATTTCAAGCATGTTTCACCTCAAGCAATGTTTAGATTATACATGAGTATACCATATAGGGACAACATCGAATCACTGTTCTGATTGTTGTAGAGGACCAGAATATCACAAACTATCCTCTATAAGATCTAAAATCACTCAAAAGAGTTCAGCTAAATAATCACATGGAAAAAACAAAGATAAATAATGCCTAACATTCAGAAGATGACATCTGCCCAAATGTCTAAACCAAAGATCTAGTCCATCAGGAATATCTTGGATAAACAGTACAATGAACTGAAGCACAATTGAATAGGAGAAGACTGGACTAGATTGCATTTGAAGAAAGGGAACTTTGAATGATCTTGAACTTCTCCTTGAAACAAAGGCTTGTCTTTTTTTTTTTTTACAGAAATATCTTCTGGCAATTTTATATGGTAGAAAAATATAACTTCTAAAGAATTAAAGTTGTAGGTTATGCAAAAAGTATTATCCCTACATAGTCTTTCTTTGAATTCAATCAGTTGAATTCTTTGAATGGCCAGTAATAACCATAACCTATTGTTTAGGTTTTGATGGATTAGAATGAGTAAAAAAAAAAAAAGTATTTTTTTCTGTTCTGGCCAGAAACCCTGAGGATCTTTCCATCCTTGAGTGATAGATGTGTTATGGTAAATTGAGCCATCTTTTGTCTCAACTCTTACTCAATCCTAAATTATTGAATGGGCATGGTCTCAGACAAACCAAGACCTTGGAGAGGTCTTAATTTACCAATCATCCTGACATATGTCTTGCCACTGAACTTAGATGACTCCAGAAGAGAGAAGGAGGGGGATGGTTTTGCACAACTTTGTTCCACTCATATACAAATCACCCACAAGCCAAGACATCACCTTTGTGATGTCATTGATCCTTTTCAAGAACAAAGGTAGAACAACAATAAGAAAAACAACACTCATTTAATACACATTTATTAAGCCAAACTTTGAGCTAGGAGGTGGGGATACAGAGATTGAACCTGCTAGAAAGTTGAAGAAATCCAAGTTATCTATTAGTCAAAGGTTCTAAACCTCTATTGATTAGAGAAATGCAAATTAAAAACAATTTTGAGGTATTTCTTTTATCTATCAGATTGTCTAATATTACAGAAAAGTAAAAACACAAATATTGGAGGGGAGGGATATGGAAAAATTAATGCACTATTGGAATTCTGAAGAGCACTTTGGAACTATGCTCTAAGGGCTATAAAATCATGTATACCCTTTGATACAACAATATCACTGCTAGGTCTGTATCTCAATCATAGCAGTCATATATCATGAATTGTTAAATTATACTCCAATTGATGGGCATCTTCTCACTTACCAATTTATTGTCACAATACCTGCTATAAATATTTTTGGCACAAACAGGTTTTTTTTCCTTTTTCTTTGATTTCTTTGAGACCTAGTAGAGATATTGTTGGATCAAAGGAGTATTGTTAGTCCTTTGATAGTCCCACTTACAAAAAATATTAATGGAGCTCTTTTTGTCATGGCAGAGAATTGAAAATTGATGAGATACCCATCAATTGGGAAATGGCTGAGTTATATGAATGTAATGGAATTTAATTGTGTTATAAGTAATGATGAACAGGAGGATTTCTGAAAGACCTGGAAAAAATTTACATGAACTGAGGCAAAGTGAAGCAGACAGAACGAAGGAACATTGTACATAGTAACAGCAACATGTAACAGGGATCAACTATATATGACTTAGCTATTCTACATAATACAATGATCCAAGACAATTCCAAAGGACTTGTGTGGGAAAATGCTATTTACACTCAGAGAAAGAATTGATGGAGAGGCGGCTAGGTGGTGCAGTGGTTTAGAGCACCAGCTAGAGCACCAGGAGTACCTGAGTTCAAATTCGACCTCAGACACTTAATAATTACCTAGCTGTGTGACCTTAGGCAAGTCACTTAACCCCATTGCCTTGCAAAAATCTAAAAAATGAGAGAGAATTAATGGAGTCTTAATGCAGAAAAAAAGCATACTATTTTCACTTTTTAAAAATGTTTTTCTTTTTTTCTTTTTTCTTATTTCTCTCATTACATGGAAATATGTGTGATTGCACATATGTATTCTATATACATTTCTTGCTATTTTAGGAAAGGGGGGAAAGGGAAGGAAGGAGGGAGAAAATCTGGAACTCAAAAAATTTTTTTTATGTAAATGTTATTTATTTGTTTTTCTAACTACATGCAATGGTTGCTTTTAACCAACCATTTTTTTTGGCAAGGTTTTGAGTTTTACAATTTTTCCCTTTTCTCCCTTCCCTCCTCCCAACCCCCCTGAAAAAAGCAATCTGATATAAGTTCTATATTTATAAGCACACTAAATATAGATCGATATTCAACATTTTGTGAAAGAAGAATCAAATCCAAACAAGAATAAAACATTAGAGAGGAAAAAAAATGACATAAAACATGACTTTGAAAAATTGAATATAATAAGCTTTGGTCTTCATTTAATCTCCACAGTTCTTTCTCTGCATATAGATGGCATTTTCCATCACAAATCTTTTAAAATTGTCTTTGATTATTGTACTGCTAAAATGAACAAGTCAATCATGGTCGATCATTACTCCATGTTGTTGTTAATGTGTAATGTTCTTCTGGTTCTGCTCATTTCATTATGCATCAATTCATGAAAGTCTTTTCAGGCTTCTCTGAAATCCTGTCCCTCATAAATTCTTATGGAACAATAGTGTTCCATCACATGCATACACAATAATTTATTTAGCCATTCCCCAATTGACAGATATTTCCTCAATTTCCAATTTTTTGTCACTACAAAAGAGCTGCTATGAATATTTTTGTACGTGAGATTTTCAAGCTTTTTCATGATCTCTTCAGGATATAGATCCAATAATAATATTGTGCATCAAAGGTTATGCACATTTTGTTGCCCTTTGGCATAATTACAAATTGTTCTCCAGAAAGATTGGATTAGTTAACGACTCTACCACTAGTGTCCCAGTTTTCTAATATTCCCTTCAACATTGATCATTTTCCTTTCTAGTCATATTGACCAATCTGAGAGGTGTGAGGTGATACCTCAGAGGTGTTTCAAATTGCATTTCTCTAATCAATAATGATTTAAAACAATTGTTATATGACTATAGATAGCTTTGATTTCTTTGTTCGAGAATTGCCTTTGCATATCCTTTGACCATTCACCAATTGGGGAATGAATTGATGTTTTGTATAAATTTGACTCAGTTCTCTATATATTTTAGAAATAAGTCCTTTGTCAGAAACACTATTTGTAAAAATTGTTTCCTGGCCTACTACATTCTTTTTCATCTCAGTTGCAGTGGTTTTGTTTGTTTTTAATTTTTTAACTTTTTTTTATTTAAGGCAATGAGGTTAAGTGACTTGCCCGAGGTCACACAGCTAGGCAATTATTAAGTGTCTGAGGTCAGATTTGAACTCAAGTACTCCTGACTCCAGGACCCATGCTTTATCCACTGTGCCACCTAACCTCCCTTTGTTTTTTAATTTAATGTAATCAAAGCCATCCAGTTTGTTTTTTATAATATTCTCTATCTCTTCTTTGGTCATAAACTACTCCCCTTTCCATAGATCTGACAGGTTCCTTGTTCTCCTAATTGACTTATACTATTACTTTTCATAACTTAATCCTGCACCCATTTAACCTTATCTTATTATAGGGTGTGAGATGTTGGTCTATGCCTAGTTTCTGCCATACTGTCTTCCAGTTTTCCCAGTAGTTTTTATCAGAGTGAGTTTTTATCCCAGAAGCTAGAATCTTTGGGTTTATCAAATAGTAGATTACTATAGTTATTTACTATAGTACATATATTTACTATCTCTTTTGAACCTATTCTATTCCATTGATTCAGCACTCAAACATTTTTTAATGATGTTAAAATTTGTTTTTACATGTAATTGGAAAAATAAAATTATTTTTTAAAAAAGAAAATTAAATATAGATAAAAAGTCATTTTGGAGGGGAGGGGAGATAGAACACTAGAACCTAACAAGATCAATAGAGACTTCTTACAAGTAGGTGACACTTGAGCTTAAAGGAAGCATGGGATAAAAATCAAAGTTACAGAAGGGAATACCTTTCAGGGGGAGGGAATATATGTAAAAACACAAAAATGAGAGATGGAATGTCCTGCTCTGGGAACATCAGAGCATAGAAGGAGAATGTGATAAGGTTGGAAAGGTTAGTCACAGATAGATTCTGAAGGGCTTTAAAAAGCAAATACTGGAATTTGAAGTAAGAGGGGTGCTAGTGATGCTTCTTTACCTTGGGGGAGGGGAGGTGACCTAGTAAGGTCTGTGATTTGGAATAATTCATTTAACAGTTACCTCAAGGATGAATTAGAGAAGATAGAATCAGGGAGAAAAATTGGGAGATGATGACAATATTTTAGTCAAAAATTGGTGACTAAATAGGATGGTAGTTGTATGAGTGGAGAAGAGTTAAATACAAGATACATTATAGAGAAACAATCTGTAATACTTAGGTGGTTATATATCAAGGAGGACAATGTTGTGTAAGGGAGAGGGAAGTGTCAGAGATGGTTGTGATTATGAACTTTGTTCACTGGAAAGATGGCAATATCCTTGATAAAAAGGAGAATTTAGGAGGAGAGGAAAGTTTTGAGGATGATGGTTCTGTTTTGCACATTTTGAGCTTGAGAAGTCAATGGGACAACTATCTCAGGATATTCAATAGGGAGCTGGTTCTGCAGGATTGGCATTTCTATATCTAAAAGTCATCTATATATAAATAATAAATGAATTCATGGGAGCTAATGAGATCACCAATAGAGTGTGAAAAGGGAAGAGATTTAGAGAATGAGTAATCTGCAGCACATCACCAACAGAGAATGGGGCAGGAGAAGAAACATAAAATATTATTTAAGGAATGTGTGACTAGAAAAGGGTAAAGGAAAGTTTCTAAAATACTGGAAAAATTCCCCATGGAAAATTTGTGGGAGGACCAAGAAAATACTTGTACAGGATGAAGTAACATGGGAGCGCTATGATCTGAATCATTGCAGTAAATGACCTCATCTTTGAGTTCAATTAATATATCAAAGTATTGACAAACTAGAGATCATTATGAGAGGGATGATCATAGGAGTCTGTGATTCATATCATCTGAGAAAAAACTCAAGGAACTAGGGAGTTTTGAAATGGAAAAGGGACAATATAATGGAATACAATAATTGTCTTCAAATAGTCAAGTGATTACTACATGGAAAAGGGAGTAAAATCTTTAAGAACCTAGAATAGTCAGACTAGAAATGTCCTTAGAAATCATATAAACCAACCATTCCATTTTATAACTGAGGAGCTTAGTGACAGCCATATTTTTCAAGGCTTCCAGAGGGAGGAGTTTGATGAAAATGATGAGATAGCCAATTTCAATTCAATTTAACAAATATTAGACATCAATTATATGAAAGAGCATGTTAGACAATAGGGAACCAAAGACAAAATATTAAATTGTCTCTGTCCTCAGGGATGGGGCTGGGTGCAGATGAAACAATTATACAAATGAGCTGAAAATAATTATAAAATCTTAGACTCAGAGATGGAAAGTATCTGAGAGATCAGATGCTGAAGTCAACCCCTGAGCAGGACTTACCTCTCCATTTCTAATAGAGTCCTCTAGTTCCCACTTGAACAATTTCAGAGTTCCCACTACCACCAAAAATGATATTTTCTTTTTCCACATGGCTCAATTAACTGTTTTTTTCTTACTTTTTTTAAATCTATAGACAAAATCTGCCACTCTGTAACTTCTGTCGTGGATACCAGTCCTGCCCTTCTGAGCAGTCAAGAAAAATAAATCTGAATCATCTTCCACATGAGAGATCTCCATATGTGTGAAATTAGCTGCTATATCCTCTAGGTAAAACATTTTCATTTCCTTTAACAGACCCTCATATAGCATACCTTTGAGGCTATTTACAGCCCTAGTTATCCTCCTCTGAATGTATTTCAGTTAATCAGTATCCTTCTTAAAACATAGAATACTTCAATAGACCTGTAATTTTATGAATATATGTTGTTTTTCCTCCTAACAAGAGAGATTACAACCCATTCATGATCATTTGTCCTATACAGGTCTTGTCCATGTCAGTCATAAATTCATCAATGAGGGCATTTTTGGGTACTTTTTTAATGCCAATGGCACTTGTAGGAGGTCCATCAATTGTCCTTTGTGCTCACTTTATGACCAATCTATCTGATTTTTAGGTCATATGTACTTTGTGGGCCACCTCCTTTTTATTGCTTCTGCTGTGCAATTCTTTGGTTTTTAATTTGTTTAACTTGCTTAGAACCAGCATATGCCTCTCCATTGTTCTGTCATGTTCCATGACACAGCAATACAACAAAACTGGAAGAATTTGAATTTTACAAAAAGAAAGTTCATGGAGAAGTTTGTAATCATTCAAAGAACTTTGCAATTTTCCAAAGTTAGTTGCTCTCCTCTTCTTGTTAAATTCTGGGCCCAATTCATTGTTCACTTGCAACATCTAATAAAAAAGATTATTTAGAATACTGAAAGAATTTCACTTACTCTCTTTCTGTACTAAGCTTCCATTTCTCTAGCCATTACTAAGATTGCATTGGCTTCTATAATTGCTATGTCACAATGTTGACACATTGAACTTGAAGTCTACTAAGCATTGTTCACTCCCCTCCTCCCCCATTTTTTCATATGAATTGGTCTTCATTTCCATCACTTCCATTTCATACCTGTGCAGTTGATTTTTGGAACACAAGGGGATGACTTCATCTCTATTAAATTTCATCTTACCAAATTTGATCCATTGTTCCAGCCTGTTGAGATTCTTTTAAATTTCAGTTCTGTCATTCAACCTGGTAACTATTTCCTCAAACTTCATGCATCTAAAAATTTAATAAGTATGTCATTTATGCTTCATCTATAATAATTTCTAGTATCCAAAAATTGAATGGGCTGTTAAGAAAAGTCATGAATTCTCTGTCACTATAAGTATTCAAGTACAGGCTACATGATCATTTTTACCAGGGATAATATAGAAAAGATTCTTTCATTAAGCAAATAGGTGAAGCTACTCTAAGCTAGTTCACAATATCAAGAATCCATGATTCTATCATTCATTAAGTACCTTTGAGATTCAAAAAATTTATGTTAGGTAAAACAACTAAAAAGGGTGGTATTAAGGTTCAAAATTAGATTTTTCTTTTACCATAATGACTCTAAATACTTGTCTAACTCTCAAGAAATTTATAATCCTTGAATTACAAAAATAGAATATATACAAAATCAGCTAGGTAATGTAGAGGATAAAACATTGGATTCAGAATCCAGAATACCAGTTTGGATTCTACTTTAAACTCTGATTATTTATTAACTTATTTCTCTTTATAAATAAGGATTAAACATAACACCTGTGTCATATGATTGTTGTGAGGAGAAATCAGGTAATATTCTATATGTAAGCACTTTATAAACCTTTGAATTTTATAGTATTGTTAGGAAAATAATGTAGCATGAAATGAGAATTCAAGGTGATATGAAAAAGATTCTCTAATCTTTTCCTTCTTTCTGTATACTATAATCCATAGTTCAGAGTTACCAGCTGCCTAGGAATATTTTTTGCCCTCTGGACCTCTTTTCTATCCTTGAATGAACTTCTTCTCATTCTCTTAACAGCTGACCATACTCAAGGAACGCTGGCTTCCTACAAATGGTACTGAATCATAAGACACCTTGTTATATTCTATCTCATCCGAGACTTCTCCTACTCCCTCAAACAATAGACTAGAAGGAAAAGTAGGCATATACTTTGCTCCTCATGGTCCCTTTCAGATTCTTCCTCTATTTCACTCACTCTTTCTTAATATCATTCTAAACAGAGCCTATTTGCATCTATCAACCCTTTGATCTTTTCTGCTCTTTCTAATGGAGTTTGGTACTTGGTGTATAGTCTTCCTCCATATCAACCCTAGCCTTCATGCTTGAGGACTTCCATTGTTGCTTGTTTCTTCAAATACCCTGGCTTCTCTGTTCATGAACCTTTTTAAACTCTCATCACTTTGGAGAAGTATGATATACTGACTAGGATTCTGGACAGAAAGAACTAAGTTCAAACCCCATTTCAGTCACTCTGTGACCCTAGGCAAACCATTTACATTTTCTGGACTTCAGTTTTCAAATCTGTAAAATGAATGGGGGAAGGGGGTAAGATGAACTCAATAGAAGTGGAATGGAAGTTACCTTTAAGCTTTTATTTTATAATCTAAAGATATTCAATGCATTTCAATCCCCCATGGGGACAGTCATATCTTTGATCTCACCAGCTCCTCAAAAGGTCCTGCTCCATGATTTTAAACTCTTAATTCCTTTCTCTGAACACAAAATCTTCTATTTGTCCATCTTTCCCTCTACATCACTCCTCTTAGACCTAATCTTCATATTTACCATGACCTTTAGTCACTCCATCTCTTATCACTCTCTCAGACCCTTTTTGAATCCTACTCTGGTCTACTTTACACCATTTATAATGTTGATGTGTCCTGTTCTGCAGTTTCTCTCCTATATGCTTGTATACTACATCTTCTGTATACTACAATCCATAATTAACCATTTTAACAATATATATTGTCTTTGAATTTCTGCTTCAAACCTATTTTTGCCTTGTCAAATGCCAACCCTGGGTTAATTCCACTATCCTTCTTCACTCTTAGACACAACACAGATATTCTAACTGGGTCCACTACAAATATATGCTATCTAATCTTGACTTGGTGTTCATTGCTGCACAATAATCCTCTTATTCTGCTCTGATAGACTCTCTATCACACTACCCATAGGGATTATTTCAGGTCTTTCCTTCTCTCCTAAAGCATTCTACATTATGACCTCACTACTCTCTCTCAGAAAATTGTTCCTTACTGAAAAATAAACAGCTATCTATTATGAGTTCCCTCTCTCTCTTTCCATATTTTACACTTAAAAACAATTCTACATCATTTTATATTCTCTGCTTCTTTGCTCCAGAGTCCAACAAAGATTTGATTCTCCTTTCCTCTCTCTCCTTTTTCTTCCTTTTTTCTCCTAGAAGCTCTTCTTCTTCCTCTTGTTCTTCTTCTTCCTCTTCCTCCCTCTCCTCATTTTCCTCATCTTTCTCCTCCTTTTCATATCCTCTTCCTCCTTTTTCTCCTTTCTCATTCTCTTTCTCTTCCTCTTTGTCCTTCTTTTCCTTCCTTTTCTTCTTTTCTTTCTTCTTCTACATGACAACCTTCCAAATATTTTGAAGTAGCTATCATATCCTCCCTACCCTCAAGCCCTCTCAAGTCTATTCATGTCAAATTCTTCCAAGTGATCCACATAGAACCCGACATCTAAACCTTTCACCATCTAAGTCTCCTTCTCTTTGATGCGCTCTTTATTTTCTTCCTCCTCTTTCTCTTTTTTCTTCTCCTCCTCTTTCTCTTCTTCTACATGACAACCCTCCAAATATTTGGAGATAGCTATCATGATCTCCCCCCCCCCCCAGTCCTCTCAAGTCTAATCATGCCCAATTCTTTCAAGTGATCCACATGGGACCTGACCTCTAATCCTTTCACCAGCTTAGTCTCCTTCTCTATGATGCACTTTGAGTTCATTTATTTTCGTCCTAAGAGGTGGTACTCAGATTTGAATGTAGTATTATAAGATATCTAATCAGAATCAGCAGAAGGGACTAAAGATTCTAGAGAAAAGGAGTAAGTTTTGGGGGAAGCAGAAGTTGGACATAGCAAGGAGTAGAAACAAAGTCTCCCATGAGGCAGAAGGATAAAATTATTATATAGGTACATAAGACAGAGATTTTTTAAATTTTGTTTTCTTTGTTTTTCAGGAGAAAGGGGAATAAGGATATCAAATGTTTTTATCTAGTTATTCATTCATTTACCCAACAATTTTTTTAAAAAATAACTAGTCTATGTAAGATATTGTGCCACATATTTTGAGGCAAAGGAAGGAACTCAGAGCAAATGATTTCTATATTCTCACTAAAGCAGTAGGCAACATCATCAGTAGATAACTTGGAGCAGGTAAGAAAAAGACTGGTTTCTTGAAATCAATAGTAAAGGTAAATACTTAACCCTCTTGCACTTTTCCAGGGAAATTTATTGTTAGGTAAATTTCCAAGGCAATATTAAGGAATTAGAAAGAAGAAACCAATTATAGTCAACTCAATTATTCATTAAAAAAATTGGATAAAGGAAATTCCTAGCACCAGGCCAGTTTCTCCCTTCTTTGCTATATTTTGTCTTAAAGTTTCTTCCTCCTCCTCCCCCCAAAATCTTGAATCAGTTGCTATGCATTCAAAAGAGGACTTATTTTCATATTCATCCAAGTATCACATAATGAGGCAGGTACATATGAAATTTAACAGATTATAATGCTCTCTTTAGTCAAATAAAGATGCCTTTGGATTATCCACTCTCTTATAATTCCCCTTCATTGGCATAGGAAATGAAGTTTGGCATATAGCATTTATTAGATCATCATCCAGTCTGGAGCTTATCTGCCTTTAAGTTCAGTTTGGTCATCTGCTTAATGGGAATAATAACCCTTTGATCAAGGTGCCCCAATTAAGCAGCATCTGCAGTGTCCATCTTTGTATAAAACCCAATGCTCCAAATATCATCCTGACACACCACTGTTAATTGAAGTAGAGACAAAGGTTCCTCACTCCACCACCCCCCTTTTTTACTAAACTAAGAATCTGATTTTCCCTTGACAGTATATTCCCAATGTAAGGGTCAGGGTTTTTATTAACCCATTCTGAACCTGCCTTCAAGTGGTTAATGAAAGATCCCTAGGGTATAGCCTTGACCTTAACCTAAGCTGCATTTTATTTAATTGGATTGGATTTCCTTCCTTCCCCCACCCCTCACTTCTTTGTTCTTCTAGGCTCCATCCAGAGAAAGAAGCAAGCCCCTGGGATATATTAATTACAAGACATTTTGGTTGACCATTTATCCTTTACAATTTCTATTATGCTTGTGTCATCTTTTCATTGTTAGGTACTATGAAATACTGTGTTGACTAACTCTCTGAGAGTTAACTATTCACCTTTGGGAGATGGATTCTCTAGTTTAGACAAGGTGAGGCAATCAGCATAGAGAAGATTCCAGGTGACAAGACATGGTATCACCTTACTATGGCTCCCTCTTCTGCCCTCAGAAAAATTTCCAAAGCCTAGGGTATCCTCCAGACCACCACACAAAAAGCCCAATTGGTCTTTGGGGATTCATACTCTGCTCATAAAGCACTATTATTTAGTACTAAGCTAGGTATTTTGAAAAGTTAAAAACACAACACAAAGATAATTCACAACATCCCTGAATCTCAGTTTGTTCTTTCTCAAGGGGGAAAGAATGATATTTGAACTATCTGCTTCACAAAACTCTGGGGAAAAATACTTTGTTGAGCTTAAAACATGAAAGTCATCTCTTGGATTTTTTTCCCCTTCTGTTCCGATTCTTCTTTCACAATATGACAAAATGGAAACATGCTTAACATAATTATTCATGTATAACCTATATCAGATTACTTTCTGTTGAGGGAAATGGGGAAGAAAGGGAGGGAGGGGAAAATGTGAAACTCAAAGTCTTATAAAAAACGAATTTTAAAAAATAATTTTGCATGCAGTTGGGAAAAAATCAATTAATTAATAAAAAGAAATGATGCTTTAAAAATGAAAGCCATTACTATTAGTTCATGGGAAGGTGACTGATTTCATCAATGATAGCTCACCTTTTTTTAACATAAGGTTTATCAGACACTTTACTCTCAACAACTTGTGAGATAACTGATATAAGTTACTCATCTAACAGGGGTATTAAGGTGGTAGAGTACTGAGTCTGAAATAAGGAAGATCTAAATTCAAATAGGACCTCAGATATTTTCAAGCTATAAGTATGAGCAAATCATGTAATCTTTGTCTACCTCCCATAAATCTCTTCACAGTGTCTCATAGCAACACAGAGTTGTTGTTATTTACTTTTCTTTTTCAAAGGAGACATCAGGGAGATGATGCCATGACAAAGTGTTGAACTTTATTTGAGTGAGAGGCTGCTGAGCTAAATTACCAGTCTCACTTTCTCCTCCAGAGTCATCTGGGTCCAGTGGACAGATATGAATCAGGAGAACTGGAGATGGTCCTGGATGCAAGGCAGTCAGTTAAATGACTTGCCCAAGGTCATATAGTCAGCAAGTGTCAAATGTCTGCGATCACATTTGAACTCAGGTCCTCCTGACTCTGAAGCTGATGTTCTATGCACTGCACCACCTTGCCTGGCACAGAGTTGGCCCTATATAAATGCTTACTATTATCAACAGCATCTGTACCTACAGCAGTTGTACTATTAATTTCTCATGATACACTGCTAGTAAATATTAGAATTGTGACTTTCCAAAGTGCCACAATATCTTTTAGTTCCAAGAAGATGCATAGGGTTGTGTAGCATTTCATTTTTTTAAAATAACATAATCTTGATATTAGTTTTTTCCATTAAGGAATTTTCATCAACATGATTATATCATCTTGATATAATAAGGCAAACAGTAATATAGCAAAACAGGTTGCTTTATGTGATAATCCCTTTTATACATAGGTGAAAGAATGGTAATAATCAGATGAATTTATATTTGCATTTGGATTTATTACCATCAAACACAAGTGATAAGATCTACTAGATACCTTAATTGATTATATCATGCTCATCATTTCCATTAATAACTAAACAATTAGAATTTTTAGTTTATCCCACAAGATTTTGGTCTCATGGTTCTTCCTTTGAGATACCAAGGGATCCAGTTCATAAGTCATTCAGTCCATCAATTTTCTCTCAAACTTGCTTTATCACCTATCCAATGTGATTTTTTTTCATACAATAAAGTACCCACAGCACTTTTGCCACACCCAGTCTCCTGAGGAACTCTTCTTTTATCATGTGATCA
Organism: Macrotis lagotis; assembly: GCF_037893015.1. Lineage (NCBI taxonomy): Eukaryota > Metazoa > Chordata > Mammalia > Peramelemorphia > Peramelidae > Macrotis > Macrotis lagotis. The sequence goes on from NC_133658.1 coordinate 646,904,103, forward strand.
CACAGGAAAAATCTATCATATCCTTCTTTTCCTTACCCAAAGCAATTGGTGCATTCTGATCTTCACTGTGGACCAGAATTCCAAAGGAAAGAATCTCCTAGTCAGCCCTGAAGAGTTAAATATGTTGTAATCATCATAGGTACTTCAATGCTAATGAATAAAAATGAGAATGTTAGTGCTAAAGCTGGGATTGATAATCAAATTCACTAGGGGAAGTATGGTTGAAATAGAATCTCAAGTGTAATAAAATGGTTTTTTTTCTTTTCATGCTGTTCCTTATCTGGAAGGGAAGGAAGGAAGGAAGGAAGGAAGGAAGGAAGGAAGGAAGGAAGGAAGGAAGGAAGGAAGGAAGGAAAGTTGTTGTTTGTCCTTCAATCTGGAAGAGGACCAATGACATCAGGAAGATGATGTCTTGACTTGAAGGTGAATTGTATTTAAGTGAGGCAGAGCTGTGCAAAACTTAGTCTCACTGTCTCCTCTGAAGTCTTCTGGGTCCAGTGTCAAGATAGAGATAAGGATGACTGAAGATTGCTCCTATGTAGTGGAATACCTCGGCCTTTTAAGGTAAAGTCTTTACCAGATCTCAGTTTGTGTGGGAAAATGGCATATGCTATCAACCCTATAATCATGTGGGTAGGCAGTTTTGGTTAACTGTTTCCAGGGAAAGGGGTGGCTAGGTGGCGCAGTGGATAGAGCACTGGCCCTGGAGTCAGGAGTACCTGAGTTCAAATCCGGCCTCAGACAATAATTACCTAGCTGTGTGGCCTTGGGCAAGCCATTTAACCCCATTTGCCTTGCAAAAACCTAAAAAGAAGTGTTTCCAGGGAATATACTGGGGGTAGGGGTAAGGTGGAAACATCTATTATATTAAAACACAAGATATTGATATTTTTAAATCAATAAAATAAATATAATAATTTTTCTAGAGTTTCTGAATAGTTTTTAAAAGAAGAAATGAAAACTCTGAAACTACTATATGATAAAAATATCTTAAAACTACTAATAATAAGTAAATGCATATTAGAATAGCTGAGCTTCTAGTGGTTTTTGTAGTGGCAAAGATGATAAAAAAGATGAAAATGGCCATGCTGGAGGAGATAAGTAAAGATAGACACACTAATATATCACTGGAAAAGCTATCATTTGATTCAACCATTCTTGAAAAGAAGTTGGAATTATGTGAGGTAAAAGCAACAATTAATCATGCCCTTTGAATACATAATGGCTGTATACTCCAACAAGGTCAAAGACAGAAAGAAAGGTTCTATTTATACTAAAATGTTCTTACCACTACCTTATGGTACCAAAACCTAGAATCGAAGTGGGTATCCTTTGACTAGAGATGGGACAGCAAATTAAAATATAAAAATGTAATGGGATATTATTACCCTCATAAGAAAAAATAAATATGAGACATTGGAAGAAATGTGGGAAGGCTTGTAAGAATCGATACAGAGTGAAAATGGAGCTCAAAGAATAAAATAGAACTATAATAATATAAAAGCAAGTTGAAAGAATACTAAACTGTTCCTAGATGAATTTAAATTAATTGCAACTTGAAATCAGATGATAGAATACACTTTATGTCTCTGAGTGAAAAGGTGTGGTACTATGGATATGGAAGGCTGCATATATTGTCAAACATGGTATCTGTCATTAAAAGAAGAAATGCAAACTCTAAAACTACTATATGATAAAAAAACCTTAAAACTACTAATAATAGGTAAATACATATAAGAATAGCTGAGCTTCTAGTAGCTTTTGTAGTGGCAAATATGATAAAAGATAGAAATAAAAAAAAATGAAAATGGCCATGTTGGAAGAGTTTTATTCAAATATTGGCTTGCTTTTAAAGGGCTTTAATGCCAATCTAAAGAATTTGTTCTCATTATTTCTTTCTTGATTAAAAAAGATTAAATCTTAGCCTCTAAGAAACAAAATAAGGAATGATTATCAATAATTTCACAAACTCTATAACTCAAAATTTCATTTGTGAAGTGATTAATTTCCACAAAACACCATTTTGAAAAAAAGCCTCCAGAAAAGTATCTATATTAGCAACAGTTACTACCTTCTAAAGGCTTCCAATCTTATTGGGAGATAGTCATGCTTAGTATTGACTTTTTTTCCTTCAAAATTCTGATAACACCAGAACAGGAAGTCTTCAAAGTTGCATTTCTTTTCTCCATGTTCAGAATACGATGACTTAAATACACAGGGAGGCTCAGTATCCATCCATAATGGAGACCAGATGATTTTGACCTTTTCAATATTCGGTATGCTGATTAGCTGGCAATTTTTCCTTACAAGGTAACCAACCTGGGAGAAGGGGCTGGCAATAGCCAGTCAATCAAAGAACAGAATACTGAAAAGGTCAAAATGAGAGAGCAGAAGGGCCAGATTTCACAGCTGAGATAACACATAAAATTGTGGCACCTCATTTTCCTGAGAGAGATGGCTAAAAGTGGGAGAGCTGGCATAAACTCTTATTTGTTGACAAGATCAGAATGAGAAATGACTTTTTAGGGGAGCTTGTCTCCTTTGTTGGTTTGGGAATCTGCTAGAGCCAAGCCTGAAATTTGATATGTCTCTGCCTTTCTCATTGGTAGCAGAGAAAAGATTTTTTGTATCACAGAAAGGAAATGATACCAACTCTAGAGCTGAAAGATCTCAAGTTCAGCTCAATGGGAAGTGGTCAAATATAAATACAAAGACCTAGGACATGACCTGTTTCCTCTGATTTTGTGGCTGTAGGTTTGAATCAGAGACAGACCTTGCCAACACGTGGTTAGTGGGTACTGGTCCATTTCTAATTAGTGAATCCTCAAGTTTTTTGGTCTTAGGACTCTTTTTTTAGTCTTAAAACTTGATGACTCCAAATAACCTTTCTATGCAGGTTATATCTATTGATATTTTTGTCAAGTTAAAACATCTTATCATTATGATAAAAATAATTTCGATCTCACTGATCTACTGAAAGTATCTTAGGTACTCTCAGGGGTCCTGAGACCACACTTTTAGAATCAATAGTTTTTTTGAAGAAGTTAATTATTGTATTCCAACAGAAATACTATTCAAGTTAATGACTGAGCCTTTATATCCTAGAATTTACAGAGACAGTTTGTTCTCAGGATTGGTCAACTCTTATTTTCTATCAGGTTTCTTGGGCAGTAGAAAGGATATGCATCATTTCCCCAAAAGACAGAAGCCTTCTGGCATCATTAATAACTGCAAGTTGCATAGCACTTTAAAGTTTCAAAAGAAGTTCATTTATCTCTTTTAAACCTCATCCCAAGCTTATGAGATAGGTATTCCATTTCACAGATGGAGAAAGTCAGGCACAGAAGAATTGAAATGACATTCTAGTGGTCAGATAAGGATTTGAAGCCAGGTCTTCCGGCTGCTAAGTTTAGTTTCTATAAACTTTGTCACTTTGCTTGTCTGGTAGGGTACATGGTATATATTGCATGAACTTAGTTAACTAAGCTTCTTTCCTTCCGTATTAGTGTTTGCCTCTTCCAGGGAGATTCTAGGAGCATGGCCAGACAACCCACTTCCAACTAGAATTTCATTTGTGAGTCAGTTCTTTGGGGCATAAAACTATTTTTTTTCAAAGAAATAGTAATACAAGTGTTGGCTTTATTTAACACATAATGACTTTGAAGTGCTATTTTAGGAAATAGGAAGTAACTGTCCCTGGACATCAGGAAATTAATAGCTGGGTATATTTAGTGAGGAGAAAGGAGATCTTGATTTTTTACTTGCAAACATAGCTCACATTTTTTGCTCTATGTTCAAAGCCCACACCTCACAAGATCTCTATGAGCTAAATAATCTAAATGTGATTACTTCCATTTTAGAGACAAGGAAATAGAGACTTGGGTGATGAGATTTGGTCAGGGTCACACAGCAAGCAAGTATTTGGGTAGGGCTTTGAATCAAGGTCTCTACTGACACTAAGCCCAGTATTCTATTCACTATGCCAGGGTTTCTGATCTGGGGAATAAACAAACAGTTATGCCCAAAGAGAGGCAGGGGATTCAAGGACTTCAGAGGCTTTTGTTTCTCTGGATGGATTTTTTACCAATCAAGTGTTTGCAAAGTGAAAGACTTCTTGTATCTGATTGTACTTTTCTTCGGATTTCAGTTCTATATTGAATTTTGATGAGTTTCACTCTCCCTGGGGATGAATTCCACTGGATCTTAAATCATAGAATCCTCTCTGCTGCTTTCATAGTTTCTACGTGTTTCAAATTATGTAATGGTAGGATTTCTTTATTTAATTGCTGATTTATTTTTCTGCACAGTTGTCTCTGCCAGAACAAAACCACTACTTAATTTGGCCAATTACTTTGGGGAATAATAAAGAATCCAACAGTCCATTTTGATGTCATGGAGACAAAACAGGTGATTGAATGCAGAATATATGCTTCTTCTGGTTTTATATGTTGTCATGAAAGCCCAACCATTAGACTAGAGATTCATTCCTCTGTCACTATTGAGCTGTGTGGTCTTGCACACATCAGTTGACTGAGTATGCTTGCTTCCTCATTGAATTCAATTTCATAAGTATTGATTTATAAATTTGCTGTGTGCAAGTCACAAAGCTAAGAAATGGGAATACAAAGATAAAAACAAAACTAATATTGTCCTCAAGGAGCTTACATTCTAACACATGGACAAAGATAAGCAAAATCAAATTCAATATAGAGAAAAAAACAGCAATTTCTGGAAGATGGGAAAGGAAAACACTTAAAACTAGAGGTGCCAAAAAATGTTTCATAGAGTAAGTGACATTGGGATTGGACATAATGTCCTCAAAGAAACCTGATGGAAAATAAGTTGACCAAACCATTTTAGTTTTAACATCCCATAATTCTGTCTTTTTATATATTTCTGCCCATCCGAGTCATATGTCTTAGATGGTATGCCTACAGAGAGTAGAAACTCCACCTATTTAAACTACAGAATTATTGGATGTGGAGAAGATGTATGGTAGAATTGAAAGTATTTTAGATTTGGAGTCAAGAGTTTGAAATTCATCTTTGACATTTATTAGCTTGGTAACCCTAGGCACCTTGATGATCTTCAGTTTCTTCATCCATTTTGCATGTCAAATTGATATTCAACAATCAGTCTACTGTGTAATCATCTCATTTGTTCTCAGCTTCCTTGATCCCTTGGTTTGTTCTAATTATTCTCCAATTGGCTTCTACTCTTAGGCAATGGTTCCAAAGTGTTGGTCTGACCTACTCTTCTGGCATTTCATGTTCTGTTCCCACCTTTGGTGTATGTGCCCTAGGTCCTTCAAAGTATTGTCTTTCTGCCACACATCTCTTCCTTTTCTCATTTCAAATGCCTCCTTATCTCCACTCAAGCCCCTTATTCATAGTTCCAGTGGTTAACTCTGACCAAAGCAGGTTGCATGAACATTATTCACACTATGGAAGATGGAAGATTTGGAAATGTATAAATGATAATAGAGTTCAACAGGGCCTGCTGAAACAAGAAGAGTATATAATATTCCTAAAAGGAAGAATTTATGATTAGGAAGTAGTAAGAAAGAATGACAGTCAACACTAAAAGAAACCAAAATTGAGATGACAGATAATGGATAATGTTGATATCAAACTGGGAAAGTTAAAATGCTTTCTATAAATAACTAGTAAACTATAAAACAGGCAAAGTGATATATATTCTTAAGTCAAATTTACTTTTTGGTGGTTTGACATTATTCTAGGCCTCTTTTGAGTTGTAGGGGAGAAATATTTGGGGGGTTTTGTTGGGAAATGTTTGTTTATCAGAAGAAAATGTATCAATAAAAGCAGTTCCCTTACCAAACTATGTCAATGCTTGTTCAGTTAAATTTAGTTGAATGCTGTCAATATGGGTCGTCCCTCTAGTGGTCTTCCCTTCTGTCCCCATCTTCTTAGTCTATGAAATTATTGAATTTATTCTTCCATAAATAGTCCACAGGGAAACCACTCAATATTCTGGGAGCCCATCTTCTAGATTTTCTGATATGTGTGTGCATATGATATGTGTGTCCACCTTTTATCTCTTTCTGTCATGACATGGTAGAACCACCTCACTTCAGGACCTATATCTTTTATGGGAGGATTAGGATTGTACACACAACTTTGTCGCTGCAATATGCTGCAACCTATTTATTCCTATTATCAGTAAGGACTAGCACCTCTGGTGTGAGGGGCTGCTAAGCCCTTTGCAGGGTTGCTCATCCATCTTTGGTGTCCCCCTTCACCCAATTCTTACCCATGGCTTCAAGAAGGTGGAGTAAACCCTTTTAGAATATGGATTTAGCAAGATAGAGGACAATCAATAGTCCTTGACTCACTGGTGAGTTAAGGGGATGGCTACCCCAAATCTGAAAAGATTTCCCCCAGCAGAATGAGTGAATCAGAATAATTTGTTACAATGGTAATGAAGGAGTTTGAAGCAGGGATGTGCAGCACTAAGAGTTTGATCAGACATTGAAGACTCATTGCATCCTAGACTTTTGTCTTGGACTCTCTGTAAGGGAAATTGGGGCAGATGATTTTGTGCAATTCTGGCTCACTTAAATCCAATCTATGCACAAATCAAGACATTACCCTGTGATATCATTGGTCTTCTTTGAAAATGAAAGGAAAACAACAGTGTCTCTCAAAATTTTGATTCCTTAAAGAATGTGGGATTCTTGGATTCATTACTATATAACATTACAGGAAGATTAGTGGTGTTTAAAAAACCAGATTTTCTTTTAGGGGAAGCTTGAAGTCATTATACAATTTCTCCCTTGCTAGTCAGTCCACCCCCTTATTACTACTCCATTCTATTCCATCAATGCATATATTTTGGTAAGATATTGCAAATGGAAAAATAAACTTTGCCAAAAAAAACCTCCAACTAATTGAGAAGCTCGAGATCTAAGCTGGAGCTCTCTCTGCTCTGACCTTTACTAGCTACATGGCCCTAAGATATTATCTTAATTTTTTTCTGGTTCAGCTTTTTTTCCATCTATAAAATGGAATGAGTTTAGCAACATATTCTCCACATCCCACCACCACCACCATTCTTCCAGTTAGAGATGCCTACACCCAGATAGATCATGTCTATAGAAGAGACTTCCTAGATGATCCTAGCAGTGAGATGAATCATTACCAAGTAGCAGTCACTCAAATGCTCCCACTGGCACCATTTTCATTTTAAAGGACTCTGATTTCACCAACTTCTACCCCTCCCTGAAGAAAAATTGAACAAAATTTTTTCCAGGACAAAAGGAATAGAGAAATAGTTGAAAGCTTAATGTGAAGCAAGGGAATTCAGCCTTCAAACTCAATGCCCAATATTGCCCTGCCATAGGTCAATTTATACTGCCTTTGAGAAAGAATAAGAACATTCTGAGATCAGGTACTGCATCAGTGGAAGTCAATGAATCAAAGAGTGATTTGTGAAGGAATAATCCTTGCCCATTCCTAGCTGAGAGGGACAGGAAAAATGAATTTCCAGATTTTTTTGCCCTTGTATATTTCTTGGATAGTTGATGTAAGAAACTGGTAGGCTTGTGGGTTGAGAACACACTCACCATTCACAATAATATTGATCTTCTAAGGTTTAATTCTGCCATTTGGATTAAAGTTTTTAATAAACTATGTCCATTTCAGGGTCCTTAAATGAAACATAGCTGGTAAGGGACAAATAGAAGGATCCACTGAGATGGAGACTTGGACATAAAATTTGACTGGATGGCACAGATACAACTCTTATAACTAGCATAAGAATGTTGACACTACCTACAAAACAGTAGAACCAAGAGATAAGTGATATCCAGTGGTTTAAAAAAGATCCAGATGTTGTCGAGCAGATACTTTAGTCAAGCAAGCAATTAATCATGCAAGCATGATTTCATTATTCCATGCAAGCATAAGTCATAAGCTCATAGCTAGAAAGCTAGAAAGGACCTTAGAGGTTATCAAGACCTACCATAAAAGCAACACCTTCAATGAGGCAGGTAGGTGATGCAATAGATAGAGTATTGAGCCTAGACTCAATAGACCTTGGTTCAAATATGGCACTGGGCAAGTCAATTAACATCTCTCTGCCTCAGTTCTCTTGTCAGTAAAATTAGGATAATAATGGCACCAACCTCCTAGGGTTGAGAATCAAATGAAATAATGTTTGTCAAGCAATTCATGAACCTAAAAGTACTATATAAATGTTATTATTATCAAATGCCTAGGCCAAATTCTATTAATTAATTCATCAGTAAATATTTAATAAGGATCTACTCTGCTCCAGAACCTATGTCAAGTGTTGAAGATACAAAAAAAAGGGGAAAAGACAGTTCTTGCTCTCAAGGAGTTTATATTAAAATGTATGGAGATACACATACAAAAATGAAATAGTATCTGCCTTTAAGAAACTTACATTCTATTGAATTAATAACATGCACATATCTAAATAAATATAAACATATATGGGTATATATATTTGCATATATATAATACATATATACATATATAATATTAGTTAATGTAAGATATAGTGAATGGACTGACTTTTGAAGGATATTAAGGATTATAAAAAATAGAGATGAGAAGACAGTATATTATAGAATAGGAAACAGTAAAGGCACAGGAGATAGAAAGAGACAGGAAAATATAACTTTGACTGGATCATAGAGTTCATTAGATTGTAAACTACTTGAGTTTATAGAATGTTTTTTGCTTCTTAGATCTTTAGCACTTAGCAGAATGGCTACCATGTAGTAGACTCTTAGGCACCTAATAAATATTGATTGATAGAAGGAAAGAATTGTATTTCAGAGTACTTTCTGAAGCTAAGTATTCAAATCACATAATATCCACATTCTCTGTCTTGTAGGGTACTTGCAAGGTGAGTATTTTTATAAACTCTGAGGTACCTCTGAGGTACCTCACACCTATGAGGCAGCTAGTTGGTTCAGTGGAGAGATCACTGACCTTGAAGTCAAGAAGATGGGAGTTTGAATTCGGCCTCAGACACTTGACTCTTACTACCTGGGCAAGTCACTTAAGATTGATTGCCTCACACCCAGGGTCATCTCCAGTCTTCCTGATTCATTTCTGGCCTGGCCCCTGATGGCTGGAGAAAAAAGTGAGGCTGGTGACATTGCACAGCATCCCCTCATGCAAATCCAGTTCATGTGCTTGTCATAGCATCACCTCTCTGATGTCATGGTCTTCTTTGAGAATGAAAGACATGACAACAACATTTTCATATGCATATGCACACCCACATGTATATAAATATATTTATGTATTTATATGCAATTTTGCATTTATGTCTGTATACACATACACACACATACACACTCACACGGAGTGTATGGGTGTTCACAGACAACTAGCACCTCCTGTGTGTTTGCTCAGCTCTGTTCAGGGATGCTCATCTACTTTTGGTCTCTTTCACCAATCTCTCACTTGTGGCTCCAAGAGGAAAACTTTCTTGGTAGACAGGTTAAACCACATTGAGGTAGACAGGTTAAACCAATGAATAGTAAATCCATCAGAGAAATAAGGCAATGTCTACTCCTAAAATGTAAAGACTGCCATGGGATGATTGGGTTAATAAGAGTAATTTGTTCCAAAGGGCAATGGAGGTGGTAGAAGCAGGAACTGTAGAGCACTTAGAGTTTAATCAGACATTGAAAAGAACCAAGGGTGTACACATCAACAACATTATGAGATGATGGAAGTAACTCCTCTAGGACAACTGTATTTGACTGGTCATAGACTATATTATCCCCAACCAGAGGAAGAAAAACAAAACAAAACAAAACAAAATGCACAGAAAAAAACCCAATCCTTCTGAATCTGATGAACACTTTATAGGAATTATCTCTTATGTATCTTTTCCCTGAATCCTGATTCCTCATGGAAAAAATTACTAATTTGTAAATGTGTTTAACAAAATATGTATGTAAAATGCTAGCCTGATTATTCCCTCTTCAGGGGAGGGAAGGGTAGGAAGGGAGAGTGGAGGTAAATTTTGTAATTTGGAAATATGCACATACAAATGGATGAAAATAAATTCATTTTTTGAAAAAAGAAAACACCGAGGGCCCATACTGAGTGTGACAAAACATCTTGACTTTCGTCTTGCCAGAGTGTGACTAACAACTGTAGACAAATCAGCCTCACTTATATCAAATTCATGCACAAAAGTCAAGACATAAGTCATCATTCACTATTTTATTATTTCACTGTCATACTATCTGACTATTTTTGTGAATAGCCCTGTGACAAAATAGCAGGTACAGATACACTGGGAGGTATAGACACAGCTCTGCACATAAGCAACCCAGACCATAGAGTCATCTCATTGGACTGAAGCAATCCTGAGATTCAGTAGCCCCCAAGTCTGAGCAGTTTTTTTTTAAAGGACCACACTGTTCACTTCCTGTCAAGAAAGAGGGCATAGAAAAGTACCCTAAAAATTGATTGATTCACCCAACCCTGGCCTCTTACCATGATAGGTATCCCATCCTGTGATCAAAATACACACAAAAAGGTACAAAAATTTTGGTGAAGATAATTCTCCTCACCTCTGGTACATAGAATGTGCACAAACTCATAGACAACACAAAATCTAGCAGATCCAAAGCCAAAAAGCTCTTGTTGTGAGAGCACTCAGTAGGTGTCACATCTACATAGCAACCCTGAAAGAAACAAAGGCCTGCTTACTAAGGTCAGAGCTGGATGCATGTTTTTCTGGAGTAGCCATTGGGATGAGGAGCACAGTGAAGTTGGCAGATGTTTTGCAAACAGATCTAAACTAGTCAGCAAGCTTGTATGCCTCCCCAAAGGAGGGAAGGACAGGCTCAGGATAATGTAACTTGCCACTTGCAAAAAGTGACACACCCTCATCAGCAGTGCATATGATCCAACCATGATTAACCCTGAAGAAGAAAAATAAAATAATATCTAGAGATGATGACATCAATGTGCTAAAAGAGAATAAATTTGTAATACTAGGTGATTTTAACATCAGAGCAAGCACAGACAGACTAGCAGACATGGAACTCTCTAATCTTTTGACTGAGTCTCCTGACAGTTATCTTGCCTTGGGTGAAGTTTTGAATGTTTAACTTGGAAAGGATAAGTCTATGATTAGTCCAATATTCTGCACCACATGTCACCTTCATCACTCTCTCATCTTACCTGTCTCTTCTCCTTACCACAATGTAGTGTATTAATTGCTGATACTTCCTGCAACCATTATGTTTGTTGTGTTTCAGTTTTACCAGCAAGACATTTCCTCCATTTTTAAGAAGACAGAATTTAATTCCATCAAAAACAAAGTGTAAGTGAAGCTTAGAAATGTAGGTTTCTTGACTCAGTAAGAAGGCAAATGAGATTCAGTTTTATGCTGATAGCAACAATCCTAAACCTTTCTATGATGCCCTAAGAATATTTATGGACCAAAGTACTCAGCCCTGATGGAATCACACTGATCAGTGATAAGAGCATATTCTTGAAAGGATGGGCTGAACACTTCCATAGTATTTTCAAAGACCATCATCAATCAGTGCAGAAGCCAGCATTAACCTCAGGTTAAAGTCAATATCTCTCTAGCTGACCTTTCAACTGAAGAAGAGGTATTAAAAGTCATCAGGATCTTCTTCTGTGACAAAGCACCTAACATTGATTCTATCCTAAGAGAGATCTCCAAAGCAGGTGGTCTACTGCTAATACAGAAGCTAACTGAAATCTTCCAAGTTATGTGGCAAAAAGGCATTATTCCTCAGGAGATTAAGGATTCCTCCATTATCCATAAAGGGAAAGTAAATAAGTAAATAAACAGTCATGGTGGTGGTAGTGGTGGTGGTGGTAGTGGTGGTGGTGGTAGTGGTGATGGTGGCAGTGGTGGTAGTGGTGGTGGTGGTGGTGGTGGTGGGAGTTATCCTCTCTCTTAAGTCATTATTAGCAAGATTTTTGCCATAATTCTCCTTAAACAGCTGACCTAGAAGATGGTCATCTATATAAGGGACACTGTTGCTTCAGAAAGGATCAAGATTTGATGTTATCACTTAAAAACTCTAAGAGAAATGTCAGGAGAAGAATAGAGTTCTGCATATAACATTTTAAAAATATGTATTTATTTATAAATAAATAAAATTTAATATATATCTTTATTTAATATTTTCTTTTTTCCCCATTTGCTTGCAAAAATATTTTTTAGCATTTTTTTCAAAAATTCTCTCCTCCTTCCCTCCTCTCCCACCTCACTGAAAAAGTAAGCAATTTGAAATTTGCAGTCTGGTAAAACATTTTTCTATATTAGTCAAGTTGAAAATGAAAAGACAGACTCAAAAAACAAGAAAACAAGAAAAATAAAGTAAGAAAAACAATATGCTTTGATCTGCATTTAGACTCCATCAATTCTTTCCCTGAAGGTGGACAGCATTTTTCAACATTAAATCCTTTAGAATTTTCTTGGATCTTTTTATTGCTCAGAATAGCTAAATCTAAATCATTCATTGCTGATCATTGTACAAAATTCTTACTACTGAGTCCTCCTAGTTCTGATCTAGGCCTTTGATACTGTTAGTCATGAGGGCTTGTGAAAGATTATGTTGAAATTTGGTTGCCTGGAGAAGTTCATCAGTATCATACACCAGTTTGATGATGGTGTGCTGAATAAAGTTCTGAATAAATGAATAAGCTCTCATGTCTTCCCAATCACAAATGAAGTGAAGGAGGGCTGTCTGTGTAGACAGATTCTCTGAAGCTTGTGCTAATTTGGGCCTGATAATCAACAACAAGCATACAGGGGTTTTGTTTTTTGTCAGTCAGCATCACACCATTCCTAATGTGGACCCATTGGTGACAGCAAATGTAGAAATGGTTAATGCCTGGGTTAAATTCATTCACCTTGGCACTATACTTTCTAAGGATATTCACATAGTTGATGAAGTTGGTTCCCACATTCCCAGAGCTAGCTTAGCATTTGGGGAACTATAAAAGAATTAGGCTGCCTACTAAATTGAAGGTCTCCCTAGCCATTGTGTTGACTACATTCTTGTATACTTATGATACCTGGACATAATCAGAAAATTGAAGCATTTCCATTTGATTGTCTAAGGAAGAGTTTGAAGATTACATAGCAAGATAAGGTCCTGGACACTGAAGTCCTTTCTCAAACTGAACTGCCAAACATTGAAAAAAAAAGCACATTTTGAAAAATACAGCTACAGTGGGCTGGCCAGGCAAGCCAGAATACCAAACATACATTTATCTAAAATACTATTTTACAGAGAACTCACTCTGTAAACACATTTTTGCATTATTCAGACCATCATGTGCTTCATCCTTAGAACATCAGAAGAAGTAGTACAAGGACACTCAATTTCTCTGTGAAGATTTTAGTATCTTTTCTGAGATATGAGAGATGCTGGCATAGGATCAGCCCAATAGGGCCTGCCTGCATCAAAGAAGACACTATATGTGTGTGCATATGTAATATATAGTTATATATATACATATATATATATGTATATATATATATATATAGGATGGGAATGTTTGACATGTTATATTTGATGACATAATGTAGTTAGAGATTTTATTACTGATATGATAATTTCAAAATAATACAGGTAAATTCTAATTTAGAGTAGTTTCAGTAATTAAGAAGAGTTATTGTCATCCTTCATTACTTGAGATATATTTGTTCATTGTAGTTCAGTATTTTCATTTGTACTCTTTTTAGGATGTAATTCACCCTTTGTCAATAGAATACCACTCCCAGCCCCAACCTTTGTGGAACTTGCTTATCTAAACCTAAATTATGCAATTCTGAGCTTCATTGCTGCAGTTTATGAAGAATATATAAAGTGCAGGTGCATGCAATTACAGGAGCAATGGTATTGTTGTCAACCACTATATAAACTGTAATAATAGGTATTTTAAGGTTTGCAAAGCACTTAATGTATGTTATCTATTATGCTTCTTAAAGACTAACAAAGTGTCATTTATAGTGCACTGTCTATCTCCCATCATATTCTATACACACTAAGTGTTTAATAAAAACAACCAGTCAATGGAACTGGTTCTTACAATCCCATCAAGTTGAAGGGAACAAACCCTTTACACCATGGGAGATCAAGAACATTAAAAAAGCTGATGGAAAGACAAAATGCAAATACATTTTATTCTACAATGTCACACCTGAGTCCCAGAAGGCAGTTAGGGATGAAACAGAAAAATGAGAAATCAATGAGATGGAGAAATTTATCCATGAGGGACCTTGGGTCCACAGCTTGCATCTCACCAGTGCCATGCCCCAAGCCTGCCAATTCCCTCCCTAGTCTAGAAGACAAAACAAGCAAAATACCATGGATGAGGCACATGGTGGTCCGAATAATGTAAAAACTGTGCGTTAATATTTCTGTCAATTTAGCCAAGAATGTTATGGCATATGTGTCTCTAAGAGTGACAGAAGCTATTACTGAAATGAGATTAGAATCTTTTTGAAACATCAACAGCAGCACTATAGCTGGTAACATTCCCATCGAAAAGAGATGACATTGATGCTATACAATCAACATGCTAGGGGGAATAGGATACTGAATTGTAGACTAGATTATTTTACTCTATATTGATTTTTCCCTTAGGAGCTTTTGATTAGCTGTCAAATCAATTAGTTTCCCCCCAACCCCAAGTGCAATATCAAATTTCTCTATTTGGGGATGTGAGGTAGGGGAAGAGAAGTTCTCTTTTTCTCTCTGCTCATTAGTGCTAGAAGAAAGTGAAGAGACTGAGTAAATGGACAACTGACCTGCAGAGATGATGATGGAGTCAGACATTATGTCCCGAAGCATGACCTTGAGTGAGTCAGCAGCACCAAGTGTTCTGAAATTTACCTGGTCCTAATTCCTTTTAAGTAATTAGTGGAAACATACTATGATATGGAAAGTTTCAAAATTTGTGAAATCTCTGAAATTTCATATCAGTAGTCATGAATGGAATGCAATTTACATCATGAGAGATAGTGCTTAGTGCTCGTGTCAGTGAGATTACAGACCCAGTCAAGCATTGAAGTATCACCATCCCCAGTATATAAAAATATTTTTTAAAATCACAAATATTAGAAGATAAAGTATCAAGGTTTTAGTTCCCTCTGTCACCAAATGAGTTAGATAGGTGGCATAGTGGCTAAAATGTCAGACCTGGAGTCAGAAAAATTCATTTTTATGAGATCAAACCTGGCCTCAAACATTTATTACCTATATGACTCTGGGCAAATCACTTGACCCTGTTTGTCTCAGTTTCCTCATCTGTAAAGTAAGCTGGAGAAGGAAATGGTAAAACCACTTCCAATGAGGTCATGAAGAGTCAGACATGATTGAGCAACAAGTCTCCAAACTTGCTATATAATGGGGAAAGAGTATGGATGTTAAAATAGGAAATCAATAGACCAATAAACATTTATTTTTTTATATTTATCATTTATTATTAGGAAAAGACTGGGACTTATGTAGAATAGAGATGCTAGAGAAGTATATCAGTAGATATTATTCCTGACTGAAGAGAAGTCTCTTAAAAGTCAAATACTATGAGAAAATATACATGGAGAAGAGTTGAAGGTCTCTCACTCTGACCTCAAATATGTAAGATGGTAAAAGCATTATACAGAAGTATAGAACATGTAATTGAAAAAGATCTCAGAACTTTTCTAGACCAACTCTCTCTTGGTACAGATGGGGATCAAGGGAGGTAAAGTGACTGACACTATGTCATAAGGTTGATAAGTATGAGGCAAGATTTAAACCCATGGCCTCAGACTGCAAAGTCAATGTTCTTTCTATTATATCACACTGCCACCCAGCTGCCACAGGCCCCACCTTTCCACCTTCCTCCTATTCTACCACCCAGGATCTTTCTATGTCCCTTTAAAAGCTCTATCAGCAGGCATGGAGCAAGGTATCCTTGACTCAAAATCAAAAGCTATGAGTTTGAGTCCAGGCTTCAACTCTTTCTAGTAGGATGATTGTGTGAATCTCAGTCTTCCTACCTCTAAAATGGAAGTGGCTGCTATATTTTACTACTGATCTTGTAGGGAGTTGGTGTGGGCAAAGTGCATTTTTTGTAAAGAATGACAAATGAATATGTGATTGTGTTGTTATAATAAAGTCTTACAGTCTCGTTGTTGTTATTTAGCCATTTCAGTTGTATCTTCCTCTTTGTGACCTCATTTTGAGGTTTTTTTGGCAAAGATGCTGAAGTGGCTTGCCATTTCCTTCTCTAGCTCATTTTACAAATGAGGAAACTGAGGGAAACAGGTTAATTAATTTGCCATGGGTTACACAGCTTGTAAGTATCTGAAGACAGATTCTAATACAAGAAGATGAGCCTTCCTAGCTCCTAGTGGAAAATCATTTTTAAGTCACATGTAAGCCCCACAGAAAACAGGAAGCAAGATGATCCTTTTCACCTGCACTGTGTACCCTTTTTCATCTAACAAATTTTCTGAGACTTTAGTAGGTATATAGCCATGGCATCAATCCTATATAGGATGCAAAAGTGATCAAGTCACTGTTCTTTCCCTTAAGGAGCTTATAATCAAATTAGGAAAGGAGAATTAACAGAGTTTTCGAAAACTTCAAATTACAGAAATAGACAATAGGAACCCTCAATGTCATAATATAGTGTTCAGTTAAAGCACTGATACCAAATGAAAATGGTTCTCAAAAAGGGGAGAGAGATCCTTGTGGTCTGGAGTACTCTCATGGAGAAAATGTCATGGGGAAGCTGGAATTTCAACTGAAGCTGGAAGATGAGCAGGAAATGAATAAGGAAAAGGGGGGGATTCTCTAAAGGACAGAATCTGGAATGAATGTAGGATCTTTGGGGGGATAGAGAATGAATCAGGTAATGGATTGAGATGATGGATATGCTGTGAAGTGATTGGAAATATTTGGATAGGCTGAGGACTACTAAATAAATCCCAAACAGAGGAATCTGGAGTTGATACCAATGACTATAGGAAGTCATCTGAGGCTCTTGAGAAAGTGTTGTTATTTTTCCTTCCTTCCTGAAGATGATCATGACATCAGGGAAGTAATGTCAGTGATTAAAGTAAAGTGTATGGGGAGGGGAGGTCGGGGGGTGGGGAGAGGAACTGTGCAAAATCACCAACCTCCCTTTCTCCTCAAAAGCTATCCAGGTCCAGTGACAAGATATAGAGTAGGATGACCAGAAGTGGCCCTGGATGCAGTAAGAGGTCTTGATCTTTTTGAATTAAGGTCTTTCCCAGGTCTCAGTTTGTCTGAGGCAATGCCCATTCAGTGATTTAAGGCTAGGTAAAAATGAGTCAAAGAATGGCATCTTTTATCAAGTCAAAAAAAATCAGCCTGTGAGAAGAGTCACAAAACTCACTTTATACCCACTCTGAGATATCAGGATCCAAGTGAGGCTTAGGCTGGGTCCTATTTTTTGACAATTAATGAGAGCCAGAGTGATTTGTGTTTAAGGGATGGTCCATAAAAAAGAAATCTAGGGTCAACTAAGTGGCACAATGAATAGAATACCAGACCTGGAATTAGAAGGACATGAGGTCAAATCTAGTCTCCGACACTTGAAATTTGCTAGCTGTGTGATCTTAAGTCATTTAACCCCATTGCCTCAAAAAAAAGAAAAGAAATCTAGACTGAAAATGCCAACACATCTCACTAGGTTTCATCAATCAAAATTTATATTCCTTTGGACAAAGCACCTGAAGGTAAGGATATGGTTCCTTATGTTCACTGAAGAAGAGGAGCTAAGGAAGGAGATGTGTTAGTCAGCTGGAACTGGCCAGTTGTGTTCCCAGTAGGGTAGCTACTATTACTCACAGATTATTCCTTGACTTTCATTTTCACAGAGGGCCATGACATCAGGAAGGAGATGTCATGACTTGCAAGTGAATTGTATTGAAGTGAAGGAGAGTTGTGCAAAGTCATCAGCCTCATTCTCTCCTCTGGAACTATTTGCCTTGAGTGGCAAGATATCACTTGAAATAAGTGACATGAAGAAAAAAGTTTTAAAAGCATGGATTTGGCAGTGGTGTACAGGTTGAGTTGGAGATGGCCAGTTTTGATGGGAAGAAAAGTAAAAGTTTACAAGGCTATCACAGTAACAGGAAGTAGAGAACAAAAAGAAAGTGATAGAGATGAAAGATAATAAGAAAAAAGAATTGACAAGACTTGGCATTTGTCTGAAATCAGGGGGAGAAGAAAAAAACAAAGATGGATTTGAGGTTTAGAGATCTGTGTGACTGGTAAAAATCATGGTATGACTGACAGACAGACAGAAAAAGGGCCAGTTGGGGATGGGGTGAAGGAAGAACAGAATTTGTTTTGGAAATGTTGAATTTGAGGTGAATGACATGAAAGTGAAAATGAAATGCAATGAAAAATAATGAATTTGAGCTTAAGAAAGAGTTCACAATTAGAAATATAAATTTGGGAGTCATTCATATGAAGGAAGAACTTAAGTGTTGGATAGGATTAAAATTGGATTGGACTGGATCTACATGGAGATAGTTCTCTAAGTTTGGAAAGTAGATGAACCAATTTTTTGGAGATTAGAGTGAGAAAAATATGATGATTAGTTTAAATCCTGGTCCCCATCACACTCTTATGTTAACAATTCACCCCCTGGATAGGGTCAGTCTTATCTCAAACTCTGAAATCAATCCTCCCAACAAGGCAGCAGAAATGTAAGTAGTAGTAGACCAATCTCTATTCAACATTAAGTCAATTTTGCTATTTGCCAGTCCTTATTCCTTGGTTCCATTATTTGGATCACTGCCTTGTTTCCCTATGGTCTTGTTTCCCTTCTCCCTCAGACTTCTATTCTAGCTTCAATGACTTGAATACCACCTTGTCCCCTTATATATGAAATATCAGTTTCCCTGTTATTCCTTTTGAGGAACTTCATACTGTAGATTCCTCCTTCCTTTATTCTCATTCTCTCTCTCTCTCTCTCTCTCTCTATATATATATATATATATATATATATATATATATATATGAATATGAATACTGGTTACCTAACTAAATTCTTGAAGAATGCCTTAAGGTGGGAACATCTGCTTGGCCACTTACAGTCCAGTCACTGTGTCGGTAAAACACTTGGGTAAAGGTCCACATGACATGTGAGGTCCAATCTGCCACTTTGTGATGTGTGTGACAAAGGACAAATTTCAGTCTGTCAGAAAGTGCACTGGAAAAAAAGGGAACACAAGCATTCAACTGAAGACTTCTTGCATTTTCTGGAGGACCCATATCCACCCTGTGCTGATTTTCTGGCATGTGAGAAAGGCAATCCTGGCTTCCCATATGGTTGGATCAGTTGCAGACCTCCAGATCACCATGGAAACTGGGAAGGGCTATTTTCATGGCCTCAGAATACCCAGCCTACAGGGCAACTTCCTGGGGGTGATGGCTATAATGAAGACCCAAACAGGTCTTTCCTTTCTTTTTTTCCCTTCCTGTGGGCTTCCCAGGATATCTCACCCTACTCTCTCATATCCTTTGCTGCCTTGGTGAAAGCAAACTGCCTCTAAGAGCAAATCTATAAAAGAGACTTCCAGCTAAAGCAATCCGAGGTCAAGAAACCACAAAGCCTTCTGCTCACAGTTCCTGATTGAGGGGGAAAGCCTGGAGCTCCATCAGTTGCCTCCCACACTGACAGCCCCCTCAACCACCGACATTTCCAGTTAACAAGAGATGAAACGACCAAGTACAGAACAAAGCGATTTCCCCAATATTTCTTTCTCTTGCCCAGTATGCAATGCTTCCTATCCCTCTCGTGATGAAAATGTGTTCATCTGTCAAAGGCAAAGCTGCCCTACTCTCTTAGGTGGAGAGAACTTCAATGACAGCAGCTGCTGCGGCCAGACCTCGAGCCAAGCTCTGCGCTTGTTTTGGCTAACGCAGAGGAATCAGTTTAGGCATCTTCTAGAACAAAATGGTGCGTGGGAACGAATCCAAACTATAGAAGAGAAGCAGCAAAGTCGCAACAGATTATTTGTCTGGGAAAACAGAAGGAGAAAGATAGCAAAACCTGGATGCATTTGAGTCCAGCCTCCCTAACATATTTTCTCTTTGCAACACAGATGATTTCCCCTAATGTGGTTCAACAGGTGCTAAACTGTAGCTTTTTTTGTGAAAATTAATAATTGCTGCCTTGGTGACAGAGATTTGCAGAGGGATTCAAGCATGTCTAGGATTTGGAAGATCACTATTTGTGTTCTCTCTGGATGATTGACAAATAAAGTGGAAGTAATTCTCGGCATTGTACCCTACCCATTGTAGGACCATAAGATTTAAGAGGAGCAAGGAATGACCTTCTTTCACATAAGGGAAACTGAGGACCAAGTGACTAACTCAAAAGGCAAACAGATTTACCCAAAGGCAAACATAGTAGCAGAACCAGGATTTGAACTCTAATTTTCTGATTCTAAATTCACTGATTCATTGTGCTTCACCCTAAGTAGATACTCTATAAATTTGTATGGTTGGTTCTTTTTTAAAAAATTTTATTTATTTAAGGCAATGGGGTTAAATGACTTGCCCAAGGTCATACAGCTAGGCAATTATTAAGTGTCTTGAGTCCAGATTTGAACTTAGGTCCTCCTGACTCCAGGGCCAGTGCTCTATCCACTGTGCCACCTAGCTTCCCCTGTGTGGTTGATTCTTCTCATCAAAGACCTATGAATTGGGGTGGCTAGGTGGTGCAGTGGATAGAGCACTGGCCTTGGAGTCAGGAGGACCTGAGTTCAAATCTAGCCTTGGACACCTTATAATTACCTAGCCATGTGGCCTTGGGCAAGCCACTTAACCCCATCACCTTGAAAAATCTAAAAAAAAGACCTATGAATCTCAGTTTCCCCATATATGTAAGGAATAGCCTAGATCAGAAGCATCAATAACATGGACAAGGTGCAGTACAGCTTTGCCCAAATCAGATTAACAAAATAAATAAAAATATAATAATGCATAGATAATGCTTCATGGCAGGGGGGGCAGCATCCTTTTGCTTTGGCAAGGCAATCGGGGTTAAGTGACTTGCCCAGGTTCACACAACTAGTAAGTATCAAATATCTGAGGCCAGATTTGAACTCAGGGAGATGAGTCTTTCTGACTCCAGGTTCAACAATTTAACCTAAATGTACCATCTGGATGCCTCGGAGACAAGAAGACCTTTTCAACTCCAGATACTTTATTGGTTGTGTCACTCTGTCACCTCTATCTTCTTTACTTCCCTCAACTATAAAAAGGAGATAAATAATACTTGCCTTTTTTTTACAATGTAACTAATATGGAAATATGTTAAACATGATTTTACACATATAATCTATATCAAATTATTCACTGTCATAAGGGAAGGGGAGGTAGAAAATGTGGAATGTAAAAGTTTACAAAAAGATGAATGGCAGGAAACTGTAAAAGCATGTAATCTAAAAAGTAAAAAAAATATTCAAAAAATAATAATTGCCTCTCAGGGTTGTTGTGAGGATCAAATGAGATAACTGTAAAGTACTTTGCAAATTTTAAAGTGTTAGATAAATGTCAATGATCATCTTTGCAGGCTGCTAGGTGGCTCTGGGCTTGGAATCAGTAAGACTTGAGTTCAAATGAGGTCATGAAGAGTAGGATGTGACTGAAACAATTGAACAAATCATCTTTTTATCATTATCATTATGAATCCTGAGAACTTCAATTCTGAGGTGTCCCCAGATCTTTAGAATAAGGGAACCAGTGCAGCCTAAAATCACCCCCCCCCAAATTTGGATTCTGCCATGACTCTTATGCAAGCATCACTCCTTTAAAATTCACCAATGAGGCGCCCTCTGATTCTGTGGCTAAGTTGGAGACAGACTTCTGAACAAGTTCAGGGTATAGAGCAAGCAGTGCCTTTCCCTTCCCAACTTCAGCAAAAACTCAGCTTTGTCTGGACCAAGCAAAATAAATAAGGGAACTAGCTTCACTTATTCTTTTCCTTCTAGCTCCATCACTTCTCAAACAAACATGTATTAAGTACCTGCGGCATATATATACTAAGCACTAGGGATAGAAAGAAAGGCCAAAGATAATCCCTGCTCTCAAGGAGGTAGGAGTCTAAAGGGGGAGACAGCATGCAAACAATGATAGGTAAACAAAATATAGACAGAATAAATTGGAATTAATAAACATATGGAATACTCTGGAAATAAGTGTTATAGGGAAAGACTTTTTGTAGAAAGTGGGATTTTAACTGGGACTTGAAAAAAGATAGGGAAGTCATGATATAGATGAGGATAAAGGCTATTCCAGGTGTCTGTTTTTCCATAGTTTCTCCAAAATTTATGTTCTTTTTTTAGACAACTTTGTCAATCCTGTAGCTTGCATTGTCTCTATCCTATCTTTTTTTTAAAGATTAACTAAGTTCTCTCAAGTGGTAGTTGTAAAACAGTACCTCAGTATGGTTTCAATTTACATTTCCCCAATTATTAGTGATTTGGAACATTTTTTCATGTGGCTTTTCAAAACCTAAATGTGCTCCATTGAGAACTACTTCTTCACATCCTTTGACCATTTATCGATTGGGGAATGGCTCTTATTTTTATAAATTTGACTCGGTTCCATGTATATCTTAGAAATGAAATCTTTATAAGAGAAATTTACTGCAAAGAGTTTCCCCCTAGGTTCTTCTAATTTTCCATAGACATTCCAAATTAAATATGCCCAAAACAAAGTGCATGATCTTTCACCCTAAATATACCTTTTCTCTACATTTTTCAGTCATGTAGATTGGAAATTTCATAATCATTCTTAACTCTTCATTCATCCTCACCTCCTATACCCAATCGATTGCCAAATATTCTTAATTGTACCACAAAAATGTATCTTACATCCTTTCCCTTTCTACTCATACAGCCACCACTCTAGTTCTGATGGTGTACCATATTTCACCTGAACTACTAAAAGAACCTCCTAATTGAACTCTTGTTTCCAGTCTCTCCTCTTCTTCAATCCTATCTCTCTCTCTCTCTCTCTCTCTCTCTCTCTCTCTCTCTCTCTCTATATATATATATATATATATATATATATATATATATACATATATACTTTAAAAAATTCCTAAATCACAAATATGACCCTCTCCTAAGACACTTCAAATTTGGACTCTTACTTCCTCAAGGATAAAAAATTAACCCCTCAGTTTTACATTTCAAATGCTTCACAATAGGACTCCAGAATACCATTTTGATTTATTTTACACTATTTCCCTTTATATACTCTATGTTTACTTTGAATCCATACTCTGCATTCTTTTTCCCATGTCTTTGCATAGATTGTTCCCATACCCGGAATATGCTAACTTGATTCTACCTCTTGAATGACCTATCTTGTTTCATGGATCATCTCAGGCACTACCCTATAGAAACTTTTCCAGATTCCCCTAGATTTAACATTCTTTCCTTGCTTAAATTATCAATCTTTGTGTTTTGATTGATGTTATTTACATGTTGTATTCTCTTCATAGAATATAAACTTTTTTGTTGTTTTTTTTTAGGTTTTTGCAAGGAAAATGAGGTTAAGTGGCTTGCCCAAGGCCACACAGCTAGGTAATTATTAAGTATCTGAGACCAGATTTGAACCCAGGCACTCCTGACTCCAGGGCCGGTGCTTGATCCACTGCGCCACCTAGCCGCCCTGAATATAAACTTCTTGAGGAAAAGTAGTATTTTTCTCTGACTCTTCTTGACTCCACTGGCAGTTTTCCCAGCAAAAATCCTGGAGAGGTTTGTCATGTCCTTTTCTAGTTCATTTTATAGATGAGGAAACTCGGGGAAACAGGATTAAGAAGACTTGGTCACACAGCTAGTAAGTGTCTGAGGCCAGATTTCAACTGAGATTAGTCTTCCTGACCCTAGGTGCTGTACCCTGGTACTCTATTCATTGTGCCACCTATGACCCCTGATTTGAAGAAAATAGGAACTTAAGAAATTACTTATAGGTAGCTAGGTGACATAGTAGTTAGAGTGCTGGGTCTGGAGTCAAAAAGATTCAAGATGCTGTGTTCAAATCTGGCTTCAGACACTTACTAAAAGTCTCTTAATCCTATCAGCCTCAGTTTGCTCATCTATAAAATAAGCTGGAAAAGGAAATGGCAAACCACTCCAGTGTCTTTGGCTAGGAAACCTTAATGGCATCATGAAAAGTCAGACACTACTTGAAACAACTAACAAAAATATTAAGAGGATTAGGTTTGATTTGTCTGTGCACAAATATATTTGATTAAATTCTACAAAAATAAAAGAATGTCTTCTTGAAAACAGCTACTATCATTGGAGGTATTTTTGGTTATATGGTTTTAAGTAGCCAGTTCTATCTTTATTTTCTAAATTATCAACAGGCTGTTTTTAACCTGATGATGCCTTTCAAAAAAATCCAAATGAAAATCTAAACATTCAGCCAAATATCCAGCTAGGCTGGACGGTCTACCTATTCCCTGTCAGATGTCCAGAGATATATAAAGATCAGCATAGTTGACTACTTTTCCTTATATCCAGGTATTTATCATCACATAATCATAGGTTATACAGAGTTATTTTTAAGAATAACACTGTTGAAAATTATGGTATATACATTTTATAGAACACTATTGTTCTATTAGAAACCAGGAGGGATGGAAATTCAGAGAAGCCTGGAAGGATTTGCATGAACTGATGCTGAGTGAGATGAGCAGAACCAGAAGAACATTGTACACCCTAACAACAACATGGGGGTGATGATCAATCTTAATGGACTTGCTCATTTCATCAGAGCAACAATCAGGGGCAATTTTAGGGTATCTGCAATGGAGAATCTGTATCCAAATAAAGAATTATGGAGTTTAAAGAGAGAAAAAGAACCAGAGACACAGAGAGAAAGAGAGAAAGAGAGAGAGAGAGAGAGAGAGAGAGAGAGAGACAGAGAGAGACAGAGAGAGACAGAGACAGAGAGAGACAGAGAGAGATAGAGAAAGACAAAGAGACAGAGAGAAACAGACTGAAATAGAGAAAATAGACCCCATGTGGAGGCTGGGAGAGAAAAATTGCCAGAGAAGTTCCAAGATGAGTCATATTACATTATTATATAATTTTGCTATCTCTTATATTTTATTTTTTCCTTAAGCATATGATTTCTCTCTCAATACATTC
Source organism: Macrotis lagotis (assembly GCF_037893015.1). NCBI lineage: Eukaryota > Metazoa > Chordata > Mammalia > Peramelemorphia > Peramelidae > Macrotis > Macrotis lagotis. The sequence continues at coordinate 646,929,318 of NC_133658.1, forward strand.
AATTTAGATCACTGAATAGCATGGAAACAATGTAAAGACTAATAGACTGCCTTCTGTGGGTGGTGGGGGGAGGGAAACAAGATTAGAGAAAAAACTGGAAAATTCAAAAATAAATAAATTTTTTTTTCAGAAGAATAACACTGTTGAAATAGATACCAAATTGTAATCTAACTCCTGAACATCAATGCAATATTTATGGAAAATCAACATCAGATTGAAATAAATTCCACAAGTTCCTAATAATTAGTAGAAAATTCTATAAAACACATAAAATTCTGTGTTATCCAAACTATTTAACTGACCACTGAGGATTTTCATTTGATACAGCCAAATCCTGAATTAGAAGAAGTAGAAAATTATAGCTTCGACTAAGGGGCCTAAAGAAAACAATGGGGGAAACATTTACATATGGATTATTTGCAGGGGTCAGAACTTTATTTCCAAATGTTCCTTATTCATTCATTCATTGACTATCTATTCTGCAAGATGCTATGCTAGACAGTAAGGGGGATTTGATATTGATTAAAATTTAATCCCTGCTCTCAATGAGCTTACAATTTGGTCATCAGGATTTAGCACAAAAAGAGATAACTGGATATAACAGAAAACATGAAAATGGAGCATAAACTTTTATGAACTATCACTTTTGACAAAAGACATGAGGGAAGACTCTACTGAGGGGATACTACCTGAGCTAACCATGAAGAAAGGATAGGCTTCCAATAAGCATTGAAGAAAGGATAAGCATTTAAGCAAAGAAAATGGCATGATGAAAGGTATAGAAGCAAGAAAACACCATGACTTTAGAGGATGATAAATAGTGCTGGAACAAAAAGCATACGTAAAGCAAGATTATGAGATGAATCTAGAACGATAAAGTGAAGTCTGGTTGCAAAGGGCATTGGATACCAAGTCAAAAGGAATGGACTTCTTTCAATCAGTTAATCAACAAATATTTATTAAGTACCTACCAGGTTCCCAGAACACTTTCTTCAGAGTTTGAGATAGAAAAACAACCAAAAAAATGAAACAATTCCTGCCTTCAAGGAGTTTAGATTCAATAAGGAAAACAACAAGGACACATATAAGTATATACCACAAATATTCAAAACCAACCCAAGGGAAATATATAACACCAAAAGTCACCCCATTAGATAAACAGTCAAAAATATCATTTATATGTCTATAAAAAATAACTGAAAGTTATTAGCAGAAATTCAAATTTTTAAAAATCAGTAAGCAGTTAATCTGCTACTTCTTATCTTTTAGGGTCTCAGAAGCCAAAAAGTCAACTTAATTAGAATTAAGGGTGAGAGAGTGAGAGACAGACAGACAGACATACAGAGACAGAGAGACAGAGAAGGGGGGGAGGAAAAAAGAGAGACAAACAGATAAAGACAGAGATATAGAGAGACAAAGAGAAAGAGACTAACAGAGAGAAAAAGAGAAAGAGAAAAAGAACCAGAGACACAGAGAGAGAGAGAAAGAGAGAGACAGAGACAGAGACATAGAAAGAAATACAAAGAGACAGAGAGAGAGAGAGAGAGAGAGAGAGAGCCTGAAATAGAGAAAATAGGCCCCATGTGGAGGCTGGGAGAGAAAAAATTGCCAGAGAAGTTCCAAGATGAGTCACATGCATCAACTTCAGTACAAGGGTTTTATGGCATCCTTTTTGACTCCCCAGAGGCCTTTGTTCCTGTAATTCTTGGTTGTGGGTTGTATTCTAGAAAAGAGAAGTTGTCAAATAAGTGAGGTGTTGTTGGAATAAAGCAACATTTGAAATGTTATATAAAATTCATATTGCAATAATAAAATCTCAGAGGTAGAGGAGATCTCAAAGTCAACTTAGTTACCCCATCCAACTGAAACACAACATTTGCTCATAGGGCTTCCTTTGAAGTAATTTTACATTTGCTAATTATGATTTAAATGTATTTTTTGGATTTGGAAGAAATTAATTTACCCCTGTGAAACTATACTAAGGCTACTCTAGTTCCCAGTCAGAGCTGAAACCTAATTGAAAACATATCTGGAAGTTCAAATGAACTCCTATCCTTTGTTTCAGTGAGTAGAATATTTCCTGCCAATTCCAGTGGCTAATCAAAAAGGAATGCCACACTTTTCTGGAAAAAAATTACTGAAAATCATTTTAATGTAAAGAAAGACAAAGATAAATAGCAAAGGAGAAGTTCTTATATGGAGTTCCCAAGTCCTCAAAATCATACCTCATGAGGACTAATGAAAAGGGAATTTTAGCTTAAGAAAGAGAAGAGTTGGGGCAGTTAAGTGGTACAGTGGATAGAGCACTGGCCCTGGAGTCAGGAGGACCTGAATTCAAATCTAGCCTCAGACACTTAATAATTACCTAACTGCATGACTTTGGGCAAGTCATTTAACTCCATTGTCTTGAAAAAAAGAAAGAGAAGAGTCAAAGAAGCATCAGATAGATGTCTTCAAATAAATGAATTATTGTTGTCTTGCTCAGTTTGATCCCAGGAAGCAGAAAAGTCACCCACAAAACAAAAGCATCAAGATGGCTAATTTAGAGTTGGTGTCAGGAAAATCTTCTCAATAATTAGAGCTGAGCAAAGATTCAATGGACTACCTCAGGTTCCCTCTCATTAACTAATAAAAATTGGATGACTGACCACACCAAAGTTGGCTATAGGAACCAATTTTTTTAATGTGGTCACTGAATTTCCTCCCAAATCTAAAATTCTGTGATTCAGCATAGATGGAGAAGAAAGAGAATGAGGAGAGGAAAAAAGAAAAGAAAGGAAGGAGAAAGAAAGAGAAGTTTTTGTCGTTGGAATTCTCTATCCAATAGCAAGATTATAAAGTCTCTATTGGTGTGGATATGGCTTAAAGCAAGTCTACTGAAATTTAAAAACAAACAAACAAAAACAGTCAGATTGATTTCAATTGCTGCCATCTTATCACCTGTCTATGAATATCAGCCTGGGAAGATTTAAGAATTTATTGCTCTAAAGGCAATTTTCAAATAGGGAAATCCATATCTATAGTCATGAAAAATTGCTCTAAATCATATTTGATTACAGAAATGTAAATTAAAGCAACCCTGAGGTACCATCTCACACCTATCAGATCAGCCAATATGACCAGAAAGGACAATGTTCAATGTTGGAAGGGATGTCGGAAATCTGGGACACTGATACACTGTTGATAGAGAGCTGTGAACTCATCCAACTTTTCTGGAGAGTAATCTTGAATTATGCCCAAAGGGCAATAAAAATGTGCATACCCTTTGATCCAGTAATAGCACTACTGGGTCTATACCCTGAAGAGATCATGAAGAAGGGTAAAACTTCACTTGTACAAAAATATCCATAGCAGCTCTTTTTTGTGGTAACAAAGAATTAGAAATCAAGTGAACATCCATCAGTTGGGGAATGGCTGAACAAATAATGGTATATGTAAGTTATGAAACATTATTGCTCTATTAGAAACCAAGAGGCATGGGATTTCAGAGAAACCTGGAAAGACTGGCATGAACTGATGTTGGGAGAGAGGAACAAAGCTAGAAGAACATTGCACACCCTAACCTCAACATGGGGGTGGTGATGATCAACCTTAATGGACTTGTTCATTCCACCAATGCAATAATCAGGGACAATTTTAGAGTACCTGCAATGGAAAATACCATCTGCATCCAGAGAAAGAACTATGAAATTTAAACAAAGAACTATGGAATTTAAACAATTTTTAAAGTGTCTTATGTACTACATAATTTTGCTATCTTGACTATCTCTAATATTTATTTTCTCCTCAAGGATATGATTAACACATTCAGTTTTGATCAATGCATAGTATGGAAGCAATGTAAAGATTATCAGAATGACTTCTGCGGGGGGAGGGAAGGAAGAGTGGGAGGGGAAGTATAAAATTCAAAATCTCACAAAAAAATGATAGGTAGAAACTACTATTGTATGTAATTGGAAAACAAAAATATTTTTTTTAAAAAAGATTCTGTTGCTCTGTCTCTGTCTACTGCTGTCTCTAAGTCTGTATCTCTGTGTCTTTTTGTTGTGCTGTATCTGTGTGTCTCAGTCTCTGTTTCTCTCTGTCTCTCTCCCTCTCCCTCTCCCTCTCCCTCTCCCTCTCCCTCTCCCTCTCCCTCTCCCTCTCCCTCTCCCTCTTCCTCCCTCTCTCATTTCATTAGAAAAACTAAAAATGAGGAGAGAAGCAACTTATCCTCCCCAGCCCAGATGGTCAATGATAAAAGCTCAGCATGGAACCCAGGAATCCTGGCTCCCAGCCCTAGGAAGCTTTCCCCTAGGCTTTGGTGCTTTCTAGTGAATTCTTCTAATAAGCCTCAGTGAGCAAACAGATTAAACACTTCTCCGGAGACTGGGTAAGTTACTCCTCTTTTCATGTGTTAGCCTCAGGGGACAGACACCTGGGATGTGACTTAGCAGATCTCTTCTTTCCCTGACTGCTGTGATCCAGCACTTCCTACACCCATTAGAGGTTATAATTGTATTAACAGGGAGGGAAAAGGATAAACTCATCTGACAAGAATTCAAGGTTGGATAGAAATTTTCATCTTTGTTACTACAACTCCTTTCTTTTCCACTTCCCTATCAAAACCTCCACCAAAACCCTTTAGGGCATGGTAGGGGGAGAAATAAAAAGAACTAGAAATGAAGGGGACATAGGGAAATGTTGAGAAATTATCTAGCAAACTTGGGCTGTCAATCTCAATAAGTCAGATTCCCAAATTTCCCTCGATTGCTTCAAAGTAGTTAGATAATGAAGCAAAAGTTCTTGTCTCAGTCTTTAAAAATCCTCCTAAATCTCTGTGTAGCACTTGACCTGGTTGAGAAACCCCTTCCACAAAAAGTTCTCCCTTCATCCTCTTTTCTCCTTTCTTTTCAACCAACTTCATGGACTCCTTCCTCCAGTCATCCATTAAACATGGATGTTCCCCAAACTTCAGAACATAATTATAGGTCACCTCTCTACCATTTACATATAATTTCCAAAACATGCATTGTAGAACAGCCCTTTCTCTCAGGCTCCAACTATGAATCCCCAGTGACTTTAATAGTTTTTCTTCTTTGGGTAGAAAGGGGTACTGAATAGATTGATCTGTTGTTCCCTGATAAATCTGATGAGTTTACAGAGCAGTAATTTATGTCTTTGCCTGGTGTTAGGTAAAGAATTTTTCTAAAGAGAGTGTAGACATGCTTATTGTGGCTTGTTAAGAGAACAAAGGACAACTCTGATTGGTTTCAAGTAATTAGGACTACCCTTAAAATGATTGAGTTTCTAAAGCTCTTAAGAGGAGAAATTCTTGTAAGAGGGTTTATTCTCTGTGCTTAACTATTTAATCCAGCAGATAGACTGCTCATGGTCTTTTTCCTACTTTTCCCATATAGTCCCTCTGTTCAATGAGCTTATAGTCTATTAAAAAGAAACACTTGTACACATTTAAGTACAAAATACAGATATAGTTAATACAAAGTATTTTCAGAGATGCACTAGTACCTAAATATAATGCTGTTAACATGCTGCACTTAGTATGACAGCAAATTTGGAAAACTCAGCAGTAACCACTTGATTGAAAAAACATCAGAGCTAGAAAGAGAAATCCCATTAAAGTAACCTCAGACAATATAAAATATTTGGGAGTCTATTTGCCAAGACAGACTCAGAATCTTTTTGAAAACAATTATAAAACACTTCACACACAAATTAAATCAGATTTAAATAACTGGGCAAATATCAACTGCTCATGGATAGGTAGAGCTAATATAGTAAAAATGACAATTCTACCAAAACTAAACTACCTGTTTGGTGCCCTACCAATCAAAATTCCAAAAAATTACTTTAATGAATTAGGAAAAAAACGTAAGTAAATTCATATGTAGAAATAAAAAGTCAAGAATTTCCAGGAGCTTAATGAAAAAAAGTGCAAAAGAAGGTGGCTTAGCCCTACCTGATCTAAAATTATATTATAAAGCATCAGTCATCAAAACTGTTTGGTATTGGCTAAGAAATAGAGTGGTGGACCAGTGGAATAGACTAGGTGTAAAAGCAGGAGATGATAATAGTAATCTGTTGTTCAATAAACCCAGAGAGTTCAGCCATTGGGATAAAAACTCCCTCTTTAATAAAAACTGCTGGGATAATTGGAAGTTAGTATGGAGGAAACTTAGATTAGACCAACACCTAACACCCTTTACCAAGATAAGATCCAAATGGTTACAGGACTTAGACATAAAAAACAATACTATAAGCAAATTAGAAGATCAAGGACTAGTTTACCTGTGAGATCTATGGAAAGGGGAGCAGTTTATGACTAAGGAAAAGTTGGAGAACATCACCAAAAGCCAATTATATGTTTTCGATTACATTAAATTAAAAAGCTTTTGCACAGATAAAACCACTGTAACCAAGATCAAAAGAAATGTAGTAAATTGGGAAACAATCTTTACAACTAATGATTCTGACAAAGGATTCATTTCTAAAATATACAGAGAACTGAGTCATATTTTTAAAACAAAAAGCCATTCCCCAATTGACAAATGATCAAAGGATATGCAAAGGAAATTTACAGATGAGGAGATCAAAGCAATTCATAGCCATATGAAAGAAATGCTCTAAATCATTAATTATTAGAGAAATGCAAATTAAACCCTCTCTGAGGTACCACCTCACACCTCTTAGATTGGCCAATATGACCAGAAAGAATAATGATCATTGTTGGAAGGGATGTGGGAAATCTGGGACACTATTACACTGTTGGTGGAGCTGTGAACTCATCCAACCTTTCTGGAGAGCTATTTGGAACTACACCCAAAGGGCAACAAAAATGTGCATACCCTTTGACCCAGCAATACCACTACTGGGTCTATATCCTGAAGAGATGAAGAAAAAGGATAAAAACATTACTTGTACAAAACTATTTATAGCAGCCCTGTTTGTGGTGGCAAAAATTGGAAATCAAGTAAATGTCCTTCAATTGGGGAATGGCTTAGCAAACAATGGTATATGTATGTCATGGAATACTATTGTTCTATTAGAAACCAGGAGGGATAGGATTTCAGGGAAGCCTGGAAGGATTTGCATGAACTGATGCTGAGTGAGATGAGCAGAACCAGAAAAACACTGTATACCCTAACAGCAATATGAGAGTGATGATCAACCTTGAAGGACTTGCTCATTCCATCAGTGGAACAATTGGGAACAATTTTGGGCTGCAAAGGAGAGTGCCATCTGTATCCAGTTAAGGAGCTGTGGAGTTTGAACAAAGTTCAAGGACTATTCCCTTTAATTTAGAAAAAAACAGATATCTTATTGTCTGATCTTGTTACCTCTTAGAATTCTTGTCTCTTCTCTAAGGATATGACTTCCCTCTCATCACACCCAATTTGGATCAAGGTACAACATGGAAACAAAGTAAATACTGACAGATTACTTTCCATGGGGGGTGGGGGGTGGGAGGGAAGTAAGATTGGAGGGAAAATTGCAAAACTCAAATAATATCTTTAATAAAAATTAATTTTAAAAAAGAAAAGAAGAAAAAACATCAATTTTTGTCCCATTCCCAAAGAAGGGCAATGGCAAGCAATACCCAAATTACTGAATAATTTTACTCATTTCCCATGCCAGCAAAATTATGCTTAAAGTTCTGCAAGCTAGGCTTTAGCAATATGTAAATCAAGAATTACCAGAAGAGTAGTCTAATTTTTTGAAGAGGCAGAGGAACTAGAGACCAAATTGCCAACATTTACTGATCAATGGAGAAATCAAGGGGATTCCAGAAAACCAACTACTTCTGATTATACTAAAGTCTTTGATTGTATGAATCACTATAAAATATGGCAAGTCCCCAAAGAGCTAGAAGTACCAGATCATCATACTTGTCTCCTGGGGAACCTATATGTAGGCCAAAAACCAATAATTAGGACCAAATATGGAACAGCTGATTGATTTGAGATGGGAAAAGCAATAAACAAGGCTGTATATCATCATTTTATTTATTTTAAGTTATATGCAGAGTACATTATATGAAAATGCCAAACTAGATGAATCAAAAGCCAGAACTGAGGTTGTTGGGGAAAATATCAGCAATATCAGATATGTAGATAATACCACTGTGATGGAAGAAAGTGAAGAGGATCGACTTCCAACCAATATGGAAGAGAGAATCCAGGCCCTGTGCTAAAGTCTCTAGATCTTCCCTCATTTATAATATGAAACAAATCACTGAATGGAAATCCAATTGACAAAACCCAGAAAGAGAAGCCAGGAGAACAACATCTACTTCAAGGTCTGTCTTCGGGGACCATGAGTGTGTCCAGCACAGAGAATCCATAGCCATTTGGGGTGGGGTGAGAGCCAGACTAGCCTAAGATCAGCCCAGTAAGCTTTCGCCTAGAAACAACCAGAGAATGGATGTGTGGTAGTAGGACTGAAGGTCTAGGACTTACCAGGGCTGAAGGGCAAGTTCCAGCTTCTAGAACCCCCTACTGGCCAGGAGATATTACACTCAGTGAGCAAAGCCTCTAGCACCCCCTACTGGCCAACCCACGTGGAGTTACTAAACCCAGTGAGTAAAGCCTCTAGGGATCCCAACACCAAACCTCTGTGAACCAGCCCCTCCCCCAACACAAGATCTTAGGAAAATGAAGAAAGGCCAGAGAAAAGGGGGGGGTCCATAGAAAAATTCCTAGAAGGAAAGGACCTTAACTCTCAGAGACATAGAGTCTCTGAGGAGAATATGATTTGGTCTCCAGCACAGAAAGTCTTCCTTGAAGAAATCAGGAAGGAGTTTAAAAATCAATTGGAAAATTTGGGGGGAAAAACCCAAGAGAAGATTAACACCATGCAACAAGAAAACAAATCCTTGGAAAATACAATTGGACAAATGCAAAAAGAAAATAATTCTCTCAAAACCTCAACAGTCAGATGGAAAATTCTTTCAAAAATAGAACTGGCCAATTGGAAAAGGAGTTGCAAAAGGTAAAAGAAGAAAATTCTTCCCTAAAAAAATGAATGGAGTCTGTGGAAACCAATGACTTCATGAGACAACAAGAATCTGTTAAACCAAAAAATTGAAAAATAGAAGAAAATGTAAAATATCTCATCAGCAAAACCACTGACCTCAAAAATAGATCAAGTAGAGATAACCTAATAATTATTAGTCTTCCTGAAAACATTGAAGAGACAAAAAAGGCTGGACTCAATATTACAGGATTTAGTAATGGAACTGATTCCTGATATCATGGAACCAGAGGGAAAAATAGTTATTGAAAGAAATCATCGATCACCACCAGAAAGGGATCCCAAAGTGAAAACACCAAGCACTATTGTAGACAAATTCCAGAACTATCAGATAAAAGAGAAAGTCCTGCAAGTACCCAGAAAGAAACAATTTAGTTACCAAGGGACCACAGTAAAGTTTACACAAGACCTGGAAGCACCAAAATTAAGGGATCAAAGAGCCTGGAATGTGGTATTCCTGAAAAACAAGGGAGCTTGGAATGCAGCCAAGAATCCATTATCTGGCAAAACTGAGCCTTCTCTTACAGGGCAAAAGATGACATTTAATGAAATAGGAGACTTCCAATTTTTCCTGATGAAAAGAAAATTTGGACTTCAAACAGGAAACTCAAGAGACACATGAAAAGGTAAAATAAAAGTTATGAAATAAGATGAAACTGGCTATATCCCTTCCTGGGAGAAAAACTTTAATAACTCTTGAGAACTGTAACTCTAATAGAGAGAATTTAATTATCCAGAAGAGATGGATATTCATGACTTATTCGAAAAACTGCTATCCAATAAGATGAAACAGGCTATATCCTTACCTGGGAGAAAGACTATAAAAACTCTCAATAATTGTAATTCTAGTAGAGAGAATATACTTAGCCAGAAGTGATGGACACTCATGACCTTTCTGTGACTCAGAAAGAATGATTTAAAAACAATACCTCCTTAAAAAGGAGGACAGTAAAGAGATGGGAGGATGGAGGAGACGGAATGGGATAAATCTCATTACATTAAGAGGCACAAAGTACATATTGCAATAGAAAGGAAGAAAGAGGGAGGTGAGAACTGCCTGAATCTTACTCTCATCACATTGTCTTAAAATTAACATACATGCACTCAGTTAAGACACTTATCTTACCTTTAAAGTGTTAAAAGGGGAAAAGGGGAGGGGGAGAAAGGGGGAACCAACAGAAGGAAGGGAAGGAAGAAGAGGCAAAGGTAAAGGGGAAAAGGGGAGAGGGGTTGGATACAGGAGGGCAAAAACACTGAAGGTGGTGATATTCATAAACAAAATACCAAGGAATATGGATAAAGGGGGAAGGGGGGGCTGGAAATACAAACAGAGGGAAGATAACATGGAAGGCAAAAAAAAAGTTAGTAATTAAAACTTTAAATGTGAATGGGATGAACTCCCCCTTAAAATGTAAGAAAATAGTAGAGTGGACTAAAAATCAGAATCCTACAATATGCTGCTTACAAGAAACTCATTTGAAGCAGAGAGATATATATGGAATAAAGGTAGAAGGTTGGAGCAAAATATATTTTGCTTCAGTTGAATTGAAAAAAGCAGGGGTAGCAATTCTTATCTCAGACAAAGCAGCTGCAAAAATAAATATCATTACAAGAGATAAGGAAGGAAACTATATCCTCCTAAAAGGTAACATAGACAATAAAGTAATTTCAATACTAAATATGAATGCATCCAATGGTATAGCATCCAAATTCTTAGAGGAGAAGCTAGAGGAGTTACAGGAAGACATAGACAGCAAAGCTCTACTAGCAGGAGACCTTAACCTCCCACTCTCAGATTTAGATAAATCTAACCATAAAATAAACAAGAAAGAAGTTAAAGAGGTAAATAGATTGTTAGAAAACCTAGACATGATAGACTTGTGGAGGAAATTGAATGGGGATAGAAAAAAATATACTTTCTTTTCTGCAGTCCATAGCACTTACACAAAAAGTGACCATGTACTAAGGCATAAAAACCTAATAATCACTTGCAGAAAGGCAATTGATTAGTGAATACATGTGAATGCATCTTTCTCAAATCATAATGCAATAAAAATCACATGTAATTTTGGGCCAGGGAGATCCAAAACTAACTGGAACTAAATAAACTCATTTTAAAGAATGAGTGGATCAAAAAACAAATTTTACAGAGAATTAATTATTTTATCCTAGATAATGGCAATAATGAAACAATATACTAAAACCTATGTGATACACTCAAGGTGGCTGTCAGGGGATATATAATATCTTTAAATGCTTATATGAATAAATTAGAGAAAGAGGAAATCAATGAACTAAATATGCAACCAAAAAATTAGAGAAAGAATAAATTAAAAACCCCCAGTTAAATGTCCAAACTATAAATTCTAAAAATTAAAGGAGAAATTAATAAAATTGAAAGCAAGAAAACTATTGAACTAATAAATAAAACCAAGAGTTGGTTTTATGAAAAAAGATTGATAAACCTCTGGTCAATTTGATTAAAAAAAGAAAGAAAGAAGAAAACCACATTGCTAGAAAAAGGTGAACTCAGCACCAATGAGGAGGAAATTAAAGTAATAATTCGATATTATTCTGCCCAATTCTATGCCAATAAATCTGATAATCTAAATGAAATGGATTAAGAGGAAATTAAATACCTAAATAACCCTATCTCAGAAAAAGAAATTCAACAAGCCATTATTGAACTCCCTAATAAAAAATCTCCAGGGCCAGATGGATTCACAAGTGAATTCCATCAAACATTTAAGGATCCACTGGTTCCAATTTTATATAAATTCTTTGAAAAAATAGGTGAAGACAGAACTCTGCCTAACTCTTTCTATGACACCAATATGGTGCTGATACTTAAACCAGGAAGAATTAAAACAGAGAAAGAAAATCATAAACCTATCTCCCTGATGAATATATATGCAAAAATCTTAAATAAAATCTTAGCAAAATGACTACAAAAAGTTATCACTAGATAATACATTATGACCAAGTAGGATTTATCCCAGGAATTCAGGGTTGGTTCAATATTAGGAAACTGCCAGTATAATAAATTATATCAATAACATACATCTCAGAAATCATATGATTTTATCAATAGATGCCAAAAGAGCTTTTGACAAAACACGGCACCCATTCCTACTAAAAACAGTAGAGAGCAGAGGAATAAATAGATTGTTCCTTAGAATAATAAGCAGTATCTATCTGAAACCATCAACAAGCATTATGAGGCATGGGGATAGGCTAGAGGCATTCCCAATAAGATCAGGGGTGAAACAAGGATGCCCATTATCACCACTACTGTTCAATAAATTATTAGAAATGTTAGCTTCAGCAATAAGAGAAAAAAAGAAATCAAAGGAGTTAGAATAGGGAAGGAAGAGACAAAACTCTCACTCTTTGCAGATGACATGATAGTATACCTAGAAAATCCTAAAAAATCTTCTAAAAAACTACTAGAAATAATTAACAACTTTAGCAAAATTGCAGGATATAAAATAAACTCTCACAAATCCTCAACATTTCTAGATATGACTATCAAGATGCAGCAGAAAGAGCTAGAGAGAAAAACTCCTTCAAACAGTATAAACTCCTTGAGACAATATAAAATACCTGGGAATCTACCTGTCAAGGCAGACTCAGAAACATTTGAAAACCATTACAAAACACTTATCACACAAATAAAATCAGATTTAAATATTTGGGCAAACATCAACTGCTCATGGATAGACTGAGCTAATATAATAAAAATAACAATTATACCAAAACAAAACTACTTGTTTAGTGCCCTATCAATAAAAATTCCAAAAATTATTTTAATGAATTAGAAAAAATTGTAAGTAAATTCATATGGAAAAATAAAAAAATTAAGAATCTCCAGGGATTTAATGGGAAAAAAGTGCAAAAGAAGGTGTCTTAGCCATACCACATCTAAAATTATATTATAAAGCATAAGTCATCAAAACTCTCTGGTATTGGCTAAGAAATAGAGTGGTAGACCAGTGGAATAGACTAGGCGCAATAGCAGGATTTGATTATAGCAATCTGCTGTTTTATAAACCCCAAAAGTCCAGCTATTGGGATAATAACTCTCTCTCCAATAAAAACTGTTGGGAAAATTAGAAATGTATGGAAGAAACTTAGATTAGACTAATACCTCACACCCTATACCAAGGTAAGATCAAAATGGATACAGGATTTAGACATAAAAAACAATATTATAAGCAATCTAGGAGATCAATTTAACTGTCAGACCTATGGAAAGGGAAGCAGTTTATGACCAAGGAAGAGATGGAGAACACCATTAAAAATAAACTAGACAATTTTCATTACATTAAATTAAAAAGCTTTTGCACAGACAAAGCTACTGTAACCAAGATCAAAAGAAATGTAGTAAATTGGGAAACAATTTTTATAACTAGTATTTCTGACAAAGGACTCATTTCTAAAATATACAAAGAATTGAGTCAAATTTAAAAAAAACAAGCCATTCCCCATTTGACAAATGGTCAAAGGATATACAAAGGCAATTTACAGATGAGGAAATCAAAGTGATCCAGTCATATGAAAAATTGCTTTAAATCACTAAATATTAGAGAAATGCAAACTAAAACATCTCTGAGGTACCGCCTTACACCTCTCAGACTGGCCAATATGACCAGAAAGGACAACGATCAATGTTGGAAGAGATGTGGGAAATCTGGAACACTGATACATTGTTGGTGGAGCTGTGAGCTCATCCAACTTTTCTGGAGAGCAATTTGGAATTATGCCCAAAAGGCAACAAAAAATGTGCATATTATTTGATCCAGCAATACCACTACTGGGTCTATACTCTGGAGAGATTATGAAAAAGGGTAAAAATATCACCTGTACAAAATTATTCATAGCAGCTCTGTTTGTGGTGACAAAGAATTGGAAATTGGGGGAATTGAGTCCATCAATTGGGGAATGGCTTAATAAACTGTGGTATGTGTATGTGATGGAATATTATTGTTTGGAATATTATTGTTCAATTAGAAACCAGGGGGGATGGGAATTCAGGGAAGCCTGTAAGGATTTGCATGAACTGCTGCTGCACGGGATGAGCAGAACCAGAAAAACATTGTACACCCTAACAGCAACATGGGGGTGATGATCAACCTTAATGGACTTGCTCTTACCAATAGGGCAACAATCAGGCACAATGTTATGATATCTGCTACAAAGAATTCCATCTGTATCCTGAGAAAGAATTGTGGAGTTTGAACTAAGACCAAAGATTATTACCTGTAATTTTTTTTTAAAAAATGTTATCTTATGTAATTTTGCTACATCTCATACTTTGTTTCTTCCTTAAGGATATGATTTCTCTCTCATCCCATTCAACTTAGATCAATGCATACCATGGAAACAACATAAAGTCTAACAAACTGCCTTCTGTGGGGGGGTATGGGGAGGGAAGCAAGATTAGGGGAAAAATTGTAAAATTCACAATAAATAAAATCTTTCAAAAATTAAAAAAAAAGAAATTGAAGAGGAATCGATGAGGGTGAAAGAGAAGAGAGAAAAAGCTGGCTTATGATTAAATTTTTTTTAAAGAGCTAAGGGGCAGCTGGGTGGTGCAGTGTATAGAGCACTAGCCCTGGAGTCAGGAGGACCTGAGTTCAATTGTGGCCTCAGACACTTAATAATTACCTAGCTGTGTGGCCTTGGGCAAGCCACTTAACTCCATTGCCTTGTGAAAACCTAAAATAAACAAAAAGCTAAGATCTTGGTAATTGATCCCATTACTTCCTGGTAAATGGAGAAGAAATGGAAGCAGTATCAGATTTTATATTCCTGGGTTCAAAGATCACAGCCATGAAATTAAAAGACTTGCTCCTTGAAGGAAAACCTTGAAGGCAAATATGGACAACACACTAAAAAACAGAGCCATCACCTTGCCAACAAAGGTCTATATAATCCATGTTAAGATTTTTCCAACAGTAACATAGGTTGTGAGATTTGGACTATAAAAAAAGCTCAGCATTGTAAAATCAGCACTTTCAAATTATGATGCTAGAAAAGACTTTTCGGAGTATCTTGAATAACAAGGAGATCAAATCAGTCAATACTTAGAGACATTAATTCAGACTATTCACTGGAAGGGCAAATACTACAGCGAAAGTCTAAATACTTTGATCACATAGTGAGGAGAGAAGATTCATTGGAAAAGACCCTGATGATGGGATTGAAGGAAAAAGAAGATGGCAGTGGATAAGATGGACAGATAGTACCAAGCAAACAACAAACATAATTTTGGACAGACTTAAGAGATATAGTAGAGGATAGAAGAGCCTAACTTGATTTGGTTCCTGAGGTCACAAAGAGCCTATGACTTAACAACAACAGCAATAACTAGTACCTGGGGCATGTAAGAGTTGGTACTTGAGTTTAAATTAAAAGGGAGCTAGAAATTCTAAGATGTAGATGTAAGAAAAGAGTGTCTTTATGATATGATAACAGGCCAGGAAAAGGCATGAAGACCAGAGACAGAATATTAGATTTGAGGGCCAACAAGTAAGCTGGTCTGGTCAAAACACAGACTGCATGTGAAGGAATTAATATGGAAAGGCAGACCAGGACCAGATTGTTAAGAGTTATCCTATCAGCAACAATGAAGTCTTTTGAGCTTTGACACAATTAAACCTGTGCTTCATAAATATAATCCTGGAAGGCATATATAAGACAGACTTGAAGCATAAAGATTAAATACAAGGTTATAGCAACAATCTAGGTTAGAGATCATACATATATGAACCAGGTGGACCACAGGGAGAGGCAGGGGTATTTTTGTGAGGGGTATTGTTGATGTTGTTCATCCTTTGTTTTGAAAAGGTAAAATGACAATGATATAAATATGAATTGGATTTAAATAAGGAAGTTACACAAAATCATCAGCCTCACTCTCTTCCCCAAAGTCATCCAAGTCCATTGGAAATACAACTGGCCTAGGATCCCATCAATGAACTTGGAGTCTTCACTGTCTGACCAAGGTCTGAGTTCTCCATCATATCTGCTTCAGCTTCCTTAATGGTATTGCAATAAAGTGTTCTTATTTATCCATTATACTGGGGGAAGACATCACGTGCTCTCACTGATGGGTTTAGGCCTGTCCATTACTCTACACCTGGTTTAGCCTGTCTGCTAAGATGGTTTTACCAGGGTGTGACCATTATGCATATTACAGTTTCTTGAAGCCACAAATGAGAGTAGGGTGAAATGTGGATTCCAAAAGTGGATGATATTTGTCTTTCATTCTTGAAGAAGACTATGACATCATAACAAACACATGAATTGGATTTGAGTGAGGGAGTGCTGTACTAAGTCACCAGTCAGGATGACTGGAGATGACCCTGAATGTGAAGTGACATGCTCAAAGTCACACAAGTGGCAAGAATCTGAGACTTGAACTCCTCTTGACTCTAAGACCAGTATTCTAGCCACTGTGCCACTTAGCTGCCCCATCAAAGGTAGATGAGCATCCCTGAAAAACACTCAAGCAGCTCTCACACAGGAGATGTTAATCCTTCCTGAATAAGATTTGTCAACTGATTCTTCATGGCAGGGGAACATGAGGGATGGCAAAGAGTCAGAGATCACCACTGATTTCTCAAGCTTGAGTGACTAGAAGGTTGGAAATTACCTCAATAGAAGGGGGAAGAGATAGGGGAAGGTTTAAGGAGGGTTGAGAAGATTAGGTTATTTAGGATTAGGTTAATTAGATTACTTGGGAAATGTTAAATTTGATATAAATACCCAAGGGTCATCTAGAAGGAAATGTTCAAGAAAAAGTTGGTGATATGGGACTGAAATCCAGGAAAGACCAGAGCTGGATATTTAGATAGATAAATCATTTTTATAGGGATGATAATTGAACCAATGGGAATTGATAAGATCCCTGAGCATCATCATCATCATCATCATCATCATCATCATGATTTGCATTTATATAATACTAAGTTTTACATAGCACTTTACAATTTTTTTTATTTTATCTCCACAAAAACCCTAGGAGATAAATACTACTATTATCCCCATAATGCAGTTGAGAAAATTGAGGCAGTCAAAAGTTAAGTGACTTGATCAGCATCTCAGAGGTACTGTCTCAAACTGACTTTGAACTCAGGTCTCCCTGAGTCAAGAATTCTATACACCATGCCATCCAGCCACCTCATATGACTCAGGATAGAACTTTAGGTGGAACCTCAATTTAGTGGGAAGCTTATAGATAATTCCATGCACTTTTAAAGAAAAATCTGTGTCATATAGGTGACAATATGTGAAGAGAATTTTTACGTAGTTCTCCAGATAATTATAGTTATGTGGACCTAGTCTTTTCTAGCCTTAAAGTGAATCATTCCTACCCCAAAATAATGAATAATCCACATTATTCAATAAATTATATTTTTACAGATGAAAATTTATATATATATATATATATATATATATATATATATATGAAAAATACAGTGAATTAGATGGTCACCTAAAAGGTGACCAGGCCTTGTGCTCAGGTCATATTAGTTTCCCTATGTCTGTGGAAAGAGATGTCCATCTATGCCATACATTCCCCTTTACCAATGCACATACTTCCTCTCCCTTAATTTTCTCCCCCTTTCCATGTGCAAATATATAAATAATGTTCTGACTACATAGCCTCCAGATATTAAACACTGAGGGTCATCAAATATCCATCAAGGCTGCTGGACAGGAAATTCATTTATTGAATGCATAGTTGGCCCAGATGACCTCTAAGATCCATTACACCTCTGAGGTTTTGTTAGTCTGTGATCCCCCTATTATAGGTCCTCAACCTCTCATAAAGAAGATATAAGGTCTTCACAGATTCATTCTGTGGAATTCACCAATCTACCTACTTAGTAAAGGTTTAGTCAGAGTCTTACTATTCAGTTGTGCCTTTTACATGAAGTAACAATCATTTTACATGTAGTAACAATTAACTCTGTAATCACTTTTATACTTGTTACCATATATAACATATCCTGGTCTACAGATTCAAGTTTTGAAAAAGACTCTTTACATTTTCCTAATTGAAAAATTCAAGAGAAAGAAGCATCCATTTGTTTCTTGTCTTTTTTCTACAATACAAGGTCTTTTGTTAAAAAATATTTTCACCCAAACTTTGACTTGAAGTAATTATCAAAATGATTGTGTTAAAGATTCCCCAGAGCACAGCTTCAAATGGTATGGTATAGGTGTGAATGCCTGGAAAATAACAGCGGAAGGCAGAGCAGTTGTTTATTGTTCAGATTTTTCAGTCATGTCTGACTCTCTATGACTAATTTGGGGTTTTCTTGGCAAACATACTAGGGTGGTTGTCATTTCCTTCTCCAACTCGTTTTACAGATGAGGAAACTGAGGTAAATATGGTTAGGTAACTTGCCCAAGGTCACTCATACAGCTAGTAAGTGTCTGAGGTCAGATTTGAACCAGAAAGATGAGTCTTCCTGATTCCAGATATTCTATTCACTACATCACCTAATTATACAGGCACAACAGACTAACATTCACCTGAAGGGTGACTCTTGGACATAAAGTATATGCTTGAGCAAGCAGAGAACTTCATACCAAGGAAGTCTATACAGAGATCAGTCATATCCTCACAAAAAGAGTTATTTTTGATGTCCACATGGGATGGAAGGGAGTATGATTTATGTATTGATGTCAGGGAAAGGGGTTATGTGAACCCATGATACAATGGATTTGGTGGAGACTAAGAAGCGGTATGGAGGATCATGTTCTTTCCTACAACAACATATTGATGGAAGAAGCAGCTGCCATTAAAAATTTTTTAAATGTCCTGCTGACTGGACTCTCTCCTCTTACAACTATAGTTTTCCCATATGCCTCAATCTCAATGAAATTTGGCCTTCTGCATTACCCCTGTTGCTTAACTTTCCAACTAGGTTACTTCCTGTCTCACCCCAAGGTAAAAATTGTTCTTTCCTATCTGTACCTATCATGACTTACAAAAAACTTGGACCTTTGCTTCATGGAAGCAATAATAGAGCAGGACAATCACCTAGAGTCAAGAACTCTAAAATCAATCTACCAAATAGAGGGAGCAATCAAATCAAAAGTAGGTTACTCATTTATGGGCAGAATCAAAGAGTTTAGGGTCTCAGGAGAGCAGAAATAGACTGGGTAGCCAAGGATATACACAATAACTCTCAGTAAATCACCAATAGGACTGGCTAGAGCCTTGAGGCCAGTTGGCCTCCTCTACCAGTCCACATGGGGCATAGGAAGGGAGGAGGGGATAAAAAAGAAACAATTCTCCCCATGTTATCCTTTTCCTCTTACTCATTCTGACTCAGGTCCTAGGGTTGATTAAAATAGTACAGGAATGGAGTCATGCTGAACCTAACCATTCTGACCTATGAGCCTGGCTCATTTTAATGCAATCCCCAGAGAGAACACTAAGAGCATCCCCAAATACCTGAATGGTCACTTTTTTTGTCTCCATGTCAAAGCTGTACAAAGAAATGTCAGAGGCTACAGCTGTGCAGTATAACTTTCTGGCTATAAGACAGGGTTCCCCTCCTGGAATTTAACTTAATCTCTGTAAGAGAAAACTGGAGAGAAAAGAGCAAAGGGGAGAAGGAGTAAGGGGGGAGGAGAAAAATAGGAAATGGCTTCACTCTTTGTCATCATTAGACAACATTCAAGAATATCCTGGAGAAGAACAATTGAACTAAACTGGCATCCTTGGAAAAGAAAAACTTTTAGTTGTCTCACTTAGGTTTCTTCAGATGGCAGGCCCAGAGACAATCCCAACTCTAGGGGCTTCTAGTATTTAATGAGATAGTTGTAAAATATTTAACATAGTCCCTGTCACATAGTAGGCACTTGATCAATTCTTATTCCCTTCCTTCTCTCCTTTCCATAATGCCTCATGTGTCCAAGAATACCCCTGAGTGCCCAACATTCCCATTAATCATTCCTTTGAGACAAGACATTGTCTCCAGGAAGACACTGTTACAATGGAAGTGTGTTATCTCAGAGGGGATAACACATTGGCTCCCCATTAATATATTAATTTTCATGTCACGTGGAAAAGCAGCAGGAGGGAATGGGTCGTTGGAATAGGTTTGGGGTTAGGTTTAAAAGCCAAATAAAGTATAAGGTGCATAAAGCTGGTATATGAAGCTGAAATTTAATATAGAGTATTCCTTAAGGAGAGTATACATTCAAAAGGGATGTCAGTATTGAGTACCTAGGCAATGGGCAATGAGTTCTCTAAGAAAAATAAAACTCTTAAAGGAGAGGTGGTCTAGAATAGGGACCAAAGTCAGTCTTTTCCTAGAAAGGCAGCCAATGAAATGGGCTTCCCCAGGGTACAGCTATATACACTGTGAGCCCAAAGTTTCTGGGAACAGACCTTGCTATTTGAAATGCATACAGTGCATTTGGGACTGGAGCATATTAGCAAGGAAAGAACCATTCTTGGATGAAGCCAAAAGACAGCTTTGAATGAGGGCCAGGATATAGATTGGAGAACAAAACTTCCCTCCCCAACTGAAAGCCAAGCAAAACTTATTTGGGTTTCAAATATCACCATCAAAGCAAGTATTGGCCCCAGTTCCCTGCATTTCTTCCTGAGCTCTCAGCCAACCTAGGTCAATGCTTGGATTGACTTTGATGGAATAATTAGGCTGAGCTCCAAACCAACCTATTATGAATTCACGTCAAACTCCATGTTTGGGGTGTGTCTGAGCCCCCAAAGTATTTCAGTGGTTGAACAGACCACAGGAAATGAAGCAATAGGGATTTTTACAATACCTCCAATGCACTGAGATCTGTAGGGTCTCATAACCCCATGGAACTATTTAACTAGGACCATATCCATTGAGTCTTACCACTCCACAATACTTAATTGTTTTCCAGGGACTGCTTAATTATATACTAATTTTTCCTCAATAACTACCATGACCTAGGTCACTGTCCATTTTGTACAGAAGGAAAATGGGGCACTTGGAAAGTTCCTCATCAGGGTTAAGGATAAAGAAAATGACTGATTTAGGGGACCTGATTATATGTATTGTTTAGTTGTATAAATCAATCCAAAGGCATTCAGTAAACATTGAGTGGTTAGATGGCACAGTAGACAGAGTCAGCATCAGGAAGATCTGAGTTCAAAACTGTCCTGAGATACTTACAAGCTGTGAGACTTTGGGCAAGTCATCTTTTTTTTTTTTTTAGGTTTTGGTTTTTTTGTTTTTTTGCAAGGCAATGGGGTTAAGTGGCTTACCTGAGGCCACACAACTAGGTAATTATTAAGTGTCTGAGGCCGG
The DNA here is from genome assembly GCF_037893015.1 of Macrotis lagotis. Classification (NCBI taxonomy): domain Eukaryota; kingdom Metazoa; phylum Chordata; class Mammalia; order Peramelemorphia; family Peramelidae; genus Macrotis; species Macrotis lagotis. The sequence continues at coordinate 646,950,677 of NC_133658.1, forward strand.
ATTTGAACTCAGGTACTCCTGACTCCAGGGTCAGTGCTCTATCCACTGCGCCACCTAGTCACCTCTGGGCAAGTCATCTTACCCTTTGTATCTGTAAAATGGGAATAATAGCACTACCTCCCAAAATTATTATGAAAATGAAATGTGATAATATATATGAATTCATGTCAACTAACATGGGATCTATTCCTTGAAGGCTTACAATCAAGAGCCCACCTACTGGTACTTGTAACTATCAGACTTTATCATAACATTCAAATCATAAGAAACAAGAAGCAAAAGAAATTCAGAAGGCCATGGCTAATGGCTAATGCCATAAAAGATAAGAATCAGGGCTGGGAATATGGTAGGTACCCATCAAAAAATTTTCAATTTCTGAATTAAAGATAACTATGAGGGATATTCCTTGCAAAGTATCAAACCTATAATAGGAGAATTAAAGGTCATCCTGTGTACAGCAGGAGTTCTTAACCAGGAAGAAGGGAAGGGAAAATGGTAGGAAAATGTGGAACTTAAAAGCTAGCAAAAAGATGAATATTGCAAATATGTAATTCGAAAAAGAAGAAAAAACATGTAAAGACTGATGCAAAGTGAAACGAGAACGAGAATATTGTACAACTGAACAGCAATATTGTAAGATTATCTACTCTGAAAAACTTAGCTATTCTCAGCAATACAATGACCAAAGAAAATACTGAAGGATTTATGATGAAAGGTGCTATCCATCTCCAGAGGAAAAAACTGATGGAGTCTGAATGCAGAAACTTTTTTTACTTTATTTTCTTGGTGGGGAGGTCTATGGCTTTTTTTTCACAGCATGTCTTACATGGAAATTTGTTTTTTATGACTACACATGCATTACTTTTGACACAAATTGCTTGTTTTCTCAATGGGAAAGAGAGAGGGCAAAGAGAATTTGGAACTCAAAATTTAAAAAATAATGTTAAAATTATTTTTACATGTAATTTAGGAAAAAATAGAAAATGAACTTACCAAAAAATTTAAATTTCTTGATGGCACTGAAGTATCTTTGATTTTATATTTGTATTTCTAGCTTATAGCATGATGATTGGCCCACATTTATTAAATGCTTCTTCATTTACTCAGAAAAAGTGTTCTTAAACAATATTTTTGTCATGGTCTCTTTTTGGCAGCCCAACCTTATTTTATTATTGGACTCTGTTGATTATGGAGGAAAGAGAGTGGGATTGATGACTTTATTCAATTTTGCCTCACATACAAGTCAAGACAATGCTGTTGTGATGTCTAGTTAGAAATAATTGGGTAAAGTCTTAAGAGCTGTACAGATAATGATTGACTCCTATTATTAAGCAGGGGGCAGGGTTCCATTAAATAGTGGGAAGCCTAACAAATCATTTTTGGCTAATCTTCTTCAACCATCCAACTCAGGACGTCCTTAATGGTCTATAGCATCTTGCCATCTTCATGGATTGTTTTAGGATGATGAAGTATGAAGGAAATATCTTGAATAAAGTTCTTATTCATACACTCCTCAAACTCTTCTGAGATAACTGCATGCCTATGGTCAGAAATAGTATGTGTGTAAACTATGGCTACAGAGCTATTATTATAGTAGAAAAGATCTGAGATGGACCCTGTTGTAAGTAAATCAATTTTGAAAAGTCATCATGATCAAGAAATTCTTTTCTTGGAATAGTCTTAAAAATTAACATAAATTAGCATTTATTATGCATTTACTTGATTCTAAGCATGATGCTATTCATCAAGTTTTAGAGTCTTCACCAAAATATTTTGGTTCCTTTCCCTGGAAAAATGAGATCAGCACCCTTGGCAATTTATGCTGGGTACCTGAAGATATGCTGTTTTCTTATAACCCTATCAGTAGCAGAGCCAAATCCAATCCAGGTCTCTATAGATACTAGACAACGTTTTCTTGTAAATAATTCCTGAACAGGATATTTATGGTGTGATTACAATTACTGGATGACTACTTTGTGGAGTAGAGATACTTTCCTTCTAAAAGGGATCCTTTAGAGGTAGATAACCTAGATTGGCAACTTATAAATGATCTGAATTATTCAAGTAGTTTCTCTGCCAGTCATTCTTCCATACCTTTTTAAGATATTACCTAATTTGAATTTTGTGCAATTTGATCTGATTTAAAAAAATAGATCTGACCTTTTTATATCAGTTTTTTTGGTGGAAGAAGTATAGCATGATCTGGGACCTATTAGGGAGAGAGCAGGATGCTTAGGACATAACCATTCAATATTGCTCTTTCATTCTTGTAGACAAGTGAATAACATAAACCCATACAATGTCAGTCATTGGTCAATTATTAGAAGGCCCAAACACTGCCAATGAAGACATATAACATAGTAATATAATGAGGGATTATCTTTAGAAAAGGAGGGGAAGCAAGATTATAAATTATAGGCAGGTATCCAGGCAATTCTCCTCCAACATTCCCCTCCAATCAACTTTAAAAATAACTCCCCAAATCAAAACTGCTACAGTCAGAAGACAACTCAGAAGACAACTATATGGTAATGGTTACAAGCAAAGCCTCAAAAATTCTAATTGGAGCCTATCACAATAAGAATCCTTGGAAGAGTTAAAAAAAAAAAGAAAAATGATTGGTAGGAAAAAAATCAAGAAAAATTGAGAGTGATGCCAAAACAAAAATGTGAAAAGAGAGTTCAGTGAAAAAGAGAAACAAAAAAATATATACTAAAGAAAATAACACCTGAGAAAAAGAGTTGACCTAATGTTTTAAAAAGCACAAAAATTCACTGAAGAAAATAACTATTTTAAAAAGCAGGACTGGCCAAATGGAAAATGAGCTACAAAATCTCACTGGAGAAAATAATTCCTTCAAAGCTAGAATGGGTAAAATAGGAGCTAAATGACTCTATGAGATATCAAGAAACAATACAATAAAGGCAAAAGAATGAAAATTAGAAGAAAAATGTGAACTATCTCATTAGAAAAACAAGTGGCCTGGAAAATAGATTAAGGAGAGATAATTCAAGAATTATTAAACTATCTGACATCTATGATTAAAAAAACCCTAGACATCATCTTTCAAGAGATTATAAAGGAAGGTCCTAATATTTTTTCCAGAAGACAAAATAGAAATTGAAAGAATCTCAAAATGAAAACTCCCAAGAATATTATAATCAACTACCAAAGCTCCTAGCTGAAGGAGAAAATAATGTAAAAAGCCAGAAAGAAACCATTCCAATATTGTGAAGCCACACTCAGGACCACACAAGATTTAGCATCTTCCATTTTAAAGGAGCAGAGGGCTTGGAATATGATTTTCTGGAAGGCAGAGAAGTTAGGATTACTCAGAAAATTTGAATATAATCTTTCAGGGAGTAAAATAGTTATTTAATGAAATAGAGCATTTGCAGATATCCCTGATGAAAAGACTAGAAATGAATAGAAAATTTCACATTCAAACATAAGACTCAAGAAAAATATTAAAAGCTAAATAAGAAAGAGAACATATATAAGGTCCTCAATAAAGTTAAACTGTTTCAATTCCTATACACGAAGATGAACCATATAACTCCTAAGAACTAAAAGCAGTTAGAAGAAGTCTGCTTAGACAAAGGGCATGAGTATGAGTCAAGTGGGATGATCTCAAAAAAAAGGGGAGTGCAAAAGAGGGAGAAGGAGGAAGGGAAAAGCACAATGGGGAATATTTTATCACTTTAGAGAGACATGTAAGAAAGAGTGGAGGGAGGGTGTAGTGGGCAATGCTTAAACCTTACTTCCACTGAAATTGATTCAAAGAAGGAAGGAGAGAGAGAAATAAAGATAGTTATGGCTATATCTATCTATCATGATCTCAGACAAAACAATAGCAAAAGTAGATCTTATTAAAAGAGATTATCTGGGAAACCGCATTTTGCTAAAAGGTATCATTAGATCAGTAAGGTATTAAAATATTATAACAAGTTTTTATAGTAAAGGCCTCATTTCTCAAATATATGGGAATTAAGTCAAATTTATAAAATAAGAACCAGTCCTCAATTGATAAAATGGGTACTAGGTGGGACAGTGAATAGAGCACTGAAGTTGGAATCAGAAAGACTTATTTTCATGAGTTCAGATCTAACCTCAGATACTTATTAACTGTGTGACCCTGGGCAAGTCACTTCACTCTGCCTCAGCTGCTCATCTGTAAATTGAGCTGGAGAAGGGAATGACAAAACACTCCAGTATCTTTGGCAAAAAAACCCCAAATGGGCTCATAAAGAGTTGAAAAGAACTGAAAATTACTGAACATCTGAAGACCCCAATTGATAAATGGTCAAAAGGCAGTTTTCAAAAGATGAAATCCAAGCTCTAAAAGTATTCTAATACCCTACTATTTAAAGAAACACAACTCAAAACAATTCTGAAGTACCATGAGATACCTACTAGAAAGGGCAAATGCTGGAGGAGATAATTGAAAATAGGTACACTAAACTGTTGGTGAAGTAGTGAATTGTTCCAGTCATTCTAGAGAAATTCAGAACTGTACTCAAAGAGCTAAAAAAAAATTGTGCATACCCTTTGAGCCAACAATGCCACTACCAAATCTGTACCATCAAAAAGTAAAAAGAAAAAAGAAAAGGACCTACATGTACAAAAATATTTGTAGCAGTTCTTTTTGTGGTGGTTAAAAATTGGAAACCAAGGGTATACCCCTCAATTGGGCAAGACCTAAACAAGTTGCAGCATATTATTGTGATAATAAATGTATAGAGGGGTGGTTTCAAACAAAACATAGCAAGACTTATATAAACTGATGCAAAGTGAAGTGAGAAGAACTGGGTTATTGGGAGATCACTGTAGTAACTACATTGTAGTAATGATGATCAACTTTGAAAAACTTGACTACTCTGATGATACAATGATTCAAGACAATTCTAATGGATTCATGATGAAAAAATGCTATTCACCTTCAGAGAGAAAACTGATGAACTGTGCTCCAAGAAGTTTGCACAGTGGCCCCGGTAAACCATTTTGGCAGCTGGGATAAATCAGGTTGAGGGCAACTGAGGGAGTCTCAAGCTCATCAGTGAGTAATTGGGGGGGGGTGTCTACCCCAAGCATGTGAAGTCTTCCACTGGTAGAATGGGCAGAGAAGACCAATTTGTTCCAATGATTATGAAGCCAGCTGAAGCAGCTTCTGTGGAGCACTTTAAAGTTGGTTTAGACATCAAAGATGCCAAGGTCATCCACTACATCTAGCGCCTTCACCAGTTGTCTTGCTGTGTGGATCATGATACTTTGGAGGAGAGAGTGAGGTCTACCTTACTTAAATCAAATTTATACATGCAACAAAAGACATCACTCATAACCATCCCTCAAATTCCTATGTCGACAAACAAGCAAGTGATGAAGCAGCAGGTGCAGATACAAACTGTAGTGTCAACCCTACACACAGGTGACCTAGGTCTTAGGGTTGTTTCTTCACTGAAAGCAGCAGTGGAATTTGGCAGTCCCCTGACTGAGCAGCCCTTTTAAGGACTGTACTGTTCACCTCCTGATATGAGGAAGGGACTAGAAAAGTTGTCCTAAAAATTGTCTGCTTACCCAACCCTGGCCTGATTACCAGGGCAGGCAGGAAATCCCATAATGTGGTCAAGACACAAAAATAATCTACAAAAACTTCTTCAAAGAAGATTCTACTCACCATCAGCGCATGGAATGTGAACACACTCATAGATAACACAGGATCCAATAGAACAGAAAAACGAACAGCTCTTGTTTCTAGAGCACTCAGTAGGTGTGGTATCCAAATAACAGCCCTGAGTGAAACAAGGCCAGCAAATGACAATGAGATTGCCACTTCCAGAAAAATGCCTTGCCACCATCATCTATGCCTATGCCCCCACCATGATGAACACTGATGAAGTTAAAGAAAAATTTTATGAAGACCTGGAGACCCTTATCACCAATGTACCAAAAGAGGACAAACTTATGATTTTGGGTGATTTTAATGCTAGAGTAGGCTCAGATTACCAGACTTGGCAGGCTGTCCTCGGGAAGAACAGAGTTGGAAACAGCAATAGCAATGGTTACCTTCTATTGAAGACTTGCACATCTCATGATCTTCTAAGCAAAAACACTGTCTTTTGTTTACCTAAATGCAATAAAACTTCCAAGATGCACCCTCATAGCAAACATTGGCATCTGTTATACTATGTGTTTGCTCACTGACAGGATGTGATAGTGACAAAGGCAATGTGTGGTGCAGTGCTGGACTGATCACAGACTCATTCTCTCTTAAGCTAAATATTCACATTCAACCAAAGTGGCAGCCCCAAAGTAAAGTGACTACCAGATTAATTACTGTTCAGAGATTAGAGTGTCTCTGAGTAGGAACAGTTTGTTGCTAACTTGGACGGAAAGCTGGGCCAACACACAACTGGCAATGGTGGGCAGCTCTACATTTGCCCATTTGGGCCAGACACTAGCAAACACTAAGACTAGTTTGATGGAAATCATGGGAAAATCATTGCTAAATGAAAACCAAGAACTTCACAAGGTTTACCAGTCGAATAGTTCATCCATTTCTAAGAAGGCAGTATTTAATGCTATGAAAACTAAAGTGAGAGTGAAGCTTAGAGAGATGAATGACTCCTGGATCAGTAAGAAGGCAGATGAAATTCAATTTTATGAAGACAGTAGCAAACAAAAATGCTTTTATGATGCCCTGAAGGCTATTTATGGGTCAAAGACATATAACATATGGGCCAAAGCATGTTAACTACTCAATGCTTATGGATCCACATTGATTAATGATAGGGACATGATCCTAGAAGATGGACTGAACACTTCCATAGTGTTCTTAACAGACCATCATTAATCAATTCAGAAGCCATTGACCATTTACCTCAAGTTGGAGTCAATCGGTCCCTAGATGAATTTCCAACTGAAGAGGTTTTGAATACCATTAGAATCCTTTCAAGTGGCAAAGCACCTGGTGCTGATTCTATTCCAGCTGAGATCTATAAGGTGGGGAATTCATTGCTCATCCAAAAACTGACTAATATTTTCCAGGTTATATGACATGAAGAGGTTATACACCAAGAATTCAAGAATGCCTCCATTGTACATCTCTATAAAGGTAAAGGGAATAGATTGGTAATCACAGGGGTATTTCTCTTTTAGTCATAGCTGGTAAGAGTCTTGCCAGAGTTTTTCTTAATAGGCTGATCCTTCACCCAGAAGATGTTCACCTCCCTGAGAACCAGTGTGGCTTCAGAAAGGGTTGAGGTACAGTTAATATGGCTTTTTGCTGCTGAACAACTCCAGGAAAAATGCCAGGAACAGTACAGAAGTCTGTATACAACATGTAGATCTGACCCATGCCTTTGATATCATCAGTCATGAGGGTTTATGGAAAATTATGTCAAAATTTGGTTGCCCGGAGAAGTTCATCAGTATTGTACATCAGTTTCATGACAGCATGCTTGCCTGGGATGATGCTCTTGAGATTTCCCAGGCACCAGTGGAGTAAAACAAGAATGTGTCCTTGCTCCCATACTTTTTAGAATGATGTTTCAGTCATGTTATGAAAAGCCTTCACTGAGAATGAACATGGCTTCAAGGTCAGCTACCACACTGATGGCAAATTTTTCAACTTCAAAAGACTACAAGCCAAGACAAAAGTAGAGGAAGTATTGGTACATAATTTTCTGTTTGCAGATGATTGTGCACTCAATGCAGCCTCTGAAGCTGAGATGCAACAAAGTATGGATTGATACTCTGTTGCTTGTGCTAATTTTGGTCAAACAATTAACACCAAGAAACACAGGTGCTCCATCAACCAGCACCACGCCATCCATGTGGGAATCATTGATTATAGCAAATGAAGAAGTTTTGAGCATGGTGGACAAGTTCGCTAAACTTGTTAGTGTCCCTTCCAAGGAAGGACACATTGACAATGAAGTTTCCACTAGCATTGCTAGAGCTACTCCAGTATTTGGGAAAGAAAGTGGAGAGAAGAGGTCTACAGAGCCATTGTGCTGGCCTCCTTGCTATTTGCCTGTGAAACCTGGACAGTCTACCAGTGCCATGTCAGGAAACTGAATTGTTTTCATTTAAATTGTCTTAGGAAGATTCTGAAGATCACCTGGCAGGAGAAGATATCAGACAGTGAACTCCTTTCCTGAGCTAAGCTGCCTAGCAGTTTAGTAATAGCAGTAACAGATTGTCTTCTAAACAACTATCTACTATCCTATACTACAGAGAGTGCAACAATGATGGGCTGGACATGTTGTTAGACTGCCCAAAAAAACTATTTTATGGAGGACTCACACAGGGCAAGCAATCACAAGATGCCCTGAAGGTCTCATTGAAGAACTTTAGAATTGATTATATAGCACAGGAGACACTGGCACAGGATGGCACGGCTAAAAGAAAATGTGACTTCCATAAGTTTAGAGTACCCACCCTAAGTGTTCACATGAACTATTTTGCTCAACCTGTGGTAGAGCATTCTGAGCTCTTATTGGTTTGATCAGCCACACTGTAATTTATCTTAAACATAATGATGCCATTTTGATCTTCGATAAGGACAAGAACCAACCAAGAAAGATAGGATTCACCCTCAGGTCGCTTTTTGTCTACTATAACACCCAGCTGTGAGCTCACATTTCCATTTTTTTTTCACTCAGACACCCAATGGATCACTACAATGTAAGTATTAGTGAGACCATTTCCTTTTGATACCCTGAAATGAACACCAGCAAAATAAAGCACCACTCCTAGCATCTGAGAAAGTAGGGTCTCCTTGAAGCATTGGAAAATTCCAGGGGCAACAGAATTTCTGAACCAAAGACATTTAAATTTTGATCACTCTTTGATGAGTGATGATTGTTTAAGCGTCTGCAGTAGAATCATCTACCATCACTTGTTGACAAGCATGGGCAAGATCAAGTTCTACAGAGACCTTCCCACTTCCACCCTCAACAAGAAATGCAAGGACCAGCTGCACAGATGGGTCCCATGTGCCTTCTGAAATGAAATAAGGGTGAGAGCATAGAAAGATCCTTGGAATTCAAATCAGAGCACCTAGGCTTAAGCACTAATTCTGTAATTTACTTGCTAGCTATGTCAACATGACAAGTTACTGAGCCTTTGAGCCTCAATTTTTCTCATCTGTAAAATGGGTATAATAAAGTATAGCACTTATCTCACAAGATTGCCCTGCTGAGCAAAAAAGATAATGTATACAAAGAACTTTGAAAAACTTAAAAAGTGAAATGTTTTAATTTAAAAAAATTAAGAGTGTTCAGGTTCATCTTGGACATGTATTGGTTATGTGATCCTAGGACTTAATCTCTTAGTGACCCCAAACATCTCTCTAAGGCTATAATTTGCAGAGTAGTTGCTTTCCTGCATTGATAGACATCACCAGGAGCTACCTAGGCCTATAAAATCACAGTTCTATTTTTTTAAGGTAGAAAAATTTAAAACACTTTGTAAATGTCAGCTAGTATCAGTTTCTTCTTCTGTAAAATGGATTAACCAATCTGTTCCTGTTTGTAAAATGATGTCTCTGATTAACTGACAGTGCTGGTGAGAAATGATTTCAGTAATCCTATAAGGTTATTAAATGTCTCAGTAATTTTAGATAGAATTGAAACAGTGAGGGAGCACTGCTGTGGCACACATTCAAACACCAAAGACCCTCAGGGAATTGTACACTTCTGTTTTCATAGTATTCAGTACCAAAAGGAAACTTAAAAAAGAATTGACTCAACCTTCCATTTTATACACACACACACACACACACACACACACACACACACACACACACACACACACACACATATATGGAAGCCATGACTCAGAAAAGTTATTTTTATTTATTGATCTTAATTATATCAAAATATCTTTGAACTGGAAATTTCACCTATTTCACACTGCAGGTGATTTGTTAGTACAATTGTATCAAGGTGAGGTGTTTCTTAGTCTTGTTGACTGAGAAAGAAGTAAGAAAAGCATGCAGAAATCCAAGAAGGTGAGGTGACTGGCTCTGAGAACTTTGTGGGACCTAGGTCACAGGTTGCTTTGTGCCCTGGGTTGGAGCCTTAGACAGTGACTTCCTAGAGCACCTAAGAGGGGACTATATCTTTCTCAATTTTTCTTTAACTAGAAGACAATCTATGTTACTAAGATTATTCCCAGCAACAAGAGACCAGCAAGTCTTTTTTTTATTATAGTATACTGATGAAGATGTTTGTCCTTCATTCGATATATGTAGATAAAGATATGCATATAGATTTCCAATTATATAATATATATATATATATAATAGTAGTTTCTACCAATCATTTTTGCAAGGTTTTCGAATTTTACAATTCCCCCTTCTCTCTCCCCTCCCCCAACAGAGGCAATCTGATACTTTACATGTTTCCATGATATGCATATATCAAAATTGAATGTGTTGAGAGAAAAAATATAACTTTGAGAAAGAAATAAAATATTATAAATAGCAAAATTATGTAATACACAAGATGACTTTTTAAAAATTGAAGATAATAATCATTGGTCTTCATTCAAACTCCACAGTTCCTTCTCTGGATACAAATGGTATTCTCCATCACAGATACTCTAAAATTGTCCCTGATTATTGCACTGGTGGAGTGAGCAGGTTCATCAAAGTTTACCATCATCCTATGTTTCACTCAGCATCAGTTCATGCACATCTTTCTAGGCTTCTCTGAAATCTCATCTCTCCTGATTTCTAATAGAACAATAGTGTTCCATCATATACACATACCACAGTTTGTTCAGCCATTCCCCAATTGATGGGCATTCCTTCAATTTCCAATTCTTGGCTACTACAGAGTTCCTATGAGCATATATACATATATACATACATATATACATATATATATATATACATATATATATATATATATATATAATTTTACCTTTTTTTCATGATCTTTTCAGGGTATAGATCCAGTAGTGGTATTACCGGATCAAAGGGTATGCATAGTTTTATTGCCCTTTGGGCATAATTCCAAATTACTCTCCAAAAAGGTTGGATCATTTCACAGCTCCACCAAGAATGTATTAGTGGAGACCAGCAAGTCTTGACCTTGATTACAGAATTACCCTGGGCTAAACTCCTAGGAAGAACACTGCAGAGTACAACTCTGAGAATTCCCAGGGGAGAGAACTAAAATCAATCAACCAACATAAGTTTATTAAACACCTATTATCTACCAACCCTCTACTAGGCTCAGGGATTCAAATACAAAGAAGAAAGAATCATTAATTGGGTAAGTCAATTAAGTCTTCCAGATTTCAGGATCTTCATCAAATGCTTTATTTGGAATAGAGTTCCTTTTAGGTCTATAATCTATGAATCTAATTACATTTAATTTTTTAAAATGTGCATTAACATCTTTTGTCTTTACATCACCTTCATTCATAAATATACACTTTCCTCCTCCCCTTCTCTTTCTAGAAAACTGTTAGGGAACCAAAAACTTTGAAAGAGAGAAAAGAAAATAGTAGTTTAGAAAAGACTTATCAATATATCAACATAATCTGACAGCCCAAACTTCTCCACCTCTGAAAAGAAGGGAGAGAGTACATTTTATTTAACTTGCTTGGGGTTTTTTTTTGGGGGGGGGTGTATAGTGAGAGGGTCAGACTTGGTTATCTAATTACAGTTTAAAGCTTATTACCCATTCTCCAAGTACTTACAAGCTAAGAGAGACAATACTGAGTGAACATATTTTTTTTTTCTCAGAATGCAAAGTTTGTTGGGTTTGGGTTTTTTGTTTTGTTTTTTTTTTTTTTTTTTGCCATACTGCCCCAGTCTTTAGAGTGTGCTCAGGTTGTTATGTGCTGCTTGTGCTGTGCTCCAATTAGATTTGGTCCCAAGAGATCCCTAGTGGAAAGCAGATCTGCAAATCCCGAATAACCAGCAATTAAGATACCATAACCGTAGTCTTGGGATCCTCTGCCTTCTAATTTTAACCCCAGCTTTTAAAGTGTGGTCTAAGAGTTTATTTCTAGAGCCAATTTGGAGGATGCTCATATCAGTCTTAATGGCCATTGCTGACTTCATCATACAGGAAAAAAAAATGAAAATTCCATGGGTTGTTGGGTGAGCTATGAAACTTTCTGGGGTCATTTACTTTTATTTGTTTGTTTGTTTGTTTTTTCATTTATTTATTTATCTATTTATTTGTTCATCTATTTATATTTATTTATTTGTTTTTTTTTGTTTGTTTGGGGGTATTTTTGGCAAGTGTCTGAGGCCAGATTTGAACTCAGGTACTCCTGACTCCAGGACCGGTGCTTTATCCACTGCACCTTACTTTTATGGCCTTTGGAGGACATCGTGGCTAAAAACAAATATGAGCCCCAAAATTGTCCTTTGCTCTCACAATAACATTGGGAAAATAATGGAAAAAGCATAGAATTATAGAGAATTAGGTTATCTAGGTTTCAGTCTCCCTTCTGTCACTTCCTATCCAAGATACCCTGGAGAAAATAATTGTGTTCCTCTAAGCTTCAGCTTCCTCAGCTGTAAATGAATGGGTTGGACTGAACAACCCATAAGATTCCTTCTATCAAAATTACTCTAACTACAGGACAGACAGTTCTTGATAGTTATTCTTGGACTAAGAACCTGGTTTTCTATCACATATCTGCTACTTATGATAGTGCAGTGGATAGAACACCAGCCCTGGAATCAGGAGGACCTTGAATTCAGATGTGGCCTCAGACACTTGACACCTAATAGCTGTGTGACCTTGGACAACTCACTTAACCCTGATTGCCTCACATTCAGAGTCATCTCCAGTGTTGATTCATATCTAGCTACTGGTCTTCAGAGGAGAGGAGAAAGTGAAGCTAGGGACTTAGCACAGCACCCCTCATCTAAATTCAATTAATTTGTTTATCATGGCAACACTTCCCTGATATCTTGGTCTTCTTTGAAAAAAAAAAAACTAAACAAAGGACAAACATCACCATTTACTAGGAGTATCTCCTTGGATGGGTAAGTCACATAATCAACTCTGCTGGGATTAATTTTCCTTACACATATAAATACAGACACACACACATAAACAAATTAATACAGACTTATAAACATAGAAAAAACAGAAACACATATATACATATAAATGCACACACATATTCAGACACATATAAATACACTCTTATTTAGATACACATGTAAGTATATGTATATTTATGTGTAGCTAAAAACAGATGTGTGCATTATATTCATTTATATAAAACTTTGTATTTTATATTTTCTTATCTGTGAATACATTATTCTTCCGGATGGACAGATAATACTTGGCACTTAGCTACTTGAGATATACTTCATGAATAAATGCAGGAAATGGTTTTGGTTTTTGTATTTTTATCTCCAGCAACCTAGTACAGTATCCCAGTCATAATGAGGTCTAAACAAAATGTCTGTTGAATGAATGAGTGAAATAATGTATGTAAAGTATCTGTTTGCAAGCAGTCCATTCCTCCTTATGCCCTTGATGGTAGATGTGGATATCCTGAAACATCCATTTGTTTAAGGGAAGGAAACCTTCACATCCCTAACACTTACATCTGATAGGGATACTTGGCTTAAGGAATTGGGAGGCTAGCTTAGCTTGGTACTTGCAACCAAAGTTGTCTTTCTTCAGGATGATTTTAGCTTCAGCTATTTCGAATCATATCCGCAAAGGCCTGATTAAAATCAGATAAGACTCTTTGACAGAAAGAAGGGAGAGAGAAAAAAAGAAAAAAAAACAACCAACTTCAATTCTGGCTTCCTGGAGAAACTTTTTTCCCCCTCCAAATCATCTCAAGCACTTTAAAACAGAAGGGGGAAGGAGGAGAATTTATTTCCTTCTTCTCTTACAAAGGAATTTTGTAATTGCCTTTAGCCAAGAGTAGGCTAGATGCCACACCCATTGATCATTCTATCTGAGGTCTTTTCTACCAGCAAGGAAAGGGACCCCTCTTGGAGGAGAGGGCTCTAAAAATAAGGAGCCTTGACTTGCCCTCCCAATTAGAGCAGGCCAGTGCTATGTTCTGTCATCAGAACACTTACTCAGATGTGGCTCATGAACTGTTTCTAATGCTAGACTACCATTGGCTCCTGGTTTGAAGACACCTGCATATATCTGTGGGCTGTACACTTGAGTTATTCCCACTTCAAGCTAAATGGCTTCTGGGGCAGACTCAAACTATTCTGCAAATTAATGAACCTCTTGGAAAAATGGGCCCACCCATTCTTCCTTTAGGGCATCTCATTCATTAAGATACATTCAATGGGAAGTAAACCTCCAGCAACTCTAGAAGTCCTTTCCCTCCTTAAAGACCCTTCAGGTGTGAATCCACATCCACATTCAACATGTCCACCTTTTCTTCCAATCTCCAACCAAGTTCGATCATTCCAGTGCTTTTCTAACCCTTCCTGTGATCTGTTTAGTAATTAGGACTTTATCATTGACTGCAGTATTTTCATCATTTATTATATATGGTCTTGTATCGGTATTTAAAGTTTCTTATCTGATTTTTTTTTGTCCTCCCAAGAAGACTAAAAGTGCCTTGAAGATGTGGACCATGTTTAATATTTTTTCTTGTGATCCTCACAATATCTACCATAGATAGAGCTCAACAAAAAATTGTTGATTGAGTGAATGGAAAATATTTTCATCTGCATGACCTGATTCAGCTCAAATAGGCTAAGTGACCTGACTTAGGTGATAAAATTAAGATGTCAGATACAGAATGAAGACAAGAATTCAGCTTTCCTGGCTTCATATAGCATATTCAGATTTAAAGCTAGAAAGGATCTCAGAATTTGTCTAGCCCTCAACATTTTATAGACAAGGAAGAGATTGAGAGATGGGACATGAATTGCCCAAAGTAGTACATGTAGGGAACTGCAGAACTGGAGTTCATATCTAAGTCTTTTGAATCTACTTAATGTGTGGTTTGTTTGTTTTTTTCTTTGCCCTACTAGTATATACAAAAGTGACAACTTTCCCAATGCAGTGTAAATATGGCTAGGATAAAATGCTTCAGTATTTATTTTGAGAAGTAAAGTAATGAGAAAGGAGCATTTTTAGTCAATAATGACTCCTTTCCAAGAAAAAAAAATGGCTCTGGGCACGATAAATTAAAGTCATGTGACTTGATTGGTCATGGCCTATTGTTGTTCACAGGCAAAAGCCACATACCAAGCATTTCATAAATAGATGGAGGGGGAGAAAGATATGGCAAGATGTGAATGCATGAAAGGAATGTGAGGAGGACACAGGATATGGACAGAAAAAATGAAGAAGCATAAAATAGATGGCTAGGTTAGTGGGCTGGTAGAAGGGATAGTAGGTGGGTAACTGAAACAAAACTGATTGAGGAAAGAGTCAGAAAAGAATATGAATCTCTCCCAAATACCAAAGGGGGAGGGGAAGGGGTGACTAAAGCTTTCAAAGTCATTGAGCTAGCAATGAAATTAGAATTCTCTACTTAGATTCATAGGACCCATAAAGGGTATTGTCCTACACCAGAAATAATCCCCCTTCATCCTGGGATTTATTTTTGTTTTGTGGGAGATACATAATGATAAAAACCACACTCATTTAGTTTTCTAAAACTGAATGAGGGCTTCCTTCTGTTAGTCTTTAGGGTTAGGTACTAGTACCTCAGACACTTGATACTTAAAAACTGTGTGACTTTGGGCAAGTCCCTTAACCCTAATTGCTTTGAATCCAGGACTATCTCCAGTTATCCTAATCCACATCTGGCCACTGGACCCAGATGACTCAGGAGGAGAAAGTAAGGCCATAGCACCCCCTCACTCAAATCCAAATCACCTGTTTGTCCCCTCCTTGATGGTCAAGAAAAAAGGACAAACATCATCAATAATACCTCCATTGTAGTTTTCTAAATTGTCTTTGAGGGCTTGGATTCTTTAATTTTTGTCTTTGTATTCACAGTACCTAGATACTGACACATAACAGTCATTTAATAAATGCTTGATGAATGTTTGCTTAAAGATTTGATTCACAGGTATAGCTATTCTCTCCACCAATGCAATTTCACTAACAATATAGTTCTTTAAAAACTTGATACAACTTATTATGTAATTTTGCTATCTCTTATACTTTATTTTTTTCTTAAAGAAATGATTTCCCTCTCATCACATTTAACTTAGATCAATGTATACCATGGAAACAATGTGGAAGCAAGACTAGGGAAAAAATTGTAAAATGCAAAATAAATGTATTTTAAAAAAAACTAGCAATGCAAACCTCAGTCCCAGTCCCACCCTACTAAGCTTCTGATGAGCACCTTCAAAATTGCCTGGGCTGAAACTCAAATGACAGCCATCATTGGACTTGCACTGGAAGTCTTTCTAGCTTGGTACAATCAACATTTAAAAGCTTCGTATTATTTAAGTGCTCCAGGATCCCTTGAGGTCAAGATTGGGCACCAGAATAAGATTCTAGAGAAAACAGAGTGTACAAAAAAGAACCTCCTTTTTGAGAAGGGAATCCCTTTAAAGTTGGAACTGAATAATCATTTGTAAGATATATATATATATATATATATATATATGTATATACATACATACATACACACACACACATATATATGTACATATATATATATATATATATATATATGACTAGAGAAGTTCCCTGAGGTTCCTTCCAATTCAAAATATGTGATTCTTTGATTTCAGTGGAGGTTAAAGAATTATTATTATTATTATTATTATTATTATTATTATTATTATTATTATTACTACTACTACTACCATCTTATGGATAAACAATCTGAGGCTCAGGTAAGTTAGGTGACAGATTCAGTCACATAGCAGGTTGATGTGAGCCTTAGGACTTGGGCTCAAGTGTTTTAACTGTAATTTCAGTGATCTTTCTGAAGTCATTTTGACCCAGCTTGATAGAGGGAAGGGAGAGAGGGTATTGTTAATGGAGGAGGGAAAAGTAGTCATAAAGAAGGACTTCTGGTGATAGAAAGGCATCAATTCGGGTTTCAAGAGAAACACCACCACCAAACAATTCAACATTTACACAGCACACAAAAATTTGCACTTTATAAGTATAAAATCACTTTATAAGTATTATTTCATTTTATTCCCACAACAACCCTGAGAAGTGTAACATTATCATTCTCATTTTTCAGAAGAAGAAATTGAAGCAGACAGTTTCAAGGATTTGCCCAGGGCCACATAGTTCATTTATATCTGAAACAGAATTTTAACCTGTGTCTTCCTGACACCATCTTTAGTGCTTTATCCACTTACACACCCAACTACCTGCTAAACCTCTGATAGAGTGATTATCTATCCTCTTTCCCCTTATAACCCATTTTCTTCTCATTGAAAAAGCCCATGAAATATTCTACTTCCTCCATGAAGATACTTCCACTAATAACAATCTTCCTTGGTCTACCTACCCCATCACAACTGTACAGATAGCCTTTTTTTACACTCAAAATCACAGACTGAATTTAGAAGGTGCTTTAAAAATTAACTAGCATAACTTCTTCATTTTACAAATAGAGTTCAGAAAGGTTGTGACATAACAAAAGTCATAGTGATCTTCATTTTTTTTATCTGAAAATTAAATAATGAAAATGGGGAAGGAAGATAGAAAAGGATATTGTGTTATGACTTCCAAAAATGCTGATACTACCACTTTAGTATGTCTTGCATCCCCCCCCCCATCTTCCACTTACTGTATTGCTTCTCAAGTTTACACCCTTATTGTCTATATGAGATTATTGTACTAGTTTCCTAACTGGTCTTCCTGCCTCTAGTATCCCCCTTCTCCAATTCACACTGGTATGCTTGAATAATGTTCCTAAAGCACTTCTCTGATCACTTGTCTATTCAAAAACATCAGTATCTATTCATTAAAGTATAAACCCCAGATCCTGATCTTCAAGGTCCTTACTGTCTCGCTCCAGTCTTCTCTCTTACTCCTCCCTCTTCTGGGATCTAGCCAAACTGAACTATTTGTTTTCTGTACCTCATTCTAGCCTTGCCTTCTCTCATATCTTTGTATTTATACTCACTTCATTCCTTCTCTCCCTTCCCCCATACCGGCAACAAACTTTTCACTGTCTCTTAAGATTAGCTAGGTCCTTTAGAGATCAAGTTCAAGTCCCTCGTTTTATAGAAGAGAAAAAATGAGGCACAGCTAAGCTAAGCTCTTTTCCAGGGTCACACAGTTAGTGTCTGAGATCTGTTTGTTCCCTATCGACACCTTGCTTCCTCTATCTGTTGAAATTGCTCCCTTCTTTCAAGCAGAGTCCCCTCTTTCTTCCATAAAGATTTCCCTAACCGAAATTCCCACCCCATTCTCTCAAAAGTTAAATTGTTCTTTCTCCCTGTTTTCTCATAGTCCTTTCTTTGCACGATGTCTACATTTGCATTTAACACACTCTTGTGTCATGGTTATTTCTATGCAGGTTTCTCAACCTGTGTACCCATTAAATTATAAACTTCTCCAAAGCAGAGTCTGCATCATATCTAACACAGTATTTTAAGGGCTTCACACAGGACCAGACACCTGGTACACAGTAGGTACATGGTTACAAAGGGAATGCTACTCTAGAAGTAATATGTAGAGCAACAATGTTTTCCAACCAAAGAGTGTTTCAGTCAGAGATCTCAGAATCAGATACCAATCCATTTGGATCGTAGGAGAATAAATTTAGTGCAGGATGACTCCTCATAGATCAATCATTCTATTTTACAAAGGAAGAAACTTACACCCAGTAAAGAAAATGACTTCCCCAAGGTCATTCTGGGAATAGGTACCAGAGTTGAGATTGGAGCTAGCCACTTTTGAAACTATTCCGCTTGTGGAATTCGTCCTGTCTTTCTTAATATACCAAAAAAAATTCTTTTTAGTGTCACTTTCTACCCTCAGATAATGAAGGAATTAATTAATTGATATCTTCATGTAATCAATTATTAAAATCCTGCCCCTTGCTCGAAGAGGTTTCAAGAAGGGTGGACAATGTTTGAGGTGAGGGAAAGGGTGAGATGAGAAGCCACAGATCTATTCACCCAAGGATATGTCCTAACAGTCCCGCAGGCAGAAAACTTCTTCCAGATCCAGGTGGGCAATCAGTTTTCCTAGCAAACCTAAGGATTCATTTCAGATTTCCTGCCCACCCTACCCCCTCCCTGTCCCCAGTCTAAGAACTTATTTTCCATGCAGATGGTGGCTATTCCCACGTTTGGGTCTTTGATCAGCAGACGGTTATTAAAACTTCAATTGTCGGTCCCCCCCCCCCCCCAACCCCATCCTTATCCCCTTCCTAGAGTCTTGGAAAATCTCGGAGAACTTTCCCCAGTGCTAAAAATTCTGGGCAGAGAGGGACCGAGATACTCAAGGTCAGTGTCGGGGATGGGGGAGGGGAGTGGGGGGATGGAGGAACGGACCCAGAGGAAGATAGGGCAGTTAAGAGTAAATTCTTCCCCACCCTTATCAGGGAAGGAGAGGGGAGACAACACAGAAGTGAAGAGGGAAAGGGAGAGAGTGGGAGAGCGCTCACTGGGACACATCACTTTAAGCCTAAGGTACAAAGCCCCCGATTGTGCAACGTGCAACGTCCCTAACAAAGTGGTCCATGCAACCTCCCTGTACGTGGCAGAGCACATTTTCTGAGAATCCATCAAGCCCCCTCATTCAGCTGCAGCCCAATCGCATTGTCTGGCCCTTCCTCTAGAAGCCGATTTCTCGCAGGTAGAAAATTAAGTTTCTTTTCCTCTGCTTTCAGACACAATGCTCCAGCATCTCTGGGCTGTTGTTCTGTGTGGGAAACCGACTTCCTGTCTCAATAAACAAGCACACACAGGCTTTTCTGGACACATAATGGAGCCTTTTTTATTTTATACAAAAATCATTCCACACTTAACACATCAATGAAGCCACTTAAGCTCTACTGCATCTGAATTAAAGGGGAATTGTGTGATCAAAGGGTGTGAAAAGAACCACACATGGCGTTCCTCAGACACTTTACTTTTGTTACATTTGATACACAACAAACCCAATAAATATGCTTATCCCAGGAGCTAGTTTCATTATCTTCTCTGCTTATGGAAGGCAAAAAAGTATTCCCGCCTTCTCCTGCTTCCCCAGCACCGCCACGTTTTCACCCAGATGATTTTGGTGAAGGAATGAAAAATATCGGTATGTCCTAAGGGCAGAGGAAAAAGTAATTTCCTCTGCCGGTTCTGTTCTTGTTTCACGTGTGTGTGTGTGTTACAGTGACATAGAACGTTTTTCCCCTTACACAGTCATAGGATAAAAAGCAGAAGAAGACTTGATGAAAATTCTTTATTCCCCAGCACTGAATAGGTGAATAGGACATCCTATAATCCTTTTATAGCTCTGTATGTTATCAACCTAGCTTCTGTGGAGGTTATGAGGTGTTTAACATTCACTCCCCTTTTCTTAAACATCCTGAATTCTAGAGTGATTCGAACATTCCTAGAGAGTTAGAACATCCACAGCTTTGTCGAAGCACTGAAATATATTTTATGAATGATAATGCTGCCTTTCCAAAAGTCGCATAAAAATACAATGAAGCAAGAAAGGCATTTTCTTTGAATTGGAGTCTCCTGAACTCATCGTTTGTTGTTGTAATGCGAATAATCCAGTCAATATGAAGCGTGTTCCTTCAACTAGGCTTTATGAAGATGGAATGAGGAAGTGGACTGGGAGGGACCATTGCCCAAACAATTTAGGTACAAAACTTGCTTTAGAAATCGAAGGCATTTGAGACTGACTAGCTGTCTGGAGGAGACGTCTGCATCAATCAGTTCTCTAGATTCAGCCCGCAGTTCACTCGGCCTGTCTGTGAAGGCACACAGGCTGTCTACATAGCTGCTAACATTAAGATGAAAAGAGAGCAATTCAGTCAGTCGCCACCCTGATTCCTAACATTGGGATGTTAGACATCATAAGAACCATCTAGCTGATGGACTGAAGGATTCTGGCATCTTCCAGATGTTTCAGCGTCCTGTCGACAGCTAAGAACGCTAAGGGACAGGTTATGTTGTGTGAGCAAAACCCCTTTCTCCTTACCCCCACAAATACGTTCTTGGTGATGGTATCACTAATAACAGTTCAGTTCAGTTTATATAGAGTTATTGAGATCAGATGACCATCTGGTTTCTGCTATTGCTTGTGTCTGAAACGCATTGTCTAACTTAGCATGCAAACCCTTTTCATAGTGTCTGCAGATTGTTCTCTGTTCCGCAGAAGAATGAGCTCAATAAAGAACCATAAAACGTAACATAGTGATACAGTTGTACATTCCCTTCTTGATTACATGCGTGTGCTCGCGCAAGCTTGCAGTGGTCAGCACAGACTTATTCCTTTCGAATCTGGCTTTTTTGTAGGAAAAAAATACATAAGGTTTTTTTCTTGTACTAATCTTACCCTGGGGTTTCATGTCATCTTACACTGAAACACACATAAAAAACAAGGATTTTCGTTTTGCTTTTGAAAAATATATGGAGAATCTCTTCCTGAATTACATTTAGGATTGACTTGCTCTTGAATTGTGCCACTGTGTTTGAGATTTTGATCCAAATGCAGTCTGAGGAAAGATGTTTTTCTATAACCTTACAAAATTTGGGACTAATGAGAAGGAAGGAAGTTGTCCAGTCATTTTGCACTAAGGAATATATGAACTTAATACAATAGAGAAGAACCATATGTGTATTGGCTTCCAGGGAAAAAAATAAATTGATGGCCAAAAAGAAATCTATGCATTGATCATAGGGTGTGCTGTGTGGCTTAGTATCCTCTTATCTCAGCCCCCTTTAAAGCAAATTATACCATTAGTTAGGTTTGCTAAGATATTGAAGAGATAAAGATCACTAGGCAAGCAGGGGTTGTGGGGGGGAAGGGTGGGCAGTAAAAGAGACCAATAGAAGTTTTCTGGTACTTTAATCATTTAAATAGTCTAATTATAATTCAGAGTAGTATATAGGTTTGAAGCTAGGATCTTCACCTTTCCAGGAGTAACTCTGACCTCCTGTGGTCTTAAATTTGGCTTCAGAACTTGATTCAGATCTCTTCTGGTCTTGATGTTTCTGTTCATCATTATATTTTGTTCTGCCTTACTCCAGATCTCAATCTTGATTTTTACAATTCTAGTTTAGTAATATGATCAGAGTTGTTGAAATTTTCTCATTCTTTATCCTTCTTGTCTTACATTTGATACTATTGGGCACCTTCTCCTCTTAGATGCTCTCTGGGAATGTTCTGGACTTTTATGAGTCTTGTCTTCTTTGGTTAAAAGAAGTAATGGATCAGTGGACAGATTAAGTACACAATGATCAGAAGCAAATTAACCTAGCAAGTCAGTATTTAATAACACCAAAGACCCTGGTTTCTTGGATACTCATTATTCAACAAATATATTTCACTCTGCATCACTGCAAGCAAGTCTTCCCAGATTTCTTTGAAATAATCATAAATAATGGGGATAAGTCAATGGTCTTTCCTGTAAGATGTGGAATAAGGCAAGGATGACCATTATTACCATGATTAGCTATAGTGTTAGAAAAGCTAGCTCTAGGATTAATAGAAGAAAAAAAGAAAGGAAGGGAATTAGCATAGGTAAAGAGAAAACAAAATTATCATGTTTGTGCCAATAATATCAATATTTATTTTAAAAATCCTAAAGATTCAACTAAAAATTAATTGAAACTAATTTCAACAAGTATCAGGATATGAAATTAATACAAAGTAATCATCAATATGTATATTGCCAATAAAATCCAAGAGGTAGAGATAAAGAGAAAAGCATTTAAAATAACTATAGATTACATAAAATAATTGAGAGTCTACCTCAAACTGCTAAATGATTAGTTACTAGAGCTAGAAAAAAATAACAAAACTTATCTGGAAGAACAAAAAAGTCAAGAATATCAAGGGAAAAATAATAATTTCTTTTTTTAAATAAGTTTCTTTTTTGAATTTTACAATTTTTCCCCAAATCTTGCTTCTCTCCCCCTACCTCCTACATAGGGAAGTCTGTTAGTCTTTACATTGTTTCCATGCTGTACATTGCTAAAATGAATGTGTTGAGAGAGAAATCATATCCTTAAGAAAAAAAATAAAATATAAGACATAGAAAGATTATATAATAAGATAACATTTTTTTAAAAAATTAAAAGTAATAATCTTTAGTCTTTGTTCAAACACCACAATTCTTTCTCTGGATACAGACGGTATTCTCCATTGCAGATACCTCAAAATTGTCCCTGATTGTTGCACTTATGAAATGAGCAAGTCCATTAAGTTTGATCATCAACCCCATGCTGCTGTTAGGATGTACAATGTTCTTCTGGTTCTGCTCATCTCACTCAGCATCAGTTCATGCAAAACCCTCCAAGTTTCTCTGAATTCCCATCCCTCCTGGTTTCTAATAGAACAATAGCATTCCATAACATATATATATATATATATATATATATATAGTTATGGAAAATAATAATTTAAAGGAAAAGGTGCAAGAAAGATGGTCTAGCATTCCCAGATCTCAAACTATACTACAGTACAGTAATCATCAAAATGATTTGATATTGGTTAAAAGAAGAAATGGATCAAATCGACAGATTAAGTACATAATGATCAGAAGCTAGATCTAGTAATATAGCATTTAATAAATCCAAAGAACCTAGGTACTTGGATACTCTTTATTCAACAAAACTGCTGGGAAAAAAAATCTGAAAAGTGAATAATCTGGCAGCGATTAGTCTTAGACCAACACTTCAAATCATATCTCAAGATAAACTCCAAATGGATGCATGAATTAAATGTTAAAAAGTCACATCAAAAATGGTTTTGAGGATCAAGGAAAAATCCATGGATAGAGGAAAAATTCATGCCAAACAAGTAATACAGAGGAATCATATAATATAAAATGTGGTTATATAATATCAAAAATTTGTTTACATAAAATTTGCACAAGCAAAACCAGTGTAGCTAAGATTGGAAGGCAGTTGAGGAATAAATAAAAGCTCTCTAAGTTTCTCTGATCAATGGCTCCTTTCCAAGTCTATTAGGAACTGATTCACTTTATAAGAATAAATGCCATTCCCCAATTGATAAGCAGTCAAAAGATATGATTAGGCAGTTCTCAAAAGACAAAAAAAATCTGAGTTATCTATAGTCAAATTGGGAAAAAATACTCCAATTCACTAATAATTAGAGAAATGTGAATTAAAGAAACTTTGAGATTCCACTCCATATCAATAAGATTGGTGAAATAGAGAAAAAAGAAAAGGATAAACACTGAAGGGGTTTTGGGACAATAAGAATATTTGTAAAATTGAACTGTGAACTGGTCCAACCATTCTGGAAGGTGATTTGGAACTATGCCTAGTTACTAAACTGCTGAAACTTTTTTATTCAGAAATCATATTACTAAATCTATACCCTATGGAGATCAAAGAAAGAGAAAAAGTATGCATATGTATAAAAATATGTGTAGCAGCATATTTGTAATGGTAAAGACTTGATAATTAAGAAATATCCTTCAATTGGGAATGGCTGAACAAATTTTTTATATAGCTGCAATATAATACTATTATATCTTTAAAAAATCAGTTTATTATATGTTTATTATATTTTATAATCTCAGATCTTGATACTCTGCCTTGCCCTCTCTTCTGCATTCTAATCTCATATTACCACTGCCTCTAGGATATTTACAACTATAAGTCTCTCAGGTCATTTCAAACTCAACATAACTAAAATAACTCATAATTCTTTCCCCAAACCTTCCCCTTTCTGAACTTTGCTTTCTCTATCTTGGATCACCATATTTACAATCAGCCAGGTTTTCAACTTCAGTATTATATTGTTCTTAATTCTTTATTCTCTTTCTCACACCTCATTTCCAGTCATCTCCCAAACCTTGTTATTTGTACCTCCTCAGTATCTCATATCCATCACCTTCTCTCTAACCCACACAACCAATCCCATTTCAGGGATTCATCACTTCTTAACAAGACAACTACAATAGTTTCTTAATCAGTCTGCCTGCTTCATCTCTCCCCAATAAAATCCATTTTCTATGTATCTGCAAAAGTGATTTTCCCAAAGCACAGGTCTGACCATGTTAGACCCTTAATTCATTAAATGACAGTGGTTATCTAGTACCTTAATGGACAAATATAATCAGCTCTTCTTTTGGCATGACCTCAACCTTCCTTTCCAATCTTATTCCCAACTCTTTTTGTAACCTTTGGTTCAGCCAACCTGGATTTCTCAGAATTCCTCATATTCAACATTCCATTTCCCACCTTCATGCCTTTTCATGAACTGTCCTAACATCCTTCAAATGCACCCCCTCCTAAAATCCCTAGTTTCAAGGCAGACCTCCTGAATATTCTATGAACAAGGACCTGAATCACTCAGCTCCAGATATTCCCTCTGACAGTCTTTTGTCAATTTTTTTTATTCCAAGCACTTAACATAGCATTTGGTACATAGTAGGCACTTAATAAATGTTTATTGAATTGAATTGAATTCTCTACCTCCTGATCCTCAAGACTGCCGGTTTCTCTCCCCTAATAACCTTGTATATATGCCTATTTATATATTATATCTCAGCTATATCATAAGTTCCTTCGGGACAGAATCATTTCACTTTTGTCTTTTTATCTCCAGTTTCCAATTCAGTGCTTAGAATACAATTGGTGCTTAATAAAGGTGTGTAGATTCCTTCACAAATTGATCAAAGATTTGGTTTTGATGTTCTTGATCCTGAACTAGATTCCTTTCTGACTCATCTAGTAGTGTTTAAATATTATGGTGGGATAGAAAGAGCACAGAAGTAACCAGGAAAACCAGATTCCAGACCTGGTTCTACCCTTATTTGGCTCTTGTATACTTAGTCAAGCAACTTACTCTCTCAATATCTTCAGTATCTTCACCTGTTCAAATGAGAGTTGAATTTGATTTATAAGTTCTCTTCCAATTTAAGATGCACCACATTCTTTCCCGAACCCCATAACTCACTAGGATCTTAAGTGGAATTTCCCCAAGGATGGGGACTGAACATTTTTGTTTTGTATACCCAAATCTATTCCTGGCACAAAGTGAGTCTTTAGAAAAGTTCCTTTATTGATCAATTGACCCTAAGTCAAGTATATCTTTTTCAAAAGCATCTGACTATAATAAAATATTTCTGAGTCTCATTTGAAATAAATGGATGAAGGTGAAGCCTGATGGAAATGGTCCTGATTTATATCACCTACCTTTTCAAAAGTTTAGTGTTGATCCAGTGACCATTCCTTTTAAACTGTTTTACCTCTCCTGATATTATTAATTAATTTGAAAAAGTTCTTCAACCTGACAGCTCTGGAATTTCCCAACCAGATCCCAAATTTCAGGGTGTGAATTGTCCTCTGTCTAAAACTTCCCACATGAGAAAGAGGAGGCTTAACAAGAATCCTTCAGCATCTCAGACATCAAGCATACTCTTACAACATGGTATTTTGATGAAAGAAGAGTAAATGAATCACAGGGAAAATGGATTATATTTCCTTCTGGGCACTTGCAGGTTTCAACATGATAGGGGCAAGGATCTGGTAAGTGGTGTCCTCAGTTCCTCAAAATTCACCTCATCTCAGCATGTCATCTAAGTATTTCTGCAGACTCCATCACCTCCCCAGCTTGGCACATATAGTCTTACTTCTAATACTGATCTGGCTTATCATCCCAGAGTTCTCAGGTTTGAGAGAAGTGAATATGAATTTGGGGATGAGATTGATGGACCTACTGGCATCTCTCCTGGCTTTAGTCTACTAGTCTGACATTTTTTCATTTCATAAGTCAAGAGCAGAGACCAACCTTATGTACCACATCTTCACCTTATGGGGGCTTCAGGTGAGTTTATATACTTAAGTAAAAGGAAAAGTGATCATAGAATATCAAAGATAGAAAGAATCCCCTGAGACCACCTAATCTACATTGGAACCAAAAAGGAGTTAACTGTTCTATAAAGCAAGAACTTATAGAGCTCCATTTCACTGCTCTAAGAAATGGGAGATCTTTAAGTTTTGGTCTTCACTTGAATGATTTCTGATCTAATACACTTTGGGGAGTCAGTTTGTCTTAATGGAAAGACTTTTAAATGTAGAATAAGAAGACTTTCATTCAAGTCTCACCTCTTTCACTTACTGCTCACTTTCTAGAAATGAGTTCGTTTTCATGAACTTCATTTTTCCCATCTGTACAATGAGAATTAGATTCTAGTATCTTGAAGATTTCTTCTAATTCCCCAAAACTTCCCATCCTACCCATAAAAAAGCACCAACCACTTGAATGATAATTACTAATATAATTAGTAATAATGTTAAAAAATTTGTTAATAGTAATAATGAAATAACTCTCCTTTATGTAATGCTTTAAGATCACAAAATACAATAATTTACATGCACCATCTCATTTGACCCTCACAATAACTGAGGAGGGAGGTGGTATAGAGATCATTATTGCCATTGTACAGATGTTAAATAAGGCACATAGAGGTGATGTGATCTGCCTAAGATTATATGACTGAAACAAATGGCAGACTCCAGCACTTGAAGTTGTTTGATTTCCACTCTTTTCATGAGATCCACTTCCTGCACAACTGTCTATGTATATATTGTGAGACCTCTATCAGAACTATACTTGCTATTCTGTTGTTGAGGTAGAGGAAGAAGGGGAGTCAGAATAAGGAAGAGAGAGGCACACATGGATGCAGAGATAGAGCTAAAGTTACTGAGGAAAGAAGAGGAGGAAGAGGAGGAGGAGGAAGAGGAGGAAGAAAGAATGGAGAGAGAGAGAGAGAGAGAGAGAGAGAGAGAGAGAGAGAGAGAGAGAGAGAGAGAGAGAGAGAATTTGCTACTAAGAGCACAATAGATGGAAAGTCTGGGTTCTCATAACAATATTATTCATTACTGAGCTGATTCATTATTCAACTTTAGCCCAGTTCCTCTGACTTCTTGCTCCTCAATTTCCTTTTTGACAAAACAGAGTCAGTTTGAATCCTTTGCAAAGTGATTTGTGTCATTTGGGTGAAAGGTATTATGTGAGTACAAGTGGAATCAAAAGATTTTGAGCTGGAGAAAGATGAGAAATCATGTTATTTACAGTTGACTGTTTTAGTCTAAATGCCTCATTCTTTTTCAGATGAAGAAACTGAGCTGCAGAGATACAAAATGGATCACACAGGTAGTAAGTACTTTGACTTCAAATTTAATGCTCTTTCCACTATACCATACTGCTTTATATTAATGCTGCATTTCTATCATAAATTCTTAAATTTCAGCAAGCATCTCTCAAGGTTAAATTATTTGAAGATGTTTCTTAAGGCATCCAATTCTCAATCTACAATTTTATCACTAGCCACAGTCATTAGTTATCAATTTAAAATTTTACTTTCTTTTCCTATCTGTTTCTCCCTCTCCTTTTTCCCTTCCTTGTCCCTCTTCCCTTTCATTCACTTCCTCTCCATCTCTGCTCCTTCTCTCCTCATTCTCTCTCTCTCTTTGTCTCTCTCCCTCCTTTCTCCTTTTTTTCTCTCCCTCTCCATCTTATACTTAGTTCAAATAGCATCATTATTTTTAATTTACAATCATCTAATTCAACCTCAACAGAATCATGCATTCTGACTTCCATTTTACAGATGAGGACCCTGAAGGACAACAAAAATCAAGAATTTGTTCATGTACTTGGAGTGAATTGTTATTAGAACCAGGACTTGAACAGGCAAGCTCTTAGAATTCTGGTGAGAGCTCATACTGCAAGACCACACCTCAGTCTGCAAGTTTTCTTTCTTGCTTTTTTAATAGCTCATCTGGAAGACATTAACAACCTAAATCCAAATATTAGAATTGCAGGTTGTCCTGAGGGGATAGAGGAGGCAAACAGTTTATCCCTGTTCTTTTCCAAACTCATTTCTAAAAGGCCTCAATAGATCTATCTGAGGGTCTGGAGCAGAAAGTAAAAGCTTGTGAAGGGACTGATCACCTTCAGCCATGGGACTGAGGCCTTCCTTTTCTTGCCTGCCTCTGTAGGACTTAAACGTGATTGAGGACAAGTAGCAGCATGAAGGGAGTGGGGGGAAGGCAGGGAAGGTAGTTATTTTTATGCCAGAGAGCTCAAACTTTAATAGCTGCCCAAGGTCAGAGAATAGACATGAAGCAGCAAAATCTGGGGTCATATTGGGAAGAAGATTCCCTCAGAGCCCAGGGTGGGTTAAATACCTGTTTCCTAAGTTCCATCTCAGAAATGTGGTTCTCATGATAAGAATGTTAAACTTGAATTTAGAAAATCAGACCTGGATTTGAATCTTGGCTTTGTGCGATTGACCGTATGACCACAGGCAAATCAATTAACCTCTTTGAGCCTTAGTTTCCTCATCTGTAATGGAGGTCTCATAATACTTGACTCATACCTTGCTGGGTTGTGGTGAACAAAAGACTCCTAAAACTTAAAATCACTCTTTAAATAAACTATCATTTACGTTTCTAATTTATGTTCAACTTTTTCTCAACATTAACCTCCCTATATTTTTACTTTCTTCTCATTCAATTCGTTAGATAATTTCTTCCCTTCCTCCTCCTTCTCCTTATCTTTCTCTTTCTCCACCTCCTCCTTTCCCTCCTCTGCCTCCTGCTATGCCTAATATAATAATTCTCAAACCAACTTTCCAAGGAGGGAAAAGCAATCACCTTCTTACCACTCATTTTCCATCCTTTCCTAAAAGCAAAATTTGTTTAAATTCTTTCTGATATAATATTCATATTTGTGTTTTTCTTTTACATATAACACGAATACATATTGCATGCTACTCTACACCATGGTGAATTAGCTCAAAAACATAAAAATAGTAATATTCACTATTGCTCATTTTAACACCTAGAAAACTTAACCAAGTCCCATAATTTCCTGATATAACTGAGCTGATACATAGACCAAATGTATTGTACAGGATCAGCTCTATTTACAATTTCTCTCCAGTTTATCCATTCACTGATTCAATCAACAAAATTTTATTAATTACTTCATGTAAACACAGCATTGAAACATAGAGCAATGAAGATATAAAAATTCAAGAATAAAGAGTCTTCAAAAATTACAAACCTTAATTGGGAAAGAAAAGATGGGGTTATATACATATGACAGCTATGGAATAAAAGGCAGGCTTCTGTTATTATATCCCAAATGAGAAATCAAGGCCTAAGAAATGGTAAGTGAGGGACTGATCAAGCTGGAATGGGTTAGTCCTAGAAAATTCCATGGAAGAAAAGAATTTTCTATCTGAGCTTTAAGAAAGTAATAGTCACAGATTGGTGGGCAGGTGTTTGTGGTTTATGGTGAATGCATACAACCCATGTGTTCAGTTGCTTCAACTTAGGAGATGGTTCTCTGTGTATATTTATATATGCATGCATCTTAGAATGTGTGTTCTATGAGAATAAGGAAATGGCTTCTCTGAATTAACCTCTCAAGTCAAACATCTGGACCAGTCTCACACATACATACAGTGGATACCATAAAAGTCTGATAGCATAAACTATATTGTTTAACATGGAACAAAATATAGGCAGAAATAAAATAGGTCACAGTACAAAACCACTGATTAAAAACATGTTGATGCTTTTAATTGGAGGGAGGGAGGGAAATGGAGACTATAGTTATATTCATAATATTCCTATTACTACCCAAGGATTTGTGTTAGTCTTAAATGATCTTGCTAGGTCTTCTCAGTTCTAGATGGTACCCTCTCTTCTCTACCAACAAATCAGCTGTTTCTACTTATTAAGGTACCATAGTGGCACAAATTTGAGTGCTTTGAATAGACATCTAAAAAACCTTTTTCATCAGCCCAAGTTACCAATATTTGTTTATAACAATAAAACATAAAACAGCTAATTCATTTTACCAATATAAATAAAAGAATGCCAAAACACAAAAAAGTTAAACAAAAATCACATACAAGATTTTTATTTTTTTCCTATTTTTCTTATAACATTTTTAACTTTAACCCACTTAGACTCAGCAGGACTTAAACATAGTCCCATTCAACATTTTTCCATGAATGTTACTTTTCTACTTAGCACTAAGAACTGCAAGTTGATGAATGCTTCCTCCTTAGTTTAAAAATGACTAGCCCCATGGAACAACCCACCTTCTATTCCTGTTCTTCCTTCAAAAGCAGGCACCTCTATCCTTTGAAGCTCCTCCACATTTCTGAAATTAGTCTCCTGCTTTTCTTCTAAGCTGGAACACATCTTTCCTGAGTTGCCCTTTCAATACTGAAGGCCTATAGAGATGTCACTTAGCCTCAGATGATTTCAATTAAATTCTTCAAGTTGCAGCTGGAAGAATGGATGAATCTTAGAAAGTTAGTTTTTGAAGGAACCAAAGGGTTTAACAAAAAAGAAAAAAAAATAAATATTAGGTTGAAATTTCTATAATTGACTTAGTTTTGTTTTTGGTTTACAAAGCATTTCTTGAGCAAATCCCTAGGAGACAGGAAGTACAGGTGTTATAATATTTATTCATAGCTGAAAAAAGTAAGATCTATTGAGGGGAAGTTTTTAAGAACACAGGATTTAGAATGGGAAGGAATATTTGAAAACAGCTAGTTCAAGACTCATTTTAAAGATGAGAAAACTGAGAGCCATAGAGATAATGACTTTTCCAAGGTCACTCAAAGCTAGTAAGTGAGAAGTCAAGATCTGAAGGCAAGTCTTCTGAATCCAAATTCATTGGCATTATTACAAAATCAACCATCTTATAAAAATAAGCACTACCTTACAATCTTATAAAAACAGATTTTTTTTCTATTTATATAATGTCAAAACAATTAGTAAATGCAATGGGAGGAAAACTGGTAAAATTATTATCAATTGAAATGAATTATCATGTCAACAATGAATAAGGCAACAGTCCTGCTCCCCTTCATCCTAGTCCAACAACATCTGGAGTAACATGCTTGATTTCAGAAAACACATTTATGAAAGAGTCAAAACTGTATTTTTGCTCCAAAGCATAAAAATCTAGGGAAGAGGTAAGGAATAATAGAAGATGTTGGAAAAGGCTAAAGTCATCTACAATTGCAATATCCTCTATATCTACTGCTCCCCGTGCCTCTACAGGCCCTCACAAGACTTTATTCCCCCTTAGTGAAAGAATTCCTATTGACTATAATGGTTGACAAAGCCTTCTGGATCATATCCAAAGAAAGGTGACCAGGGTGGTAGGAGTCCTGGAAACCATGCCCTGTCAGGATCCATTAAAGGGACTAGGGATATTTACCTGGAAAAGTGAGCCTTGGCTAAAGATGAAAGATGTCTTCGGGTATTTGAAAATTTCTCATATATGGTGTTACTATATATATAAGAAGGATTTCCTTGGTTCTGTTTGATTTAAAGAGAAAATTTAGGAGAAATGGGAGAGGCAGAAAAGAAGCAGATAAGACTAAAATGCTCTAATAATTAGAGCTACCCCAAACTGGAATAGGTTCTTTTAAGAGTGTGAGTTTCCCATCACTGCAGTTTTTCCTGAAATCAATCACTGTCTGATTGATCTGGGGATATATTTTGTAGAAAAGATTATTATTCATGTATTGGAGTGACTAGATGCCTTCTGGTGATTTTGTGATTTTGTGGGGTTTTATGGCATAGGTAAAAGAGAAAATGAATTTGAAACTAGCACCTGGGTTTGGATTCTAGCCAGCTCTGGTACTTATTACTTGCATGAAACTCCAGAGGACTTTAATGTAGTGTATATGGATATGTGTGAGTCCAGATGTTAATGACCTAATCCAAGCAAAAGGAAAGAACACGCAGTACATTCTGAGGTGTTCATAGGAAAAAGGTCTGCACATATTTTCCACTAAAGGAAGGGTCAAATCCCAAAATGTGTATGATTTTTCCTGGGATATGCCATCCATTTAGAAGTACTGTCTTGAGCAGACGTAAAAGCAACATGATCAACTCTGTCTTTGCCCTAATCTCAGGTGAAAGAGGAAGTCGACTAACAAGAAAGCCATTTAAATCCCCTGAGTACAACTTGGGCTTTATGTATTTTTAGATGAAAATCACAGAAACTGATCGTAGTTTGCTTCTCTCACAGGCTTCTAGTGCCAGCAATAATAAACTCCACGACTGAAGCAGTATATGGTACTTCTAGCCTCCAAGTCATAAGACTCCTTACCTGATAACATACTTGGCTCCCATAATCTTTCAAGATGATTTGCAGACTAACTGATTAACAGATGTGTCGGATGAAAAATCTACCCCAACCTGTCTCGTCTATCCATAAAGACAGCAACTCTTGTATGCTAGGCTAATGGCTAATCAAAATGGGGGATCAACTGCGTTCTTTGAGTCTTTCTTTGGATCCTTGTAAAGCTGTGATTGGTTCTACCCAGCAATAAAACAGAGATTCCCTCAACAAATTAGTCTATTTTCACACATGTGAGGGGGCTTTTATGATGAAAAGTTTCAAGAGAGTAATTGAGCTAATTTTTTTCCAATTATTTCCCATTCTGATTGTTAGGACATATTAAATTCACAGGCATGTTACTCCAGATGTTGTTGGACTAGGATGAAGGGGAGCAGGACTGTTGCCTTATTCATTGTTGACATGATAATTCATTTCAATTAATAATAATTTTACCAGTTTCCTCCCATTGCATTTACTAATTGTTTTGACATTATATAAGTAGGCTGAGTGACAACTGTCACTGTTGAATCTAGTTACTTGAGAGGTATAGGACACAATTCAAATGGCTTGACTGTTTGGTCATGGTGTAGATAATGAACATTGAGCCCTGCATATTGATTATTTAGATGTTGACATAAAGTTTTCCCCAAATACTTTTATACTTTGCTGACTTCATCATCATAAAAATTTACTTATGCATAGCCATGTTCAAAAGAAAATTATCTGAGCATAATACATGATATCTGTGGATTTATAATATATGACTTATGCATTTCTTGATTAATGGTATAGGAGAAAATGTGAAGCCAAATCCCATCTCTGTCACTTACCGACCTGTTTGACTTCCCCAAGTCTTTTAACCTCTCTGAGCCTTAGGATTCATATTTGTAATAGGAAGATTTTAGAACCCATAACTTCTAAGATCACTTTTTTTTGTTTTTCGCAAGGCAATGGGTTTAAGTGACTTGCCCAAGGTCACCCAAGATCACTTTCAGTCAAAATTTATGATTTTGTGAGCACATCCTTGGGCATACTTAAGACAATCTATTGAAGACACACATAAGACCAAAACTAGGTTGAATATTTCAAAATTCCCAGACAAAATATTAACCAAATGCTATCCAAATTCTTTTTGCTATTTTGTTGCCTACAAATTAATGCAAATGCAGTTTTACTCTCTGGGAGAATATGATTTAGATATAAAAGGGACCTTTGACTTCATCCAATCTAATAATTCATATAAAGATGATACAGTTAAGGATCTGAAAAGTAACATGACTTACCCAAAATCAAAAAGTCAATAAAATGACAGAAGCCAGCTTCAGGAATCCATTTAGCAAACAAAATTTATTTTGATTACTGAACTGATTTATGAATAATGAGCAATGTACTTTCCAAATCAGCCTTATAGATCATAGAGCACACCTATTTTGCTTTTTTGGTGTTTTAAAGTGTTTTAGGATTTTAGGGGACTGTTTTGGTTATAATTGAGTTTAAAAAGCCTTCACACCTAATTGGCTCAATCTCTACCAGAGATGATTGGTACAAAGAAAATGAGAGAAATTGGTTGGTGTGAAAGTAAATCAAAGAAATTGTTCCATTTCTGACTTGTGTACTGTAGTTCCCAGTCCAAATGATGTCCAAGCATAATAGGTGTCTGAGGGATTTGAGAGGAAAATTTCACATTCAGAGACAAAGGCTTGCTCCTTTTTTTTTGTTTTGTGAAATTAATTTGTGTCCTATGGAATGTAAACTTAAATTTAGAAAAAGCTTTAATGAGCATAGAAAATTTAATGCTGTTCAACTACTGAGAGTATGTAAGGTTTTCCCCAAAAGACTAAAACTAAAATATTGGTAACTGAAACTAAAATTATTTTAAAAAAAAATAGAGCTCACTCACCAAGAAGAAATTAATTTTATTGTGAGAGTTTGTTTATTCACATTTTATTCTTTCCAGTAGGTTGTATCTTAGTTTCTCAAATAAGCTATGTCTACATATACATGTAAGTGTCTGACCTCAAAGGTGTTGTCTAGATTAGTCTGTAAGATTATAGATAACAGGAAACTCATCTCCTAAAATATTGGGTTGTTTTTTTATTTTTAATATATCTTCTTAATTCAATGTGAGTGTGATGATGTGGATGAAAAGTGCCTGTGCACTTTTCCTTTAAGTTAATTCAGTTCTCTTTGGTTAAATTGAACTTTTCAATTCTCAAGAGAAAATTAACATCAGAGGAGGAGGAGAATAAAAACAACAAGAAAGATTACAAGCAGAGATCTGAAGCAAAATAAAAGAATTTAAAGGAATTTTTTTCTGTGAAATGAAGTAATTGCCAACTTTTAGGCTTGGGTTCCCAAGTCAAGATATGACTTGTCTAACCATTCAACTTGATGGGCCATTTCTATGAGTATTGCTCAGATGTCACCTCTTCATTTGTCAGCTCAAATGCCATCACCATGTCAAAAGATATCTGGTTACTCAATTAATGCAATAAACATTTATTTTCAAGTACCTTAAAATCTAATGGAGGAAGACAGCACACAAAAGAAAAATGAAAAGTGAGGGATGAGGCAGCTGAAGGAACATCCAACTTAATCAACATTGTGATGAGATTTCAAGTGATCAACTAATCTTAGGAGAGACATGATGGTTCAGTGAAAACCAAGCAGAGTTGCCAATGGAGAATGGAGAGTTACCTAAAGCTACACTCAACCAGGTGGGATAGGAAACCTAGAAAATTTATCAAACACTCACTATATGCAGAGGAATTTGTTATCTGCTGAAGATTTAAAATAAAATAATACTCAGGCTTTGCCTTCGAGGGAATTATGATCTATTGTGGAAGATAAACACAGCCTTTTATACATAAGTTCAAACCACAGTTCAAATTATAACATACACAGTAAAAAAGAGAAGGTACAAAGTGTTTTGGACTGAGCTAGACTTGGGTTAGTCTCCTAAATTGTTTAAGTTCAATATTAGATTAAAAAATGGAACATTTGTAGGTCATTCAACAGTTAAGAAAATAATGCTGAGTGAGGGGGAAAGACATTCATCAAAAATTTGCATCAAGGACAGGGTAAGTCGATTCAGCCAAATGAAACCTCTCTGAGATGCTTATGGTCATCAGTCAGTCAAACATAAGAGAGGAGAATTCCTCATGGATGTTTTGTATTGGGGTAATCAGGAAGTGATATCAAGAGTTCTTGTTCTTTTTTTTGTGTCACTGGCACTGTTTTCAAAATTGTTAAGTCTGTGGACCTTACTCAGAATCATGTTTTTAAATATATAGAATAAAACATGTAGCTTGATTACAAAGGAAATCAAAGATTATTGAATACAAAACTGTATTTTTTCCTGCCCCAATTCAGGAACCTTTAATGAAATCTAAATATATTTCTCTTGGGGGTCAGTGGGAGCTAGGTTAAGATCCTCTCCTTTAGATCTTTGAGCCTCCAGGATGGTTTCAATACCTTTTATGAAAATATTTAATGTAATTTACATGGATGCAAAGGCATTGAATGACTAAGGTTAATGATCCTACTACACAAAAGAGATATAAAAAGAGTCACAGAAAAAAGAAAAAATAAGTCCTCTTTTAGGGAGGAGGGAAGGCTTAATGAAGAAAATGACTCCTGTGCTGGATCTTGAAGGTTAAGAAGTACTCCAGCAGATGGAGATGCAGGGGGGAATTCTTCATAGACATGAGAAATAATTGAACAAAGGAATAGAGATAGGAGATGGCAGGATGAATTAAGAGCACAGTGAGTATTCCAGTATGGCAGGAACATGGAATGCATGAAGAATAATAGTGTAAACCTAAACTATAAAAGAAAATGTTTAAAACTCACAGCATAACTCCAATGCATCATGGGGGAAAAGGTCAAAGGGTGAGACAACTGACATTTTTCAAAAACAAAAAATATGGATTTTGAATAATTACATGGAAAAATGCCAATTTTTTAATATTTTCAAGGAAGTAAAGGACTATAGCTATTATTTCTCTCATATAGGAAATTCCCAAGTGAGTATCTTCTCTGTTGTTTGGTGCCTTCTCTGCACCTAAGTCTTAGAGAGTTGTGTAGACTCAACTCTGAGATTAAGTGCCTTGCCCAGAGTCAAAGCACTGACACAGGACCACCTAGCCTGGCATGCCCTTATCAGTAAGGGTGCTGAACTCTATAAGGAAGACAGAATTGAAGCAGTTCAAAGGAGACATCACATACTCATGTTTAAAGTGCCCACCCCAGGTGAACTATTTGTGCTCAATTTGTGGTAGAGCATTCTGAGTTCTCATTGGTCTGATCAGCCACAGTCAGCCATACTGTAATTTATCTCAGACATAATGACGTCATTATGGTCTTCTTTGACAATGAAGGACCAGGACCATTATGTATCAAAGAGAGAATATGAACCTAAGGCTTTCTGTCTCCAAGAGGGGTTCTCTCTCCACTATCCCATGCAGACTTTGAATTAAAATAGCTTTGAAGTACCAGCCCACCCCAATAAATAGATAAAAATAATGAAAAGCAATGACTGACTTCTGTATAGAAGCAGATATATTCATGTTATTACTATGGAATTGTAGAGAGAAATCTAGCCATATACAGTAAAAGTTGAAAAATAATACTATTGTGGAGATTATTCCCAAAATTGGGGGTGGGGAGCTAACTGATCAAAGTTTTTTTTTTAGTTTTTTTTTGCAAGGCAATGGGGTTAAGTGGCTAGTCCAAGGCCACACAGCTAGGTAATTATTAGGTATCTGAGGCCAGATTTGAACTCAAGTACTCCTGACCCCAGGGTCAGTGCTCTATTCACTGTGCTACCTAGCCACCCCAAAGATTTTCATAATAGCATTTAACCTAACTGGACTCTATAAAGCTCTATAAGACCCATCGGTAGAGAAAATTCCAAAATGCAGAGTAATAAAATTCTTTCTATACCATAGAAATTGCAACTATTGATAGGCAAAAACTGGAATGAACCCACATGTTCAACTCTGGGGAATAATTAAGAACAGGGACTTTTATCTCTTTTTTATATCCCTAGAAGTTAGCACAGTGCCTGATACATTGCAGATGGTTAATAAATATTTATTGATTAACTGACAATAATTAAATTTTAGTAGTGTAACATAATGCATTGCTTAAAAATAAACTTGTGATTTCATAAGTATAAGTGGAAATTCCTCTGCCAATGCAAAACAATACTTAATCTGTAATTGAATATATAATGTAACAGAATTCTATAATTAATTAAGATCAGCCTCTATGAAGAATACAAAGAAGTACTGAAAGACCCTTAATTTTTCCATCGACCTGTCTAGTCTTTCCTTTTTTGTTGAATCTTCATCCATGTCAAGTCCACTAAAGTTGGTATTTCTCAAGACTTGGACTTGTTTCTTCTTCTCTTTCCTCTTTATTCTCTCCCACTTGGTGATTTCATCAACTTTCATAGGTCAAATTATCCTCTCTATGTAGATGATTCAAAGTTAAAAATGCCCAGTCATAGACTCTCCTGAGAGCTAATCTAAACAGAACTCATTATTTTTCCTCAACTTTTTTTCTCTTGGTCACTCTGCATATACAATAAGTTGCCAAATCATGTCATTTGCTTCTATGCTACATCTTTCAGATATACCCCTTCTCTCCACTCACACATCTACTACTTTGTTCAACCCTTCATTACCTGGACTACTACAGTAGCTTCCTAATCAGTATTCATTCACTTAAGTCTCTCCACAATGTATCTTTCACATACCTGCTGACATGATTTTCCTAAATCTAAAGTCAACCTATATCACACCCAAGCCCTCTCCAATCCACTCAATAAACTCTAGTGACTCCTCCCTATTACATTCAGGATCAAATTCAAATTCCTCTTTTTGGAATTTTAAAGTTCTGTATAACTTGGTCCTTCCTACCTTTCCAATCATTACATTTTATTCCCTTCCATTCACTGGTTAAATTTCAGAGTGGAAGAAAGGGATTAATTTCCAACAAGGTTGGACAGACAGATTGGGACCAAATTATGAAAAGGTTTTTTAACAGTTAAACAGCAGAGTTTATAATTTATCCTATAGGTAATAAGAAACTATCATGTTAATTGAATAGGGGGGCTATATGGTTGAAGAAAAATTACTTTGGTGGCAATGTGAAGGATGGACTATGATGGTAAGGAACTTGAGGTAGGGAGACTCATTAGAGAGTGCTGAAATAATCTAGGAGAAAATGATGAGGGCTTGAACTAGAGTGGGAGCCATGTGAGTGAAGGAAAGGTGTGAGATGCATAGATATACATGTAGAATCACAAGACTTGATAACTAATTGGATGATGTGGGATGAGAAGAGGTTATAAACTTGGGACTCTAGAAGGTTATTTATGCTTAGTGACTTCAGCAGAAATAAAGAAGTTAGGAAGATGAGGATTTTGGAAAAAAGATGAGTTCATTAATTGACATGTTGAGTATAAGATGTTTCCAGGACATTCAGTTTGAGAAACTGTAACTAGGAACTCTGAAACTAGATGTATTAAACTGGGAGTTATCTGCCAAGGCAAGAGATTATAGAGGGCAAAGAAAAGAAGGCTTAAGACAGAACTTCAATACTAAGGGAATTTTGAGATACAGAGAGATGTTGCAGAGGTAAAACCTATTGGACTTCGAATTGATAAGATGCAAAGGAAAGGGTAGTAAGAGAGAAAGAAGAATCAAAGATGATGCTGAGTTGTAGAACTGAGATAATTTGGAAAATGATGATTCTATTGAGAAATATAAGGATGTTAGTAGAAGGAGCAATTTAGGAGCAAATCTTCACACCATCAGAACCTCAGATTCTTAGATTGGAAGAGATATCAGAAGATTCTATTCTAATCTATTCCTAAGTAGAAATTCTCTCTACAACAGTAGTCCAACTAATTTTTGCAGGAAGATCTCCAGGAAGAATTACCTACCTGAATCAATTTATTACATCTGCATCTTTTCTGAGTCAACTATTGTGTCCACCTAAATCATCTTTTTTTTTCCAGGGTAAATATTACTAGTTCCTTCAGCTAATCAAAATCATTGTCTTGGCCCTTTACCAACTTGATTTCCCTTTTCTGGATGTACTCCAGATCATTCATGACTTCCTAAAATGAGGTGTCCAGAATTCTTCATGATATTCCAGATAAGAGTCTGATAAGATTAGAATACAGGAGGATTATCTCCTCCCTAGTCCTGGCCACTATGCTTCTCTAAATATAGGTTAATATGGCATTAATTTTATTGATTATCATATTGTATTATAAACCACATTGAGTTTACAATTAACTAAGATCCCTAGATCTTTTAGAGATGAGCACTATTGTCTAGCCACATTTCCCCTGTATTATACTTAGGACTTTTTTTATCCAAGTAATAATTATATTTATTCCTCTTATAATTAATAGCTTTAAATTTGACCCAGTATTCTAGCCTGTTTTAGTCTAAGACTACTAGGGATCTTTTAACTATCTTTCTTGTTTATTGTCTGCAATTTTATTAAGAATATTATCTATTTTTATTATCTGCATCATAGTTAGATATATTTTATAGCACCCAAACCTGAATAAGGCCAGTAAGGACCTCCTTCTAGTCTAATATGAAACTATTGATTAATACTTTTTACCTCCAACTATTCAATCAGTTCTAAATTCAAACTAAATGTACTGTATCTAGTCTCCATCTCTATCTTTTCCACAAGAATAGTATGACTCTTTCAAGTGTGATGCTAAAATAAAGGCAAATTGCATTCACAGCATTCTTCTGAATTGCCTGCCTAGTAATCCTATCAAAAAAAAAGGAAATAAGGTTAGTATGGTATGACTTGTTTTTGATGAAGCCATGCTGATTGTTTATGAAAATATATTTCCTTTTCTAGATATTTACTATACATTCTTCTAATAATACTTGCTACAATTTTGCCAGGAATCAAAGTCAATTTACCTTACCTATAGTTCGTAGATTCCATCAAGAGAAGGATTAGAAAAGAAGAAAAAAAAAGATCATTCTGGCTTGAAGTAGATGAACATTGGATTAGAAGCTAATCAAAATATAAGACTTTAGAATAATAAATCACCTAATTTTAAATTGATACAATGTTGGAATATATT
The DNA here is from genome assembly GCF_037893015.1 of Macrotis lagotis. Lineage (NCBI taxonomy): Eukaryota > Metazoa > Chordata > Mammalia > Peramelemorphia > Peramelidae > Macrotis > Macrotis lagotis. The sequence continues at coordinate 646,992,080 of NC_133658.1, forward strand.
TTTTTAGAAGTTAGAAATTGTTCTCCCATCCTCTATTGCAATACATTGTCTCCCTTTTCCTAAAAAAATGCAAATTCTCTTTGGAGGGGAATAAGGTACTCTATCACATCCTAAGAGAATAATGTTGGAAGAGAACTTAGAAATCATCTAATCTAACATCCTCTTTTTACATTTGATGATATTGAGGTCCATAGTTTTATTGACTTGTCTAAGACCACATTCACTTGGTTGCAGAGCTGTGATTAGAACTAAGGCAGTGAACTCTCAATTATCCAAGGGCAGGATTTCCTTTTAATGGATTATTCATGCTCCTTGTTTTCTTTCATCTAACTTGCTGCTTGCAATGTGGCACTTGATTAATCATTTGGTCCTCTATAGGGGTGCTGGTAGGGAAAGGGAAATGGAATAAAAGAAGGTAGTTTGGATTTTTTTCCACCTGGTGGCAACTCCTTTTTCAATAGGAGACACCATCCTGATTGGTCTTGTACTCAGTGAACAGAAGAATAAAGTAATGGCAAAAAAAAAAAGTGGGGACGAAGAAGTTATGCTATAATTTCAATTTGGGGGAGTATCAGTAAACTACAAACTGTGCTATTGATTTATTCAGTCTTAGCACTTTTTAAAATCCCTTACACAAGGACAAAGCTCCAAAATCATGGTGGCCAAAATTACAAACTATGAGTATAAAGCATTAAGACTGATTCTCAGGTGGAAGGCAGGATCATCTTAATTGCTATATCCATGGAATCCCAAACCATAAAAAGAGGACATAAGATTAGAGAATCTTAAGGATAGTATCAACTTTTTTTTAGGTTTTTGCAAGGCAAACAGGGTTAAGTGGCTTGCCCAAGGCTACACAGCTAGGTAATTATTAAATGTCTGAGACCGGATTTGAACCCAGGTACTCCTGACTCCAGGGCCTGTGCTTTATCGATAGTATCAACTTTTACAGATGATTTATTCCCCTTTCTTTTCATAGGGACACCATCAAGAGCTATTGAGCTTCAATACTTGAGAGATAAGCCACCTTTCCCCACAAAATGAAAAGATAGCCTGTTTGAAAGATAGATAAAGAAAGAGATTCTAATTCTACTTTGGATGTCAGTCTTAAGTTTAAGCCCAGCATCTTCAGGAAATCCTTGATTTTTTTTTTTTATGAAATCTCTCATACTGTTTTTTTTTATTTCCATTCCCTCATTCTTGACCCTTATGTCTTCATAAATCTACAAGCATCAAATTGAGAACTATTTGGAGAAATAGAACCTTCTAACTGAAGAATTAATTTGCCTATTTTTTCAGATTTTCTTTCACCTGTATTGAAATAGCAGATTCTAAAAGAGTAAGCTGAACTTTCACCTGTTCTAAACTGATTCAGTCTGTTGAAGTCATGGAAAGAAACCTGTCAACAAGTCTAAAGAAATGTCTTGACCCCCACCTCCCCACTCCCTCTAAAACACAAGTGAGACTCCATATGTCTTCCCTAATCATTTGCTATTGGGAATCTTGGACACCTGAAGAGACCACATTCCCTGAAAAATGCTCATGTCTAGACATAATATATGTGTATTTTTCATAAATAACAAAGGAAAGGAAGTGTGCTGGAGTTTTAACAAAAATAAATTGCTTTTTTTTTTCTTCTCAGGGAAATGTTCCCTATTATGTGAAGACAATTTCCATGTAACCAGACATTTGCTAGGGTAACAAATTTGCCCCATCCTGGAATCTCAAATAAAAAATCCATTGTAATACCATTATATAGCTCATTTTATGTTTACTAGCAGCTGTCTTCAAATCTTCTCTATTGCAGAGTAAACCATTATGCTGGTATTAAAACAAACAAATAACCCCTCCCCACCCACCCAACAACAACAACAAAAATACAAAGTCTTTGGTTTACAAGAGGTGTTTTATTGAGTAAATACTAAAGGATGTATTCAGTAAAAACTCCATATGCCTTCTGCTCAGCAAAACCTTGTGGAAGCCCTCCTACCTCTACAAATTCATTACTGAAGTGTTGTGTCACCTCGCAATGAATGACCATAAGAGTTGTACTAAGCTGCAGTTTCATGAATTCTGGTCCTTATAGAGCACATCTCTAATTTGTACTGTCTTTTGAAATGAAGAATGACTTCAAAAATAGACCCGCTGCCAACAGTGCTTGGAAAGTGGCTTTTGTGAACTCATGCCAGACAATAACACAATGAAATTTAAAATGGCGGCTGATAGTCACCATGGTGCCTCATTTTCACTGCTTTCCCTTTGGTATCTTGTGCCCAGTTTCTCATGGATTCGGGAAAGCGAATTATTTCTAATTTAACAAAGCATAACACAAACTAAGAAGACCAACTTCTTGCCATGTGAAATGTAATAGGCAACTACTGACAAAGAGGTTTTTATCCTTATAAAGTGTGACAACATACTTGTTGGAGATATAGTTGATTCTTTCTCTGATAATTTCTGTTAAAACTTAGCAAGACAATTTACAATTCACTTTCTGACTTGTATAAACAGAGCAAAATTAAATTTCTTCCTTTTGGATAACACAACTTATATTTTAGATGTTTCAGCCCTTAAACTGACTTGATCTTTTTTAAAAATGATATTCATAACTATAATCAGGAGTGTATAAAGAATCTATATTCCAATTTTCATAAAGACATATGTGAGCATTTAACAGGATTTGGGAGACATTTGAAATTAAGAATATTTAGATGGATTTGATTCTGAGAGATTATCCAGTAATAGCAAAATATAGAGAAAATATTTTTAATATATTTGATTTTTTAAACATAGCTGAGATGATAAATATTTCTTCCCTTTAAGGGAGGGAAGTGGAGAGAAGTGGGTGGAGATCGTGCATTTGGTATGTATAAAGGGCTATGTAGAGAAGTATTGTGAGGTGGAAGACAAATACTAATAAGCCTAAGTAAGACTGTGCAAAAAGATAAAAACCAAAACAGAATTTCTTCATAGGCTTCCATTTCTGTGAAAGTGCAGTGGTGTTGGTTTTCACTGTATCTGCTCACTTAATTGTTTCTGCCTGTTCATTTCATTCTTCACTGAAACCATTAGCCTAAGGGAGATTTGAAAATCAAAAGGTAGAATTGGAGTTGAACAGGAAATGAACAGTGGTGTTGCGGCAATATTAAAGCAAAAGTTGAGCAATGAGGGGAAGTGGCAAGAGTCCTAAACACAACACATCTTCTGCTCTATTTTATTCTTTTCTTTCCTTTCCTTTCTTTTCCTTTTTTCTTTCTCCTTTTTCCCCCTTACTCTTTTTTTCCCCTCTTTCCCAAATGTTAAAAATAAAAGAAAACAGCCTATGGTTTTCACATTCTCATGGCAAGGATATGGGTGGATGTTTAGAGCTTCTGCTCACTCATGGGAATATAAATATGTGTAGATGGAGCCATCGCCAACAAGTAACCAAGAGAATATGCATTTCTTGAAGGCAGGCATTGTTTTATTTTGTTTCTTTATAGTCTCATTATCTAGTACAGTTCTTTGCATAAAATAAGCATTTTATAAATACTTGGGTGAATCGAACTGGAGGACCGCGCAAGTCACTCCCCTGTACTCAGGTTTAAGTCAGGTCCCTACTGCTGTGATCATGTTAGTAATGTAAGCAATGTTCACTAACCACCACTACAATCACACAAATCTCTTGGTCCCAGTTATCCAGGAATCTGAGTGGGTATAGAACCTGGACTGATTCACTGCCCAGAGTCACTGGGAAATTGTTGAGGGCCCTCCTTCCCCGCTGCAGCTGTATTCATATTCCTCTCATTGTCCCTCAAGCTTCAGATGAAAGGTTGTCTTCAGAGTGAAGAGAACTTGATCTTCACAAATTCCTAACACCTCGGCCCTTGATGTTCAATCAAGCTCCATGTAGATGACCCTTTAAAACAAGTGCCCGTCACATAAGATCTGGTATCGAAGCAATTCAGGTGCATTGGTGCTGTCTACTCTCTTCCCTGTGATCTCCAGGACAAAAGGTTTGACAGAATTAAAAAACCAAGCTAAGAGAACTTCTACTTAAAATCCCACCCAGCCTATAAAGCCTCTTTTTACTATACAGTCTCCCCTTTAACAAGGGAATCAGCTGGTACCAGGCGGCTCTTTAGAGCATAGGCTTTTACAATGACCCCACCAGATACAGATAGTTTAACAATCCAACAATTAAATGGGAAATAAGCCCAGGTTCTTAATAACAAGGAAAAAAGAAAAGAAAAAATGTAAAAGAAAAAGGCAAGGTGTTTAAACCTACAAATGTATTCCCCTACAAAAGGTATTAGGCCACATATTTTCAGAATTAATTTGGGTTAATTCAGATGGTAAAGATGAGGAATGGCCAAATAACAAGTAATTACCTTTTCCTGCCTTTGAAGAATGAGTTTGGTTAGGATCCAACTTTTTAAAGAGCAATTACTGGTTTTATATTCTACCCTCTCCTGGAAAGACCTCCTTTGGGGGGGGGGGGGCAATGCAGAAACCTTCCTTTTTGAATATTTAAGTCCACAGGCATTGCACACTTGGAGGATCCACTCTGGTCAAAGGTTATGTTCAATTTTTTTTTGGCCATAGTGCACTAATTATCTTTCTAAACTAGGAGGCAGCAGAAGCTGATGAGCACAGGACACAATTAAGGGGGATGGGGTTGGCTTGCTTTTTGAGGCACCTGGACAATGGTCACTCTCTTTGGAAAATGTGACCATTTAGCTGTTTCCCTCACTGAGGTGGAGGGGGGGGAGGAGTATAGATTGAAAATGGGGAAGCAAGACAAACAAGCAAATTGCAAATTAAACACTTCGGAGGGAGGGGGTGTATTTTTACAGGTATCAATTATTGCCGTTACAAGTAATAAATAATGTTAAATAAAACATGTAACGAAACGGGCATTAAAGACCTTTTACATACTCAGAAGAAAAGAAAACCACCCCCCCCCCCTTTTGCTGCAGACTGCAGGCATTCTCCTCTCTCTCTGTCAAGTGCAATTCTTTCTTGATGAATGACAAGGCGGGATAATAGGCTGTGGTCACCATGGCAACCAGACAGCAGCGCTGTGTGCCCAGCATTTTTTCATCTGAAAATGAAACCAGAAGGAAAGAAAAGCTGAAAATGTAACCAACAGATTAACTCATACAAAAAAAAGGAGAAAGAAAGAAAAGAAAGGAAGAAAAAGGAACAAAAAGGGAAGTTAGATTACAAGCAATTAAAATGACAGTGCCTCCTCTCTCCTGTCTCCCCTTTCTTGGTCTCTCTCACACACATACACCCCCAGACACTGCAGATTTTCAAATTCTAGTTGATAAACATGAAACATTCGTGTTTTATCTTTATTTCTCCAAATGCCTCATTTGTTTTTGAAATCTTATGAAGTTTTGTTCTTGTTTTCAGATAAAAAAAATGGCCTTCAAGTTCTCCAAATGCTCTTTTCCTGAGTGCTGTTTCCAGACACCTTTCCTCTTGTCCCTCTCCTCTAAGCAGGATGTTCAAGAACCTGGAGTTTTAGCCGACAAGGCAAGTGTGACCTGTGGCCTTGAGCAAGACTGAAGGACAGTCTTGGGAGCAGCATTTCCTATCTCTAACACTATTTACTGAATCTGAGTGGCCATTGTTTGGTGGATGGGAAGAACCAACCATTTGGGGCTATATTTTTACTATTTTTCTCTGCATACCCACTCTTCCAATTCATTTCTCCCACCCCCCACCCCCATCTCAATTCCCATGCACTTTAAATGGTTTGAATGTCCTCTTGGAGCACTTGGAATTCTCTTAGGTCTGAACTTGAATTCTACCTATCTCTAATCTAACAGTATGACCTTGTTTGGCAAATCACTCAACTTTCAGTTTCCTCTTCTGTATAATGGGGATAATGCTTTCTGCTCTATCTTCCTGTCAGAAATATTTTGAAGATCAAATGAGATAATGTATGCAAAGTGATTTTTAATCACAGTGGATTATATAAGTATATGATCATTACTACCACCACTAATTATATGCATAATAATGCAAAGATTCAAAAGCTCATTTTAACAGCTATCCCCCATCTTTCTAAACACAAATAAAAAAGAAACTGAGTGAGGACATGGAAAGAACATGAAATTGCAAATCAGGTCTAACCTCAGGTCAGCCACTAGTTACCTATATCACCTTTGGTCTAAATAACTTCACATATAATATGAAGGGGTTCTACTACATAGGTTCTAATACCCATTCTATAGAGCTATTATTCTCTGACTGTACTTGCCAGTGTAAACAAAAAGAAAAATATTCTGATAATAACTGATTTTGGTGTAGTGATTTTGACTTTAGTGATGACACAAAGAAGAATGTTCTAGGGATAACTGATTTTGTTGTAGTGATTTTGACATTAATGTAGACACAAAGCAGAATATTCTGGTGATAACTGATTTTGGTGTAGTGATTTTGACTTTAATGTGGACATAAAGAAGAATATTCTGGGAATAACTGACTTTAGCAATATAATATAGTGTAATGAAGATCAGACCAGGGTTTTGGAGAGTTGGATACTCTCAGGATATTTGGGTATGTCAATAGTTAGTTATCTAACCAGTTGCTTCTATTTCCTAACTTGTGCAGCAAAGATAATAGATAATATCTATCTAGTTTCCATGTAGATAGCTAGATAGCTAGAAAAAAGAAAGATAGATAGATAATGGAGAAGATAGAGAGCTGGACTCAGAGATAGAAACATCTGAGTTCAAAATTGGCCCCACACTTGTATAGCTAGTTTGTATGCCTCGGGACAAGTCATTTAACTTCTGGCCACCTCAGATTCCTTGGCTGTGTAATGTAGGTCATAATAGCACCTACTTTCCAATTAAGAGGAGATATTTCATAAAATGTTTTGTAGACTTGAAAGTGCTTTATAGATGATAGTTTTTATTGTGACTATTATTATTATTATTATTATTATTATAATACTTAGATTGTTGTAAAGATCAAGAGAACAAACAAAATGTAATAAAAAAATAAACCCTGAAAGTTTGAAGTCGAATTATTATTTTTAACCTATTATTAAGCATTTTTTCCTGGCATCTCTAAACATAAATTTCATCTACCTATGATGATTTACTTAAAGTTCTACCTTACAGTGGAGGAACTGACTAATAAACTGACCTCCACTAGTTGCTAACCCTATATATGGTAATTCTCCTTTATAGGAGATTGAAACCCAGAAGGTGGCTTAGAAAACTAGCCAAAATAATTCAACAAAAGAGCAGAGAAGTACACAGTTCTGGCACTTATCTAATATGTGTCAATGAAGATCACCACCAATTATCTTCTAACATGCCCACTGGTTGGACTGACCACCCACAGGAATAACTAATAAATCCTCCCTTTGTCCTGATTTCCCTCAACACACACAAATGCAAAGTAAACAGTTGGATCAAAGCTTTTAATGTGCTTTGTACTGTTTTATTTGAAAAGATCAGGTCTGATATTCGAGAGGGAGAGTCCATCTGGCCTGGCTGAGCTCAAGACGCCTCAGACAATTGTAAACACCCACATGGCGCAGACCCCTCTCACTTGGTGCAACCTGCTGCCTGCCATCCACTTGCCAATGCAGGAATCGACAGTAGGCATACTAGTCAGGCCACTGTCTTTGGTCCAAAACAGCAGTTTGGGAACTTAGCTGGGGTTGCACAAAAGATTCAGATGGCCATTAACACATAAAGCAAGAAGTCTTTATCTTGGTGAGTTTTAACTTGCAGTAGGACCAATGTTTAAATCAAACCCCCTGCAGGATTATGGCAGCAGGGGCAACAAAGGAAGTAGTGTTTGGAGTTAAGGATACTACTGACTCTTAAGTCTCTACAGGACAGTAGATATAATCTGTTCTTAACTGTTAGTCATTCACCAGACCCTTGGGTCTTTGGGGTCATGGCAGGAAAAGGAAATGAGTTCAGTAAAAAAAACTGCCCAGGGATGACTTTTAAACTCTATCCAGGTCCTCACAAAGCTCTCCATTACATTTCCTAGTTGAAGGGCCACTCACTGAGGCAGTCAATGTCATGGGATGGAGAAGGAGAGAGGTAACAGTAGGAGAGGTTAAGTTCTTGATGAGCCCAGGTACTATTAGCTAGGTATGGCTGAATCAAGCAGGGTAAGTGATCATAAGAAGCTGACTTGCCAAAAATCCTAAGTGCCAAAGATGAGACTTGAACCCAGGGCTCTTTCTTTTTTTTTTAAAAAAAAAAATAGAACTTGTGATTTTATTTTGGGCTTTTTGATTTTTTTTGCATTGCAATGGGGTTAAGTGATTTGTCCAAGGTCACACAGCTAGGTAATTATTAAGTGTCTGAGGTCAAATATGAACTCAGGCACTCTGACTCCAGGGCCAGTACTCTATCCACTGCACACCTAAGTGCCCTGATCCTAATGTTCTTTCCATTAAATGTATTCAGAGACACAAGGTCTTAAGGAGTTCCACAGATTGAGATTAGTGTAGCACATTTGCATTTAAAAATAGGAATGGGGATTCTTCTGGACTTTTAAAGATTTGAGTACCAGCTGGGGGACTGCAATTATGGCTGGAGTTAGTAGCTAGACAGCTATGCTGTCTCTTTGATTCTGCTTTAATCTGAGTTGACAGTGGTGAACCTTCCCTATCTTTTCCTCTTATTCTGATCTCTAGGTCTAAGATCCCTTTTCCAGATTCTGGTCCTCATGTGGACATCCTTGAATTAATAGTCCTAACCTTGCTTCTATGTTAATCCATCAGTCTCTGATAATGACTTTATCCTGTCAGACCTACCCTGGTGATTTCTGACCCTTAGGACACAGAACATTTTCTCCTTTAATAGTAAAGAATTAGGCATATCTTTTGATCCTCTGAATTTGACTAAATGGTACCCTGTCTTCCACCTTGCTCTTCAGAACCTTCTTCCTTGTATTGCATTACCCAGAAAGAAGGTGACAATATAAACTGATAAATTTGATGTCTTCAGAGAAATGCCAGGTAGAACATTAGCTGTTGTTGTTGTTGTTGTGTTATTGGTCCCTGTTCTCAAAGAGACCATGAGATTGGGAATGTGATGCCATGGCAAGTAAATGAATTCCATTTAAGTGAGGGAAGACTGGGTAGAGACACCAATCTCAATTTTTCCTCTGGAGGGGAACAAAAGGGAACATGAAAGATAGAAGATAGAAAACTACTTTGTTGTTAGCAATCATTGACAGTTCTGATATCCAGAAGTTCTGGAAGGTAAATTCTGCTTCAGGCACTCCTTCCTTCCTCCTCCCCCCCCCCAAAAAAAAGAAAAAACCTTCCTTAACTTTTAAAAAAATTATTATATTTTTAATTTATGGAATAAAATAAGCATTTTCATAACATAATACAATGACATACTTCAATTTGCATTCAGAGTTCATCAGTTGTCTTTCTGGAGGGGTCAGCATCTTCTATCATGGGTCCTTTGAAATTGTCTTGGATTATTGTGTTGATCAGATGAGCTAAGATGATTTCACAAGAAACTGTAAATCTACTATGTACAATTTTTCATTTCTTTCAAATATACTACAAAATTATCATGCAAATTTCTTGTTTTCCCTTTCCGCCCCCTCCCTTAGAGACGGCTTCTATTAGACACAAATAGATATATACATATGTAAAAGTATTCTAAACATACTTCTATTTATCAGTTCTTTCTCTGGATACATTGAGTTCCTTTCTTCATATGTCTTTTATAGTTAATTGGGGCATTTATAATAGTCAAAATAACTGTTGAACCCAACTTGTAATTGCTTAATAAATATATGTTTAATGGAATTGAATTAAATTGCCAAGGAGATCTGTCAGAAGAAGTCAGGGAGCTATACCTGGGAAGTGGGAGGAGCCAGAGTGAGAAGCCAAGAACTGGGATTTGGGGATGTAAGAACATGGATCCAACTTCTAGAAGATGAAGACTCAAGAGTAGGACCCTTAGGGTCCTATACTCTTAGGGACTAGGTGTCAAAGGCAGAGAGTCTTGAAGAGTGCAATCAGGAGCAAAACTGGAGAATAGGCTAGACAACTACTCAACTAGGAATACTTTGTTAACTGCATACCCTTCCCCCCACTCCCTGACCTGCAAAAAGTCAGGGTTGGATCCAGAGGAAAGTGCTAGTCCCAAAGTATACTTAATTACACAAGAGCTAATTAACAGCTTGGAAGAGTTCAAGCAACTTCAATTTTCTTCCCTATAACATAAGGGGAGGGGGTTAAGGCCTAGTATTCTACTAATTTATGATGTTACAGTATAATCTCAAACTACATATCCATTATCTATCACTTTTTCCATAGTCAGTCTTTCACATCAGCCAAACCAGTACCTGCCAATAGGTCTTCATTTCCATCTTTGTCAGTCAATCAGTCATAAGAATTGATTAAGTATTTATTGTGATCAGGTACTGGATTTATGTAAAACATATTTACATATTATTCATATCACAAAAAGGCAAGAAAAATTAAAAAAAGGTGAAAATAAAATACTTCAATTTACACTCAGAGTTCATTAGTTCTCTCTCTGGAGGGGTCAGCATTTTCTATCAGGGGTCCTTTGAAATTGTCTTGGATTGGGGGTGGCTAGATGGCACAGTGGATAGAGCACTGTTCCTGGAGTCAGGAGTATCTGAGTTCAAATCCAGTCTCAGACACTAATCCAGCCTCAGACAATAATTACCTAGCTGTGTGGCCTTGGCCAAGACACTTAACCCTATTGCCTTGCAAAAAAACTAAAAAAAAATAAATTGTCTTGGATTGTTGTGTTGATCAGAAGAGCTAAGGCTGGGGGTGGCTAGGTGGCATAGTGGATAAAGCACTGGCCCTGGAATCAAGAGTACCTGAGTTCAAATCCAGTCTCAGACACTAATCCAGCCTCAGACAATAATTACCTAGCTGTGTGCCCTCTTAACCCCGTTTACCTTGCAAAAACCTAAAAAAAAAGAGCTAAGGCTTTCATACTTGATTATCATTTTGGTTCTGCTCATTTCATTCTGCATCAATTCATGTAGGTCTTCCAAGGTTTTTCTGAAACCATTCCTCTCATTGTTTCTTATAGCAAGATAGTAATCCATCAAACAAATATCATAGCTATTTTAGTCAGTCCTCAATTGATGGGCAGCCCCTCAATTTCCAATTTTTTGCCACCACAAAAACAGTTGCTATGAATATTTTTGCAAATATAGGTCCTTTTTCTTGTTTTTCTTAATCTCTTTCAGGTAGTAATGATAGCCGGAGTGATAGTAGTGATCACTAGTAATAATATTACTGCATCAAAAGGAAGGCAGTATTATAGCCCTTTGACCATAGTTCCAAATTGTTCTCTAGAATGGTTGTCCCAGTCCACAACATCACTAACATTGCATTAGGGTTCTTATTTGTTCTCATTCCCTCCACAACTAGGAATATAAAGACAAAAATATACTTTACCCTCAAAAAGCTTATATGTAAATTAAATTTAACATGTAAATAAAGTACATGCAAAATCTAGGGAAAGCAACTGGAAGATAATCTCAGTAGAGAGGCAACATCTGGTAGGGGTGACAATGGGGTATGGAAAAGACTTGAGCTGAGTCTTGAAGGAAGTCTGGAAAATTCAGAGGTAAATGTGAAGTCAAAGAACATTCTGGGTCTGGAGAATAGCCTTTACCCATGTTTTTCCTGTCTCTAATCCCATCTCCATTTTTTTGCCTATCTACATTGTACTATTAACTCCTACATTGTCTATGAAAGCATCCCATAATATTTTAGACTACAACAATGTCTCCCTTCTTTGACCTTCTAGGATACTTCCTGACTCTACCACAAATTTTTGCATATAATTTCCTCTCTATCTCCTCACAGAAGAGAAGAAAAACAAAGAGTTACATATTATTGAGTATAAAGAAGAAGCCAAATAACTGAAGAAAGCATAGGATTGAAGGAATTTAGGAATAGAGTTGGTAGGATCTCAGACATCAGCTAATTTCATTCTTCATTTGCAGATAGATTGTAATGAGTAAAGTATAAGTTTTATGAAGACAGAGACAAGACTAAAACTTGGTTTGCATCCTTCAAAGTAGAATACACATAGGCACTTAATAAAAGTTTGTCAGATTGCATTGAATGCCATTGTGTAGACAATCTTAGTTCAACCCTCTCTTAAATTCAATTAATCAGTATTTAAAATTCAATAAATTTAATCTTTGTATTCCCCTCGTTTAGCACAATGCCTATAGTAGGTACATACTAAATGCTTACTGATTTCTAATATGCTCAGAGGTTAATAGACATAAGGGGGAAATAAGATTAATATGAAGAAGGAAAAACATCTTGATTTAATTGTTTAAAGAATAAGAGAAATTCTGAGATCTCTTTCCTTAGAAAATTTTAAGAATAGTACACTTGTCTGTGTTGCATTGGTAAAGTGCTTGGGAGCAGGAGAATTAACTAAAGGGACCTCATAAGGTCCTTTTTTTTACCCAGAAGTCATAGGATTCTCAGACAATGTTGACTTAATGAAGTATTCTGTTGTAGCCTACTACATTGTGGTTATTTAATAATTTAATGATGAAGATTGTTATAATCTGAGAGAAGGAAAGATACCAAACCATGAAAAGGAAATTATTAACCCCCAAAAGACACTTGAGAGCACCTCAATGATGGTGACCCAAATGCTTAATTTCTCTTCACTAGAAAGTCTTTCTCAAGATGTTCCACACCCACCAAGAAAATATGAGAAAGGAAGAGACCACAAAAAAAAAAATCTGTATGGTCACACAATTGACTGAAAGGTGTCAATAATAAAAGATCCTGCAGGAGCAAAATGAGCTAGCTCAAAGGAGTTAAAGGAAGATAGTGGGAAATGGCACAAAACTTTTAAAGACATTAAGTTTCTTCCTGGCATAGAAATACATATTTTCAAAATCAATACAACCTATTTTGAATCATGCAATGCCATAATCTCTGAAGAATCAAAATTATGTATGAACCAAAATGACAAAACAGAGGCTCATGGTGAAAAGTGGAATTAGGAAATAGCATCCAAGAAACTTGTGAGCAGAGAGGTGGACATTTTCTGGTATAAGAACAAAGGATAATAGAGAAACAGCCTAAGGACCATATTGCAATCCACAAGACATTTAAAAAAAAAGGCATTTGGCGTTGAATCTCTGGAAAGGATTAATGATCAAGCATTCATGAGAAGAATGCAGAAGACAGAGCCAGGATAAGGAGTTTCTATCTGTATTTTTGCAGATAGTATCCATATCAAGGGCATCCACAATCCAATGAGATAACATGCCGAAGAGGATGCTGGTGATAAAGATGATGATGACTCTTCAAACTATTGGTCAAACTGATTTGATCCCCAGAAATATTACAGATTGTATTAAAGGTGTGGTTTGCCAGTACTTCAGAAAGGCAAGAATTGATCATTATGGGGGGAAAGAATTCTCAAAGAACAAGTCATCAATTTTATTCGCTTTTTTAAAAAATTGAATTACAGGGGCAGCTAGGTGGTGCAGTGGATAGAGCACCGGCCCTGGAGTCAGGAGTACCTGAGTTCAAATTCAGCCTCAGACACTTACTATAATATTATTATAATACTAGAGTTATTGATAGAACATGGGGATGTCATGGACATAGCATACCTAAGTTTAAATGAAGCTTTTGACCAAGTCTTTTTTTAATATTCTTGTGAACAAGATAAACCTACACGGGATGAATGGCAATATAGTAAAGTAGGGTCATAAACGTTTAAATGAACAGATCCATAGATGAGTGACTTTCCTAGTGATATCAACTCAAAGAGAGGTCTGTAATGCAGTGCCCTCTGGCTCTGATTTCCTGGTCTTGTCCTATTGAATCCTTATTTTAGTGTAGACAAAGATAACATACTTATAAAATTTATATGTTATACAACAGTATAATACAGAGCTTATCTTTTAAATAATAGAGGAAGGATCTATAAATATTTCAGTAGGGTTAAATGATGGTGATCAGAATCCATAAAATTAAATTTATTTGTGATGAATTTAAAGTTGTACATCTGAACTAAAAGAAAATCAATTTCACAAATGCAAAAATATGGGATACTAGATTAAACAAGTAGTTCATGGGAAAAAAATTGAGGTGAAAATAAGTTTAATGTGATTTAGCAGTATAACCTAGCAACCACAAATTCTAGTATGATCTTGGGCCCCACTAACAGAATCATAATATCTATAATGATAGAGGCCATGGTTCTACTATACTCTAAATACTTTACAAGTATAAAATTCTCAGTTTTGAGTGCCACATTTTAGAAAAGATGTTGATAAATGTATGGCTACCAGAATGATGAGGGGACTTGAAATCACATTGCTGTTGTTATTTATCCTTTGTTTTTTAAGAGGGCCAATGACATCACAGGGTTATGTCTTGACTTGCATGTGAATTGGATTTAAGTGAGGTAGAGTTGCACAAAGTTGTCAACCTCACTCTCTTTTCCAGAGGCATAGAACTCCAGTGGCAAAATAAATGTCAGAACAACTGGCAATGGAGGACTTTGGTATCTTTGATGTCTCTGATCAAGCTTTAATTAAACATTCCCCATTACCTGCTTCAGTGTCCTTTATGCTTTTTTGGAAAAAAAAATTGTTTTCATCTGCTCATTCTTCTGGAGGAAGTCTTCACTTGGAGTAGATATTCCCCTAACTCACCCAGAGGCCAATGGGTTTGACGTCTATTGATTACCCTAAACCTGCTTTAGCCCATCTTCTGAGATGGCTTTATTGGAGTATGGCTGCTGAGTCTGAAACCAACATGAAGTTCAAATAAATTGGGAATGAGTTTAGCAATAAGAAGATAAGAGTTCAAGGGCATATTTACAGTTGTTTACAATTATTTGAAAGTCTGACAAGTTGAAGAGGAATTAAATTTGTTTTGTTTTACCTTAGAGCAAATAGACCTTGAAGCAATATGTTGAATTTGCAGAATGGCAGGTTTCTGGTTGATACATAGGATGACTTTAAAAAAATTTTTATTTATATGTATTTAAAATTCCTTTTTAAAAATTGAATTTCAAATTCTCTTCCTCCTTTTAGCACATTATTACCCACAAAAAATAATGATATCAATAACACCTATGAAATCATGTAAAATATATTTACATATCAGCCATGTCACAAAATAGCAGGAAAAATAAAGAGAAATTTGCACTCAAGAGTTCATCAGTTCTCTCTCTGGAAGTGAACATCGTTTTTTGTCATAGGTCTTTTAGATTTGTCTTGGATAATTGTGTTGATCAGAATAGTCTTTCACACTTGATTGGCATTCAATATTGCTGTTACTATGTACAATGATCTTCTGGTTCTGTTCACTTCACTCTGCATCAATTCATGTAGATCTTCTTAGGTTTTTCTGAAACCATTCCTCTCATTGTTTCTTATAGAATAATAGTATTCCCTCAATCAAATATCATAACTTGTTTAGTTATGTTTAGTTATCCTCAATAGATAAGCATCCCTTCAATTTCCAATTCTTTGCTACCATAAAGAGAATTGCTATAAATATATAGATCCTATCCTTTACCTTTGATCTCTTTGGAATACAGAGTGGTATTGCTGAGTCAAAGGGTAGCCATAGTTTTATGGCTAGTTGGCTATTCATTATTCTCCACAATGGACAGCACAGTTCACAAATCCACTAATAGTACAATAGTGTCCCTATTTTTCCATATCCCCTCTAGCATTTGTCATTTTCCTTTTGTCAAATTAAATAATATTATAGATGTGTGGTGAAACCTGAGAGTTGTTTAATTTAGATTTATCTAATCAATAGTGGTTCAGAGCATTTTTATTTGATTATAGTTTTGATTTCTTTTTCTGAAAACTGACTGATCATATCATTTTACCATTTATAAACTTGGAAATGGTTCTTATTTTTTATAAAATTGACTCAGTTTCCTGAGTTATTTTTATCAGAGAAACTTTATGATACCTTCTAACAAGACATCATTTCCCTGATTATTGGATCTATTTTTGCTTTTCCTTTGTCTGAGATCATGTTTTCCCCTCCCTGCTTTTTTTGAACCTTAGCTGAAATATAAAAGATTCTGCTCCAGCTCCTTATTTTAACTCTATGTGTGTCTTTCTGTTTAAAGGATGCCTATTGTAAACAACACATTGTTAGATTCTGTTTTCTAACCTTTTCTGTTTTCCACTTCCATTTTATGAGTGAGTTCATCCTATTCATATTCACCATTATGATTTCTAAAACTGTATTTCCCTTCAAACTTTTTTGTTCTCTTTCTCTTTTTACTTTGTCCCTCTTCAAAAGTCTGTTTTACTTCTTACCACTGCCTCGCATACTTCATTTTCCTTTTATAACTTTTTTTCTTGTATCCTATTCTCCTATTGGATAAATAGGATAAAATATATTTATATACCTAACTGTGTATATTTCATATTTATGTATATAATCTTTGACATATAAGAATTGCCCACCATCACCGTCCACTCTCCCTTCACCATAAAGCTTTTGCTGGCACATCTCTTTTATGTGAGATAATTTTTCCAATTCTTTTTCTCCCTTCTCCCTTCTCCCAGTACATTCCTTTTACTCACTCTTTCATTTTTTAAAGATCATCCCAATATAATCAATTCATATCTTTGCCCTACCTCTACATAGATACCTTCTACTTACCCTAATAATGATGGTCTAAGGAGTTACATGTATTATCTTTTCCTATATAAATGTACATATCTTATTTATTTATTATTTAACCTTATTAAGTCTCCCATGAGTTCTCTTTGCTTTCTTTTCTTCTCCTTAATGTTATATTTGAATGGAAATTTTCCATTCATCTCTGGTCTTTTCATTAGAAATGCTTGAAAGTCCTCAATATCATTAACTATCCATTTCCCCCCCACCAAAAAAAAGATTATACTCAGTTTTGCTAGATAGTTTATTCTTTGTCATAATCCTAGTTACTTTGTCTTTTGAAATATCTTATTCTAAGCCCTCTGCTCTTTTAATGTGAAAGTCACTACATTTTGTATGATTCTGACTGTGACTCCATAACATTTTAATGGTTTCATTTTGGTTGCTTGCAATATTTTCTTCTTGACCTGGGAGCTCTGGAATTTTGTTAGAATATTCTTTGGAGTTTTCATTTTAGGATCTCTTTCAGAGAGTGATTGGTAGATTCTTTCAATTTTTATTTTACCCTCTGGATCTAAGATATTGGGGGGGTTTCTCTATAATATCTTGAAATATGATGTCTAAGCTCTTTTTCGATCATGGATTTCAAGAAGTCCAAATAGCTTAATTATTTTTCCTTGATCTATTTTGCAAATCAGTTTTTCTGATATTTCAAGTTTTCTTCTATTTTTCATTCTTTTGGTTTAGAATTTTTATGGAATTCTTTTCTTCAGTGAGCTTTTGTACCCCTTTGTTCCATTTGATCAATTCTGCTTTCTAAGGAGTCCCTTTTTTAAGTGAATTTTTGTACTGTTTTTATCATTTGGTATGATTATAAGATGTTACCCTCTTCAGTATTTTCTGTCTCTCTTTTTACTATGGTGTTAATTCTCTTGTCATATTTTTTCCATCATTCTCATTTCTTTTTGTTTTTTTCCTTTACCTCTCTGATCTCTTTCTTTAAATCTTCCAAGATTTCTCATTGGTCCTGTGTTCAATTTGAAGTATTTATTTGAAGTTTTGCTTATAGTTGTTTTTACATTGTTGTCTCCTTTGAAGTTTGTGTCTCAATCCTCCTTGCTCCATTGTAGATTTTCATGTTGAATTTCTTTGTTTGTTTGCTCATTTTCCATCTTATTTCTTGACTTTGAACTTTATATTAAAATTGGATTCTGCTTATCTGGGGTGGGGGGGTAGGTTGTGGGAAGGCATTGTTCCAAGTTTCAGGTTTTTTTCCTTTTATGCTACTACTTTCTGAGCTACTTCTGAGGGTCTGCGAGTTTTCGATGCTTCCTGGTGTTATCCTGGGAGAGATGTGGTCACTACTCTCTTGAACTGTCTTCCAGTCTTTATTCAGGAAGAGACCTTTCTTCTTTGTGGCTGCAAATACCAGGTCCTCTATTCCCATGTTCCCCTTTAGCCATAAGTGGTAGTACTCCTCTCTTCTCTGGAAATGAAATTAGGGCCTCTGTTTGCTTGTGACTGACCATAAATACTCCTCTTTATCCTAAGAACTTCTGAGAGTAAGAACTTGTGAAGCTGCTGCTGTCACAGGCTCCTCCAAGGCCCACTGCATATGTGGCCATTGGTTGCTACCTCTACCCTACCATCCTGACTCTACTTCTCTGTTCAGTCCATATTTTTTATTAATATAAGGAAAAGATGTCCCCTCAAGATCCCAATCAATTCACTCTGATTATGAAATTTTTGTAACTCTCTGAAAAAAAAATTATGATGAAGAAAAGAAGAATGAGGGGCAGCTAGATGGCATAATGGATAAAGCACCGGCCTTGGAGTCAGGAGTACCTGGGTTCAAATCTGGTCTCAGACACTTAATAATTACCTAGCTGTGTGGCCTTGGATAAGCCACTTAACCCCATTTGCCTTGCAAAAACCTAAAAAAAGAAGAATGTTCAGTTAATGTTGCTGATGACAATAATAAGAGGAAAATGATTAGTAGACCATGAGAACTGAAAATGACCAGTCCAAGATAAGAGATAGAAGAAAAGAAAGGAAACAATTATATACATAGTCAATCTTTTACTACTAAATGCCTCAAAGGAAAATTTGTGGATGTTGAATTCACAAGTGTGGGTTTCTTTCTTTCTTTTTTTTTTTTTTTTTTGGTTTGTTTAACAACAATCTCAGCACAGTTTTGGAGAACAGCACCTTCCTGCTTCATGTAATTCATGGTTACATTACTTCAGTTCTTAAGCATGACTGTTTAATGATATCAACATAAATTTTTGCTTTTGTCAGGTCAACTCAAAAAGGACAGCAAAGGACGAGTTGGATCCTGTTCCTTCTCGTGCATCATCCATCAAGCTGCCACCTGTTCCCCAGCGGAGTAAGTCTCATATGAGGATACCAGAAAAAGGCAAAGTGAACTCAGATAGAACTAGCTATCAGGTGGTCAGTATTTTGTCTTGCTACATGTCCAGAAAAAAAAGAACTATCTTAAGCAAATCTCAAGTTTTCCTAGATCACCCTGCAAAACTACATTTGATGCTACTGCCTTTTTCAAAAAGGTTATTTTCCCTTCCAGTGATTTAAATATAGGATTATAGGTCTATAACTATAAGGGATTTCATAGACCATTTAATTCATTTAAGGAGATAAGACTTAGGATGGTTCAATCAATTTTATACTAGTGGAAGCAGAGGGAGAATTTGAAACCAAGATGCTGGATACCAAAACTAGAAATCTTCCTAATGCACTCCCCATGTTTCCCCTCCCCCAACTACATACATACTTCATCTTCATATATAGCATATCCTTGCTTCATGGTCAGATTTATACTTTCTCAATTTTTTGCTATTATAAGGACTTCACTCTGAAGCTGAAAACCTTGGTCCAAAAATCTATCCATAAGTTCTAGCAGGTGCAAAAACTGATGCAATTCAACTCTGAACACACACACACACACACACATACACACACACACACAGACACATTGATGAAATGTCAAGAAAAGGATTCAGGGGTATTGTCAAAGGAGAAACTGGATATGAATCTTCATAAAATCAGAAATGTCTATGACTTACTCATAGGGAAAGATGGGAAAGAAATCCTACTACTTGTCAAATGACCTGGGGAAATAATTTACCTTTTGGAGTAGTTAGGTTATAGGGGCAAAAATAAGCAAATTCAGATGGTATTAAAAAGAACAATAGAGTCCAAGTAACTAAACTTTGTTTCTGAGCTTGGTTTGGAGATCCTTTTCTAAGTACACTTCTAATTAAAGCTCTGAAAACCACACATGGAAAAAAATAGTGTTAAGCAAGAACATCTCTAAAAGGCTAAGACTTGCAGAAATGGAATAAGGAAGGTGATGATAGTGCCTGCATTTATTAGTTTGGAGTCATTCTCCACCCCCTCTGCCCAGCCTCTGCCTTTACCAGAGCTTTTGCCCAGTGAGAACAATGACCTGTTTAGCTTTATCAGGCAGCCATTGAATGAAGCAGAGACAATGTCCATTTTATAGAAAATTGGAATTGGGCACACCTAGTAGAGATCAGAGGTAGGATGTGAACCCAGGTTGCCTGACTCCATAGCCAGTACTCTTTTAAAAATTAAATTAAAATTTTAGAATAGTATTTATTTTTCTCAATTATATGTAAATGCAATTTTTAACATTCATTTTTTAGTTTGCTTTTGTTTTTTATTTTTTTGTTGTGGCAATGGGGTTGTGATTTGCTCAAGGTCAGACAGCTAGTAAGCATCAAGTGTATTTAGTATCATTTAAAAAAAATCTTAATTTTACTTCTTCCCTCTCTCTCACCTTCCCTCCCCCTGAGACAGTAAACAATTTGCTTTAGATTATATATGTGCAATCTTATAAAATGCATTTCTATATTAGTCATGTTGTAAAAAAGAAACAGATCAAAAGAAAAAAAAACAAAAAAACAAGGAAAGGGAAAATTATTTGATTCAATCTGTATGCAGACTCCATTAGTTCTTTGTCTGGATGTGGATAGCATTCTTCATCATGTGTCCTTTGGAATTGCCTTGCATCTTTGTATTATTGAGAACAGCTAAGTCCTTCACAGCTGATCATTGTGTACTGTTGCTGTTTCTGTGTACAGAGGTACAGTTTTGCTCATTTCATGTTGTATCAATTCATTTAAGTCTTTCTAGAGTTTTCTGAAATCTGCATGCTTTTAATTTCTTATAGCACAATAGTATTTCATCACAATAACATACAACAACTTGTTCAGTCATTCTCCAAATGATGGGCATTCTCTTGTTTTCCAATTCTTTGTCATCACAAAAAGAACTCATTGCCAGTATTCTTTGCATTATACCACAGTGCCCACAATTCCCTCATCTATATCTCCCCTTTAAAACATTTTCCCCTGTCTAATTCCTGAAAATTCAGAGATCATTTCTTTTGAGTAAAGTTGAACTGGGACAGTAACATAAAATAACTTGGGAGAGTAACTCATAAAATCTTATCAGTCATTTATACTTCAGGATAAATGTCTCTTTTCTTTTAGCTTTCCTAATAGTAGATTTATATAAGTTGACAAGAGGGAAAAAATAATGGAGTTACTAGAACCTTGATCAGATGGATGTCACCAAGTTACAAAGGGTTGTAAATGGGGGTGGGGTGAGGCTGAATGGTGATGGACTATGACACTGAGAACAAACTTTATTCATTCCTTGTCCCAGGAAACTTTGTGAAAAGACTTAAGGTGACACAACTGAAATTAGGGATCATTACTGACCTCCAAAAGGACCTGAATGGGGTGGCTAGGTTGCACAGTGGATAGAGCACCAGCCCTGGAGTCAGGAGTACTGAGTTCAAATATGACCTCAGACACTTAATGATTACCTAGCTGTGTGGACTTGGGCAAGCCACTTAACCCCATTGCCTTGCAAAAACCTTAAAAAAAGGACCTGAATAGGGAAAAGATTTGTGATGCCAAGTATATATGACTTGAGGGTTAAGAGAATTCATTCATCAGACTCTTTTTTGGTGTCTACTTTGTGTGGAGCTGCAGTGCTAGACACTGTGATTTAATGACAAAATTAACAGTCTTTGCCCTCAAGATGTTTATATTCTACCAGGCAAAGGTTCTAATAAAGATGTAGAATAATAAAACTGAAGCTTGAGGAGTATGTCTTTGATTTTCTCCTACTTGTCTTTCAAATTTTCTCTCCCTCCTTTCTAGGAATATTTCCTTTATATACAATTTATGGGAAGACAAAGACAAAAAATGCATGGGATAAGAAAGCAGGAATGGTTTGTGATTTACTTCATTCCAGGGAGTACCTTTTTCTACTGATAGATCCAGATCCATTTATGCTTGAAGTGTGTAGATATGTGTCAATATACATATGTGTCTGTATTTGTATCATATCCTTTATAGCCTGGTGCAGTGGTGGTGCAGTGAACAGACTATTGAAGATGGAGTCAAGGGGGTGGCTAGGTGGCATAGTGGATAAAAGCACCGGCCTTGGAGTCAGGAGTACCTGGGTTCAAATCTGGTCTCAGACATTTAATAATTACCTAGCTGTGTGGCCTTGGGCAAGCCACTTAACCCCATTTGCCTTGCAAAAACCTAAAAAAAAATTTTAAAAATTTAAAAATTAAAAAAAAGAAGATGGAATCAGGAAGACTATAATTTAAATTCTTGCCACATCACTTACTAGGTTTGTGACCTGGGCAAATCATTTAATCTCTGTTTGTCTTTGGTTTTTTCAACTATAAATTGGGAATGATAATGACACCTAACTCCAAGGGTAGTTGTAAGGATCTAATGAGACAATATTTGTAAAGTGCCTGATCCAAAGTAGGTTCTATATAAGTGTTTATTCTCTTCCCTTCCCTTCCCCTAAATGCTGGTTATTATCTGGTTGGAGGATTGAATGTGGGAACTGGAGTCATGAGAACATGAGTTCAAAGTCATTTTCAGACACTAGTTGTGTGACTCAAGCTACTTGCCTTTACTTAGCCTCAGTTTTCCCATCTTCAAAATCTGATAATAATAGTTTATTTTGCCAAGTTATGGGCTTTTAGGAAGGAATTTCTGTAAAATGATTAACAAATTTGACAGTACCATTTAATGTTCTTATAACATCACTAACCATAAAGATGGAAACTATCCTAAACTATGATTTGTAGAAGAAATGAGGAATGTTTAGCCTGAAGATAAAAAGACTTAGGGAAACATAACTGCCTTCAAGACTAGCTTTATAGTAGCAATACTAGAATGCTATGACTTTATTTGCAGCATTACAATGTGGAGGAGGTCTTAGGTTTGCTTTGCTTATAGTACTTGAGGAAGGAATTATGAACAGAGTGAAGATTGCAGATAGATTTAGGACCCATATAAATAATAACTTCTGAACAATTAGTGCAAATCTCAAAATAGAATGGGCTTCCTTGGGGGGGGGGGGAAGGGGGATAGATCATTTTCTCATCAATGGAGGTTTCTAAAGGGAAGCTGGATAACTTACTAGGATTCTCTAGTGGAGATTCTGTTTCCTTCTAGGAATGGGCCATGTTTGATTCTTGAGGTTTCTCCCAGCTATAAGGTTTTGTTACCTAAATGATATTTAGGTCAGAGTCTGACAGTACTTAACAGCTAACAAGTGCTTTTATTGTTTATTAGATGTAGTATACCATGAAAAGTTTGGGGAAATGAACTCAAAATATAGTCTTCTTAATTACCTACCCACATATTGTACCTTAGAAGGGAGTTATTGGGAAAACTAAAAACAAGTTAAATGGATTCCCTTACTAGCTAGCCTGGAATTTAAATGGTTGGCTCCTGGGAGGAATGGTCATTTAGGCAGCATTATGGAGTAGAAAATGACACTGATGATTATATATTTTGAGGAGACTGATGTCAAGAGATCCAGGGTTTGAATCCTCCCTCTAATTCTATTATTATTCCTTGGGTAAGTCACAACTTCCCTGTGACATAATTTTCTTATCTATAAAATGAGTAGATTGAATTAGGTGATCTCTCAGGTCCCATCTAGATCTAGATCTAGAATTCTATTCTCCAACTCAATTTATAGATGAGAAAATGGAGGCCCAAGTGACATACTCAAGATCATCCAGCTAGTTTAAAAGAAACTGTTCTGATTTTGAGACCAATGAGCTTTCCAGTTTGCCATGTTTTCTCTTTTTTGTTCCAGCTCAGTTCAATTCCATTAGTATTCAATGAGCAAGTTATTAATTGTCCTCAAACTGTTCTCCTAATTCGAGATACCTACCTTATAAAGGAATCATTTGTCATATTAAATGTTAAGCATCTTGAGGGGAAGGGATCTTTGTGGGGGTGATATATGCTGGAAAAGACTCCTGAATTCGATTCTTCATTTTACATATGAAAAAACTGAGACTCAGGGAGGCTACAATATCAGAGATGGGATCTGACCTTAGGTCTTCCTAGCACTGAGTTCCATACTGTATCTACTACACTCTGATACTTCTTTTCATCTCCTACAGTATCTAACAGAGTACATAATACATAACACCATGTGATAAAGGTTTGTAGAAGGAATATACTACAAAATATTATGAATAGACAAATATTTTTCACATATGTGTTTAGCTAAATGTACATCAGGCATATCCTCTGCTATATGAAGAATATATTTGGATAATGTCATTTGATGGGAAAGAGAGAACATAAATATAGAACAGAGTAGTACAGTTGCCACTTAGAGTCCTGAACTAATTCCCATTACTGATGTGCTTGAAGCTTTAACAGTTTTTGCTCAGTTTTTGTGACCTGAGTTGGTTTACTCCTCCTTAGGCATCCTGATTGCCCGCCAGTTCAAGGAGCTCATCCTGTTAGCACCAGACTTAGTGTAGATACTTGACAGGCTTTAGCTCTTTTTAGCTCAGAACCATAGCCTCAGCTTCCCACAGAGATTAGGATATACAGCCATATACATATCTAGTTCTCATTTTTTTCAAATAAGGAAAGAAGGTCTAGAGAAGTTATTGCTCTAGTTAAGAGAAAAGGAGTAGTAAGACACTGGGAGTTCATAATCAACAATGATTGGTACCAAGAGGAGTTTTGAGAATAAATCCAAGTTCTCACCTTACTTTCCAGAAGACCTAGTATTTGACTTTAAGACAGTACAGAACAGAGGTGAAGATATGGCTGTATAGTCATTTCTAAAAAATGTTTTAAGTTTGGTATTTTTGCTCAACCTGGCAAGAGATTATATTTTTGGATTACTTGTTTCATGTTTTAAGTCACTGATAATATGTGCATTTTTAGAGATATCTTTTATGTGCAGGGAAAAAAGTTAGCTATATTACATCTACATTATTTATTGAGTGTACCTTCCTATTTCCTTTTGAGGAGATGATGTACGTGAGCCATGCTGAAACTTTTCATGATTTTCCCCAAGACTTCAAGGTGCAGTTATAAAAAACTAGAAACAACCAGAAAGAGTTGGATTGTTCTTTTTAGAATTCCAGGTCCCCCCAGGACTAAACACTGGTCTTGGTATGTACACCCTGAGTTCAATCTCTTTAGTAAGAAAGGAAGTATCTACCACTGGACCAGTGCCAAACTACATAGGCAATGTTTGGTCTCTTTGTATAGTCCTGGAGTAGCAGCTGCTTTGGTGTGTTATTTGTCCTTCCTTCTCAAAGAAGACCGTGACATCAGGGAGGTGATACCATGAAAAGCACATGAATTGACTTTTAATGTGTGTGGGGGGGGTGCTATATAAAATCACCAGACTCACTTTCTCCTCCAGAGCCATCTGGGTCCAGTAGCCAGACATGAATCAGGACAACTGGTGAAGGCCTTGGATGGGAGACAATCAGGGTTAAGTGACTTGTCCAAGGTCACATAGCCAGTAAGTGGCGAATGCCTAAGGCTGGATTTGAACTTACATCTTCCTGACTCCAAGGCTAGTGTTGTTTTGAAGTAAGAGCAGCATGCTTACAGTAAATAGAGTGTTGGACCTGAAGTCAGTAAGACTTGACTTCAAATCCAGCCTCAGATACTTATTAGCTATGTGACCCTGGGCAAGTCAGTTTCCTCATCTGTAAAATGGAGATAACATTAACACCTGATTTCCAAAGGTTATTGTGAAGATAAAATGAAGTTCCTCACAAATCTTACTGAGTTTTTTTTTTCTGTTAGCTATTGTTGTTGCTTTTGTTATTATTTTGTTGTTTTAGCAAGGCAATGGGGTTAAAGTGGTTTGCTTAAGGTCACACATCTAGGTAATTATTAAGTATCTGAGACCTGATTTGAATTCAGGTACTCCTGACTAGGGCTGGTGCTCCATTCACTGCAACACCTAGCTGCCCAAATAATTATTGATTATATCAGTATTTGATATTTGATATAGCAGTATTTGAAAAAACCTGCAAATATTTTGATACATATATATTGCATAGCATTGTATTTTCAGATAATTTTAATATAAGTAAAATTATGACATAGGATTGTATGATTATGTACCAGTTGAGACCCAGAAAGAGTTATGAGATATATGAATATGTATACCAATTCAAAATACTTTATAATTTGCCATCTGTTACCAACTTGGAATTTAATGTAAGGGGAAGGAATCATTTCCTCTCCTTCTGTCATTGGCTAGCAAAGATGACAGTTAATATTAGTTAGTCCAGCCAGCAATGGCTTCAATCAACAATTTTACTGTCTGGCTCACTGGATGCTGATTGACCTCTCTACCATTCAGTGACAGCAGATAACAGAATCCTGGAAATTAGAAGCTTAAGGTATCCAACTCTTTTCTTTCCCATCCAATGTTCTAATATGAAAAAATTCCTTGGTAGCAATTAATATGCTAAGGTAGACACTGCTACATCTTGGATATTTCTGGAGAAACAGAGGATGCTACCAAGATGTCACATTGCATACATGTCTTTCTTGCTACTTTCGTGATTAGTTGATTGAGCTTAGGGAAGAAAGCAGGACAGTGAAAGTAGGAAGAGAAATGAGCAAGGAGACCTCCAGCTGGGATTTAGACATCCCCAGTTGGGGTAGAACCCCTAAATCTTCCATCAGTTATTACACCTCCTACAATGAGGAGTACAAATGCATTTAGGGTCAGCGGAAAATATAGAACTATAATTCCATATATTTTTTACACCAAGTCTCTCCTAATTCATTTTCTCCAAATATCTTATCTTTTCCCTAGATCTAAATCATGCAAGATCTCATATTCTTAAGTTTCCATTGGAGTTCAAATTATCTGAGTCACAGAAAAGAGACCAATTTATTCTTTAATCAACCCACCTTTTTGTTTTATTTTGTTTCGGTTTTTGGTATAAACTCTCCATTGGTTTACATAGCCAAATATCACTAGGTTAATAAAAAAAAGAATGTTCTTTAGTATTCTCTTACAAATAAATCTAAAAAATGTACCAGTCTAAGAAAATATTTTGTTTGTCCCTGTATGAAATATATTATTTAATGTTAGCCTATGATAAAGCATTCCTTACTCTGAACAAGTCAGTAAGAGCCTTTTTTCTAGGTTGATTTATATATAATAGGACATAATAATATAGTTTAATGTGTGGATTGATGTGGATAGTCTAATGTGAGTGAATGGCAACCATTCTATTGGTTTTATTTATTCATTTACTTATTTGTTGGTAATAAATGAGATTCCTCCCAATGTGACCACCACGACCATGGCAATTTGTGGGTCAATTGAACAGCTGGAGACCTTCATTTTTGCAACAATGGTTTGGGAACAAACAATAGGACCCTGAAAAAAAATCTACCTAATCCCCCTTTATGGTTTTCTACAATCATAAGTTGTCAGAGTCTCTGATTTCTTTGCCAGTGGGAGGGAGATATAGAAAGGGAGTCAGACTGAGAGAGACACAGAAAGAGAGGAGAAGGAAGGCAGTGGGGTGGAGAAGAGAAAGAACCATGATTTGAAAGAAGGCCTGTGGAGTTTTTCGTAATCCTACTGATAAAATGGATCTGTTGGATCCTTTTTTAAAGGAAACTGCAATGCTAATACTTCAATGTTTCAGGGATTCATGATCTTAACTGTGCAGGTGCTCCATCTTCCAATGCATAGAAAAAAACCCTCCACCCCTTAGTAGGCAGTTTCATGAGTTTCGATGACTTAAAAAAAAATCAAGCACCCACATGGTGTATAGCCCTCTAGTGATGAAATTGTATTGATAGAAAACAAGTGTGAAGACAAGTGTGGAAACTCCAAAATGCTGCATTCTGAATATTGACAGAAAATTTTAGGGAAAAAAAAGAAGTTTAAAGTTCAACAAACTATTGCCAATTTGGGGGACATCAAGAATAAATTTGGCTTTATGGCAACAGGTAACTCTTCAAGAAGGCATTATACCTCCTTCATTAAGGTATTGCTCAGATGAACTGGAAAATTCATACAAGAGAACAGCTGAGAGCCATGGAATGCTGGACACAGTAATCAAAATGGAAGTTTTAAGCAATATAAACTTTAATGGTTATTGAACTTCATGATGCTTGAGCAGAATTCTCCAAGGCAGGCTCATTCTAGGTCTCTACGGCAAATGTTTATTAAAGAAACAAAGTAATTCTTTGGATAATTCAAATGAAAAACAGTAGCAAAAGAAAACTCATAGTCCCTAGGAGTTCACAATGTAAATGGTGAAGAATAAGAATGTTTATTTTTCTGTTCTCTGGGAGATAGTCATCTAGGCTAAAAAGACTGAGTCTTTAGAACTGTAGATCTGTGTTCTAATCCTGCCTCTGTCTTTCTATATAATGTTCGACAATTCACTCCAGTCTGCTTATTCCCTAAACTGTCTTCTCTTCTTAATTGATACAGCAATCTCTACCTTTATTTTAAATTGACATCAGGTAGTAGATTAGACCACAAGGGAGTGTTTCTGAATCCTTGGGGGAGTGGGAGGGACATAAAATGCAAGACGTTGTTATTTTTATTAAGTCAGCTTTGACCAGAAGTTTGCATCTATTTCTAAACTCTCTACCTAAAATGGATTTGGAGATGGTTCAGTAAGAGTCACACCAATGATCAAAAGATCCAGAAATAGAAATTATTAAAATAGGTAAAGGAATTTGGGATTATTTTGTCTATAGAAGGGGTTGTGGATTTTTGCCACAATGAATCTGAAAAGAATGATAATAAGAGTAACACTGATTCATTGTTCTTCTTTTCCCATAAGGATTGATCAAGAAGAATTGAGTTTACAATGAATGAACTTTCACAGCATTTTTATAGAATACACTCACTAAAGTTTTACTCTGATGACTCATGTTGGCAAGAAGGCAAAAGCAATATGACTTTAGAAAAATAGATTTTGATAGGTACTACCAAACTAAAAAGAATGAGAATAGTATGATGACAGACTGTCATTTGAGGACCAATCTAGCTAAATTCAGAGGGGATGATCACCAGAAGATGGTTGATAACCAGGTGATAAAATTTTCAGTCTCAGAAATTTATGAGGCTTGAGAATGATAATCTGTGTTATTGCAGGAAGTATTCCTGTGAATAAAAGAATACTTTTCTTAAAGTATAAAACATAGACCAGGACCTGCTAACAGAAGAAGTGTGCGACTTTGTAAATATTTGCTTGAGGATGGTGATGGACAATTTATATGCTAAAGTTACCACTCAGCCTAGGTACCAGACAGCATTCAAAGACAATCTTTAAAAATCATCATCTTGCTGGAAGACATTAGTTCTGAAACTCACATGTCCTCAGATCATAAACCAACCCAATTATAGGATTTCATCATGCCTCTGAACTTCATCATGCCTCCTTGAGGATGGAGCCTGTCCTATGGCCTTATTTGTATCCTTAGAGATTAGCCTAATGCCTGACCCTCAGTAGGTGCCAAATAAATGTTTGCTGACTTACTCATTCAGTCTGCTAGATTCCTCTGACCCATGCCTGGGCCATGTATTTACTCTGTGCTCTGTTGTCAAATGCATACTCCCCTGTCACCTTTGCAACTCTTCGTAAAGGATGTATAAATCAACACTACCATCGCTATTCTAAAGGCCATATGGACCCACTCAGAATGCCTTATGGGGCCAGAGTTCCTATGCCCTGATCTCATCCTTCTCCATGTCATCCCATTCTCTCCTGTATCCCTATCTTATTCTACCTTGACCCCTGGGTTCTCAGTAATAAAATAATAGTAATAATAAATAATAATAGCAATAACAACATTTATGTACCTATGTATAGATATGTGTGTATACATGTGTATTTAAGTGCTTCAAGGTTTGCATATACATATATATATATATATATATATATATATATATATATAACCTTAAGGTTTGCAAAGCAATTTACATGTTAACCATTTTGATCACTGCAACAACCTTTTGATATAGATACTATTATTATTCTCATTTTATAGATGAGGATACCAAGGCAATGAGCATTTAAGTGATTTGCCTAGGCTCACAAAACTAAGATGTGTCTGAGGCAGTTTAATGCTCTATCTATTCTGCTACAACCTTGTTTTAAATTTCTATGGATGTGTTGTTTCCATTTTTGTGGCTTATAAGCTCCTTGGGGAAAGGTTATTTTACCCCCTTTCTCCCAGGACCTAATATTCCTGGCATACAGAAGATACTTAATAAATACCTGTTAAATTGGATTGATTTGGTGAGTTTCTCATCCTTATGTTGAAAGCCTTCTTTACAAAGGCAGACAAATTCTGTAAGAGGATTGTAATAAATCATTGAAGAAATTGAGAACTCCTAAGAAGAGTGATCAACTCAGTGGGAGGACAAGAAAAAATGATATATGAGGCACCACTAAAGGAATTAAGAATATTTGAATTGGAGAGGACAAGACTTGGTCAGGAGGTTGAGGAAGAGATAATAACTCTTCATCACCTGATGGGCTGTCCCTTGAAAAAAAACAAAACTGATTCTGCCAGGCCCCAGAGAGAAGAATTAGTAATAATTGGGACATAATCAGAGAATCTCAGTTGAATGGGACCTGAGATCAGTGAGTAACCAACCAGACTTTTTAAATCCAGTGATTTTTATTACTCCTTGGATTCTTTTCCAAATCAATTTTTTTGAAGCAATTGATTTTAAGTGACTTGCCCAGTCCTCCTGACTCCAGGGCTAGCACTCCATCCACTGTACCACCTATTTGCCCCTTTTAGTTGATTTTGATGTCAGATATATTTTCTTTGATTCAATCTTTTGATTTGGTTCTAATATTTCTTACTATCTCATGGAGTTATAGATTTCTGTTTGGTCCATTGAACTTCTTGGTAAACTTTTAGGTGCAGTTCTCTGGGGATGAAGGAAGTCACTATTATTACTCTTGGCTCTTTTGATTATTATTAAGACTGGTTCAAATGTCAGGGTTTTATAGGAATAAATATATGGGAGCTAAAGGGCCTATTTACCATGCAGATTGCTATAT
This sequence comes from Macrotis lagotis, assembly GCF_037893015.1. NCBI lineage: Eukaryota > Metazoa > Chordata > Mammalia > Peramelemorphia > Peramelidae > Macrotis > Macrotis lagotis. The sequence goes on from NC_133658.1 coordinate 647,023,141, forward strand.
TGATAGGAAGCCATCCTTCTTCTACTGTCCTCCAGTGAGAGAAAACTGCCTGCATCTAGGGACAACCCATTTCACTTGGCATATTTGTATTTTTAGGAAGTCTATATTTATGAAGCCTATTTAGGAGCAAGTCTATATTTGCTTCCTCATCATAACCACACATTGATCCTAGTTCTGCCCCCTTCTACCAAATAGAACCAATCTATTCCCTTCTTCAAATCAAAGCCATTCATATCCTCAACAGAAACAATTCCACTCTTCTAAGTCTTCTCCAAGCTAAACCTCTTCAGTCCCCTCAATCACTCTTCATAAGAAATCAATTTGGAGCATCCTTTACCATCCTGGTTTTCCTCCCCTAGATTCTCTACAGTTAATTACTGTCATTCCAAAAATGAGATGCCCATAAATGAATACAATACTTCAGATATAATCTGATCAGGCGGAGGATAGAAAAGATTACTTTCTTATTTCTGGAGTTTATGTATCTCCTTAAGGACCCTAAGGTTTTAATGGTTTTCTTAGCTACCATATCACATTACTATCACTGATTGATAATGAACAACATTAACCAATTAATAACTGTATGTTGAATCTAATTGGATTGAAGTCCATTCAAAATTTTTTCTAGAGTTAGATCAGATGCCATTGCCTTCATGAATTCTTCCTTGGTTCAATTAACTTGAGGTAAGCTCTCTCTCCTTTAATGACTCAAGTTACTTTGTTTATTCTTTTCTTTGCCTAACTTAATAATTATTTAGGCTCACATTTCATCTCCTCTGAAGCATCTTGAGGACTTTTCATCTTTCTATCTCCATTGCATTGCAGTTATACATACATTATACATAACGTCTCTTTCTATAGATGCATATATATATATGTAAATATATACATACATTATGTATGTGTGTAAATAAAAGCTTATGGAATTTCAAGAAATTTATAGGGCAAAGCTTTTTTCATCTCAGTCCTCCATAATCACTTCATATTCATTCATCAACCTTAATAATAAAAGCACTTCCCCTATCTCTTCATGTCTTGTTCAGCATATAGCCTTCCTTTCAAGGTTAATGAGGCTTACTAACTCTTGAGGTCTTGCTTTGTTTCACATCCAAGCTTCTTCTTTAGAAGAATCATAACCAAACAACTGCCCTTCTTCACCCCTTGAATTTGAGAAATGAGTTTAATAAAGAAATCTTGATCCAACTGTAAAGGGAGACTAAGGTTATGAATTCTTTAGTTTCCTCAAAGCCTCCTTCTCTTTCTTGGATGCTTGATACAATTACAGTGAAGCTAGTTTCAGGAGAATAACTGACATTTCATAGGCAGGTTTTGAATATGCACTCACAATAGTTTCAAGGTCACCTTACATTCAAGGGATTCCAAGTTGCCTATACAAAAAGCTAGTTCATCTAATGCAAGTCTTACTTATGCACCAAAGCAAGAAATCATTTTAATGACATCCTAAGAGAAGGGGGTAATGCATATTCTTCTTTGGGAAGTGTACTTGCCTCAAAGTTCAATTTTTCTTGGCAGGAATTCTATGCAGAATTTAAGAATTCTATCATTCTAAGGTGTACTGGAGGCCTAGTGATTATCAATCAATTTCCTATAATGGTTTCTTCTAGCAGATGTTTTTCCAGAATACCTAATCCCTTCATATAACCGACTGACTTATAAGTGTTACAGTGATCTGGAAGGGTAAACAATGGTGCATGAGTCTCAGGAATATAGTATGTATTCAAAAGAGAATCTGAATGTTCAGTCCCTTAAGTTTTGAAAATGTTCTCATTACTATATTTCATTTCCCTTCCACTGTTCACTTCTCTTCAGATTTATTATTAGTATAAAGTTCTCCATTTTTACAATATCACTCCTCTCAGCTAATCAACAATCATTTATGAAGGACCTATTGAACAAAAGGTACTATGCTATATTTTCCCTCAGAGAGCTTATAGTCAATTAAAGAACATAGCATGTATAAATGTAAGTATAGCATATATATATATTGCATATATATTGTTTATATATTTCTATATCTATATATTCTATATCTATATAGATATATGCACAATGATAGCCACATAGAATTCGAGAGTTAAAAGGGACTTCAGTGGCCATTCAGTCCAATTCAAACATGAGAGTGATACTCATTATAGGTCATTAGCTTCTACTCAAAGAAATCCAAGGAGGATGAACTACATAACCTCTTGAGGAAGTCTATTGCCATATTGAGATGAGGATATTAGCATATAGAGGTAACAGGTAAGGTAACAAGTGGGGGCAGTGTTTGGTGGTTGAAGGAAACAAGAGGTTATAAGAGGAACAAATGATGGGAGAATTTGTTTCAAGCATAGGGAAAGGAAACAAAATGTCACTTGTGAAGAATAGCAAGAAAAGTAATCTATCTGCATTTCAGAGTGTGGGAAGATGAATAATGTGCAACCTCATTGACAATAGATTGAGAATAAGTTATGAAGGACTTTAAAAACCAAAGATATATATATATATATATATATATATATATATATATATATATTCCAAAGGCATAGTTTTTCTGTATGCATTTTTTAAAAAATAAAATGTTTAGACCTGTACTTTAGAAAAATCTCATATAGTTGGATGGAAAAAGAGATAGATGGGGAGAGATCTGAGGCAGGGTAGCTAAGCAGGAGGATATTGCAATAAGCCATATGAGAGGTGTTGAAAGACTAAACCAGGGTAATGTCTGGGCAAGTAGAGAGAAGAGAACAGATGTTGTGGAGGTAGAAATGCCAAGATCTGACAACTAATTGGGTGTGTATATTGAACAGGAGTGAAGAGTTGGGGAAGTAACAAGAATTATAAGTCTACAAGACTGGGGAGATGGTGATGACTTCAATAGACAAAGGGCAGTTCATAATAGGGATTTTTTTTTGAGGAGGGATGAGTTCTATTTAGTATTTATTGAATTGTCTGTCAGACATTAATTTACAAATATCCAATACATATTTGGAGATGCATGACTGGAGTTCAGGAGAGAGACTAAGGCCAGCTATTTGGATGTAGGAGAAATCTGCACAATGATGATGATTAAGCCCATATGAGATGGTGAGGTCATTAACTGAAAGAGGATGAAGAGGAGCAAATGGTCAAGGAGAGAGCCTTGCCATATAATCACAGAGGGTAAGTAATTACAATATGAATGATGAAGCAGAAAAGTATAGGAGAAAGAATAAATAGGAGAATGAATAGATAAATAGGAGGAGAATGAATAGAGAAAACTATCAGGAAAAACCCAAATCAGAAGGAGATTTAGAAAGAGAGGGTGTGGTAAGTAGTTTCAATAGTGTAGAGAGGTCAAGAATGATGAGGACCAAGAGAAAAGACATTGGATTTGGCATTAAGAAATCATCAGTAACTGGAAAAAGTAGTACTTGAGTGATGTTTGAGAGTTAGATTGAAGAAAGTTATGAAACAAATGTGAGGACACAAAGTAAATGCAACAAATATTTACAGATTTTGCTAGTTTAGCTATGAAAGGGAAGATTTAGAATGAGGGTGATGATAGAGTTTAGGGTGGTGTTTCTTTTTTTTAAGATTTGAGAGGCTTGGATGTGGGTAAGTAGTAGGTATGGACACAAATGATAAAGATTAAAGATTAGAGAGAGTAGATGATTAAAAAGGCAATCTAGAGAAACTGGAAGGGGTATTAAGGATAGGAATGGTGAGGACAAGAGTCAACTCTTCATTATAGGCAGTTGGAAAGGAGAAGAGTAAAGGGGATGATGTCAAAGGACTTTAGGATATAAAGAAGAAGAGGAAGCTCATAATCAATGGCCTCTATATTCTCAATAAAGTAAGAAGCAAATTGATCAGCTGAGATGGTAAGGGAAAAGTATGGGAAATTCGAGGAGAGATTAAGTTTGGAATAGTCCCTGCAAGGGCTGTGGTAAAAGTGGATCAATAAATGATCAACAAATATTTATGAAGAGCTTTCTATGTATATCTGGGGTCATAATGAAAGGCAAAAAAAGAGACAGAAACAAAGAGTTCACATTCTAATGAGGGGAAACATGCAAATTTCTATGTATATATGAGATATATACAAGCTATGTTATTAACATAAATTTGGAAACTAATCCCACAGAGAAGGTACTAATGGGAAGGTTAAAGGAAGTCATAAAAGGACTCCTGCATAGTCTGAGATTAGAGCTGAATATTAATCAGAGAAGCTCATAATTGGGGATGAGGAGGGAGAGCATTCCAGACATGGAAGACAAGCAACTCAAAGGGTGGGGATGAAACAACCCAGAGGTGGAATGTCTTATATAATGTATAGCAAGTAGTCCAGTCTAGCTAGAGTACAGTTTGTGGAGGAGAATTGAAAGGTAGGAAGGTGCAGATTGTAAAAATTGAATAAAGCAGAGGTTTTTACATTTGATCTTGGAGGAAACAAGGAACCATTAGAGTTTTCTGGAGTGGAAGTGGAGGAATATGGTCACAGATACATTGTTTTAGAGAAATCACTTGAATGGACAATGAATTGGAGTAGGGAAAAAGTCTTGCTGCAGGGGGACCAATTAGAAGGCTGTTTCAGTTGTCCAAGTAAGAGTTAATGAGTGTCAATGCTAAGTGCAATTCTTACATAATTTTACATATGTTACCTAAATTTGTAGTGGATTCAGTGAGCATGTTGTTTTTCATTTCCAGATCCATTCAGAAGCACATGAGTAGAAACAGAAGTAGAAGATAGGAAGGATCCAGTGCTGAAGTTTGGCAAGGTATAGGAATCAATGAGAGGTCAAGGGATTAGAGAACAGAGGGGAAGATCAGCAAAGATGATATTATCCACACAACAGCTCCTAGAAAGATATAAACAGAATCCTAGACAAAGTAGTAGTCAGGAAAACTAAAGAAAAACCACAATGAATCATTTTTCTAGTCCTATCAAGATGACGAATTTGGTTCACAAGTATTGAGCAAGGATAGGAAACTATGAAACAGGTGTGATTCTGAAACTCTATCACATTGACCCTGGAGTGGAATCTCGGATTTAATACCCTTTCAGGCAGAGATCACTGATGGTCTGTCAGTGTTCTGGAGTAGGATATCAGATTTAATCCCAGGGAGAAGATGAGAGTTGGGCCAGCAGTGTTCTGATCTGGAGCCATTTCTAGGATTGACTGGTGAATGAGTGATGAGGGCAGAGATTGTGGGATCAAGGGTTAGCCTATGGTTTGATTGCTCTGAACCTGCACAACCTGCCATTTTCTGATAGAAGCTAAAGGTAGCAATTCTCTATTGGCATTCTACCCAGGGAGCCAGTCATTAGTTGTATTGCCTAGACCCAAACCAGGATCTGGAGACTGGAAGTCCCAGAGTGTAGCAATAATATCATTTAAGGCTGAACAAGGTGTGCAATTAACTAGCCTGAACTGCCACTGTGATCCTTGATAGTATACAATACTAGTAGTATAAAATATAGTTGTAGGACCCTTCATAATACAGACTAGGACTATACAAGTATTGATATTCTCTAAAGAAACATGCAAATATTGGGCTTAACTCGATGTCTCAATTCAGGGAAAAAAAGCTTGGGAGAACAAATAAAAAAAAAGACTCCCATAACAAAGACCTATTTTGATACCAGACATACTTAGAACCACAAACCTAAAAGAAGAGAATAATGTTACAATACCTATACCTAAATAAGTAAAGAAAAACCCAGTTTGGTTAAGAATCAATTAGTATTCTTAGAAGAAATTAAGCAAGTGTTTTTTAAAACAAGAATTTGAAATATTATAAATGAAATTAAAGTACTAGAGAAAAAGAATTGGAAAAGAAATGAGAGTTTTGGCAGGAAAATTGAAAGCTTAGTCAGAGATACAAACCATACCAAATAAGACAGCTTGAAATTTATAATGGACTAAATATAACAATCCATGAGACAAAAAGAGATATTAAAACAAATCAAAGGATTTAAAAGACATAAGAAAATACAATATATAATATTAAAAAATCAATTGAGCTGGAAAACAGATCAAAGAGAGATAATTTAAGAATTATTAGACCAGCTAAAAACCATGACCATAAAAAAGTCCAGAAATTATATTTCAAGAATCATGAAAGCCCAAATTTATTTGAACCAAAGGTCAAAGTGAAATAGAACCTCCTAAATTACAAAGTGAAAATTCCTCAAAACATCATAGCCAAAATCTAGCACATTCATTCCAAATAAAAAATTCTACAAAGATACAGAAAGAAAGAATTCAAGTGCCAAAAAGCCACAGTTAGGAATACAGAAGATTTAGAAGCTACCACTACAAAATATGGAGAGCTTAGAATAAGATATCCCAAAGGTAAAATACATAGACTTATAACCAATAATGACTTCCAGCAAAACTCAGCATAATGCTATAGGCAAACCATGAACTTTTAATAACATTAAGGATTTCCAAACATTACTGATGAAAAATACTAGAATTGACTAGAAACTTTGAAATGCAATCACAAGAGTCAAGAGAAATATAGAAAGGCAAGGATTAGTTAGCAATCTAAATGACTGAAGTGTTTATATTTTAAAAGGGAAAAATGATATGTCCTCTTAGAACTTTCTCACCAGGAAGAAAGAAGTTAAATAAGACATAGAGCTTGGGAATGGCATGATTATGCTTTGATTCCTTAAAAGAAGGAAATAAGATTAAAAAAATAGGAATACCCTAGGGAAGACATGTGAAGAAAATTTGAGAAGTTATCTTACATAATCAGACTGTACAAGTAGAAAACAATATAAATAAAGATGAAGGGATCATGGGAGTCACCTGAACCTCATTTTCATCTGAAACAAAGGAGGTAGAGCACTTGCAATACAAAGAGCTGGTAAAGAAATACATTAAATTCAAAAAGAAAATAGGAGGGAACACAGAAGAAAGGATGAGAAGGAAGGTAGATTCAGGGAGAGAGTAATTATAAGAGAGTAGAAGATGTGTGTAAAGTTGAATGAAATTGAGACTGAGAAGATAGGAAAATTAAATTAGAGTAGTGGTCAGGGCCTGGGATTATATGAGGGATAGAGGTATTAAAGATCTCATTGAATTATCAGAATAAATTTAGAGGAGCAAGAAAAAAAGGAAATATTTTCTGAAAAAAGAATTTTGAAGTTTTTGGTCTTAGAAGTAGAATAAATAATGATTATACAAGCATCCTCGTAACTCCTTTACCTCTTTGTCTTCAATTAATTTAATTCAACATATTAAAAGTACCTACTATATATAAAAGGACAGGATGCAAAAACGAAACAAAATTGTTTCTGGCCTGTAGGAGACTATAGTCTGCTGGGAAGATACAACACATACACAGATGAATAAATTCAATTTAATTTAAGGAGTAGGAGAACTAACCATTAGGGGATCAGGAAGGCTTTTACATAGGAAGGGTCACTTGAGCTGAGCCTGGAAAGAAGTTAAGGGTTATTAAAGGTAAAGATAAGGAGGATATGGGGAAGAGCCCAGGCAAAGCCACAGGTAAGGGAAATGAAATGTTAAATTGAGGGAATAGTTAATAGATCAGTTTGAAGGGAATGCAGAGTATGTGAAAGGGGATATGAAATGTTTGGAAAAAATAGATGGGATCTTGATTGTATAAGGCTTTTAAAAAGAAATCAGTAATTTTCCTAGAAGCAATAGGGAGCCAGTGAAGGTTTTTGAGCAGAGGTGTGATTAGATTAATAAAATGGTATTGTGTTGAAAATGAAGGGAAATAAAAAAAATTAAAAAGAAAATGAAGGGGAATAAAGGAACCTGCTGCCCTGTCTCCAAGAAGCTTAATGTCATAGAAAGTAGCATGAATAGACTGAAAGATTAGTAGTGGAGAGGATGATCAATATGAGGGATAATAAATAGTAGAAATTAATGATGCTAAAGTAGAGGTAAATTCAATCTCAAAGTTATTAGTGAGACTTGATGAAAGTTGATTCACAACTCATAACTACAATGTGGCCTGGCAACAGTATGTTTTGTCCAAAATTGCAAAGATTAAAATAGCAGTGTATATTAACATATAGCTGTGTGAGGAAGTCTATGAATCAGAGGTTATTGTTGTTCAGTAGTCATTTTTGAAGTGGACCAATAACATCATGGGTCATATTCTGACTTGCATTTGAATTGGATGTAAGTGAGACAGAGTTGCAAAAATTGTCAGCCTCACTCTCTCTTCCAGAGTCATCAAAGTCCAGTAGCAGGACAAAAGTCAAGACCACTAATGATTCCCTATGTTGCAGTGGATGACCTTGGCATCTTCAATATCCAACCAAGCTTTCAGTATTCCACAAAGCCTGCTTCAGCTGCCTTCATGACTTTTGGAACAAATTGTTCTCTTCTACCATTCCACTAGAGGTAGTCTTCACATGTTGGGATAGATATCCCTATAATTTACTGACAGGTTTGAAGCCTGTTGGCTGACCTCAATCTTGTTTAGTCCATCCACTGAAACAGTTAACTGAGGAGTGACTATTGTTCATGCTATAGTTTCTTGGAGTAACAGGTTGGGTGAAGATGAATATCAAACATGTATGAGCAGCCTTGAAAAGGACTCAGCAAGCCTTCCTTTCTAAACATCCATATACCCAGAACTGGAATAAAAGAGAAGAATGCTGAGAAACATTTTAGTAAGGATCAAGGGTACAAATGTGTCTAGAATATGCTATCTAAGCAACAGGAAATAGAGTTCAGGAGACAAATCAAAGAATTGGGATCAAAAACTGATGAGACAGAAATCTTCAACTATCCTATGTATTTGCTGAAGTTCTTCACCAAAAGCAGATCATCTGATATTCTGATGGGTGTTCATAACAATTTCATTCTTCAAAAGGTGAAGGAAGTAACTAGGAGATTGCTTATTTTGGGCCTTAATCTGACTAATAAGAAGGGCCTGTTTATGGCATATGAGAATTTGGGGAGGGAGGGACTACTCCATCATCATCATAATTGCAATAGAGAGGTGGAAATCTGCATCTAGATATTGTACCTAGATTTATGGAGGGGTAATATTCCATGTATTCAGCTTCTACAGGGAACTACTACTGTCACTCCAAAAGGCATAGGAGGTTCTCAGGAGTAGAATTCTATAACACATAGACAATTCTTACAAGAAAGAAAAAGTTGAGCCATCTAAAGATACTGATGTCTCTTTAGGATGCATAGGAAATTATCTTAAATTCTATGTTACAAATGATGACAGAATTCTATGTTACAAATTCTATGCTACAAAATGAAGACAGAAATTGAGCATGGGATTCATGTTCAATATCAGATGTCCTAAAACTCATGAATATTAAAAACAATAAAATATTTAGGTGGGAGCTCTTAAGGATAAGATTAAAGAACAGAAAGGACCATTGCTTGGGGTGGATAGTGAGATGATAAGAGACAAAGAGAATAGTTAGAACCTTTCAATTCTCATTTTGCTTCTTTTTTTTAATCACTGAAGAAGAACCATCATTGGATAGGGAAGGACATTCCTCTGATTCTCTGTACTTTCTCTACTCTGCATTATGCCACAGACCAGCCCCTGACTTTCTTACACTGAAAGTTTTCTCCACTCCTGTGGCCCAGTCCTCTCAGAATCTCCTAAGTAAAGTGCCCAGGTCAGTTCCTCTACTTGTGACTTTCCAGTCTTCTTTCTCCTCCATGCCTCAGGTAGGGAACTTTTCTACTGACCCTCCTTCTTTTTCATTTTTTAGTATCCTTTTTTTATATGTTGTTTATCCATTAGCATCTAAATTCCTTGATGGCAAGGACTGACCTTCCTGCTTGCTTGTGTTTGTATTACCAGAATTTAGAGGATGTCTGGTACACAGGAAGCATTTAATAATTTTTTTTTTTACTTCAGTTGACAGTTAAGTGAAAAATAAGGGATAGTGAGTTCTCAACTGCTCTTACTTCAAGTCACCAGGACCAGACAAAACACTTTCCAGAGTACTAGCAGAATTGGTTATATGATTTCTGGGGTATTTTCATAAAGAAGAGAAAAGATATTGGTGACTGGAAAATTTAAACCTGATTTTAAGGGGGAAAAAGAGTATACTGCAAGCTATAGTCTTTTAAGCTTGACTTCAATTCCTGTCAAAATTTTAGAATATATTATTAGAAAAAATTCATTCGTGAGCATTCAGAATGTTATTTTACCCTTTCTTAGAAAATCATTAAACATCTCATGAGCATTAAAATTTACCATGAGTTCATTAATAAAAGATCATATCAGAACAATCTCATTTTTTTTCTTTCTTTCTTGATCACACAACTAAATTAGTAGATAAGGAAAATGCTGTCAGTATAATAAATCTAGACTTTAGCAAAACATTTTATAAAATCTCTCAGGCTATCTTTCTGGAAAGATGGAAAGATCAAGAATGGCATAGAGAAACAGATTCAAAAATAGTGAAAGTAATGATTAATATCCACTTCTAAATACTAGTCCTAGAGGTTCAATATGTCTAAAAGCAATAAACTGAATCTGTTAAGATGAAATTTCATAAGGCTAAAATAGCATTTGTCACTTAAATTAAAAAATCAACCACACAAACTAGAAAAGTTTATTTAAAAAAAATCTTGGAATCAGAGTGTACTACAAATTCAGTATGAATAAATTATGGCACGATCTTCAGAAATGTTAGTGTAAGCTTAAGATTGCATTAAGAGAAATTCCCAAAGTAAGGGACATGATAGTGCCTTTGTACTCCACATTGGTCCATCTCTGGTTTAGTTCTGGGCTTTATTTAGCAAGGATATAACTAACTAGCACAAATTCAGATAGTTGATTAAGATACTATAAAAAAAGATACTATAATAAATTAAAGGAATCAGGGATATTTAATCTGGTGAAAAGGCTTAGGGAGAACAATGAAAATTGTCTTCAAGAAATCATTTTTTATAATTAATGGATTACTAGTTGTGGGGTCAAAGAATTTGGATTTGACTCCTAACTCTACCACTTAAAACCTATGAGATCTTTGGAGTAAGTAAACATTTCTATGTCTCAAATTTCTAATCTGGAAAATGAAGGATTTGACCTAGATGACACCTAGACCCTTGCCAGCATTCAATCTATGATCCTGAGAAGCAGTGGAAATGGTTAGAAATGGATTTTTACAAGGTATTAGGAAAACTTCCTAACAACAGACCTGTCTGAATGTGAAATGTGCTGACCTTGGGAAGTAATTAGTTCTTAGTTACTAGTGATCTTCAAGCAGAGTTGGATATGACCGCTTGCCCAAAGTGATCCTATTCCTGATCTTGTGCCTGTTGGATTACATGAGTAGATGAGAGAGGTCTTTCTCAGTTTTGAGATTTTGTTATTCTCAGGTCATCTTGCTTTATCTTCTTCCTTTTATAAATTAGGAGACTGAGATTTAGAAAAGAAAGAAATGACTTGTCCAGAGTTACATAGCTAGGAAGTGGAAGAGCTGGCACATGAATCCAAGTTTCTGACTGTGTGATCATACTCTTTCTCGATCACCTGTTAAAAAAAATAGATTAAAAATAAAAATAAAAAAAAAATCACAGTGCTTAGGTCTCCACCTTTTTTCTCCCAGATTTGTGTCTCACTACTCTTCTCCTTATACCATGTGTTCCAACTAAACAAGACTAATATCTACTCCCCAAATACATTCTATGATTTCCTGCCTCTGCTTTGTTCATACTGTTCTTTCCTTCTGGGTTGTCCTCCTTCCCTACATTGTTATGACTTCATGAAATCCCACCTATCATTCAAGTGATACTGCCTTCCTGAAGTCTTCTTTAGAACCTCTCCATTGGAGGTGGTCTCATTCTTCTCTAAACTTTTAAAGACCTTCATTTCTATCCTTCATGCATTTATGATAGTTTACCTTTTCTTTTAGCCATCTGTGTATTGACTTCACCATGTCAGTTCCACTTCCCCCCCCCCCCATCAAGTTGTTAATTTTCTTAAAAGGGCAAAAACATTGCCTCATTCATCTTTATGTGAGCATATAGATGCTCAATAAGTATTTGTTCTCTTAATAAGTATACAGTTATCTTAATAAAGCAGTAACATAGGCAAATCATTTAAACTCAAGGGATCACTAACCAAAGACCTTTAAGTGGGAATGGTACTAAATGTTTACCTCCTGATTTTAGAGGACTCCTTTCCAACATCTGAACTCCCAGAAGACACAAACCAAATTTGGATGCTTTGGAGCAGTTGTACATCATGGCACACCCACTGCATCTGGTAACTGCCTGTTATTAGCTGCACTTGGTATGACTTGATAGAGCATCAGGCATCCTGGGATTTATTAAAATGTAAATGACAAAATACAGAAGAATGTTCAGACAATTGGATTATTCCATTGACTGAATGTTCCAATACTGCTTCTATTTTTAGCAAAGCAATGGCGGCTCCTGCTGTGGAATGCTGAATGGAATATTCCATTCCTCCTAGATAGGGAGAGCTGGGATAAAAGAAAATTAAACCTAATTATTTAAGATTTTTTAATGTGCCTTTTAAAATAAAAACTTAACATAGTTTATCAATACCATATTTAATAATGTTATATCTCTGGTATATAAGAATTATATATTTTTAATAGTGTTGATTCAGTGACATTTGGGTCTGACACTTCATTCATGAATACTAGAGTAAATTTGCCTTTGACTTTGGCCTTGACTTTGTTTTAGGCAGACATCATATGATGCACTTGACTGGGTGTGTCTGACATGAACACATAATATTTGAGGTTTTTTCATGAAAAAATGGCATTATTTAGCCTGGAGAGGAAAGAGGTGAGGGATGTCTTCAAGGACATGAAAAGATTTATTATAGCAGAGAATCTAAACCAGCTGTTTCCCATCTTCATAAGGAGCAAGAGGAAATGGGATTAAGCTGCAACATGAGGGATTTAGGCTAGACGTAAGAAAGAATTTCCAAATAGTGAAGGATGTCAGAGACTGGATAGGTTCCACTTTAAAAACAAGAAAGACTTTTATCTGTCTGGAAAAGGTTAGGCGTGGCTTGTCTGAAGGAAAAGTAGTAGACAAGATGACCTAAAGTTCTATCTTCACCATGAAATCTGTGATTCAAAGAGTTATGTATCCATATAAAGAATTCATGGAAGTGAGCTTATTTCTCAGAGTTGTTATTTTCTCACATGCAGTTCTTGTAGTTATCAGAACATATTGTCAAAGTCATGGAATTAGAGAATCTATGAGCTAGATGAAATCCAGGGGTCATCTGTTCCAACCTCTACTTGAGGTCTGATTATATTCTCTGTGATATCCTAAAATTGGGTATCTGCCCTCTATCTTAACATATCCAGGATAAGAAATCTACTGTCTCATGAGGAAATACATTTTGTTTTCCATCATCTCAAAAGTGCCAGGATCTTTTTCCTTAAAATCAGATGAAATCTTCTTTCCTGAAAGTTCCATCTATAGGCTCTGGGTCTGCCTTTGGAGTCAAATATGAGTCTACATTTTTTTTCACATATCCCCTACACATGTTATTTTTTCCTCTGCTATGAAAAGTTGAGTTAAATTGAATATAATAAAGTAGGTGGGTTTACTTTATTGTACTCCTAACCATTTTTTTCTTGCTACTTCAACCCCCTCATGAATAATACAAATTTAATTACTGAATATCCTTACAACTGTGTGTGGCTTAAGGGGGAATTGGATGGGTGTAGAATGCATTGACTTTTGAATATGTTGAAATGGCATTATAATTCCTGGAAAGGTAAGGCACTTCTTTACTAGTCAATTTAATTTCCGTAACTTTTAAAAAAAAGGTTCATTTTACCAGTAACAAAGAAAATTTAAACTTCGGAAAGATCAGGTTTTACCAAAAGAATTAGCAGAAATAATTGGAATACAAACTGACTTCAAACTACAATTTCTGAAACAAATTAAACTGTGACAACAGAGTGTTGCATTTTCCTTGCTTTGAAGATATTATTCATTTCTGTCCCCATGCACAATATCCTATTCTCCTTTACAGACTATGAGACTTTGGTCCCACAGGCCAGAAACTCAAGTGCAATGGTGGAGAAATAAAGCAATTATCCTGCTAATCAGGTCCAAAGCTCTGAAAAAAGAGAGTTTGAGGAATAAAACAATATAGGGAGATTGGGTCCTGAGAAGAATTTTAACTATTGTATCATAACTCTCTACTCTCAGTGCTTGTATGGATGCAGGTTAAAAGTGGGTCTTTTGGAAGAATCCAGAGAGATCACCATTTTCCCTCTGAAGAGTATTTAGGAATCTTAGTCTGTGTGTTCCACATGACTTCAATCATCTGGATGAAAACTAACATTTAAAATCAATTATTAAAATATCTTGGGGGCAGCTAGGTTGCACAGTGGATAGAGCATCATCCCAGGAGTCAGGAGGACCTTAGTTCAAATTCGACCTCATACACTTTAATAATTACCTAGCTGTGTGATCTTGGGCAAATCACTTAACTCCACTGCCTTGCAAACACCAAAAAAATAAAAATAAAAAAATAAAATGTAAGTCTAAGGAATTCATTCTTTGGGGCAGCTAGGTGGTGCAGTGGATAGAGCACCAGCCCAGGAGTCAGGAGGAACTGAGTTCAAATCTGCCCTGAGATACTTAATTACTTAGCTGTGTGGCCTTAGGCAAGTCACTTAACCCCATTGCCTTGCAAAAATATGTTTCCCTTTTTAAACTTCATTATGGTACCCTCAGGAAAACACATATCAGTGAGGTGGTTTCTTATTCATCTTGATTTCCATGTGGATTTTGAGAGCTCTGGAATCTTTGGTCTTAGCTGGTCCTGAATAATTTTAGAATGAAATGAATAAAGATTCAAGGAATCGATACAAGTAGTTACACAGTTGGTACATACATTTTTATTGTAGGAATAGGTGATACATGTGCTTTTCTTAAAGTATTCTCAGGTACATTTGTTTCTTTGTATGACTGATCATAGATACAAACAGAATAGATGAGTTGCATCCAACCACAAATTAATTTTTCAAAAAACATTTTGAAAAGAGGATAACCAAAGAAGATATGAAGTCTATGTCTACACAATGACTGATGTGAATGGAAATGAGGGGAAAAAGTCAAAGATATGAGGGTCTAACCAAGAATTGATATAGATAAAACTTAAAAAATAAACATATTTACAACCATCTAGAAATTTAACTGTGTAGATATGATCTAAGAAATTTTCTTGAACTGAGATTTCCAGTGTAAACCTTTGCATTTATCTATATAACCATTTTGAGAATTGTCATTGCTGTCTCCATCAAGCTCTAAGTTAGGTGCTCCTGTTGTAAATGACATTTTTCTTGGCACTATTTTTCCACAGCTGAAGTATTCTTGAGTTACTTGCATAGCAAAGTGAAGATTATAACTGCAAATAACTATTGATATTTGCAAAAACATAAGTACTGTTGAAATAGTCATCTATAAATATGCAGAGATCCTTATTAATACCTACACTAAGTACATAAAACTGGTTAAGAAGATCTTCATTAGAATAGTTAATTTGATTATATGTACCAAGAGCCCTGACTTAGCTGAACATGTCACTGAAGTCACTGTACCTATGAAAGGGTCATTAAGTGGCCTCCAGGGATGTCCCTGTATAAACATCTGGATTGAAATATGCTTATTCACAGCTTGCCATTTCTCTCATTTAGATTGTGTCCATAAACACTAACAAAACTGAAGAGTTGAAGCAACACTCTAGACAATGGAAAGCCAATAATACCTAATCTAGGGTCAGAACTATATGGCTCGGCTATCTCATCTGATCAAATTCAAGTTTCCAATTCATTTTACAACAAAGCATAAAGAATGAAAACAAACCACAAGATCGAGAATTAGGAAATATAGGTGTTATGCCTTATTCTGCCTTATGGTCATATGGTCGTGGGTACCTTTAGTCACTTAATATCTCTGGGCCTCAATTTCTTTATCTCTATGATGAAAAAAGAGGAGATAAGAAAGAAGTCTGGACACTAATTCACCTTTTCATCTTTCAAATATTCAATCAAGATACTATCATTTGTCTTTGTGGGAAATTCCCTCAAGAATTGACCTTAATGCCTCTCTGATTTTATAAAACTCCAGGGGATAAACGAGTGATCCATTTGTTTGGTATAGAAAAATTTTGAGATTCAAGATAACAATGGTAAACATGTGCCTGACTTATTTTGATTTTGAAATATATAAAATTCTAGAGCTACCACTTGACTGGTTTATGACCAGAATAAAAAAGGTAATAAATCTAACCATAACTCCTTCCTATTTCCACCAAATACCTTTATCATCCTTACTAGAAAAGGAATCTCCTCATAAATTATAGGTTCTCACCATGTAAATGGTTGCTTGGAATAGGTTCTATTGTCCAAGATATTTTCTGTTCCAGGTTAGTTAACTGGTCCCCCAATAATGCAATACTGCTTTCTACCTCTTTGTTTTCATTGTTATGGATTCCTAGGAAGCTCTTTCCCTCCACTTCTATTGAACTAAATCTAACATATACTCACAACCTAGATCAAGTCTTTGACCTTTCATGAAGCCTCATCTTTAACCCATAATTGTTCCTTTCCTCTGAATTCCCACATTATTTATCTGGTATTATCATATATGTTAGTTATATATTTGCACACATGAAGTGAATCTTCCAACTATTCTGTAAATTTCTTAATGGCAAGGGTCATGTGTTAATAACATCTTATACCAAATTCAGGACCTTGCTTCCAACAAATGTTATTTAATTGAATAGCATCATTTGCATTTTTGGATGCTGGATGTATAACTAAAAGTATCTGATACCTTAGAGAATAGAATTTACCTTTTAAGATACTTCTAACTCCAAAAGGGCTTTGTTTTTTTTCAGGTGCCCCAAGGTCACTCTCAGAAGCTTAAATTAATCTATGTTGTAAAATAATGCTGTGTTAACACAGTCTTGGATCCTAAAAATATATGAATCAACAAGAATATTGAAATTACCCTATTTATCACTATTAAGAAAAAAAGATGAGAAACGGAAATTCAAATTGTATTTAACAGAAAAGAGGGATACACAGAAGGAATGGATGACGGTTCATCAGGAAGGTAGCTGTTGTTACAGATAAAAGTTTATCAGATGTCTTGGCTTAGAGAAGGATTTTGATTTTACTCTGTTTCCTGAGATGATTCCAACTTGCTCCAAGATTTCTACAGGCTGGAAGTTCACCTTCTGGATGTCACTTTTAGTAAGACAGATGTTTGCTGTTAATCATATCCTTTGTTTCAACACCTTAGGACCTTCAACATCCATTAATATGGCAATCTCTGCAATTTGAGTCCCTTGATTAGGAAAGGATTTCTGTGGAAGGGTTTATTAGATCAGCTGAAAGGAGCATTAGACAAATACTCAAGAAATATATCATAGGACACATCAGAACACAACAGAAAACATAATAGGAAGGATATCACATTGATACCTTGTTGACTGTCATTTTCTATACCTGTGAAATATCATATATATATATATATATATATATATGATCAGTATATATATATATATATCATCAAATATATCATCAGTACAATGACATTTATATTTATTTCATGGTTCTATGCTGAAGTATCTATCAGTCATTCAACAATACTAATTGATGGTCTGACATGTGCCAAAACCTTTGTATTAAGCCCCATGAAAAGATTTAAGAGGGTGATTCTTCTCCATGCTGTCCTAATAATTATGGAAATAGGGCATACATGAAGAGATCTCTGAGAGATCACAACCAACACTGCAAATTGATATATCTTTGTGTAATGAATGTTGGAACAATGTTATAAATAAACAACATAGAGCCAGAGAAAACTCCACACACAAAAAAAATTATCTTTGAGCAGAATTTGAAGTAAGGAAGGTATATTACTTGGGTGAAAGGGAAAAAAAAGGAATTCTAAGCGGGGTGATAGCATATGCAAAGACTTGGGACTCAAGAATGAGCAAGTCACCTCAAGCAAGGTTCCTTTATTTGAGCAGAACATCTAAATCAAGGTGTAATAATAGGTGATGGAATCAACTGTGGATATGAATGGAGAGGAGGAAGGTGGCCTTAAGGAATGAGAAATATTGATGAGAGCTTTGAAGCACGTGCTGAAGAGTTCAAATATGGTTTGTGATATGGATATAATGTGGATAATTGGGAATCAATTTAGACTTTGGAAGAGAAGAATAATATAATACAAATAAAGAATTATAAATATATATAATTAAAATTAAATATGCTTATAATATATAAATTAAATAAGCCACCCAGGAAGCAATTTGAATAAAGACCAATGTTAATCACAAAATGTTGAACTAAAGGGAAAATAAGTCAGGAAATATGTATTCAAATCCCAGTCTATCTTTTATTGATAATTTGACCTTAGCAAGGCATATGACTTCTCCAGGTCTCAGTTTCCTAATTTATAAAATGAAGGAGTTGGATGAAGTGGCCTCTATGATACTTCCCAGCTCTAAATATGGCCCCACATTCCTATGTGCTTGTTATACATATTCTCAGAGTTATAAGGGATGGCTTTTGGGGAAAGGGAAGAGAAGGGGCATATTGGGAAAACCAAATCCAAAAGATTTCCATAAAAATAAGAAGCAAAAAAAAGAAGTTAATAATAACAATCATAAAAGCAGAGTGGTATGGTGGCAGGAACACTGGATTTATAGTTAAAGAACCTTAGTTTAATTATGCTGCTAATTTGATCTTGTACAAGGTGACTGACTTCTCTGGGTATCAGTTTCCACATCTTGTAAATTTGAAATCCCTTCCAACTCTCATCCTTTGTTCCCATATGAATGAATGTTAAGGGTTAAGATTTAAACCTCAGAGAAGGAATGTCCTCAACCCAATGTCCTGTCCTTTCTATTCTTCAACTGTGACTATTTCTGATACTTTCTCTGAGTGAATTATATCCTTTACTAATTTCAAAATAAAGTCAAAATAAACCTAGAGAATACAGGGAGAATAAAATATTACTTTAGAATGTCAATTATTGACACAGACACAATCCTGATTCTTGTATTTCTTAGCTTTTCTTAGGGTTCTACCTCATAACCTGCCTCATAATCTCAAAGCTGGAAGATACTTTAAATGTCATGTAATCCAAAACTCTTATTTTATAGATGAGATAATTTAGTGAAAATTGTTTGTTCTTAATTATCAAACTAGTATTATACAAATATATGAAGCAGATTGGAAGGTTAACAGAATGCTTGCAATGGTAGTCTTATTAATATAGGTATACTATATATGTTATATATTATATATGTATATATGTAATTGAACTGGAGGCAATGTACAATGGAAAGACCATTCTTTCCATTTATTCTTAAGTCAGAGTACCTGTGTTCAAATTCTGCCTAAAATGCTTATCAGACTCAGATATGATCTTGGCAAGTCCCCCCTTTGAATCTCAGTTTCCTTCTCTGTAAAATCAGGAGGTTGGATTAAAAAAGATTTCTTATAGCCCTCAATCTAGGATACTATACTCCACTAATCCATTTCTGCATGAAATTAAGAATTTTGGATAACTAGCACAAAGGAGTTAGATTACAACATGAAAATGGGATATGTTTGTATGGGAGTATACAAACACAAAAGTGTTTTTACAGCCTTTGCTACAATAATCAGAGGTGAATTTAAATGTTCTTAAAAATATAGGAAAATCAGGTCAAATGATTGCTCTTTACAGAGTTAAAAAAATTCAAAGAGCGTTCATTAGATACCTGTTTATTTAATATAGAAGATGTGCTTTTGAAATTTGCATGCAAAATATTGTACTTTGTGTATCTGTATGGCAAGGTGAAACATCCTGTTTGTATGTATATATGCATATATGTAACATATATGCTCACATATATGATCAGAACTGGGCATTTTAAGAGATCTTAAGATATATCCTTTTGTAACCCCAAAATCCATTTTCAAAATGAAGCAATTTACCCTCAATTTATTTTGAAAAAATTTAATAGTGGCTTTACTTAAAGCAAAGAATGTCTGTAATTATACTTTTCATTCTCTATCATATGTACTTACATATAGACATATTCCTATATGTGTGTATATATATATATACACACCACATATATTTAAAAAATACCCACATGTATGTATACAAACACATGCACACATGCATGTATGTGTACACATGCAAAAGGCTTTCTGGGATCCCTCCATTATCTGGCATGAATCAGGGAGTGAACTCAGGGTGGAGGGAGTGGTACTGCATATACTTGTAAGCTCCTTTAGAAAAGGGTCTATCTTTTGCCTCTTTTTGTATTCCTATACTTACCACAGGACCTAACAAACAGTTGGTGTCTAATAAATGTTGACTGATTGATAATGTGTATATGTATGCACACATATAATTATATTTATATACTTCACTTTATTTCAAATGTAGTCCTTCTCTAGGTATTTTCACATGTCTTGGTATTATAATTATTTACAATTTGAGAATAATTGAATTCAATTTTTGCAAAGAATTTTTGCCCAATCTTGTCCAACATTAATGGCAGGCATGTAGTAAAGAATATAAATCTTACTGGTTTTATAACCTTTGTACCTAAAGGGATAGGATAGATTGGTTAAAAAATTTATAAGCATAAATGCTAAGTGTTTTTGGATTTATGCCCATAACTGTTTTAACTTGCTTACAAATTAAACCATTTTAAAAGTGTCAAGAGAAGTGAATATTTAAAATGGGAACTCTTTTGGCCATTGATAAGTGAATTAGTTGATTGTTGGGTGTCCTATAACAACATGGCAATTCAGGAAAGCATAAAGAACACTAGACCAGGAGTCAGAAAATCTGAGTTCCAATCTAGCTTCTCACATTTATGAGTTGTATAATTATGAACAAGTCATTTCATTGTAATATCATTGTAAAATGATAAAATATCTCACAGGACTATAGTTGAGGCAAGCACCCTCTAAACCTTAAAAACTCTATAAAAATTATCTATTATTCTTCCAATGTTTCCTTTACAAATTCTAATGTTACACTCTGCTTTACAATGCATTTTAAAAAGAAAAATGGTACTCAGTTTGATGAGAGGTAGGAGGAATAAGTATAAGCAGATGTACCACTGAACTTCAATCTTCTACTATGTGGCAGCTAGGTGATGCAGTAGGTAGAATGCTAGGCTTGAAATTTAAAAAAAAAACATGAATTCAAATTTAAATTCAGCCACTCATTGGCTGTATGACCCTGGACAATGCATCAAACTTCTATCTGCTTCATATTCCTAATCTGTAAAATGGGAATAATAATATAACCTACCTTCCAGAGATATTGTGGGGAATCAAATGAGAAAATATTTGGACTTAATAAATGCTGTTTCTTTCCTTCCCTCCCTCATTTTTAATCAAGTTGTTACCAAACTATGAGTTGCCATTTTCCTTAGGTTTTTAAGCTTATTTATTTGGACTGAGTAATATTATTTACCAACCTAAAATTGGTCTCAAAATGCTTTTTCTCCTCAAAGTCCTGGTTGGTAAGGAGATCAAAATCTTGATGCCTACATTTCCTCATCCAACACATCTCTATTATTTGAAGGCAAATGATCTTTTAATTCAACAAAAAGAACCGGGGAACTTTGACTTCTTCACTTCCTCAGCAACCAAGGGCATGTTCCAGGACTATCAGATAACCATTATTTCATTTGGATTTTTTTTAACATGGAGAAGACATTTTCAGGGACCTTCTCTGGAAGGAGTCACTTTGGGATATCAGGAGTTCTTTGATACTTGTTCAGATACACAAAGACAATATGGTCTTTGAATATGACCTGTCGGAAAGTTTTAGTTACTCACTACGTATTATGCAAGATGAAGAAGACAGGTCCAGAAAGTGTATTATTTATTGTCATTTAGTTCTAATCATATTAAAGTAATGTCCTAGCCTAGGGTCAATTTTTTTGTCATATCACATTATGATTTCAACAAAAGAAATTTATTTCTCTTTGATAACACTTTCTATCCTAATATTATCTAGTGTACTCTTTGTCTAAAAGAAGAACAAAGCCATAGTCAGAGAGATCTGGGAAAGTTTTTGCAATCAAATCAAATACTCACAATCATAACCATTAATTTGACAATTATCCAACATCTAGACCACAACTACTTACTTAAGGATGATTACCTTTACCTTTCATCTCTAATATTATATAAGCAAGTGTCTGCGGATCTCAGACCTCTTCATATTTTCGCCTCATACTATTTACCAAGATTATATTTTGGTCAAAAGAGAATGACTTTTAAAATATCCCCAGGCTTTACCTACTCATGAGTCATTTCAAATGACGAGGAATACATCAGAAAAAATGCTCAAGTAGGCAATCCATAAAGGAAGCAACACACAACTATGTGCACATTAGTATAATTACAGATTGCAAATTATATCGGATGTCTCTAATAACTAATTTTTTGAAAGCTGATTCCACTTGAGATTTCAATAGCAACCAACATTTTGCAGGTGGCTCCTTCTGTACAGTATCCAAAGAGAGTCACTCCCCTAATGATGTGCTTATAGCTTGCAATGCAAAGCTATAGCTCAAGCTTAAAGACCACTGAAATCCAGCTTATACCTTGATCCGACAAGGGTATTCTTATAAGATATTCCCCACAGTAAAATTTGGTATGGTCATTTTCTTTTAAGCCTTTGATATAGGAAGTGTCTGATTGCTTTTAGCTGACAGTTGTTTTTTCAGAAAAGATAAATAAGAGGCACATTTCACCATAAAGCCACATTAGGAGAAATGGAGGAAGCTATATATGGCTATAAGGTATGTATAGAAACCAGAAGCCAACAGTACTCAAAGCAGTTTATGAGAGAAGTGCATCATGGAACTGTTGATCATATCTCTGAAAACTGAGCCCTATATTAAATTTTCCTCTTACAGACATTTGATCAATTTCTTCTTAAAAAACGATTGCTCCAAGGTCCCCCATTTTAAACTGGTAGGTTTTTTTCACCTTCTTTCTATAGGTTGAATCACCAAAAACATAAATATACATGTGTGTGTGTATATATATATATATATATATATATATATATATATATGTATATATATACACATACACACACACACACACACACACACACACACACACATTTGTGACCTTGGTGAGACAAGGCTTATTATCCTAGTTGATAGAATCCATTTTCTCAATTTCTTCTTAAAGATTTTTCTGCTAATTAGTTAAGAATACTAGTGAATTATTTAATTATCTGTACTTTTATGCAATAAAATATGTTGTCATATCACATGCTTTATCACGCTGTTGCTGCTCACACTTAATGATGCTTCTATAGTTAGCAGTTTCCTTTGTTCTGCTCAGTAAGTGGTTTTCGAAGGGGGTGGGCTAAGAAAGGGAAGAGTCTTGGGGTTTGTAAAATCAAATCATACATGCTTAGTGCACATGCAAAACTTTATGCATTTACATGAATATCTCTTTAGAAATTAAGTTGCAATTCCTTTTGGAATAAGTTAGGGGGTTCATGTCAGTGACTATAGATGCAACCATAATGACATTACTGTACCTTGGACATCTCTCCAGTGCATTTCCATCGCAGTGAAATGGTAAAACGACAGATTTAATTTTTTTTAAATCAGCAAGGAATGTCTTTAACAAGGAAAAGGTAAATTATGATAATTACTCTGAATGGTTGGATCCTTGAGCATTACTAATTAGCATTTATTGCCTGGATTATAGAACAATGCGTGTGAAACCGAACTGAGACTGCTCTTTTATCTCATCGACTGAAAAAAGGCAATGGAGTAGGAAGGCAGCAAAGCCAATGGAGCATCCATACTCATTTTACTATCTCTCCTTCAAAGGGGTTCCTGGCTCTTCAGCAAATAAATGCTGAATAAATATATATTGAAGGTGAGACTCTTAATATTCGTGACCCATTCATTGAATAGCTGGAGCACAGATTTGTAAGTAAAGTCATGAATGTGGTTTGGATAATTAAGATGACAAAAATATTTTGAGGTTCTTTAGGGGTTTTTTTTAGTTTGATTTTTTGTTGTTTTTTAATTTGGGGGGGAACAGTGGGGAATAAGTAATACTGAAAGTTAAAAAATGAAAAAAGTGTCAGAATCTGCTTGTTATAGGTATTATTCAATTGTTCTGGAGGTGCTTTGGTGGTATGGTAAAACAAAGAATTTAGCTGTAATGAATCTCTGCATTAAACCTGAGTAAGATTTGAAAGTCACGTCTCAAACCATACTTGTTTTTCTCTCATATAGTCTACAAATGAAAATCATTTAAAAAACTAGTTTCCAGGACAAGTTTCCCTTTTAATTTAGGAGTTTATAATGGAAGAGACTCTGGAATTAGAAATCAATTAGGAATTAATCAGCAGACCAGTACCAGCCACTTAATTATATGTCACTCATATAATTTGGCAATTGGATACATGAATCCTAAATAACTTGGCAGGTATCACATAGTGGATGTGAGAAAAAATAAGAGTGAACTATTCTTAATATGTTCTTATATCTCCTTAACCATGGACTGTTATAACAAGTGAAGAAAAATAGAGCATCATAGAATTTTAGACCTGGAACTCAATACAATCACTCTTATTCCCGCTAGTCTCCATCCTTTCCCTACCCTTGGCTTCTTTTAGCTTGAAAGAATAAGTTTGAGCAAATCTATGAAGAGCTTAAACAGACTGTTGAAAAAAATTAATTCTGCTGAATGAGCAAATGCATTTGGAATGCAGAGATGCAAATAAGATAATACTTTTCTTGCCTTTCTACATACTAGACGGATTAGCTTAGAATGTTAAATTTGATTTTATTAGAATATATTAGCAATGTTTTAATTAATACTAATCAAATATTCTCTTTCCCCAGGGCTTTGTGTGTTCCCTACACTAAATCATCTGTCTTTTGGGAAAGGGAGCAAAAATAAAACCCAAAACCCCCAAAATTAATATAATAAGGATTTTATAATATTCCTCATAATCATCCTACATGCAAAGAAAAACCATGAGCTTTTCATCCAATATAGCTGCATGCAGTTCTCATGTGTTCTAGATTTACAGGCACTGTTATATTCATCTGTGCTCAATACAAGCAAAATTACTGCTTTGAGAAATGAAAATATTTCTCATTTTCTTTGGGGAAGGAAAACCTCAGGTTGCCGGAAAGGTTGCTGGCTAGTTGGCATTATTTTTATTCTTTCTGGAGCTTTGAAGGACAATTATATTTTCAACTATACAGGTTGTGGGATGGTGCCTCTTTGGTGACAGAACCCCCCCCAAAAGAACTCGAATTAAAACTTGGTGAAGAGGTGTCCCCTATGAATCGAATTGTAAATATGTGCTTCAAGGAGGTAGTGCATTGCATTTCTCTTATTATTCCCTGCTTTTCTCTCAAGCTTCCTGTTCTTCTGCCTCGAAAAGCTCCAGTTCAGTTCTTTCTCTGCACCCCCCCCATTCCCCGCCTTTTTTTTTTTAATATGCCAAGCTGGATTTGCACTTTTAAAGATCAGTATCAATAAGGCCCTGCTTGTTTCGGTTGCACTCTCCCTTTAAAAGACAGCCCCCTCTAATTGATGCGTCTGGGCTAGTCTAGACTGGTAGTGATTGAACCAACTACCAATTATGTTATTCATTTCACTGAACTTCGCTGATGGGCTCCGTGAAGGAGAAGGGGTGTCGAGAAACCTGCCCCTGCGGTGAGGCAGTTCCCTGCTGCTGAAATAGAAAATCCTATGCGTCGCTATGCACTGCCAGATGCCTATATGATCAATTGTACAAGAGCAGCCTCGGCATACCAGCCATCTACTTGAAAATGTGTTTCAAAGGGGAAGGAGGAATAGAAAGATTTTTAATATAACCCATCCCATTAGATCAATTTTTTCCTACATCTTACATTCCATCAGAATTATATTCTACATAGTTGGATAAGCATCTTTTATGTGCATATATTTTCTTAGAATCAGGTGAGTTATATAGCCATTGGAAAAGGGAGTTTTATATTTTCCATATCTCTTATATATACATATACGTATATATACATATATATCATGTGCCAACATATGCCCATAATTTGAATAGACTGACTTTATAGACATCAGAGATCAGTGTCTAGTCAAAATAGATAAAATACAAAAATAACCGCAGTCCATTGTTGTTCAAACCAAAGAAACTCCTTTAAAATTAAACATCTCTGTCCTTTTAGACTCATTTAAGACCATCAAAGACTGGAAAGCGTTATTTAAAATCACGCTACTTTCACAGCAGGTTTCAACAAAAGATATTCTCCAATTATAGCCCAGTAAATCTTTCCAGTTCAGTGTTCTGATACAAAATGGTCTCTCGCCTACCATTTGGATTCGATGACAAAAAAAAAAGCAATAAACACTTATTTTACAGGAAAAGAACAATCTCCTTACCCTTTTGATCATAGATATAAAATAACCATACAAATGATAGAAAGGATTCAGAAGGAGAAAGCTTTTGTAGTCAAAGGTTGGTTCAGATTTAAATCTTTTCTTTTCCGTAAACAGGAGGCAAATACTCTCGCAGGGTCACTTAAACTGCTTTAATTAAATTGTATATCATTAGGCGTTCAAAATAGAAAGGTAAGTTACTGCTTTTATTCATGGGCTGTGAGATTTAGCTAAATCACTGAAAATGCCCTGTAAGGGAAAAAAAAGTTACCTTTTCAGAATACTAACAACTAGGTAGTGTTATCAAATAATCTAGGATAAATATGAAGGTTTGGTTTTGGCTATAAATTACTTTTGGTAAAATTCAGCTTTGAACAAGGGCAGTTTTTCTCCCAATTTAAAGAACACTCATGGAGAAATATTAATAGCTTTAGGTTTTTTTTAACTAGTAATCTGGACATAGAAAACACAATTCTAACCTTCACTACTTTTAATCCCATTAGGCTTTGTCAATTTTTTTTTAAATCACTAAAGTACATTAGTGTTTCTTTATTCTCTTTTTTTTCCATTTTAGCTCTGTTCCCATCTCCCCACCCCTTAAAAAACCTTTCATGCTAGCACACAAATCAGGTCTATTAACACTCCCAACTCATATCTTCCCAGCCGAACAGCAAGAAGAGTATTTTCAATACAATCATTCTGTCATTTTGGATTGTAATCTCAGTTCTAGGATTGGTTTTGACACAGATATATGGATGCATATGTGTACATGCATCTGTATGTATCATACATATATTGATGCATATATTTTAATTGGGCATAAATCTAAAATTAATTGTTCAGTTTCAAACTTGGAGGCATGGGGCATGCTGGGACTTCAGTTGAGATGTTCTGAGGTCAAGCACCAGGGTACTGAGCTGTTCTTGTTACGCTCTGATAGTACTGTGTGTTGCTCTCAAGGAAAAGAAAATGTAGATGATCTCCACCAGCCTCAGACATAAAATGTATATGTATACAGACATATACATATATAAATATAATTATAACTCTTGAATATCGTAACACATTTATATACACTTTAACAAAAAAAATGTATAATCTATCACCTTCTAGTCATCTGATTTCTAACAATGAGAATTCTAGAGATCCACTCATCCATTTCACTCAAAGTTTATTTCCTTTTGTGTTTGCTTAAAAACAAACAGAAAAAAAAAGTTCCACCAAATATCCCAGATGCAAAGGCACAACTCACAGCTCCCAAGAGCCTAACCCGTGGATTTAAACGGTAAACATCACAAGTTAGGGTCTCAGGGATTGAGAGGGGCGCAACAGACATTCCTTTCTTGAGAAGAAAAAAGAATCTCAAACAAGAATGACAAGCAAATTCTGCTCAAGGTTCATGGCTAAAATACAATGAACAGGTGGAAAGACATCTTCTCTTTGAGCCCTGCTGTTAAAAAATGCACATTCCATTTACTTGAAGATATAAGAATATGAAGACCTCTGCACACATGTTCGCATGCTCATATACATACCTGAACACAAAACCATGACCAAATAGCAGACTCTCTCACGATTTAGTCTACTAAAATGGAAAATACAGAAACATTTCCGGAAACAACTCTGCCCTTTCTTTTAATGATCATAATGAGGATTGATTATATATTAAAGCTTTAACTTAATTTTAATTGGGGAAAAATTAAATATAAAGAAAATGTAAGGCATCTCTGTCCCCCATTGGAGGTAGAGAGCCCGGTAAAATCAGATAGACCAGATTTTTAGGAAGAAGAGACTCTGAGAAGAAGCAGTTTAGAGCTTATGAAAGTATAAAAAAAGAATATCATGGAGAAACTCACCCATTTGGAGTATCGAGGGGCTTCAGCCTTCAGGAACAGCAGCCAAAAGAGGTGGGGAGGGAACAGGAGGAAGCCAGGGTGAGGTATTTCAGTGGAGAGGACAGGGGATAAAGGCTGAGACTGGCAGGCAATATTATATTGGGTTTATCGTTCTGCAGTTTGCAGTTTGACATAAGAAGGGAAAAAAAGCAAAGTGGGGCACAAAAAGGGATACAAAACAGCCGACTATTTCTTAAAATGTCCAGCCAAAATCCCCAAGGTGGGGGGGGGGAGCCTAAAACTCTCAACAGCTGCTTTTTTATCCCCTTCCTTCTTTCTCTCTAGTGTCCACTTTGCAAGTCCAGCAAACTGCGGCCTCCTCTGCATCAGCTGCTTGGTGAAAGCCAAGGCCAAATTAACCAGAGACTGTCATTCGGGAGACATAGAATGAGGCATGGCTGGGGGTGGAGTGGAGGGGGGGGGTCAAAGTGCAGGAGGCAAAGGAAGGCAGGAGAGACATCGGGGATCCTTCGAATTCTCTTGCCGACATTTCAGGGAGAACCTGAAGCATCACCCACCCCCTTCCATCCTGGATGACAGCTACTGTTATTTTCTTTCCCCCCTCTTACTGTGAGATGATCTTTCCTGTGCTGAAAAGCTTCCTGCGCAGCCTCCAAAAATAAGACTACTCAGAGGAGGGGAGGGGAAAGGGTGGAGGAAGAGAACTCTTCGATTTCTCCTTATTTTTCTTTCTTTCTTCCTCCCTCCCTCCCTCTCTTCTCTTTCCCCCCTTTTCCTTCTTTTCTCTCTTTCTCTTTCTGTAATGTTTAGGCCTCGGCAAGGTAGATGTCGGGTTGGCTGAAGATGACAAAGCAACTGCATCGAAAAGAAAACTCACAGGGGCCCTGAGCTCTCCGTAAAAAATGTGAAATATTATCCATTCATTTCCTTATGCAGCTGAAAACATTTAAAGCCCCAGGCTCTCTCCTTCTCTACCCACCTCCCCTCCCCCCTTTTAGTAGAAACAGACGAACAATACAGCCACATTATATCTCTCTACTTCTCTCCGCTACATTCAGGAACTGGGTATTTTACCTCCCTTTCTTCCTCCCCCCCCCCCCCACCTCCTTTTTTTTCTCTCACCTCTGTAGGCTCCCTTTAAGCCAAAGTCCTCCTCCGTCCAGGGTCTCTCCTTCTTCGTTCTCCTTTCCTTCTTCCTCTTCCTCTTCGAAAAGTCAGTCCGTCATCATTATGCCCCCCCCCCTCTCTCTCCTCACCCCCCCCCACACACACACACTGTCTCTTCACCTCCCTCCCTTTCTCTTTAAAAAAAATTTTTTTTAAGGCTCTTTAGACATAGCACCATGAAGTGCCTGGCTTTGAGAAAGCACATTTAATCTTTACTGGCTCCCCTAGGTTTCACTGAAGAAGAAGACGAGGGAGGAAAAAAAGAGAGGGAGAGGGAGAGGGAGAGGGAGAGAGAGAGGGAGAGAGAGAGGGAGAGAGAGAGAGAGAGAGAGAGAGAGAGAGAGAGAGAGAGAGAGAGAGAGAGAGAGAGAGAGAGAGAGAGAAAGATTGTAAGGGAGGCTGCTGACGGACAGCAAGCATCAGGCACAAATCAGCGACGAGTTGAAATTTCCTAGACCACACTGCCCCCTTTCTTCTCTTCCCTCTCACTCAGCTCCTGGAAAGCCAGAGTGTCTGGTTACAGGAGGTTTTGGGTCTCCTTTTGCCAACCATCATACAGATTCCTTGCATGCCTGCTTAAATCTCTAGCAGAATAAGGAATCAATATCCCCCTCTAATCACCTTTAGCTCTTCTACGGGTTTTTTTCTCCCCCTCCTCTCTGAGAGTACAGTCCCTCCCCCTCCCCCATTTTCATCCCCTCCCTCTTAGACTCCTATACAAAGCTGCAGTACTTTTATTTCTCACTTCCTTCCATATCTTGGAGACAAGGGCTAGAATCAAGCATCTTTTCTAATATTTTCTCTCTCTCGCCTCCCTCTCGCTCCCTTCATCTTTACAATTTCTCTCTCTCTCTCTCTCTCTCTCTCTCTCTCTCTCTCTCTCTCTCTCTCTCTCTCTCTCTCTCTCTCTCTCTCTCTTCCCTGTCTCATCCCTGATTCTCAGCACCGGATGCACTAAAGCATTTCCTTGACTACTAATGAGACCCAAAATACCCCACCAGGTCAGGGGGAAGGCCAGACACTGTATTATACAAATAAAAAAAAAATTCTCAGACTGCTAGACACATAGATCAGGTATCACATTCTCTAAAAGAAAGGGGAGGGGGGTAGGAGAGAAGAGAAATGGAAGGAAGGGAGGGAGAGATTCAGAATAGTACAGGTCTCCCCTAATTGCTTCACACCCTGTATGAATTTATCTTTTTTAAATCAAGATATAATTTATTTGGGGGTGTTTTGTTTTCACACAAAGTCAACAGCACCCAAGCAATTCTTTGAACTTAGCATCTTTGAGGTTGAAATAGCAACACTTCAAGTCTACATTTTAAAAAAAATACAGACACTTCCCAGGCGTTTGATGACTTCAAAGCTAAAATTCTCCCCTCTCTTTTCAATGGCTGGGTTGCCGCTTGCTGACTATATTTGCAATATGTGCTAATTTACCACTTATATGCCCTTGGATTTGGGAATGAACTCATCAGTCACTGTGTCTCCCCCTCATGCTTCCCTTCCACTACAGGGATTCTCCTTATTCCTGAAGCGTTTCCCTATCAAATGTCCGTCAGATACATACACACTTCATTGATCAGCCTAAAGTCCCTTGATAATGATAAATAATAATTCATATAGAAGGAAGGAAAAGACGAGGGAGGGAGGGAGGGAGGGAGAGAGAGAGAGAGAGAGAGAGAGAGAGAGAGAGAGAGAGAGAGAGAGAGAGAGAGAGGAGTTTAACTAACGGAGCATTTCTTCAGCCTTCTGCTGGCTCCCATTTTAAGGGCTCTACTAAACAATGAAACATTAAGACAGGTAATCTCCCCCCATTTGGGCTCTCTATCTATCTACAGTCATAGTGGGTATATTGCTATCCTGACCCAATTTTCCTGACTACAATGATCTAGTCTAGCTACACTATATACAACACCCAGTTCTGCAAATAGCAAAAAAGGAGGGGGCATCCGGGGATGCAGGTTTTCTTCTAAATCTGTGTTTTTAAGGTAGTTTCTTTGTGCTTCACTCAGACATTGTGCTTTGTCTCTGGTTGTGAGACCTACAGAAAGGCAGCTGAGTGCCAAGGAGAAGGAAAGGCAGAAGTGTGTGTGTGTGTGTGTGTGTGTGTGTGAGAGAGAGAGAGAGAGAGAGAGTCATAGCAATTGGGGCTCCTTTAAAAATTTTTTCTGTGGGGAGGAGAAATGAGTGGTTGCCAGGGGCTGGTGACTGTGCCGGAGTCCCTTTTTCAGATCTGGCTAGCCGGGTGTTGGCATTAGGCTGGCAGAGAAAAGAAGAAATGTAGTTGGGTTTTTTTAAGTCAGAATGGGTGGAGCTGTCAAAAAAAAAAACCTTGACTCACTAGGGTGCCTCCCTATAATACCAAAATTAATCATACTCAAAAAAAATATCTGGTCATCAGCTGTTTTAATGTGCTCTGTGTCTGAAGTCCAGTCTGTGGGAATCAGATACCTATGTCCACCTTTGACTAGTTAAAGAGAATGGGAAAATATGATTTCCTCAGTCCTTCCTAGAAGTAACTTAGTAGTGTTTTGGGGTTTACCTTCTCAGCACTGGGTTTGGCATAAAGTTTCACATGCTATGCCTATGTTGACTTGATACAGAGACATATAGACACACATGACTTATGAAAGTTTTGCTATGAACACATCATTTTCTTTATACAACTCAGTGATGTCTTTGGAGGATACTTATTTCAAGCAGTTAACACCTGACCCCAATTTCTGTGGGTAATTAGTGAGCTAGATAACCACACAAAATGGGTAATTATTTAGTACCCAAGGGTACACTAGAAGTGGGTAGTGGCTTTTTTAACAAAAGCACATCTCTAATTATTATATCTATGATGAGGTGTTTTTAAAATACCAGTTACTATATCAAGTGAACCATGATGAATAAGTAAACTGTTTTGCTGGTCTTTGCATATACAGTATACACAGTCCATCATGAGTAATAATGCTTACCTACCTCAGAGGGGTGGTGTGAAGATTAATTGGCTAGCATCTGTAAGGCTCTCAAGATGAAAAGTCCTAGATAGCTGCTAAATGCTATCTTATTATTACTAGTATTATTATCATTATTATATTCCTAGTTAATAATCCCAGGGTGGGATTATTGTGTCTAGGAAGACACTGAGAGGAAAGTATGCAGATATATGTGATGAGTCCTTATTTGAAAATCTGCTGAGATGATAAAGTCAGTTGGTCCACAAGCATTTATTAATGGCTTACCATGTGCCAGTCACTTCACTTAGTGCTGGGGATACAAAAAAGGTGAAAGACAATGCCTCAATTTCAGGGTGGGGACATAACCCTACTAACAAATCCCAATAGAGCTGGCAGTAATCTTGCAGACAGGTAATTTCTATTCTACTGAAAGCTAGTTAGGAAACAAGAATTCAGGTAGAAGGGACTGGAAAAAGAAAGGGCCTTCTCTGCCTCACTGAGAGGCCGCAGCAAACCCATCTTCCAGAAGTAACAGACACATATTTTAATGAGCAATAAATAGGTGTACAAATTAAAAAATAAAGGTAAATAAAATGAATAAAGTCTATGCCAATTCTGGAGCAGATTCAGCACAATTACAATCAATCAGCTGGCTATAGACCATGCTGAAGAACCATGCACTCAAATTGTTTTAACAAACGCAGATACATTTTAAAATATTACAATGCTGAGAATAGATACATACACACACACACACACAGACGCACATACACACAAACACACACACACACACACAGACACACACATACACTTTGAATGTCCTTAGCTCAGGATATGATCAGCAATGAAGAGGCACTTTCTTATTTAATTGCTTTTATGAATCACCACTAGTATCCGGGGGTATTATTTATTAGAGCTGCAGAAAACAGCTTGCCAAGGATCCTAACTCAGGAGACCTAAGTCTGCTGAAATACCTACTATCTTTCCCTTTGAATGCCCCCCCCCAAAAAAAGAAAAACTCATCTCCTTTGTACTTAGTGGAGGGGGTGGGGCAGGAGCAGGACCTGGGGAGGCCCCTCTAACACCAGTTTTCCAGTCCTCTCAGAGGGTTCGCCACATTTTTTCTTTCAGTATAAGGTTGTCCTGGATGGGGATTAGCCCTAGGGGTGTGGGAGGTATAGAGAATTTGGGAAGGGTGAAAGGCAACATGAAAAGGGATTTTATTTAGACACTAATATTTGCTCCTGGGGAGGTGGTGAGGGAAAGGATTCTATCTATCATAGGTTCCCAAAGTGAAGCACTATGGGTTGTTCCAGTATTTGCCCCTGCCAGAATCAAATCCAAGGCCCTTATATAGGGAGTGTGCATTAGTGCTGACCTGTAGCTGAAGGAGAGTGCTTCCAAGTCTGTGTGTGATGGAGTGCATGGGGGAGGGGCGTAGTCAGGAGAATGAGAAAGGGGAGAAAGATGGAATGAAGGAGGGGGGTAAGATTTCTCCTCAACTCTTGGACCCTGACTAGAAGCATGGTATCTGTTACCCCCCTCTCTCTGAGCTCAGAGCTACAAAAGCTGACTGGCATTCCCTAACCCGCCCAGCTCCTTTCAAACTCAGAGACTGTACCAGACTGGCCCCACCTCCCACTGCAGTGAATTCTGTAGACCAGCTCCGTGCTGAGAGGAGCCAGATTTCCGTTTTAATTGTCCTACCTGGCTTTCCCCTCAGCTGCTGCCCCCCCGGCTCTTGGTTTTTGGCGCAGTTTCAGAGGAGGGAATCGGCAACTTCTCCCTCCCTCTTCCATAATTTTAAATACCTCTAGTCCATCCCATCTTGCATTCTCATCCTTTTCAGAGTAAAATAATTTTATGTCTGGCAGTTCCTCCCAACCCACTCCTTAACCCTCTAGCCACCTCTGTCTCCTTTTCTTGAGCTTATCTCACAATCTGGGTTCAAGATTTTGAGATGGTGTTGGAGCTGAACCAAGTAGTAAAAATATTGTGAATCCAACTCTGCCCTGATGTGTGGTCTGACAATCTGAAGGGCTCTGCTGGTCTCAGCATTCTGCCCCCCCCACCCCTCCCCTACCCCCAACCCCAACATGGATAGCTAACAATCCGATTCAGTCCTGGGTGTATCTGAGAGGCGAACCAAAAAGGGCCATCTGGAAGGAGCTCTGAGGCCAAGAGAGGAAAGGGAATGTTTTAAATTTGACCTGTCTGTATTGATGCAACAGGAAAGGGACTGAGAGATGTGGGTGGGAGGAAGAGCTGAACAGAGCCTGGTATATTTGGAGATATTTAAGCAGAGAGGGACGGAAGTCAATGATTGAAAGGAATAGAATTGGGGAGGGGGGTGGACAAACATATCTGCTTCAAGCCCACACACAGACCAGAGCAGTTTTTTTTTTTTCATTCAGGGCACCTTCAGATCATCCCAAGATATTTACCCAGGAGTGCAAAAAAAAGGTATTCAAATCTTACTTCTGCTTATAAGCTAAGCATAAACAAGAATTGATAGGATCTAATGGCAAGAAAGCTTTCTGGGATGGTTAAATGGAGAGCTGAGAGTTTTCATACACCCCACCCCATCTCCTGTGCCTACTCTCCACCTCAATTAAATACTTAGCCTTACCCCCCCACCCTTAAAAATATACTTAGTCCTGACCTTACTCTTTAGTCATATATTGGTTTAATATTTTAATTTTGCTATAGGAACACATCAATGTGTACTACTAAATTGAGTCTGTCTGAGAAGGCAGGCTATTGTGAAGGCTTCTGGTACCATTTCTAGCTGAATGCCACCTGTGATTAAGCATTCAATACATGGTGAAATATAGCCTTATTTTGTCAGACTGCACCCTCAGTAAGGGGCTTTGAAGAACACTATTCAGTCCTGTTTCAAGGACACAGCACCATTGCCAAAGTTAACTCCTCCTAAGAGATTCAAGGTCATAGCTTTTAGTGCCAGACACACCCTGTCCAAGATATCCCTGATCACTGGCCTGGGAGGTAACTGGCAAGTGACAAAACATCCAGGATAATGTCTCTGTGAAGGAAGCCGATTCTATTCTGGGTTGTATACTGGGAGGGAGATCTTTTACAAGACAAGAGGTTATGTGGTGTCAGTTTACAGTGTGTAGGTAAGAAGGGATCTGGAATGAGCAATAGAGTTCTAATGCTTTCATTTTTTTTAGAAAGGTTTGGAAGCCAAAATTGGTTGAAGAGAACATGACCAATATGACTCCCCACTTTCAGAATAGATATCCTGATGAAATGCTAAGGAGTCAGTATTTATTTGGTTTAAAGGAAGACTCTTTAAGCAGGTATATTTGAAGTTTATGCAAATAACCAACATTGGAGACTGTCCTAAACTGCCTATTTGTGTGAGCTGCCCCTGTCTCTGTGGAGAACATGGCAAGTAGCCACTTCTCAAAGAGCTAAATACGACCCTGACCACAGGATGTTATCCAGTCTGTCCATAAGCATTTATGAAGAATTCACAGGGTTCAATAACACTGTGTTTGGTAAAGAAGAAACAGACTCTCTTTCCTGGGCTTGACTAATTCTATTGATGTAAGACCAATAAACAAAGTTTACTGGAGTAAGTCTTTAGGGAAATGGGGTTACATCCCTAAAGGGCAGGATTAGATGGGAGAGAGAGTTAAGAATGAGCAACCCCTACTGCACTTCCTCTTCCACCATTCAATAAATGCAGAATGCTAAGTTGCCTCTTGGACCATTGAGAAACCAAAGGTCAAATAACTTCTGGAGAGATTTCAGACTAAAAATAAATTAATGAATAAATAAACAAATAAATGAATAAACAAACAAAGATAAAGATTCCTTTACTATTTTTCACAGGATGATACTGAATAAAAATCTTGTTTCTTTATTGAATCACAGGATCACAGAATTAATTTTAGAGTGGAAAGGCACCTCAAAATTCATCTGTTCAAACCTTTCAGTGAACAGAAATCCTCTCTATGGCTTTTCTGATAATTGATGACCTGGCCTCTGCTTGCTCCTTCCAATGAAGGGGAACCCACTCCTTCTTAAGGAAGTCAATTCTATTTTGGGACAACTCTAATTTTTAGGAAATTATTCCTTATATCAAGCCAAAGTCTGTTTCCTTGCAACTTCTATTACTCCCAATTTCAATTACTGCCATCTATGGTCAAGTAGAACATGTCTGATTTCTCTTCCACATGACAGCACTTTATATACATGAGGAAGATCATGCCCCACCTCCATCCCCACAATCACTTGTAGCTCTTTTCCATCTAAATATCCCTAACTCCTTTAAAAAAATTCTTATACATCATGATCTCCTATCCTCCTACAATTTTTGTTACCTTCTTATGACCCTGCTATAGTTTGTCCATGTCCTCCCTAAAATGCAATACCCAGAACTATTAACTGGATTGCCAGAACAGGGTATCTTTAAAATGAAGATACTACATGGAACAGAAGGAGAAATTGCCTAGTGAAGGGAATCTGAGATAAAGGTGCCCCATTTTTCCATTGGTTCAAGGAAGTTACTTTGCAAACTATTTTACCCTAGCCTTGGAGCCCTGTCCAATCTGTCTCACAACCTCTATGAAGGAAGTCAGACTGATGATTGTTTAGGCTAGTAAAATTTAAATTCATCTTCACCTTTATGAATATATTGTATGTACAATAATATTTAGGCTAGTAAAATTTAAATTCATCTTCATCTTTATGAATATATTGTATGTACAATAATATTTAAAGCCTTAGGTAAATGGATATGGATATATGTATATTTGCATATTATAATGCACTGTACATGTATTACATACATGTGCATATATAATATGCATATACATAGTCAGCTTCCTAGCTGCTATAATGAGTTACAGATAGTTAGATATATATGTGTGTTATATATATTTACATATTAGTTATAAAGATATATACATAAAATAATATATTAATATATATGATACATGGGATATATAGCTGGAGAATATATATTATATTAAATAATATAAATATATAGAGAGCTATATAGTCAGCCCTCAAAGTCACAACAATAAATTGCAGAGAGAAAGGTATATATAGATATAGATATATACATTTTAATTAGTATATGGATAGATTGATTGATTGATATTTCTATCCCTATATAGATAGAAATATGCAGCTGACCTCAAAATCTGGAAGACCCAAGTTCAAGTCCTACTGGGATAAGTACTAGCTGTTTCCACCTGGGCAAGTCACTTTTCACCTCAATGCTGTAGATAACTCTAAAATAATAATTAATTAATATAATTCTTAACTTGCATGTGTAGAGGGTGTTTTCTCACTTGGAAATTCCCTTTATGAATAAAAGCACAGGTCTAATTCTTATTGTATCCTTTTTGTGTCTTTATAAATACATTTTGAAAGCAAGACAATTTCTGCACTTCATATGAACATTTTGGTCTTTCCCCCCCCCACCCCTGAATATCAGGGAGTAGACATTTGATCTCATCTTTCATTTGGGGAGATAATACTATAGGAGGGAAAACATTGGACCTGAAGTTAGAAGATCCATATTTCAGTCCCCGCTCTACCATTCAGAAGTGGTGTGACCTTAGTTATTATCCTGCCCTTCCTATCTATCAATCCACAAGCATTTAATAAGCTAGTACTAGTTCATGTGCTAAGCTCTGAAGATACAAAGACAAAAATAAAATAGTATCTGCCCTTAAGAGTTTCACTATCTACTTTCCAGGGTTCTTTGAAAGATCAAGTGAGAAAATGTAGATGAAAGCACTTTGTAAAGCATCAGAAAAATTTGTTTGTTTTTAGACAAGAGAAGGTTTATTGTTTTAAAGTATTTGAAGGTTATTATAAAGAACAACTGAGAACTGGGTACAGGAGGGACTTTTTTTTTAAAACATTTATTTATAAATAATGGGATGGTCTTTGGAATACAAATTGTTGGATGAATTCAAAGAATTCTGAAGGATCTAGGTTCAAATTCCATCTCTGTGTAATTTTTCAGTAAATCACTAAACTTCTCTGAATCTGTTTCCTCATCTGTAGAAAAGGTCCTTAAGCTTCCATCTAACTTTAGATTGATGATCTAGAGAAGGTCAACTACATTCCATTTGGGGGGAAGGGGAAAAAAAGGAAGAGATCACCTTTTAAGCTTTCTTTTCAGTGTCCTAAATCATGGCCTTACATAGAGCCAAAGAGCATCCAAAAGGTGAGTTGCTTGTTACCTTCTACTCACTGCAAAAACTAGGCCTGATATTATAATAATCATTATTCTTGGCTGAAAGATGGGATCTAAGCGCCAAGTTCTGTTTCAGTTTGACTGGTTCCCTGCCATCCAGTCATTAGATTTGGGCTGGCAAGCAAATAGGCATATTTCTACCCCTGGGATTTTTGAAGATTGAGATTGTTAGGCTAAGTGTCTCAAGAAGATCATCTCCCAAGGGCATGGGCTCACCCTTTGCTTTTGCAATCTCCTACAAAGTGTCTACCTTGCACTGCAAATGGCAGTGATAAAGAGGAAGGTAGAGAGAAGAAATGCATCAGAAGCCAGAATTGTTCTCAACTTAGATCCACATTTATAGATTTCAGGATTCCTGGAACTGTCTCTGCTGACCTAATTAAAGGTTGTCAGAAGAAAACTGGGCACCTGTTCAGGACTTGTCATTCTGGGATCCCCAAGCATCATACAAGATTTAATAATATGCAAAGCTCACATTGCCCAGACAAACAAAAGGGAGGCACCCCAGACTATTTTTATATTAAAGACAGAAATGGGGTTACAATTTAAACTCAGCAATTTTTCCATCATTCACACTCAACTACATTCCCACCTTATCCTGCTACCAACTACCAGTTCACTGCTTTCTTTGTTACAGCTCAAAATGTCAATCTGTATAATTTATACATACACCATAAAATAGTCATATATATGTACACATGTATTGTGTATGTATGTGTCTACATATGTGTCCCTCTGCATAGAGATGACTAGATTAGAGGTAGCATGATAAAGGAACTTCCTGGAGTGAGGAAGGCATAGGCCCAGGTCCTGTTTCTGATACATACAGTCTTAGCTACCCCAGCATCTCTTCCAAGAATCAGACACAACCAAACAACAACTGTAACCCTGGGCAAATCCCTTAACCATTTAGTGTCCACAGGAAATTAATTCTCTAAGACTTAAGAACAGATGGGTCGATGATGGTTCAGAGATGAAGTTTCCACACTGAGAGTTGCTCAAAATGATAAAAGCAAATTGAGTGTGTTTGTGTGTGTGTTCAGTTATATGATTTCACTGGTATAGGGGACTATATAATATAGTATTTATATGTAGGTTAATTGTATTATATATATATATATATATATGTACATATACAACATGTGTGAGAGAAGGTGAGAAAGAAGAGAGAAGAGGGAAAGGAAGAGATAAGAAACAAAGCTATCTCTCCCTTTCTCTCCCTCTTCTCTCCCCTTTCTCTCCCCTTCTCTTTCTTTCTTTCTTTCTTTCTTTCTTTCTTTCTTTCTTTCTTTCTTTCTTTCTTATCTTCTCTCACATTTTCTCTCTTGCTTTCCCTCTCATCCCCTCTTCCCTCCCCACAGAACTAATGAATGGAAGAACAAGTATCATTCACCCCATTTCACAGGTGTGAAAGTGAAACAATTAGTGGTTAACTAATATTTTCCAAGAAGCAGTCTATTGAGCCAAGAATAAAATCATGTCTTTCTTAATAGGGCTTGTGTGAGGAGGAATGAGCTATTTTGTGTAAATTGCTTTGAGCTCATTGAAATAGAGGTTCCATATAAAATCCAATGTATTATTAATAATAATCACAACCTATATGTGTTGGTTTCCCCCATCATTAAAGGATGACAGCCTAGAAGGAAGAGCCTAAGAAGTATATTATGCAATATACTTAAACATTTGCAAAATAGTTAAGAGTTTCAAGAGTGTTGAGTCTGTATCTTTTTCCACACCTTTAATAAAAGAATTAAAAGGGGCAAGTATTTCCTGATAGAGGTTAGTCCACATTTGGGGCCTCAAATGCTTCAGCAATATCTCCAACCCTCCTTAGCCAACAACATATAAGAATGAATGAGTTTTGGGGGCAGAGACTAAGCACTATCATTCTAAAAGTGGAAGCTGCAACCTTTGAGAATTTAAATCTGGCACATTAGACACTTCTTAAGGAGTCTCTCCATGATACAAATAGCAGTGGCATCAATACCAGAGAGCACTTTGTCAAAGGCAGACAGTCTCTGCTGCTGGGGTCTGTCTCTACCCCTGTGTGTCTGCTGAAACACATGACCCAGGCTGGTCTTGCATGTAACCAATACTTAGCATTCTACCAGAAGTTGCTACCAGCCTGCACTCCCCAAAGGTGATGTCCATAGAGTCATACAAATTCAATCAGCATTCTTTCCTTATCAGAGTAATTATTATTACTTGCTTAAAGTCTAATTTTGTTCTGCAATGAGCCTGTAGGGACAATATGACAACCTACAAAGTTAAAACTATAGACATTTTCACATACTTTTCAGCAGGAAGACTCATCTTCATGAGTTCAAATCTGGCTTCAGACACTTACTAGCTATTAAGGCAAGTCACTTAACCCTATTTGACTCAGTTTCCTTATCTATAAAAGAATGAGCTGAAAAAGGAAATGACAAACTACTATAGTATATTTGCTAAGAAAACCCCAAATGAAATCATGAAGAGTCAGACAGGACTGAACAAAAGACAAATCTGGGGAATTGTTCCCTGGTGGTCAGACTTCTGCTGAGAAACCTTTCCAAATTATGCTAGATGGTCTTCAGATGACAGAATCAGTGCAAAACAAGACCCATACCTAAAGGATTTCCTACGTCCTTGGACTTAATCAAAGCTTGTGCTGGCCTATCATATAACCTCTCTTTCTCTCTATCTTAATTTCCTCAAAAAAAACAATTAAAATTAAAACAGTGCTTTAATTCCACATATATTTATAAAGCACATTCTAAACGATCATAACTTCTAACCTGTACTATTGCAGCAGTCTCCCAATTGATCTTCCTGTTTATAGGCTCTTTCCTCTCCAATTCATCCCTCAACACTGCTACCAAACTGATTTTCCTAAAGTGAAAAATCTGACCATGCTACTCCTTCACTCAATAAACTTCAGTGACTCCCTATTACCTCCAGGGTAAAAATATAAATTTCTCTCTGGCATTTAAAGTCATTATCAAGTCAAACTACCTTTCCAGACTTACTGCAGATCAATCCCCCTGAGAAGCTCTGTGATCAGTCAATGGATAAATCAACACATATTTGTTAAGTATTTACTATATTCTAGGAACTGTGTTAAGTGCTGAAGATAGAAAAGGTAAAAACAGTCCCTGTACTCAAGGGGTTGTCATTACTGGCTTTTTTGCTCTTTCTCAGACATGACACTACCATCTCCCACCTGTGTGCTTAGACATTGGCCAGTTCCCATGTGTGAAATGAATGTCCTCCTCACCTCTTGGAATCCCTGGCTTCTTTGGGGGCTCACTTCAAATGAAACCTTTTATGGATCATTTTTATTCATCCCCACCCCACATGTAAATGTCTTCTCACTGCCACACCAATCATCTTGTATCTATCTCTAAATAATCATAATCATAATAACATTTATATAATGTAAAGACTTGCAAGATATTGTGCTTAGCACTTTATAAACATCATCTCATTGGAACCTCACATCAATCCTGGGAAGTGGGTGTTATTATTATCTCCATTTTATAGATGAGGAAACTGAGGTAAACAGAGGATAATGACTTACAGCAAATAGTAAGTGTCCGAGGCCAAATTTGAATTTGGGTCTTCTGAAGCCAGGTCCAGCTCTCTAATCATTGTGCCATCT
This sequence comes from Macrotis lagotis, assembly GCF_037893015.1. Lineage (NCBI taxonomy): Eukaryota > Metazoa > Chordata > Mammalia > Peramelemorphia > Peramelidae > Macrotis > Macrotis lagotis. Next base: position 647,065,427 of record NC_133658.1, read on the forward strand.
AAATACTCTATAGTTATATATTATAAACTCCTTTTAGGCAGGGAATGTTTTCCCATCATTCAATTTTTATGTCTCATTCATAGTAGATGCTTAACTTATGTTTGTTGGTTGAATGACTGACCTTGTAGAACTTACATTTTACTGAATGAGAGGAAGAAAGAATGAATATTGATAATGATAGTACAGAGTAGTAAGTGAAACTGAGGCAAAGGAAAGATCAAAGGCCTCTAGAACTGTTCAAGAAAGAACCAATACCTGACCAGCTCACAAAATCACAGATTTGAAGCTTTTAACGGAGTCCTAGAGGGTAGCTAGTCCAAACTCTACATACAAGAAATTCCAGATACTGTAAAACATACCAGACAAGTAGCCATCCAGCCTTTGTTTGAAGACCAGTGAGGTGGGACAATCACTACTTCTGAAGACACTTCAATTTAGTTTTAAAGCAAAGAACACTTCACATAGAAGGTGCTATGAACCTTAACAAAATAAAGATTTGGAAAGATGGAGATGAAGAGGGGGACACTCCTGGCTGGTTTAATACAGCTGGACTGGAACTGAAAAGGAACAAAGGGGACTACCCAGGAAGAAGACTGAAGAGGAACATTAGAAACAAGTCAGAGAGGATCTTAAATGTTGAGCTAAGAAATCTGTGTTTTAATCCTAGAGGCAAAATGGAACCAATGAAGGTTTATGACCAGGGCAATGGAGTGGAATATTTGCCTTGAGAATATTATTCTTATATCTATGTAAAAGATTAAGCAAAAAGACTGGAATCAGGAAGACCAAATAAGAGGCTGTTGCTATAATCAGGGATGACAATAATAAGTTCTGAATTAAGAAAATAACACGAGTTAAGAGAAAAGGACTAATATGAGTAGTAATATGGAAATAGAATGAATAGAGCTTTGTGACTATTACTGGCTTTGAGAGGTGAGGGAAATCAAATGGGATTTTAAGATTATAAACTTGAATGATTGGAAGAATCATTCCACTCAACATTAAGAGGGAAGTTTCCAGTGTCCAACATAGTTATAGGGACATGGTAATATTCATAAATGCTTGTTTAATTGAATCAAATTGAGGAATGGGTTGGAGGGGAAAAGGAAACAATTTCATTTTCAACATGTTCAGATTATGATTATAGGACACCAAAATAAAAATATGTAGTAGGTAGGTGATGTAAGACTGGAGTTAGGGTTGAATAAACAGATCTGTAAAGAGATGACAGCTGAAGCTAAGGAAGTGAATGTGTGAATGTGAATAGATCATTATACTTACTCTGAGCCTGTTTCTTCAAGTGCAAAAGAGGTTAGGACTAAGTAGAGTCTTTGCAGTTCTTTGCTACTATAAGAAATATAATGTGTTCTCGTGTTCTCTCTCTCTCTTTCTCTCTCTCTCTCTCTCTCTCTCTCTCTCTCTCTCTCTCTCTCTCTCTCTCTTTCTCCCTCTCCCTCTCCCTCTCCCTCTCCCTCCCTCCTTCCCTTTCTCCTTCCCTCTGTCTGTGTGTATGTTTTTAATTCCTTGGGTCAAAGAGTATAGACATTTTAGGAATTTTCTTAGTTTGGTTTCAAACTGTTTTCCAGAATGATTGGAGCAATTCAGAATTCCACTAGTAGTTTATTTGTGTGCCTTTCTTTCCACAACCACTCCAATAACGACCAGTTCCTCTTTTATCATCTTTGCTCATTTGTTGAGTGTAAGATAAGCACCTCAATGAGATTTTGATTTAAAAAATTTTTCCTTTCTTTAGTGATTTTCAGTATCCCTTCATGTGATGTTACTAATTTGAAATTATTTTTTGGATAACTTTTTCCTCATATCTTTCAGCCCCTTCCTTATCCATTGGGGAATGGTTTTGACTTTATATATTTATGTTAAATGTCAATATATCTTAGATATTAGTGTCTTGTAAGAGATATCAGATCCAAATATTTTTTCTAAACTATCATTTCCCTTCATATCCTAGGTATCTTACTTTTGTTTGAGCAAAAGACTTTTCATTTATAACTATGGAGGTTAATTTAACTTTGTTAATATGTTCAATTGTCCTGGGGCTCTGAAAGCTTCCACCTCTGTATCAATAGCCTAACCCTGAGGATGCCTCCAACCCTGTATCTCCTCCTCTGATTTTTGAGTTCTGGCCTGAGGCCTCTCAATCATGAAAACCCAAGACATTCATTGATCACTTTTTCCTTGCTCTGTTCCTGAATCTCCAGACTTTTCCCCACCCTTGCCCCCATAGGCCCCTTTATCAATACCATCTGTCTACCATTTTTGTGTCTTCTTCCATTAGAATATAAACTCTTTAGTCAAGAGACTATCTTTTTTGGCTTGTATTTGCAAATCAAAAACTTGACATTACCTGGAACCTGGTATTTGATAAAGGCTTGCTTCATCTATTTATCTATCAATCTTTCTTTCTGTCTTTCTATCTATCTACCTACCTTTCTTTCTGTCTTTCTATCTATCTACCTACCTATCTACCTACCTGTGACTGGTATAGTGTTAAATCTGTAAACTAACTTATGTGGCATCATCGGGTTCTGGATCCTTCAGTTGAAAATTCTATTATCTAGTGAATCTTTTTTTTCCCTCTCCATTTCCTTCTTTTTAAATTTGAGAGAATTATTTTGGATGACCAGTTGTCCTCAAACCTAATGGATCTGAAGTTGAATATCCACTGAAAGAAGAGAAAACTGGATCAAAATGTCAATGAAATTTACTTAGATAGAATTGAATTCATCACCAGTGGTAGAGAATGGGCTCTCCATACAGCAAAAATACAGCAGAAGCAAGGTATAGGGTACTATTCTGCTATAAGAAATGATGGGAATAGTTTTAGAGAAACTTGGGATGACCTTTATGAATTATTATAAAGTGAAGTGAAAAGAACCAGAATAATAATCTACAGAAAAGCAACAACATTGCAAAGAAAAATAACTTTGAAGGACTATAGACTTCTATGTAATGACCAACCATAATTCCAGAAGAACTATGATGAAGTTATGTGTACCATATCACTCTTTCTGGGGCTTTATTTATTATTTATAGGCAAAGGGAACCAATATTTAAAGGACTGACCCTGAAAGCTTCTTGTAAGATTTCCAAATACTAGTACCCAAGAGTTGAGAGACTAACTTTGGTTTCCTGATACTTAACTACTGATATTCATGCATCAATTTACATATCTGGTATACTTCTTGATACATAGGTGTGTATTCTGAGACATACATTGTCTGGAACTGGCCAATGTGGGAATTTGTTTTACTTGACATGCATATTTGTCATCCATGCTTTTATTTTTTTCTCTTTCTTCCTTTTTAAGGAGATGGAACAAGGTGATAGGGAGGCAAAAATATACTTTTGTTAATTAAAGAAAAATCAAAATTTGGGGACAATAGGAAAGGATGAGCAGGAAAGAGGATATTTAATACATTTTATAGATGGGAAAACTGCGGTCCATAATGATTAACTAACTTTCCCAAAGTCACATAATGAATGAGAGAAGGATCAAAACCAGAACCCAGAACTAGATCTCACTAAATTAAACTGTATCAGTTTTCTAGAGAAACAAAACAGTTTCCAATGCAAATGAAACAAATGCACACTATCAAAGTACTTAACAATTATAAAGCATTTTACTGGTCATCAACCATTTTCTTACAGACAATATGATGACATGGTTGTTGTTGCTTAGTTGTTTAAATTATGTCCAATTCCTCATGACCTTATTTGGCATTTTCTTGCCAAAGATACTAAAGTGGTGTGCTATTTCCTTCTCCAGATAATTTTACAGATGAGGAAACTTAGGCAAACAGGGTTAAGTGACTTATCCAAAGTCACACAGACAGTAAGAGTCTAAGACCAAATTTGAACTCAGTAAAATTGGTCTTCCTAACTTCAGGTCTGGTGCTCCATCCAAGCCATCACCTAGTTGCCCCAATGTCATAGGTTATGCAAATGTTATTATCCCCATTTTATGCATGAAGAAATTGAAACTTGGAGAAAGGAGGTGATTTGCCAATGGTCACACAGCTAGTAAATGTCTAAGTGGCAGCTTGAACCTAGATTTTCAACTCCAGATGTAAAGTTCTTTCCACTACTTTCTGTAAACACATTTAAGTCATTGTCAACGTGGATGTCATGACTCCACTGAAACCATTCTTTTGCTGGAGTTTTATCATTTATAGGGAAAGGAAAGAAACACTTAAAGGATTGACCCTGGGGACTCCTTATAAGATTTCCAAACACTAGAGAACTAAGAATCAAGAGTTTAACTTTGGTTCCCGATTCTCAACTACAAGTTCATGCATCAATTTCCATATCCACTATACAAAACATGATTGAGAAGGCCTCTATAAAATATACTAAGTTCTTATTATAATTCTTTGATTTATGGTTTTATTACTACTGCCTAAGTCTATTAAAATTTTACCTTTGTTCACAGTTGTAAAGCATATGCATGTATGTATCTATAGAATATATTTCCACAGTTTTCTTTCGTCTAGCAAGGAAATCTGTTTTCAAATCAAATGCTGCCCTCTTCTCGGACTTGATATATTGCCAAGCAAGCCGTTCTCGATTAACACAGCTCCCTCCTGGGAAAAGTCACAGAATAACTTTATTGATTTCACTTTACCCTTCTCCACATTTCTCCACTAAGATGCTGTCTTAACTCTTAAATGCAAAAAAAGAAAAAAAGAAAAGAAAAGAAATAGGAATTGTTTCTTTAGGGTAATGTTTGGGGGTTTGGGGATTTTTTTTTCTTCCTTTGTATAATAAGGGAGAACAAACTTGATACTGTGACTCAAGATTTTATGCAACAGATTTCTTTACATTGAAATGTGTGCTGTATGTGCAATTCTGAAAGCAGGACTGCCTAAGCCCATGATCCACGCTCTCCTTCGACTTGGCCAGCCACCTCCCAGTACTGCCAAGACCTCTTTGGCAAATGTTTCTTAACTATTCCAGGAAAACTTGGAAAACTCAAGAATCAGGGGGCCTCCTCTCCTAGTTCGTCAACATTATCTCCTGTCCACTTAAAGCTGAATGTCTTAAAAGATGCTAGGCAAGATTTATTTTTCATGCAAAAAAAAAACAAAACTCTTTTTTAAAGAGGGTTTCAAGATTTCTGCATAGACCACAGCACCACAAAGGGAAAATTACATTTCAGCTATCAGGAAGAGTAGGTTCCCTGGTGCACTGTTAGAAATGTAAATGCCCAGATAAATCCTGTAGGAAAATTCCATCTGCCTCACCTTTTTCAAGGCACTGGGGTAGGAGACTCCAGCAACAGCTCACTCATAAAAGCTGGCTGTTTGACTCTAGACTCCTTCCAGTACTTGAGCCACAGCCTGGGCAGGATTCTGACTATGGGGCCAAAGTAGGGGGTAGATGGTGAAGTTTAAAGTGACAGTTCTAAAAATACCATTTTCATTCTCTTTTCTTTTTTCCCCCCTTTAGCAGAGTTTGTTCTACCTGCCTTAACAAGGGGAAACATTCAATATTCTAAAAAAGCAAGTGAGCTTACTATCTATCTTTTTTGATGCTTTTTCTGTCCATTTAAAGCTGCAATGACAATGAAGAGACTGGCTTGTTTATAAAGAAATCACATTCTGCTTTTTCACTTTAAGCAAAGGAAGATGCCCAGTAAAATTTATGGTTTGTCTTATTGGTAAAATTAAAAGCTTATGTAGCCCCAATACTCAAAAAGAGACTTGAACAAAACTGTGGAAAGAAAATGAAAGCTTTCTGACTCATCAAGGTTAATATGCTGCTTGATACTCAGTGGCCAATTTTGTGGCGCCATTATTAATAACATGATAAATATCTGCCTGTCATGAATAAGTAAAACATGTTTAGGACCACAGAAATGCAATGAAACACTATGCTGTTGGTGTTGCCCCATAGCTGTATCTCAAATTTTCTGCATAGTTTGAAGAGTTATATTTTTTAATTATTTTTAATAATGGTTCTACCTATTTTGCTCAGACTGTAAGTAGAGAACTCATTCATACGTCAGTCCCTATAGTGATTGTCATGGAAGTTTTAGATTGCTCCATTTTTTCCAAACAGCCAGGTCATCCCTTCTTAGGGAATCCTTATCAGTTCTGTTCCTGGGGCTCATCAAAGTTGGGGACATCTTTAATGAGTACCCTTAATAGACTTAGCTAAATCATGACTTCAGAACTGAATCAATTTACCAGTCTCAGCCTACCTTAGTAGCAGGAATTACAGGTGTAGGGCTTCATGCCTGTCCATTAAATTTTGTTAAGAAGTCACTTTTCCACCTTAGTTTCTGAAAATATTTGCACAATCATACTATCCTCTAAAGGATAGCCATATCACTGTTCAATCTAAACATTAGAATGGATAAGATACAAAAGTAGACTCCAATTACAGTAAAATATATTTCTGTGAAGTACATAAAAGTGTACTTGTTGGTCTGGCCTAACCTCTCCCCTCCACAAGGCCCATTTCTCTCTTAGTAATGATTTTACCTAACAGTGCAATATTTACCCCTTTTAATTAGACTACTGAGAGGAACTCTTCTAATTCCATTTCCAGGAAAAGGTTCTTAACTATGGAATGCCAGAGAGGACGAGACTGTCTACTGTGAAGCTTATGCTGTGTCCTGAAGTAACACAGGTCCTGTGGGGGAGCCAACATCTAAGTTGGTAGTGGCAGAGAAGAGTTTTGATTGAGTCTCATCATAAATAACCTAGCTTCATATCTCATGCCCTGTCTGCAACAGTGAGCAAGGTTGAACTGATTTGAACTTTTCTTTTGTGATAAAAACAAGCACAAATGTGGTTTTTAGGATCTCATGGGAACGTCTTTCCCTCATATAGTACCATTCTGATTCTGAAAATTAAGAGAGGAAGGAGTCTGACTAGGATTTGAAACAACCATTTTACAAAGTTTGGTACTTCAAGCTTAAATTTGTTTATAGCATAGAAAATCCAACAAATCTAAATAGATATTATCTTTAAGGTATCATTTTGCATACTGGGAGAAACACAAAAATGACTAAGACATGGTTCCTGTCCTAATGAAACTTGCAACATTATAGGGCAGAAACAAACTATCATACAGAGGATAAAGTATTAAGGACCCTAAAAAGAGACATGAAGCCAAATACTATGCAAGTACAGGCATTAAAGAGATTATTTCTGTCTGGAAGGATCAAGAAAAGTTTCTTAGAGGGAGGGGTACTTGTATCAGGCCTTGATGAAGGTATGAGTAGACTTTTGGTCAATGGAGACAGGAATTAGGGGAAAAGGGCATTCCTGAAAGGGGGCATTATTAACAAAGTTAGAGTTAGAAATGAGAAGTGTGTAATGTGTTCAGAATGTGCTAAGTAGTTCAATATGGCTGAAGAATGGGAATTGTAATATAGAATAGCAAACCATACTATAAGAATGGAAAGGTAGTTTGAAAATAGAACACAGAGACCATCTAGCCCAAGCTGTATCTGAAAAAAACATTTCTTCTGTAATGAATTCAGTAAATCCTCAAACATTGCTGAAGACCTTCAATGAAAGCAAATCTCCAAATCCAGGACATTTTACATTCAAATTGCTCTAATAAGTGTTCTATCAGAGTCATATATTGGCATTGCTTTGGGGGGATTCTTGGAAAAGTAGAGATTAAATATAATGGCCTCTGAGATTCCATGATTCTCTGTTGTTCATAGATGAAGAAAGGGGGTAAAAAGGGTGATAAAATCCTGATATATAAAATCCTGGCTCTTTACAACTATACCTCTCTCCATCCCAACAGAATTCTCAGTGAAGGCAGCTTCTATAGGCAATTTCTTTTTAGTATCAGGCTTAATTGAGCCTAGATGGATAGTTGCTTCAGTTCAGCTCTTCCTGAGAAAGAGCCTGTATTCAGGTTAGACCTCATCAAAGTCTAAATCTCACAGCCTTGATATTTAAACTAAACATGATCTGTCTCCCTATCCAAAATGAGATTTATATGTCAATTTGATGGGGAGATGGGGGTAAATAGAATGAGAAGTTAAAAAAATGAGAAAATGAAGACACAGACAGAATGTTTTTTGGAAGTTTTCCCCCCACTCTTAACATAGCTAGCCCAGAGAAGATAAAGATTGCTTCATTTCTTATTCAGAATGAGCCCATAGCTGTGCATTGCCTAAGGGAATCATTCCAAGTGAGACCAGAATTTCAAAAGAGAATTGATCAGACTAGTGTGTCTGGTGTTCAGAATACATGAAAGTAGAACTCTACCATAGAAAAGTAGAGAGGCTGATCACTGTGAATTGTTAAGTTGTCTCCTCAATGATTTGTTGCAAACAATTTCCCTGGAGAAACAGTAAAGCACTGTACATTACCAAAGTACTGTATGTGAAAACAATTAACCAAAGGCCAATAGTTTCAGTTCTTTGTTTTGATAAGATATCAGCTCATAATTGACTTTTGTCCTTTGTTCTTGAAGAAGACCACAGCATCAGAGAGGTGATGTCATGGCAGGCACATGATTTGGATTTGAGTGAGGGGATGATGTGCTAAGTTACCAACCTCATTTTCTCCTTCAGAAACATCTGGGTCCAGTGGTCAGATATGAATTAGGACAATTGGAGATGGCCTGGAAATGAGCCAATCAGGGTTAAGTGACTTGCTCAAGGTTATACAGTTAGTAAGTGGCAAGTGTCTGAGATTGGATCTGAACTCATATTCTACTGGTTCCAAGGTCAGTGTTCTATCCATTGTACCCATCTAGCACATAATTAACTGGACCTCAGACTCATAGTAAAGTATTTTTTGGAGTTTCCTAGCAATACTTTATTGTACTACAGGATTATAGGGAAGAATAGACTTGAGGAACCTCATGATCAAAAAGCCATCTTTCAACTTCTCCTTCCTTAAGATAAGCTATATCCTTTGATATAATGGTCCAGTGATCACATAATCAATTGGGAGAAGACTAGATACAGAGTCCTTAATATCAAAGACAATGTGTTGCTGAATCTGGTTCCTCAAATATAACTGTGATTATAGTGTTAGGAGAAGGAAGGAAATAAAGGAGTCACAGGATTACAGAATGTCACAAATGGCCCTTACTGGCATCCAGTCCCACCATGCTTGAATGAGAATCCCCTCTTAAAGCATAGTAACCTTTGCTTGAAGATCTCTGGCAAAGGAGAACCTACTTCCTCTTGAGTCAGTAAATGTTTTTTGGATAGCTCAAATTAACTGTATAGGAGATTTTCCTTATATCATGTCGAATTCTGGCCCTGCTCAACTTCTATCCCTAATTCCACATTTTACCTTGTGGAATCAAGCAGAAAAGTCTAAATCCAGGTTCCACAAAATAGCCTTTAAAATTCTTGAAGTTGATTAGCATATCCCTCTTCTGATTGCCCTTCAGTTTAACAATATCTTTCTTTCTCAAAATGTGATGCCTTAACTGAATAAAATATTCCAGATATGGTAAGTCCAAAGTAAAGGACAAATCAGTTAATAGACATTTATTGAGAGGATTTAAGAGTCAGACAAACTTCTGAACATACAGGAAAACCATAGGAAAATTAGTCATATTTCCCTTTCTCATACTTCCTTTTTTTTCTGAATGTTAATAGCTATCAATTTCACTTTTCTGGTCCTTAAATTTTGTTGCCATGTATTATAAGTTAGCTTTTCATTTGTTCAAATGTTGTCATCTCAATTAGACTGTAGGTTCCCTGAGGGAAAGAACATTGATTTTTCACTCTTTTCTCTCTTCGTTTTTTTTTTCAGAGTAGGTGATGATTAGGTATTAACAATTGCTTGGATATTCATTGCTGATACTTTGTTAGTATTTTTTTTAAAGACAACTAAAGTTAGCTCGCCATGATCTATATTTGGATTAGCCATACCAATTGTTTACTGTCAGACAAATTTCCTCAAGCTACTCATGTCCTCTCCCTCTAAACTAATAAAGATACCTTCCCAAAAAGTAATTCATTTGAACATTTCTATAAATAATAGTTCAGCAAGGTAAATCTGCTTCCAATAAGTCACATAATATATTTTAAAAATAAGCTACAGTGACTTGGGGATTATCCATTATTCCTTGATTATCTGTGCCACCCACTCTCCATTAGTATATACTTTCAAGAGATGACTCTACTGTCTTTAGAACAAAATAAACAGACAATAGCTACAACAATGGGGGCATAAATAGGGATCCAGTATGTAGACAGCAAGGGAAAAAATGGAAATATAAGTCAAGATTTAAAAAGAAAAATGTGGGTCTAGAAGAAGGAAAATCAGGAAATGAAGAATCTCAATGGTAAATTTGATTAGACTGGGAAAGAATATTTCAGATAAAATGTTGGAAGATTGAGACATTTAAGAAATGCCTAGGCAAACCACTAAGAAAAATTACCAAAGGGATAAGCTTCTGTAAATCAACCCCTCCCCCCATTCCCATTCAGAAAAATACACAAGAAGATATATAGAAAATGACATGAGAACTTTCCAACCTTTGATCAATATGATATGTTTTGGGGGGGTTGGGGTTTTTTTTTTTTTAGTGTTTTGCAAGGTAATTGGGTTAAGTGGCTTGCCCAAGGCCACATAGCTAGGTAATTATCAAGTGTGTTTGAGGCCAGATTTGAACTTAGGTACTCCTGACTCCAGGACTGGTGCTCTATCCACTGCGCCACCTAGCCACCCCATCAATATGATATGTTAACTCAAACTGCAAAAGTAGGCACTAGATGAAGTTATTTGTAAAGAATGACATTCAGCCACTGGAACCTCTTGAAGTCCAGAGGTTTTTTTGTTTATTTGTTTTGTTTGTTTTTAGTTTTTTGCAAGGCAGTGGGGTTAAGTGACTTGCCCAAGGTCACGCAGCTAGGTGATTATAAAGTATCTGAGGCTGAATTTGAACTCAGGTCCTCCTGACTCCAGGGCCAGTGCTCTATTCACTGCACCACCTAGCTGCCCCCAAGTCCAGAGTTTTACCAGTATTGCGATGCCTCATTTGATTAGGGAATAACTTTCCATTGAACTTGGGGAGATTTAGGCTATATCTCACCACAATTTTATTTGTTTGAAAACAAACTTCCCCATGCCAGGTAATCTAAGGTTTGATCTGGGTGTTAGGAAATCTTGGTTGATGCTCTGCCAGTTAAAGAGGTGTTTTGATTACAGAAAGAGATAATGGAGTGATATCAAAATGAGCTCATCTGTGAAATGACAGTCATCACACAGATTTCTTTTTCTCCTCCAAGAAAGCATCCTCTTTAACTACTGTACAGGAGGGGAGTGAGAATGGCAATCCTGATCATCTATGGAAATTGCCAAAGATAAATATAAGAAGAGTCTATTGAGTTGGGGAGAATGGGATATAAGGAGGATAAAGGAAGAATCTCAACATATCTCATGGCTTTGAAGAGGTCAACCTTTATAAACAAATATAAAAATCTTATCAACTGAATTTGCAATATCTTGCCAACATTCTTTCCCCTCAGGGTTCAGACAAGGAATAAAATCAATCAAATCAGTGTTTCTTCCCAGTTAGGAAGTCAAATTTGTATCTTATCTTGGGGGCTATGCCACATTGATTCCAAATTGAACAATTTCTGGGAGATTCAGGGAACTTGTTCTTACCTAATATCTAAGAACCATGTTCAGGTCCACTGTTTTCTAGGAAGTCTTTGTTATTGCAGACTTTTGGAAGGAAGAGAGAGAAAATGACTTTAAAGTTTTAGCCATAATCTGATCTCCTGCCTAGAGATGGGGCTCTTTGTTGCTTCCCAGTCAATTGAGTCATCTTTCTGTATCCTGAAATAGCTGCTGTGCTGCACTTGGAAGAAGGGTAAACTGATCTCTCTGTATCCCTTACCTAAATATCTTTTGGGGGTGTTTTGAGGATTAATTAATTAGCATTTGGAAACTTGTTTGATATAAATAAAAAGCCCTTCAATGGATTGTTCTAAGAATTTTTCTGCTTTCTTATGATCAAATATTTAATTGGCATAGTAATGGCTCACATTTTTAGAGCAGGACATTGTTTACAAAGCACATGGTCTTCAAGTATTTATATCATGCAATGGAAAAAGTCATGAAATAGTAGTCAAAGTGAAGTGTTTGGTATGGAAAATAAAGTCAAGAAATCCTGATAAATGATCATCCTGGCAGCTGGGTCTGACTCAGTCAATAGCAAGATCTACCTGCAGGCTTTTGACCTCTCTCTGGTTAAGGTTAATGCCTGTGATCCCAGGACATATCCACTAGACCACATAAAATAGGGAAGAATGGTACTAGTCCTCGACAATATACCTCTCTTACATCCTTCTTGAGACTATACTACCTTTTCTAGCTTCCTTTGTATAATATAGATTCATATGGAGTTTGTGACACAATGAAGCAGCCATATCTTTTTTTTTTAAATAAAAGCTATCTGGCTGAATCTCCTCTTTCATGTAGGTAGGGAGTAAATTTTAAGACTATATTTATCTCCATTAGATTTGTTTCAATGATCTAGCCTATCAAGATCCTCTTGAATCCTGACTCTATTGTCCGCATTGATTAAAAAACATTAATTATGCAGGTTCAAGCACAAATTGGAAATATTCCACAAGGGATCTCCTTCTAATTTTGCTTCAAAGAATCCATGAATGTTCTATGCATCAGGCCATTCAACCAGTTACAAATTTGCCTTTATTTTCATCTTAATTAAAATCTTTCCACATTTTCCACAAGATTAGAATAAGAAATTTTGATAAATAATTTGCTAAAATATGACAAACTGGAGTTATTACATCTTCCTTCTTTACTTGCTGAGTTTTCCTATCAAAAAAGGAAATGAGAGTCTGGCATAACATTCCCTGTGAAGTAACGTTATATCTGGTTTGAATCTTGACTCTGCTATTTTTCTGTGTGTTTATGGGCAAATCTTAAATCTCTCTGGGTCTCATCTAGTTCATTAGGTGAGTAGGAAATGATATTATATTGCACAATTATATTGCACAATATGCTCTCATTGCTGTCATGATTAAAGTCAATGAAAATGTTGATTCTTGTTTAAAGCTATTCAAAACAGATTAAATAAACAATACAGTTGTGAAGATCAGACCTTGACTCTTGTATAGTAGTATGAAATCTTTATGTGTCTGCCAAAAAGGATATTTCTTCTAAGGTAAATGCCAACAGAATCCAGTAGTCACTAGAAACACACAATGCCAACTGTCACAACCCATAGGGAAAAAAAAAACTTACTATTAGATACTATTATATCACTGGAAGCTGGGTGGTGCAGGAGATAGAATTCTAGATTTGGAGTCAGGAAAACCTGTGTTTAAATTGGGCTTCAGACATTTTTAGCAGTAAGACTCTGTGCAAGTCATTTAACTTTACTTCAATTTTCTTATCCATAAAATGGGGAAAATAACAGACCATCAAAGACTGTTGTAAGTATAAAATGAGATAATATTTGTAAAGCATTTTGCAAGCAATAAAATATTATATAAGTGCTAGCCATCATTATTATTATTATTATTATTATTATTATTAAAATCATTCAAATAACCTAGTCATAATACTTTCATGGAAGTTACAAATCAGTCGATGTGTTTCTTCATCCCTCAAATGTAAGATTCAATTTGTGATCTTCAAAGTGATTATTTTCCTCTATCCAAGGCTAGTTTGCATAGCTTAGGTCTCAGTGTTTGGCACTCTTAAACATCATTTTATTCAGCATAAGGGACACCCCTTCCTTCTCCCAGGAAGAAAGCACTTTTCAGAGGCAATTCAATTTAACTAAACACTATTGCTTTTTTCCTAAGCAATAGACTGGGAACTGATGTCCTACTTTACTCTAGGGACAGAATCAGAGTCCCTTGGTCCCAAGCAAAGACAATGTAAAAGAAGTAGTAGAGACTGGAGAGAAGTGATTGGGGCAAAGGAGGGAATGATTTGTACACCTCTGTTAAAATTAGGCTTCTATTGCACAGATTAATCAGAGGAGAGTTCATGGTTCATTAACCCTTGTCCCACACTGTCTAGACATAGGGCATGCATGTGTACTTTCTGTCCCCAAATTACACCTTATTTACTTGACCTATGTATTCTAGAATATAAATACTAGCCCCCCCCCCATCCAAGTTTTCTGGTCATCTCAACCTTCTGGGATGAGCTGGAAGAAGGAGAATGATGTCTAAGCCCCCATGAGAATTGACACTATGTTTGGACACTAGATATTTCCTACTACTTAGATCTTTACACAGAGGTTTATTGGCTCTGATTTACAGCATTGTGCTTAGCAAGCTTTGTCATCTGATTTCCCAGGCCACACACACAGCAAGTTATAAGCAGCAAATTAAGTGGAGGTGGGAAAGACCTGTTAGGGTCAAGAAAAATGATAGTAGAAGAGAACAGTCTGACATAGCAGAAGAAGACAGAAGGAAAAAAAGTTGATCCATCATACAATAACAATAATAAACATTTATATAGAAATTTAAAATTTGCAAAGTGTATCATATATATTATTTCATATGATCCTAATAATGACTCTGTGAGATGGGAGCTATCACCTTCATTTTACAGATGACACAATAGTGAATTTAATTGACTAGCTCAGAGTCACACAACTAATAAGGGTCTTAAACACTGGTATTCCTCATTCCAAGTCCATCCAAGTCCATCATATCCACTGTTCCTCTCAGCTACCCAAGCATGGATGTTCCCACTGATGACCCTGAATTATTTTGGAGTAGAAAGAAGAATGGATTTGGAATCAGAAAACTTGAGTCTGAATTCTTGTCCCTGCTACTTATTACCTCTATAATGATGTTTGTCCTTCATTTTTTATAAAGACCATGACATCAGGAAGGTGATGCCATGATATGCATATGAATTTGATTTGAGTGAGGGGAATGCTGTGCTAAATCACCAGCTTCCTCCAGAGTCATCTGATACAGTGGCTAGATGGAGATAACACTGAATGCAAGGTAATCGGGGTTGAGTGACTAGCAAGGTCACATAGCTAGTAAATGTCTGAGTCTGGATTTGAACTCAGGTCTTCCTGACTTCAGGACCCATTGAAGTCTTAATTACACTATGAGTTTGGCCCAAGTTTTACTTCCCTGGGGTTAAGTATCCTCATATGTAATTAAGGTCCCTTCAGGTTCTAAATTTATAAATCTGTAATCTTAAGAAAAAGTTAATTTTTTTTTATTCAATGGATTCTAAACCTGGCTTCTAGAAGGTGGGGAGTTCTATAAAACTTAGAAATCCTATAAAGATTTCTTCCCAATATAGTTAAAACATATGGTTAGGATTTAAAATGAAATATATGGAAAGATTTCTTTCCAATAAATAAATTATGGTTAAAATAAAGTGATTTTATTAAGAGGGACATAGTTTCAGAAATTAGGAAAACTACCCTAACATTGAATCCTATTCTTCAATAGTGTTATATAATAACAATTTCTGCTGTTTTTAATGGACTATATATGAATATATTGAATATATGTATATATGTATATATTGAACATATATGAATATAATAGTCCATTAAATACAGTAAAAATGGCCATGTTCACATAAACATTGTTTTACAAAGAAAGTTTTTAGAAAGTAGCCATTATTTCTATACCAAACATAGTATTGATACAATTGAAATAAGGATATTTTTGCTGTTTTTTATTCAGAACCATCATCTAAGTGATATAGAGAGTTCCCTGGTAAAAAGAAAATTCCCTCTATTCTCTACAATTTATTATCTTAGAGATTGTTGACTGTCCTGACTTGCTTAGGGTCACTTAGCCCATATATGTCAAGAGTTGAGATCTGAGGCCAGAGATTACTGACTCCAAAGTCAAATCATTATCCATTATGCTACATAGCTACTCCTGGTTTAATTATGCAATCAGGCAAAACAAGGTGTTTAATATATACAGGATAGTGCTGCTGCTTGAACTGACAACAGGATTATTGATGGGGTCAACATCAGGGGATGAATAATGGGAGATCAAATTTATTGTCTGTACTTGCCCTGTTTGCTCCATATTATTTTGTTTTATTTGGGGTTCTGAAAGTCTTTAGTCCAGCAGCAACAACTGCTCAATAGACATTTCCACTTGAAGATGCCCAATTCAAAAACGTAAAACCTTACTTACTACCATTCACACTAAAATTAACCTCTTCCCCACTCATCATATTCTAATATTCATTTATCTCACCCATGACATTCCATCTCCTCTATTCATGTCTTTGTATGGGCTTTTATCATCCCTGGAATGCTCACCCTCCATACTCCCCCCTTTTGGAATCATTAGCACCCTTCAAGGATCAGCCTGACTCCTCCTCCACATAAGGACTTTCCTACCTTCTCCTCTCCTTAACTGCTAATAAGCTTCCTTATTTGCATTTCTGATTGTTTTCTAGTTGCCTTCTCCTCTAGTCATAGAACATAAGATCTTCTCTCTCTCTCTCACCTTGGCACATAGGCCTGTTAATAATGTTGAATTGAAACAATAGAAAGATCTCTATTAGTAAAAGTCAATGAAAATTACTAGGGTGTTTAAAAACCTTGCTAATGAAGGCTCAATTAGGAAACAAAAGTTTCAGGACTTGATTCCCTTGACTCACTTTGTGGTTTGAACATATTTCACTTTAGCCAATTTTAGTTTATTCATTTCCTAAATGACCACAACCACACTTATAAGTGTAACTAGGAGAAGTTCAATTCAATCAGGAACTATATTATGCAAAATAACAATCATCAGGTTTCAGTGATGAAAATTTGGGAGGTGAAGAGAGACACCACCATCCTGTAGCAGTGCCCAAAAGAGTCCTCTCTAAATTTATGCCTTCTCAGAAAGAATACTTGGTCAGTGGCTCTCAAAGCCATATCTCAAGTGCCAATCGCCTGTCCCCAACTGCATGCTAGGCCATTACTTCAACCTTCAAAAAAGTCTGAAACAAAATGAAATGTCTTCCCAACCAAACTGCTTCCTCAATCTTCATATCTCTATCAATGGTACCTTCATTCTCTCAGTCTCTTAGGCTCAAAACTCTGGAATAATTATTCTTTTCCTTAATCCCCATATCTACTTAGTTCATTTTCTCTATCAAATGCCTCTTATCTGAACCTTCTTCTCTATCTTCACCACTCCTACTCTAGTTCAGGATATTATTATGTCATGCCTATGACCTTCAACAGCTTGCTTCCAATTTCTCCTTCATCCAGTCCACCCGAATAGCACTGGCAGATTAATATTTCTTAAACACTGACTTCATCACATCATTCCTCAGTCTGAAGTTTTTAATGCTTCCCCTCCCCCTTCAATTTTTTGGCTCATGATTTCAGTGTGGGAAACTTTCCATGTGGACTCTCTGAGTGCAGAAACACCCTCCTTTGATACTGATTTGCAAGTCAGTTGTAATAGTTCTAGAAAATTCTTAAGTGACTTCCTTTACACTTCCATATTTTTTAATAATTTCTGAAAACTATATTATCAAAGGAACTTAATCTATACTATATTAAGTTTATACTGGCCCTTTCCTAAAAAACTGTTGATTTCATTTAACCATTGATAAACAAGCTTCATTTTTGTTAATGGTGAGTTAGGTATACCTAAGGAAGAATTGGAGCAGAAATTCTGTAGACACTGAAAAAATGCTGGTCAAGTTTCATAAATCAGGCCCACAAGCCTCCAGTGAATAGCTATCCTGCACTTGAAATAAATATCCTGAATCTACTGGTCAAAAAATGGCCTAAATGAATTTAGTCAGTAGTAGACATATAATCTCTACCTGGAAAACTGAAGTTGTGTTGGGAGAATAGCAACTTATGAGTTATAAAAATCAGAGTCTTCACATATGTGGCTTAGGTGGTAAAGAACTGAAAATTAACAAATGAAATGTGATGGAGAACTGGAGAACACACCCAACAAAATACAGAACCACAGCAACTATTGGTTCTATAGAATTTGGAAAAAATGATGTGCCATACTTTGCTTCAGATATGTCAGAACCTTGCTACAGGAAATGTATCCTTACCTGACTGGAAAGTAAATTGGAAGGTAATCATTAATGTGAGCAGGAAAACACTATAAAAAGATTTCATAGCAGAGCAAAAGAACTGCCAAAATTGGCGTGCTGGAAGAACTAATTTCTAGACCTGGTCTAGCACCCATCAGCAATGTGACCATAGTTAACTAAACAATTTAAGAAACATTATTACTTACCCACTGTGCATAAACCTCTGTTTTAAGTTCTAAGGATAATAATGAATGAATGAAAGTGCATTTCTTATACACTTTGTATTACTAAGCATTGGGCAGTCACTGCCCTCAAGGAGCTTACATCAAATCACTTATTGGTGAAAAGGGAAACATTAAACTTGAGTTAGTCCCTTTCCAGAATTATTCTAAGAAAAGTAGTTTATAAGATTAAAAAGTACTATATAACCTTAAGCAATTATGTCTTTTATATACATCATAGTCAGACACTGCAGCATTTTTTTCTAAATTATTTTGGTTTGGGGGTAGACTGCCCATCAGTTTTTTCAAAAAAACCCAAAACAACAAAACTTGAATTTCATAAAGTTGAATGTTCCATTCATATGGCATTAAACTCTCTGGGCTTCAGTAAAGACAACTTCCAAAAAACAAAGCAGAGCAAATAAGACAACAGAATGGTGACCTATGATCAAAGGCAGAAATCTCCTCCCATCTTTCATGGAATGGATCAGTACCTGTAAACTCACCTCAAAGAAAAATTTCGAGTAGTTTGTCCAATTGCCTTAGGAGAATAAATATCAATAAATATCAATGTTGTGTCTTCTGCCTCCTCAATCAATCATTTCACAGTTAGTTCCCTAATATTATTTTGGAAAAAGTCCAAACCTTGATGTTTTAGAAGCAGAGATTTTAGCACAAGCAACACTGGTAGCTCCTTTTTTCCCTCTGTGTATTTCTACAGCCAGAATAGGCAGTTGGATGAATATTTCAGTTTAGGACAAACAGTACAGAGAAGTGTGGGATGACAAGATGATAATCTCTTTTGTCTTCCATTATTGTCCAGACCACTGAGTGTACTACTTGGTGGTGTTTGCCCCAAATGTTTAGACAATTCAGACAGTGTAAACACCTACAAGATGTCACCCTTGCCAAGATAATCTTACAGAAATATATTTTGAAAGCCATTTGAAACTCTTGACAATGATTCATTTGCCAGTGTGGATATGGCCCATGAGATAAAAACAAAGCTTTAAATATACTAATTATATTTTATTATAATATTTTCATTTTTCTAAACATGTGTATTTTTCTTTCCTTCTCAGAGTTGTTTTTATTACCCCAAAATCTCTCCTGAGTCTGGGACAGCATATGCAATTACAATAAACCTCCATTGAAGAAATTCTTTACTAACTACTCAGAATGACTCCTGGCTTAACAGAGCAATACCATCTACTGGTGGTATATCATTAAAATAGTAAAAAAGAAATTCTGATGTTTAAAATCTGCCCAATGAAATGCTCAGAGCAAAGTCGTCGAGGGCAGGAGGCAGGGAGAATTGGAGATAATATCTGTGACTTTGATTTACTTCTATCTGGAACAAAAAAATTGCCATTTGAGTCATCCTAACTCACTTTCACGAACATTAGTCATTCTGCATTTCCTTAAAGCCTGTGAATGTGTTTCTGTGTAAATAAACTATGTTGTACACTTGGGGATAGAAGTCATAGTATTTAGAAATTAAAAAGACCTATTAGATCATCCAGTCCAGCCTACATGAGATAGAGAACATAACAGTTGATCTTAGCCAAAAGGTCAAGAAGAAACAGTTGGCAAAAACATTTTTCTCTGCTTTCTTAGTTTCTACTTATCTAAGAGCTTGCTTGGGTCACTTCCCAAGTGGACTAGTGACCTGGTCATGAAACAAGCTCACTTATCAAGGAGACAGAAAGTTTAGCTTATCTGTACTGAGCCTCTTCCCTCCCTCCTTCATTTGTTATAGAAAAATATTTTGTTTGCAAAGTATGAACTTTGGGGGTGGCTAGGTGGCTCACTGGATAGAGCACCGGCCCTGGAGTCAGGAGGACCTGAGTTCAAATCCAGCCTCAGACACTTAATAATTACCTAACTGTGTGGCCTCAAGAAAGCCAATTAACCCCATTTGCCTTTACAAAACCCAAAGGAAAAAAAAAGGCAATGTATGAACTTTGGAGAATCTACTCTAGGAAGGAGTTAGGCTGTTTTCTCCAATAAAGGAAAGTAGAAATGAAGTTCTTCCTTCCCAGGTGACCCTTCCTAGTTTCTGAGCTGATTCTGAAACAGAATTTGGGCCAACCCTAAGGTCAAGCAGAAAAATAAAAGTACCATGATACAGGAAGTTGACTGGCTTCAGCAAGGAGATGCAAATATTTGCTTGGCATATCAAAACATTTCATCTTCACAAACCTTCATCCCACTTGATTCTGTTAAACTTGAAGTAGAGAGGTTTAGTGTTTTGCTAAAGGTCACATAGCATATCATTTTTTAATTGTTGTTCAATCATTTAGTTTTCTTGGCAAAAGTACTAGATAGGTTCACCATTTCCTTCCCTGGATCACTTTACAGATGAGGAAAATGAGGCAAGCAGGGTTAAGTGACTTGTTCAGAGTTATACAACTAGTATGAGTCTAAGGTCAAATTTGAACTTAGGTTCCTTCTGACTCCATTGTGCCACCCAAGCTTTTCTAAGCAAGCCTGTAGTGGACTGAAAAAGCCTTTACCTCTAGTAGTTCTTTAATTCTATTGTTCTTATGTCTTCCCAATATCACCCCTCTACCCAAATTATGTGACGGGATTTCTCCCTAAAAGGTGATGAAACTACAGTGATATCTTTGTTTTCTTTAGCTCAGAACAGAAGAGATTTATAATTAGGCTAGAATTTAGGACTGAGATGATATTGGGAAGATGAGTGGATCTTAACTTTATAGAAAAACCACTTTCTGAATTGCTAAAATGTAATCACAGGATGCCAGTTAATGAGAACACTGAGTCACATGAGAAGTCTATCATTGATGTTGAAATAGCTGAGTAGCTATGATTATTATTAAACATTTATTTGCAAGTTTATATTGTTTTAGGCATTTTATTAGACAGACACAGTGTTGTCTCTGACCTCTAGGAGACTAACTTCTGTATAATGATATAGCTATAAAGCATAAATGATACAGATACAATAATAAGATTCAAGATTGGGGGAGGGGGAAATCATTTAAGCTTTCTATAAAAATTAAGTACCTACTAGAACTCTTTCAAAGCTAACATTTTTTTTTTAGGTTTTTTTTTTTTTGTTTTTTGGGGTTTTTTTTGGCAAGGCAATGGGGGTTAAGTGGCTTGCCCAAGGCCACACAGTTAGGTAATTATTAAGTGTCTGAGGTTGGATTTGAACTCAGGTCCTCCTGACTCCAGGGCTGGTGCTCTATTCACTGCGCCACCTAGCCGCCCCCAAAGCTAACTTCTAACTTGTAGTTAGAGTAACATTAGCTGTTTGAATTTTATATCAGCCACATTTCTTATCATGTTTTCATGAACAGAGAGTTTTTCTGGGTTTTGGTAAGTTCAGTTAAGAACAAAATATTTTGTTCCTTTATCGATAGTTGAACTCTGAAGCTAACATTAATTTTAGTTTCTAAATTTAGATACAACATGTATGTGGTAAAAGTTGATTAATTCAAAATTCTACCAACCAGAATTCTATTAATTAATATTATGTATTTATTATACAACCATATCTAGTATTCATAATGATAATCCTGAAATATCTTCTAGATTCCCTAAGAAAGATTGTTTAGTATACTAAAGTTTTAGCATTTATACTAAGTTCTAGCATTAAGTATGCTTTATGTTATTATTATTCTTTGAATAAGTTTTGACAAATATCTTACAATAGACTAAAAAAGAATGTTGGAATTGAATATTAATTATCACTGCATAAAATAAGAAGAAAACCAGATCAGGCACCTTTCATAGTTATGTCTAGGGGTGGGGCAAGGATGGTGAATTTACAATCAGAAATGGTCAGAGATTAAATATAAAAATATCTTCGATTATATGAAACTGAAAAGCTTCTGCATTTACAAAATTAATATAATTAGGGAAAGAAGAATTTGCCTCCAAGATTCCATTGATAGAAATATATACTCCAAGAAGATCAATGTTAAAAAAAGTCCCATATATATAAAAATATTTTGGTACATGAATTTAATAGAATATTCCTGTGCTATAAGAAACAACAAATATGATGAATAAAGTATGGGAAGACTTATATGAACTGAGGCAAGTAAACAGAACCAGGGAAACAATATACACTACAATAAGAAAAATGAAAAATACAAAGAACAGTTGAAAGTGAATTCTGTGAAATTATTATCATTATCATGGCCAAGTTTTGCCCCCAAAAAAGAACTATACAAAGGTTTCTTCTTTCCTGATTTGCAGAGAAGGGATTCTATGAGTGTCCTATAGACCTGTGCTACAGGCCACTGCATCTATGTTCCCTAAAATTGCTATCATATTGTTTATCTTCTCATTGGGTGGAGAAAGGATTACAGGGAGGGAGAGATTTTAGAACTCAAAAGTTTTAAAAAAAATCAAAGGCACAGGAGATCTCTAAAGTACTGGAGTCAGAAGGGCCTGAGTTCAAATCCGACCTTAGATACTTTGACACTTATTAACTGTGTTACCCTGAGAAAGTCTTTTAACCATGATTGCCTTGACCAAAAAAAGAAAATCAATGGTAAAATGAAGTATAAAAAACAAAATTCTATTCTACTGTAATTTTCCTTAATCTTGTGAAATATTTCCCAATTACAGTTTAATCAGGTTCTGCCAGTTGCTGGTTGCCTCCTCTATCGATAATATTAGTCTTTTTTTGATGTGCCAGTTGGTTTGACTGAACTCTTTCTTCTCAGAAGGGGAGTGGGGAAGGATGCATTGGAGAATGAGGATGATGTAAAACCAAAAGCAATCCAAAATTTATTGTTTTTAAAGAAAACTGTAATTTCATTAACAGTAAGTAGAATTTCTGTGTTTGCTTTAACAACATAGCAAATTCTTGCACCAGAATCTCTTCCCATTAACCCAGATCAGTAATCTGTCAGTTCTCTGTGGTGTCAGGATTTTCTGGACCAATAAGAGGTTAAGTGATATGCTTAAGTTCATCAAAATATGGGTCAGAGACAAAATTTGAACCCAAGTCTTCCTGATTCCCTAATTAAATTTTCATTTATTATATAATGGTGATTCTCAGTAAGAGTAACTACTAACTAAAATTCTGGATTAAATAGTTATTCTCATACCAGAGCAAGGTTAAAAAAATGTTTATTTTATATTGCCTGCACATGCAAAAATAAATCTACCTGCCTGATTTTAGGGAATATATATCAGTTCTTATTTATTATACATTTATTTTTAATTTTGGTTTCAGACATCCGTAACACCCCACTCCTCAATAGTTTATAAGCTACAGATAGTTTAAAGATGATAAAAATCCTCCTTGGGCCTGCAAAACACATCATGAAAATGCTATTTATTTTTGAGGTTGATGGGTAAGATCAGAGCAGAAGAAGTATTTTGGGATTGCTCTAATGCTGCACTCTCACAACTGGACATGAACCAGTCTCAGTCAGAATTTCAATTATGATATGAATTCTATACATTTCATACAAATTTACAAATGACAACAGCAGAACACTTGGGGCCTTTATTCATTCAACAATGAGTCATTCTGGCATTCCTTTTCCCTCTGTGACTTTTCCTGAAGAACTTTGGTGTGTGGATTTGGCTACATTAGTTGTCATTGAACCAATTGCTAGGAGACAGATGCCTCAGGATAGTCTAAATAAGTAAGGAGGAGATGTAACCAGAAAATAAAGTTCTCATCCTCAGAGTTACCTTGGTGGCCTGCCTGTAAGAAGAGGACACATCATGACTTGTCAGGACTCTGAATTTATTAACAATAAGAATCCAAGAAAGGCTCAGCTTCTATACTACTCAGAAAAGAATTGGCAATCACCCAAGGGATCCAGGCTGTGCAGACAGTCAAGCAAGGCCATTTAGGCTCCAAGAATGGATTTTACTTTTTTGTTCCTGAATTGGCACCATAAAGAGACAAAGTCCAGTGATTAATGTACTTATCTGTGACTGAGGAAAGTGAGTATTCTAATTTTAGCTCCGATCATGATGGCCTATCAGCCAAATAGGTAATGCTGGTGACCTTAAGTAGTCTTGATTAATATTTTCCTAAGGGATGTAGTCAAGTGTATGAAATTGCACAAGGGTACAAGTGCATTAACCTATCATGTAAGAGGAATGTTAAAGGTAGCTAGGGGACACAATGAATAAAGTACTTGGCCTGCAGGCAGGGAGATCTGAATTCAAATTTGGCCTCAGCCTATTATTAACTGTGTGACCCTATGCAAGTCATTTGACCTCTGTCTGTCTCAGCTTCCTCAACTGTAAAGTGGAGGCAATATCAGCACCTCCTAAGGGTGATATGAGGATCACATGACACAAGATTTGTAAAGCACTCAGCAAAGTATCTGGGCCATAGTAGGATGCTATATAAATATGTGCCATTATTACTATCATTCTGTGAATGTAATTTCATGGACCATGTTGCCTATGCTAAAGTAAAAAATGTTGCTATCCCTATAAAAAGGTTGTCATCTCTTGATTTCTCTTTTTTTCTGTTCCCTTCCACCAATCCACTGTCACTGACCTAGATCCTGTACTCCAAAAGCTAACAACAGAAAAAGGGGAGATTTAGAGCCTGGCAGATGAAAAGGGAGGCAGAAAGAAGATCAGCAATCTCTTCTGGGTCATAGTATAGGGAACAGTACCTTAAGTCTTCCACTAAAGTATTAAAAGAATTTTCTTCCATTGCATTTGTACTTTGAAAGGATAAATCTCATTTTCTCAGCTGGGATTGGAAACATGCATTAAAAGACCAAAGAAAGTGCTTCTTCATTACAACAACAGAAAGAAAATGGTGGGGGATAGAATTATACCTCGAGACAAGGCTCTGGCCATATCAAACTCGATGTTATCTGACCTCTCCCCTCCATCTTTCCTTAATGTGCCATATAGAAAAGGCACTCGTGTTGTGAAGATGTAATATATATTTTTTCTTCATTCAAAGCCTCCTGAATAAAGAGAGATCTATTTGTCTCCATGGTGTTTGCGCCATTAATGGTATCAGAGCTGTGAAAACACAATGGGAGATGTGTTTTCCGTTAACCTCTTGACTTGAAGATGTCTTGATGCTAAACGTTACTACATTTCACATTAGCACAGAACAGCAGGGATTCTGTGGCTGATGTAAAAGGTTTGAGAAGGGACACTGAAGCTCTCATGTGTCCCATATTGCAATTGGTGGTAGAGGATGAAGAGAATGATTTTTACTCAAGAAGAGTAAGAATGAAAGAACCTGAGGAGGAGGTGGAAGATTGTAGGTAATTTGACATAACCCTATTCACCACTGAGACTTTCCACATTGGAAAATCACAGATTGCATCTTGGCATCCCCTGTTTAAAATTAGACACCTATACATCTACTATATTTTTCTGAGTTTTTTGCAAGCCATGAAAACTATGAGTTGTTTCTTTTTCCCTTGTACCAATAGATCCTTCAATGTTACAACTGCTTGGAGATTCCATTAGTACACATTGTTACTTATTTTTCAAACTGAACAGTGTGACATCACTTTGTAATGTGGAGACAGACTCTTCATTATCATTTTCAAGGTTAAATTGAGGCAGGGATAGAATTTGGTGCATATCACCAAGAGTTAACATTCCACAATAATGGAAGTCAAGATTTGGAAGGCAACTTAATCTATCTTTAAAAATAAAGAGGTTAAGTGACTGTCCCAAGGTCACACAAGTAGCTAATGACTGAGTGAGGACAAGACTCCAAAGTCTCCTGACATCTAGTCCAAATTTCCTTCCATTATAACAACATATTTAGGGGAAAATCTTAAAGGTTATAAAAGTTGATTGAAATGTAATACAATGTATTTACAAGAATAAAATAGAATCCTATAATCCGTAGGATAAGGTTCAATATTTACAATTCCACAGTACTAAAATGCAGCGATCACATTGTAACATCCTGGTATTTATGGTGGTAAAAGAATTCTGAGGTACTTGAAAAATGAGTTGTTATAATATCAGCATCACATACAAAATTATGCAAGTTTCATATGATTAAAGACATGTCTATAATTCCCCTCCCTATAACTCCCACCTTAAGGAAAAACTATTAAATATCCCAAAGTTTGGAGGCAGCTATTTATATAACAAGATGCTTCTGATAACTATTAAGAAGTTCAACCAACTCCTAGAAAAGGAGACAATTAAATACTACAAAAAAATTGGTCCTACTTAGAAAGAGAAACCATCTTTCATGGCTTAAGAAAGTATGTTACATAGGACTGCTGGTAATGGCCAGGGTATATTGTAAGTCTCACCATATCCTAAATATATTTAGAAACACGTATTTTAGAGGAACTACCATAAAGTTGGGCTCACCCATTTTTCCATGGAGACATCAGAAGGTTCAGGGCAGACACTGTGGCAGATCAGCCAGGAGAAGAGAACTGATTCTATCAGTCACCCACAAGAAACTCTTCTTAGGAAGTTCATACTTCTGCACTGTAGGAGGGGGACAGAGAATTACCAGATATTGTTGGAAGAGTTCTTTGCCACCAAGCCAAGTGAAAAGATCACCAGTGGTCTTCAATCAAGTAGCCTAAAATTAGCTAGCAGAGAGATATACACATTGACCATAATCGAGAAGCTGGACAAAAGTGCACTCTCTGAATAAAATGTATCCCTGAATAAATGTATCCCTGAATTGCTCAGTTTCTCTACAATGCTGACTCTATAATATGATTGCTATATCCATTACTTTTCTCTTTAACTTCAAGCAACAGTCTTTAAGTCCCTGGTTATGCTCAATGGGAATACCCACGAGAAGTCAGGAATTTGTGGAACTGAGAATAACTGTCATTTCTATAAAATTCAGTGAAGAGTAAAATGTTATTTGGAAGTTAGGCAACATTTACATATCAAAGACAAAAATTCAGCAAAACAATAATTTTGGAGAAAGGTCTTATATTTTTATTAAGTCTCTGAAGTAATGTTCAGTATTGCCAGCAATACTTTTCCCTTTTCCTTGAAGCCCCTAAAACCTTTTGCTCCACTACTATGTATTTGGTTTCCATGATTCTGGGAACACTCAACCTTCTGAACCTAAATTTTGCACTAGTTAAGTTCTTTCAGCTATAACTTTATGCATAATCACAGAACTGGAGATTTGAAAGGGTTTCATAGGTATCTAATTCAATCTACAAACAAAAAGAACTCCCACTATACCATACTTGATAAGGTCTCATTCAGTCTTTGCTTGAATCACTTAGGAGAAGAAATTTACTACCTCTCTAGAAATCCATTTCATTTTAATTGATAGAAAACTCTAATTGTTGGGACACTTTTATCCTGTTATCAAATCTAAATTTTCTCTTTGTAACTTCCACACTCAGGGTTCCTGGTTCTGTCCCCTAGGACTATATAGAATAAATCTAGTTCTTCTATCATATACTTGAAGACAACTATCATAACATACCTTGAATCTTTTCTTTTCCTGGCTAACTATCTCTATATTCCACTAGTTGATTCTCATGGACAGAATGCCACTCACCATTGTGATTTCCTTCCTCTGGACTCTCTCTAACTAATCAATGTACATCATGGAACCTTTGATTAAATAACATTCTCCAGATGTAATCTGATGAGGAGAGAATACAAAGACAACCCCTTCCCAATTTTTGGAAGCTGTACTAAAGATTGCATTAGCACTTTTTGGCTTCCCATCAGACTGTTGACTTATACTAAACTTGGAGTCCACTAAAACTCCCAGATCTTTTTCAGAAAACAGTTTTTATCCATGCCTCCATCTACTTGTTGCATTGTTTTTGCAGACAAATACGATACTTTACACTTATCCCTATGAGATCTCATTAGATTTAGCCTAATATTCTACCCTGCTAAAGTCCTTTTGGTTACTGACACTTTCATCTGCAATATTTGCTATCCCTCCCAGCCTTGGGACATCTGCAAAAACATAATACTACAGAAGCTGAAATACCATAATGAATATTTTCTTCCCTCAAAGTACACTAGCCCTAAGGGCAATCAATGAAGAAAGAGCCTGGATCAGTATATCTGCTCCTAAGCCTTGGCTTTTACTTGCAGAAGGATTCCTTGTAGCACATAAAAGCTCAACTTGTTTTAAAAAAAATTTTTTTTAATCCAGAAATGTTGCATAAACAATATTAAGTAGGTCCTTACATGTCAAGTGGCTGCAGATGTTTATTATACAAACTCTCATACAGCACAAATACAGGTAGTAAGCCTGTTCCACACAACTCAGAATAAAACATGACAGAATAATGACAGCATTCAGCTAGGGCAAGGACATAGCCACTATGTTGTTAAAAGGTAGTGGAAAGACCAGGGGAAAAGGGCAGAGGATGGGACTCGAGGTCCTTCTCTTGGGTCCTTTGTCAATTTTCCATGTGTTTTGAGAGCAAGTCACTTAACCTCTTTGCTTCTTATCTTCAAACTAGAACTAGTTATTACTGATCGCTTAGGAATGTAACAATTGCTATGACTCATTATGAAAATATTCAAGCCCAGAATCACAATGATGACACAGGGACCTTGTATTTCCTTTAAGGTAGCACAGAGAGACATAGACAAAAGACAACCATTATTGTTCCTATGGGTTGGGTCTTGGATTTCCTAGAGGCGGAAGACTGTATTTGATGATCTCAAGGTTCTCTTCTAATATTATGTCTGTAAAGCCTACTTCATTACCTTGGGATTGACATACTGTCTATGTGATGGATGAGCTTATCCTAAGGCAGATAAAACACACGTTTACAGTTGCATGGTGAACTACCATATGTCAAATGAGATGGCTGGGCTAGAGAGCCTGTGAGGGCCAGTCTACATTTAGATTTCTGATCAGTTATGTTCAATCAATATTTTCTTAGACACTACTTTGTTTCAAAGCACTACGCTAAGTGCTGTTGATATCAAGATAAAAATGAAATGGTTCCTGCCCTGAAGAAGCTTATATTTGGCTATGTTCTATCATAGGGAACTATCTTATTAACAACAATCCAGTATCTATCTATCTATCTATCTATCTATCTATCTATCTATCTATCTATCTATTAATGCATGCTTAAGCTGAAGAATTTCTAACACAAGAAAAAGACTTCTCAGAATGCAGTTTATTTAGCCTAAATTCTCATTCAGAAATTCCAAATCACTGTTTTCTCCACAATTTTGGGAGCTTCATAGGGCACAAGAAAACAATTGCTTTCAATATGACAAACTTCTAGATATTAGATCCTGGAGAATTACGAATCAGTCTCAGTTTCTTTTGTTCAAAAAGTAAAGCAAAACAAAACAAAATTAAAAAAACAAATCCACATAACATGAAGATATGGCATGGGGGCAAAAATCAATAAATAACTTGAATTCTAACATAGCAAAAAAAAAAAAAAGAACTATAGCAGATCTTACCTTGAATGGACTTTCTTAAGGGAAAAGGCCTGGAAAAATCATGATCATTCTCACCATGGTGTTTTGTGCAAGACCCAAGGAAAGCTAGGAGGCTGTACAGTTATCTCCCTTGATGTAATTCTAAACTATACAACCTACTACCTCAACCTGGGTGCGTGCAGTCATAATGGCTGGAGAGCCGCCATTTCTC
Organism: Macrotis lagotis; assembly: GCF_037893015.1. NCBI lineage: Eukaryota > Metazoa > Chordata > Mammalia > Peramelemorphia > Peramelidae > Macrotis > Macrotis lagotis. The sequence goes on from NC_133658.1 coordinate 647,095,228, forward strand.
AGGCAATAAAATACAAGTCATTCTATCAGAGTTCTTCATGCTGTCACCTAGTGGACCATTTGTGAGAGGCAACACATCAGAACCAAGGGCCTGACAATAGAGAAAATGAAACAAGAAACTTGACCCTTGATCATTTTATTCTACACAGAGAAAAAGAGAAAATACTTGGGCTAGGTCTCCTTGAAATTAAGACTTAAAAACTATTGGTAGATGAGACTGTGACAGCAGCTCAAATGATTCTAAATCCTGGGATGCACATTAAAGACATATGGGAAACTAATAAAATGTAAACTTGGACATTTAATCAGAAAAGACTAGGAAAAAAACAGTTTTATTTAGGAAGTTGGACTTTTATTCAGGAAGATGATAATCATATGGGAAAATTGAGGCAGCTAGAATTCAGTGATCAAATACAAAATAAATACCTCATAAACAGAGTTTAAAGAGAAATGACTTAAAAGCAAAACACAACAAATCACGGCGAGTGGGTATTATTGAACTTGCACTTCAAAACTTTAGAATCTGGTATTTCATTGGTATATGCTCTTACCATCTGTCTCCTGGTACAACTCTCAACACTTAGTAAAAATGATTTTTATGAGAAATTGAAAAAATTTCTTATCTGATGGCCAACCTTCTGGTGATGAGCCTTTTCAAGCTTATCAATGGTTCTCAGAGTAGCTATATGTAGTCCTTCAGATCCATCTCAGAAATTTGAAAGGACCTTCCATAGCTTATAAGCAACTGGAGCATTAATGAACACAAGGCCACATTGCAGTACAATGATGATAGTGAAGTTCATACACTTGGGTATATCAACTCTATTAGAAAATTGTTAATTTGATGTTTCATGCTATTTTCTGGGATAGGAGGAGGTATTTTATAGCTTTTGTTAGTATTCAACAAACTCATAAACATCCTTATCTCCCTCTCTCCCCCTGCCCCCCCCCCCCCCCCCCCCATATAGAGACATCGGGAAATCTTTCAATCAATTCTCTCAGCTATCTGTAGTCAGTACTAAGGCAGTAGTCAGACTTTATATCCTGGGGATGAGGCTGTACAAGGCATAAATGTGGACAAATCCTGAATTCCTTGTGCCTTGACTCAGTTTAGTGTGACTTCAGGGAAGTCATCTTATCTGTGTGGCATGGGAATGGAAAATGCAAAGGAAGGTTGCAATAGATTACCTGGAAGTTCTCTTTCAATTCTTTGTCCTATGGAAGGGGATTTTGAGCTTTAAATGTTGTCTGTGGGTTCTTTTCCTATACTATTGGAGTTGTTTCAAGTTATCAGTGATAGGACTAGGTAATAAAAGAATCTAACCCAAATATAAAAGAATTGATGAGTGTCTGGGATATATTAGACTGTTATGTGTGTTTGTGTGTTAAGATGTAGAGGGAAAAGATGATTAATTTTTTTAAATGGTTAATTTTTTTCCGGATTTTTAAAATCCCTTCCAAATTCTCTTCATTGAAATTCCTTCTGATTTTGCAGACACAGTTAGAATATTCTTTCTTCCCCGATTGTGGAGGAGGAGGGGGACAGAGAGTTAACAAAGAAGGAAAGTGATAATTTAAGAATAGCCTTAGTATAGTGGTGTATTACTCTAAGTTTAACCCAAAGAGACTGAAATATCTGGAAACTGAGGAATCAATCTTCTGTGGCCATTCTTATCTTGGGGGTAAAGGATGGGTGGGGGGAGCATTGATCTTAGAATGCTAATGGTTTTTAATGCCCTGCTCTTTCAGTTGTATGAATTTCCTTGTTTATTTACCCTGATTTTAGCCCATTATCATGTATTTACCCAATTAGTGCAATTACAGCTCATTATGTAATTAGTGTAAATATTTGTAGTCATGTAACAACAACAACATGTAATTATGATATGGAATGATGTCATAAAAATTCTTATTGAAACTATTGAGAAAAAATGAGTGGCATTTATAAGAAGGAGGTGCAAGTGTGATGTATTGAGATATTGGTATATTTCTAACACCTACTGCAAAGGGTTTCTGTGACACATTGAAATAGATTTGGAATTAGTCTGTTGTAAAGTAGGATTTTAAATAGTCTATCAATCAACACCCCAAATCAGGAGGAAGTCAAATCAAATTATTGTAACAGCATTAGAGAAAAGCAAGAATTTTCTAATGGCAAGCATAGTTTGAACAGTAGACTCTTGAGGGAGGCTAAAGAATATTATTTCATGGACATGGTTAAACACTGGCTACAAAGTCAGAGTAGTTTCATGCCCATGATTAGAGGCAGATAGTTAAACTAGATCATTTTGGGCACTTTCTAGGTCTGTGGTATACAACAAAAAAAGGGCACTTTATTCCACATCCCATCCCAACAACCACATTATTAGAAAAGCCTTGAATAGGCCAGACATAGTTTTCATTGATCTCACTGTCAATTCCACACATATGGAACCCTTGAAAGATTTGCGTAAATTCTGTTTTAAGAAGTGTTGCTGCTGGTGAAAATTTTAAAAGCAACAACGAAACAAAACAAAACAACAACTGCGATACAAGGGCATGTTGGACATGTTTACAGAATCCAACAACTCTAAAGGGATGATTGTTAAACCCTTTGAAATATAAAGTTTTATCACAGGGTTGGATAAATTAAAAATAATCATATTGATCCTAACCATCCATATATTCATTTCTGCATTCTAGTGAAATTACTTTAAGTACTTCAGCATAACAAAAGGAAAATCATCCAAAACTGAGGTTCAAGAGCCATAAACATTTATATGAATATGGTTTCTGAAATTACAATATTTATAGCAGAGTGAAGGGTAAGCTAAAAGTCAAATCTTACCTGAACCTGCACAGGATTTTAATAAATGTGTTTGATGGGACTGATTTAAACATTTTGATAAATTGCTTTGTGCTCATTTTCCACTTGTTCCACAAAAGGAAAAGGGAGGGATTCCATTGTAATGTCTTTCTTTGGAATCCCAAATCAAGTCTTCTATAGGAGATCTTATCTCTTGTGGGAAGGATCCACTTAAAAACACAGAAAACCTTTCATTCATGAGCATGGAAATAAGAGGGATGTGGAAGGCGGGTGAAGAGGGAAACATTTTACGGTATGTGCAATATTTAATTTTCTATTCTTGTAGCCAATGCAAGGGCATTTTGGATTTTTATGACAATATTTTCTGGGTAAGATTTTTTAAAACAACAAAACTTTGCACATAATCAGATGTAGAAAATTTTTTAAAGCTCCCAGTAGCTTTGAAAAGGTGTGGTACTCTCGAAAACTCTTGTATTTGAGAGCAGGTTTAACCCCCACATAAAAGAATCAGACTCTTGAGAGATTCACTCTGCCATACAATAGACCTGTGCAGTACCTAAAACATGGAAAAAGTACTAATTCATAGCCATGGTGGTTTTAAAATCTTTTTTCCCATTAGATATTCCACATGTACTACATAGTTTTGCTGTTGTTTAGTTGATTTTTTGGTTTTTAGCATAGAGAGAAGCAAGTCTATGAGTTGAGGACCGAAGTACCACTCACTGAGATTAAATGTTTTGCAGGGCAGGGGGTATGTTGGTTTTAAGTTATTGGTTGTTCACCTATACAAGGGCAACCCCTTCAAAAATGCTTGTGAAATCCACTTAGGTAGACTGTTGGCTTGCTTGGCAGATGCAAGCTGGAGACCAAACAATATAGCTGACACACCCAAAGGAGAGAAATCTTCTTTTCCTAGATGTAGGATTATGTATATCCTGAATGCAGCAACAATGTCTTGGCAAGCCTAAAGATACCTCAGATACACAAGCCAAGACTTCTTGAAGCTATATGGAATGAGCTACAAGGAAATACCTAGCAAGAATGTCCCCTGGGTCTACCCTTTGCAGATCCCTACCTGCCATCTTACATTCTGTGTCTGTACCTCAGATAGAGCCATCCACAGTTCAACTAGCAGGGTGTTTCATTTTCATATTCCTCAAAACCTAAAGAGACCCAACTCTGAGTTGTGTAGTGGTTGAGAGAGGCTACAGAGATCAAATAAAATACACCATCTGAATTTCAAACTTCTTGATTTCTTTCTTTTTGTTTCAACTGGGCAGCTGATTTTATCTGGAATTGTTTAGTTGGAAGAGGCAGTAAGATTTCTGAAAATATTATAGGAATTCCTGAGCCTTGGGTGGTAGGGGTTTAAAGCACCCAAGCTGATCCACATTTCACCCTGGGTGTTATTTACGGATGGCTCAGACCCTGAAGTTGGAAGTACCCTTGTTTAGCCATGTTTGCTTTGATCTATAATCATTTGCTCTTTCCAATCCTGGCACAATGGTGACATTTAAGAGGCAAGGAGGAGTGATTGGGGTGAGGAGCTGTGGAGTGGGGGTGGAAGAGAATTGCATTCATTCTTTTTTTTCTTTTTTTAACATAGAGAGGATAAATAAAATTGATCTGGTCAGACACAAAATTAGATCTAAGCAGGTAGTTTTTGTTGTTTATACATACATACCTCCATCCTACTTCTCTTCTTCATTTTATATAAATACTCCTTTTTGCATAAGCAAGTGATTTGCTAAAGTGGTGAGAGCAAAAGGTAGACTCTCTCCCTCAATAATTCTCCTTATGAAGATTTTTTTTCCCAATATTCTCAGAGCTCAAAGTATTTCCCTTTCTCTGCTGCCCTCCAACTGCACTTGGGGAACAATAGGGCAAAGCAAGACTTGCCAGACAGTGCCGCCAAAACTACCAGAATACTGTTCTCATAAACAAGTCTCTGTCACTTTCCAGAGAAAACCACAACTTTGCTAACAGCAATTAATCAGTCCTTAGAAAAGCAAAATGAAACCGGGTTTGAATATCTGTAAATAGGTGGGTATCCAAGCCCCACAAAATTTAGGGTTACCTGCAAACTCAAATGTCCACAGCCTCACCACAGAGGCCTGAGTGTCAGAAATATGACGATATTAACCACAAAGGAATAACAACCAACTTAGAACAAAATAGCCACCTCTTGTCTAGATTTGGGGGTGGGGGCAGAGATATACAGAAACATGGCAATGGCTAGGAAGTGCCATATAAAGAACAGGCCCCTGGTTTGTGAGATTGCCTGACAGACACATACCTATAGACACAAGCTTGTGTGGAATATCACCACAAGTTCGGATCTACGGGTTTGTGGCAACAGGCCCCAGAATCTTCTCTTGTTTGGGGGTCTGACACGTCTGCAAATGAAATATCAAAGCCGTTAGTCCAGCAGCAGATTTCTCCATTCTAACCCAGGCCAAAAAGGGACAGTTTCAGCCTTCCTCAGAGACGGGGTAGAGATAAAGCAGCTTCTTCTCTCTAGGTTCACCAGCCTCCCCATAAATTTTCTCCCTCCCTTCAATCAACCCAAATCAAATAACATACAAAACTAAGTGTATCCTGAGTGTAAGCCACATTATTTTCTTGTTGATATAAGTGGCAGAATTAGTCGACCAGTCCATAACCTATACTGAGCACACAGCAATATTAATGGGGCAAATCAACAGAATCAAGAAAATTCTTTGGTTTGTAGGAGGGCTGGGGGGGTAGTGTTTTGTTTGTACGTGTGTGTGTGTGTGTGTGTGTGTGTGTGTGAGAGAGAGAGAGAGAGAGAGAGAGAGAGAGAGAGAGAGAAAGAGAGAAGAGAAAGAAAAAAGGAGAGAAAATAGATTTTTCAATTTTTTTTTTTAAATTATAGCTAATTTCAAGAAAAAAATGGTAAATATTCTCCCCTCTTATTTGCATTCTGGTAGGCTCAGTAAAGAGCTGGAATAAAACACAAACATAACAGATATGACAAATTGTTGTTTTTTTCCCCAGAAAAGAATCATCATTCTAGAGAGGAATGTTTATAAATCACAACAGAAAATTAGCTCTTCCACTTGAACAGAGCCAGGGAACAGGTTTTCCATAATTCTGTCCAAGACAAAGTCTATATTATTGCTCAGAAATCCTCCAAGTAGTGAAAACTTTGATTTTCAAGGCCCTTGTTAAAAGAAAAACAAAAGGTGCTTATTTGGACAACTGTGAGTTGTACTTCTTATGTAGGGAGCACCACAGGGCAATATAGATAGAATGTGGGATTTAGAGTCAAGAAGGCCTGGTATCATCCAGTTCCAAATCCAGTTCTTGGCTTAAACTCATCACATCATAGCCATTTGACCATAGGTAAGTCACTTAAGCTCTCTAAACCTCAGAGTGCTCATTTGTGAAATGGTGATACTAATAATAATATTTGTACTTTCCTAGCTATGTGATTATTCTTAACAAACTGTAATATAAATGATAAAGTGCTATATAAATACAAGAGCTATTAATAATAGTAATAATATGTTTCTATCTCAACTCCATTAAATGGATGAGAAGATAATAACAATAATAATAATAATAACCATGTTATTTCTCTCATACTCAGCCAAAGAGTAGTCAAGAGCATCTCTGTGTCACATGGGTAAGAACAGAGTAACCACTCAATATGGGCCATAGAAAAGTATATATCCTTCAATTCCTTACTATACAGACCAAGGGACACTAGGTTCAAGAAGATGATCTATGTTTTTTTGTTTTGTTTTGTTTTCCTAGATGGACACAGTGAAATCCTTACCCAAAGGTTTGGGAGATAAAATTAAGATATCAGGGAATAGATACTATTTCCTTACTAGGAAATTATTCCTATAATAAGGCAGGATATGATGGAATTAACCTTAAAACATAGAACAATGAGATAAGGAACAGAGATAGGATTGATTAGGAACTCAGGTGCTAGTACTATCTTAAATTTCACATTTTCTACCTGTTTCACCAACCAAAAACAGCAAACACGGCCTATAGCCTGTTAAGAAAGATGATGCCATCATAAATAAGAAGTTGGATTTGGCTTTTTAACTTGATTTTCATTTCTTAATAAACAATGGCATAGCATTTTAGCATCAAATATTGTATTCTATTTTTCTCACAAAGATTAGGACTATCCCTCTCTTCTCAAAAGGAATTTTTCTTTCATTTTAAAAAAAATCCCTTTACTCACTATTATTTTTGACCCTTACCATTTCATTTTCCCTGATACTAGAAGCCTCTACTCTTACTCATCATAATAGAGAAAATGGGAGGAATAAGATATTTTCAAACTTGTAGTCATAGGTATCTCAAAGAATAACTAGGTGACCCGTAAGATATCAACTTATGAAAATTTAATGTGATGTTCATGTACTCCCCTGGGGAGAATGATAAGAACTCGTTTTTATTATTATCTTTGATTAAAAAGTTATAATGGAGCTCCCTAGAGATGAGATGGGATGTGTCAAAGAAGCAGTCAGTCATTCCAATAAGCACACCTCCACAAATCTGTGCATACAGCTCTATTTTCCTCTGAGGTTATTGAAAGGAGTTCAGTGGGTACATTTTATTTGGGGGTAACTCTCTGCCTTTCTAAGAAATTGACTGAGACTGAAGAACTATTAATTCCCAAGTTTTAGGGCACTAGATCCCCAAAGTGACTAATTTTTAATTTCCAAAAAGAAAAGATACATGAAAAAAATAAAGGTGACTAAGGAAGAAAAACCAAATAGATTAGAGATGAGGGGTTGGGTATTTTTTTAAAATTCTTATTCTATATTTGTACTGAACTGAACAATATCTTTGGAATGATCAAGAAAATAAAGGTCCTATTCAGAGTAGCGGGGTTTTTCTCCTTTCAATTCATAAAAGCACCCGTGATTTTTCTCTAAGATTGAAATACCAGATTGCTTTTTGAAAACTTGAGCCAATGGCCCACACCAGTGATGGGGGGGGTAAGAAAGGCAGACAAGTACGAAGAAAAATTTACCAAACAAATATTTTTAGATCAAGAAAATGTGTAGGTGCTTCAGTCTTTTAATATCACCGAGAGAAAACGTCTACATTACAAGAATTTAGCTCTAATTCTGACCACTAGAACTAAGGGATGAGGCTTCTGCAAAAGGAATTTATGACTTTAGATAAATGATCTAGGACTGAAATAAAAATATTAATAATATCTTATTGTTATTTACATGAGGCCTATTCCTCAGGAGTTCCAAATACATGGAAGACATTCAAGGAGGTGGGGGAACTAACCTCTAATACTAATACTTTTGAAAACAGTCACTTTAGTAGATAAACAAAGGTACCCTCACTGTTGGGAGATGATGTGCCATATACATACTCTTTCAGCTCACCTGATATAGAAGAATAGAGACCAAGAGCATCATTACATTGAAAAAATAAAAGTTTCCAAATAGACATTCAAGTTCTAAGAACCTAAACAATATGGTCACACTACCCAGATTTCTTTTCATTTCATCCACATATATCAAGTAAAGATTAACATTGATTCCAAATTTCTTAAAACTGATCGCTACTATAAACGCATATTTTTATTTTAAAATTCCATTGTTATTTAGAATAAAATAAGTTGAACCTCCTCTCACAATATTATAATCCCTGCAGAAATGAAAGGTCTTGGGTATCAGAAGAAAATTCCATTACCTGAAAAAAGTGTTAACTTCGTGCGAATCCCATTTTAAAACCCGCTGCCATCTTGCTAGGCCAAGATCTTCAAAAATCGTCCATAGCTGGAAGACAAAAAAAAATATTAACTTTTTAAGTGAATCAAGAATGTTTTTATTTCTTTTGGAGATCTTAATTTTTACAAAACTCAAAAAGAAGCAAAGCCAAAATTCAGTGGTGAGGATGAAGTAAGAATGCCAAAGGGTAAAATGGAATTTTATTTACCAAAAGAAAAAAAAATGTGGAACATGATTATATTTATCCGCATGACAGAAAAATAACAGGCTTTCTGAAAATAAACGACTTTTCCTTTTCTTTCCCCCCTGGAATTTCTCCGGCTACCGATGGATCTTGTAAGCCATCTTGCCAAAGAAATGATCAAATAAGAATTGTGAGGACCCCAGACTATTTCCAAATCCCAGTGTTTTGGACCAAGTCACGATATCGATAGTTACATAAGCAAGACTGGTTAAGACATAATTAAATTGGGGAGTCATTACCTGGACCCGCGTAGCACCATCCAGCCCCCGCTTTAACTTTTTGACTCTGAAATGATTCAGGAGTCATTATTTCTCTCTGCAGATGGGATTGTTAAAAAGAAGCGAAATCCCGGATTGTGGTGGATTCATGGAGTCTATCCTCCTTCCACCACAGCAGGATTCTTGGCTCCCATTCCAACTTCCTTTCATTGGCCATGTTTTAGACGCCGGTTTTGCCTTTCACTTTATTGTTCCTTTAGTAATGTAAAGGCAAACTAACTGTGCAGCTGCTAGCAAGGAAAAAAAAATTATTTGAGTTTTGCCCAGCCGTGGACTTGAACGCCAAACACGTTGTGATGTCAGCAGAATGAGATACCAACAGAAAGATTTCCATTTCCCCCTTTTTTTAAGGTGCCGAATCTTGGCATACCTCTTTTATAATAAGAGGAAAGGGATAATTCAAGTGGATTTTTCTTTTTTGAGAAAAAGGAACAGAACAACTCAAATCTATACTTGGTATCTACCTTTACACCACCAAGTAGAGGGAACTACTACTGTTTAATCTCTCTGTGGCTTTCCAGTTTTCCTGATGACTATTCTCTTGTCTTCCACCACTCTCATTTTTTGTTGAAAGATTCAGTCACCTAAACAAAAGAGGTACATCTAAGCATTGCCGCTCCCCAAGAGCAATTCGTCTATGCTATGTATCACACCGAGCCTATTTTGACGCAATATTGCCGCAAGGAGACCAGACCACAGTGTGGAAACGTCTATCAAATAAGCAACGCAGGGGTTGCAGGCACTGGAGTCAGCTAACTTATCAGGAATTAATTCTCCTTTACGAAGAGAAGACTGACCAGAAAAGAGAGGGGCTGGTAATAGAGGGGGTGGGGTGGGGAGAGAAGCAATACCATGTCATTCATGTTCCTTTCAGGAAAGAAGAAAATTAGAAATTGGTATTTATGACCTCTCCCTGATGCCTTCTCTTTCCCTCCCCTCCAAATAAATATTTTCACATGAAATGAAAAAATGTAAGTGTTTTTTGGGGCCTCTGAACAAAAGTAACATGAAAAAACAGCAAAGCAGAATAAGGAATGGTCAGAATAAAACATAAGAAAACAGAAAGAGATGTCTCTAGAATATTGGATGCTTTTTTCACCCTTTTTATAAGCTATTGCTGTGCTTCTACACACACACACACACACACACACACACACACACACACACAGAGATCTGGAGCTAGCACTCCCATCAACAATCAAATAGCAAGAAATTAGAGGCAAATTTATTTCAGGCACCAATGATGAAACAAAGAAGAAAACGACTTTGCTAGTTATAAGTTGTTTTGTGTATAGCTGTTTAAGGGAACCTACTTTCAGTATTAAAAGGAGCAGATTTGTACAAAAATGGATATCTTTCTTCTCTTTTAAGCCATAAATAATGATACTACTCACAGGAGACCCTTTCTAGTGCTAACAGTGCTAACGAAAGAGGAGTTTCTTTAAAACATACACATAAAAACCAAAAAATGAAAAATGAACTCCTGATCTTAAAATGGAAGCACGAGACGCAAAATTTCAAAATTCAGACGGCTGTGATTTCTTACATTTAAATGAACCGAAAGGCTGCTAAAATGCTGCTTGGTTGCCAACTCACTTTAACTCTTTCAGTTCAAAGTCATGTTTGTTCCCGAGCATGCCGCAATTAAATTTAGAAAGCAAGGGAAGAAGGGAGGGAAAATCAGGGATTGAATCAGCTTGCATGCAGCAAAACAAAAGATCAACAATATGGAAAGAATCAGTGTTTCATTAAAAGATTTACTGTATAACAATGTGATTCTTGTTCTTGGAGAGACAACAAAGGGCCTGTAACCTCCACAATGATACTTACAGAGAGAGAATCTACTGACAAATCCACCAGAACTAGGTTACAGCAGAGACAGAAGGATCCCTGCCTTATTCCAGGGTAAACATTCACTTACCGAAAATGTCTTAAAATTTCCAACAGAACTCTCTATCTGCATTTCACCCATATGAGAAACAGCTTTTCTAAGCTGGGGCCCTCAGTAGCTAGTGACTTCCAATTTCTATTCCCTCTTTAAAAAAAGAAAAAAAATGAAAAAGAAAAAAAAAGAAAATGACTGCCACCATTAAACTGAATTCCAGAAAGGAAGAAAGAAAGAAACAACCATCCTATTCAGTAACCCCCATTTTTGACCCTCCCCAACACTTTTTTCAAACTCTACTGTTGTTCCCCCTAAGCTTCTGCTTGCTCCAATCTGATGCCTGCTTAACAACAGAATGACAAGCAACATCTGTTTGTAAAAAAGCCAAGATCAAGCCTTCACATTTTTTTTTGGCTTGGTTTCTTTTTTTCCTCTATGGAAAGCTGAGAGAGAGAGAGAGAGAGAGAGAGAGAGAGAGAGAGAGAGAGAGAGAGAGACTGAGCATGCAGAGCAAGATTTCAAAAGAGCTTAAGCAAGGCAGCAACTATCTTCCCTGGAGTTATTTCAAGGTATAGCATTTGGAGGTAAACCCACTGGAGTGTCTATTCCTTGCTCCTATGGAGCCAGCCCAGTAACACACAAAATCCAACATACCTGATCACTAAAAGCCAGTTTCTCCTAAGGGTTTTAGAATCATATTCCAATCACAATTATAGAGCATGTGTATTTTTTTAACGGGGAGTGGGGGGGAAGGGGGTGGGGATAAAGAGGAGGAAATGGGGGCTTTGCAACTCCCCCAGTCCCGTTTTATAATGCACAAGCATGCACGTGTACGTGCACGCACACACACACAGACACACACATATATGCTGGAAGGAGTTAGGCAGTGCCAAAGAACTGCACAGCTGTGGCCATCAGAAGCAGCCACTATCATTCCCCATGGTGAGATGTGAGTTTCTGGAAAGCTACCAACTGTCCACAGTCACAATGCAAATGATGGAGACCTAAAAAGGAGTGGGGGTGTTTGCAGGAGACTGTTGCTGAAGAGAAAGGGGGGCTGTTAGAAAGGGGAGCTAACTAATTGAAACTACAAATTTCTCCCAAGTGAAGGGGAAAGAAGGGACTTTTAGAAAGTCAACTCCTATTTGACTCATTCAGGTTTAGAATACACATGGGCACACACACATACATACAGACATACATGGATACATATGTAATATTAAAAGAAAAAGAGACAAGTTGCTAAGGAGACTTGTGTAAACTCCAAGCACAGACATATTTCTTGGCCTTTTCCCCCTTCATTCCATCTCGTATTCTGATCACGCTTCTCTGCGGCATCCTTGCACCAACCTTCCACATTAATCTTGGCCTTAACCGTGCTGACTGGCAAGGCAAACTGTGTGTATATATCATCTTTCAAACTTAACAAGTTAAAGTGTGTGTATGTATGTAGGTGGGGTAAGGTGGGGACCTTAATTCTCAATTTTAAAATGTGGGTGCTGAACACATTAAGGAGAATTTACAGACTGTGGGTTTGTAAAAGGTGGGGGGGGGTAGGGAAGGGAGAGAAATAGTTACAGCTGGAAATCTCCTTCCATCTGGGTACCTCACCCTCTCCCAGTCCATATCCTGGACTGGTTCCCCTCTCCTACTTCTTCAAACCGAATCCCACGTCCCTTGGCAGATGTTGGAGGTATCTGAATTCCTGCCAACTTTGACAATGTGGGGATCCTGCTGCTGCCAGCAGACACCGTGTACCACAAAGTAACTTGTTCCCCTGCTGGGCAGGGTGACACAGAGAGATTAAAACCACTGAGTTCGCCTTTAAAAAGAATAATATGCCAATTCATAAACTGTAAATTTAGAAGGGGGGAAAAAAGTGAAAGCAGTTCAGTTTCTGAACCAGCAAGCCTTCGGACTAAGAGAATACAGTCAGTCCAACGTCCCTTCTCTAGAGTTGGAGGTCTTTGCTTTTCCATATGACGCACCTTCCTTAGCAGGTGTGTCAACATTTGATTTGAGGTGAAATTCACATTTTCTTTCAGAACAGAGATGTTTATCCTGTAACAGCCAATATTTTCCTCTCTAAGTCTCTTATATCAGAATTTCTAAAATCCTTCTTAATAGTACTTTAAAATAGGCAACAATCTTGTTCTTTTTTTAGGGAGCTGGGGTAACTTGCATATCTTAGAATTGAAGTTTCATGGCTAGGTGTTTCTTAGAGTAACTGAAATACTTTTGCCTCACTAGTGTCTGGATGGAAGGGGTGGGTACTAGGGGAGTGCTGCAGTTACCCTGCAGTCACAATAAAATCTCCACAAAGAGTCTGCCTAGCCTGGTTATTCTAGAGCTGCAATTAACACTGGATAGTGGACATAGGGAGGAAAATCGATAGGAAGGGAAGGGGAGTTTTCCATTGAAGATCTAAGGAAAGGTGGACCAGGTGAGCTGACACCCCTTTCCCCCTACATTCTTTCTTTTTCTAACATTTTTCCCCTTAATTTGCACATAATGAGGTTGAAGCAACCAGGCAAGTATCAAATTAATGGCCAGAGTCCTATCCAGGTAGTTAAAAATCTTCTGGTTAGAAAGATGTTGAAATTATCTCAGCCTCACCACTTTTTAGAAAGACTCTATATGTATATACATATGTGTAGACATTTACATACATATATGAATATTGGATATGTGTTTATGGACACATACTGTATGTCTGTACATTGTATTATAGATGTGTACACATATGTATTTACATGCGTACACATATATGTACATACATACATATAGTACGTGTCCACAAACACATATACACCTAGATAATGACATTTTTTTCCTTTGAAGTAAACACTGAGAATGTTTCACAAAATTGAGCTGTAACTATTCCATTAATAGAGAAATGTAGGTACCCAAGTAAGGGGAGAATACAAGATGAGATTGTTCCAAGTAGGCAGTCTAGAAGCTGTCTTCTTTAGAGAGGGAATACCTATGTTTTTTGCATATTTCCCAAGATCAGCCGTAGTTTAAAGCTCTGGGATCTCTATCTCCAGTTTTGGCATTCTTGGGCATTTGTCCAGTTTCCTTTAGAGAAGTTATCCTGTACTAGGACTAGAAGATATTTATAAGGGAATTTGAAAAAAAAGTAGTTCTCTTAAATATCTGGAAGAACTAGGAAGTGAGAAGTTTCTCAGGCCACCAGAAATAGTAGAGGAAAACATTCAAAGATAAGTGCAATAATTGGGTCAACTTATGTGGCACTCCTGAAATGGTGGGAGTTTCTTAATCAAACTACAAATGGACTTGACTTCTTTTAAGGGCTAGGTTTTCAGTTTTCTTAGAATTCCCATCACTGAGGGAGACTAAAAAGCAAATTGGAGATCTTTTAACATAACCTGAAACAAGCAAAGGTTCAATTCCTATTGTGTTAGGTTGGCCCAAGAGCTAGATTACATCAGAGGAGAAGAGGTTAAATTTAAATGATTTGGGGATAAAAAAAAAAACCCAACATGGTTGTTATTAGACCTGGGCAGTATAGTGATAAAGATCTTGAATTAAGAATATGCAGATTTCAATTCAAATAAACTTATTCAAAAGAACTTATTCTGTACCTACTATATTAAACATATTGTTCTGGATTCCTAGTTACTGCTCTGCTAACTATCTGTATGACCTTAGGAAAGTCACTTAACCTCTAGTGGGTCTTAGCTGGTTCATCTGGTAAGAAAGAGAGTAGGCTTAGATGAATGCCAAAGGTTCCTTTGAGCTAGAATGTCAACACAATGGCAAATATCACAACCTTTATAAGACAGGAGAGAAAATAGTCAGACAAATATACACATACATATATGTATGTATGTGTATAATTATATATTTATATATGTATTTATGTATATATATATATATATATGTTCTAGATAGATCACAAATCATAGCCTCAAACCAATACAGTTCTCCACCATAACAAGGACAAAAGATGAAAAACCACACAAATTCCACTCTCAAAGAGTTTGAAATTAAGTAACTTCCATCTGCTATTTCTAGTTCTACATTCCAGGGTCAAGTAAAATAGCTAGAATACCTCTCCCATCATAATTCTTCAGAAATTTGTAACAATAATAATTCTGTTATTTTTAGTATTCTTTTTTTCCAGGTTAAATATCTCTGATTCTTTGAATGGATCCCCGTAGACAATGGTTCTGAGTCCTACTTGCCATCCGGGTTGCCCTTTACTGATTTGTTAATGTCTTTCCTAAAATACCATAGCCCAAACTGAGCACAATACTGCAGATATGGTTTGATAAAACCAAAATACAGTGAGATTCTCCTCTCCCCTGTTCTGAACACTGCAGCCTAAAATCACATTTGACTTCCTAGCCACATTTCTGATGTATAAAGTAATTACTTAGAAAAAAAAAGTTTACTAAAGTGAATTGGGTATTTGAGTAGTATGTGCTTTTACATATAAATAAATATATGTATACACACACACACACACACACACGCATATATTTGACATTGTGGTAGAGGACCTGAATTCTAGTCTGACTCTGCCACTAATTCACTAGATGACTTTGAATAAGCTGTTTACCTTTTCTGGGCCTTTATTCCTCCTTTGTAAATGATTGCTAGGGTCCCTGATATCTCTCACATTTGATCATTCTAAATATGCTGAAAGATGTGGTTATTTGACCTCCCTTCAAATTAAATTTCTCTTAAGGTGAAGGACCATTTCTATCTTCCCAAACCCAGTATCAAGTCCTAATCTCTGAATAAAGAGGTCTTAGTCAATTTTGTTTGATGGCGCCACTGAGGAACCAAATAAGTTATCCCTTCCTTAATGTGAGGCCTAAGAGCTAGGGGCATAGCTGTAATCTGGAAAATCCATATAAAATATCTTAGCCCTCCCTTCATACCAGAGTAGGTTTCAATTGAATCAAAGGATTAAATATGTTAATATTATATAATACTTTACATATATTTCATGATTTCTAAGATTTTTCTCTATTGTCAGCTGACCTTTGCATGTCCTCTATGACTTCCACAAAACTTGCCCCCCCAATTCCCATTTAATTTCTTATGCCAATCTATAATATATTAAAACTGCATTAGGGAAAGTTCCAATGTGAAAAGAACAGATGCCTTTTCACTTTTAGTTAGCACCTCAGATTACAGAATGCTTTATAATCAATTCTATAATTCTTCCTCCTAGATGTACCATTGAAACCAATTGATATTCTCCCAATATAAGGGTTCTAATCTTGCCTCAGATATTTAGCAGCTATGTCATTGGGCAAGTCCTTTAATATCTGTGATATAAAATATTCACTTTTATCATCTATAAAATGAATATTATCAGAATAGCACTTACCTCATGGAACCATTGTGAGAATTAAATAAGATTTATAAGTATTTTACAAACTCCAAACCATATAAGTATAAACTCGGCCATTGCTAATGATGGCGGTAATAGTAATTAATAAAGATTTGTTGAATTGTATCAAATTATGAAGCTATCAATAGATGATTCAGCAAAGACAATGAAGTAAATCATTCATCTTTCTCCAAGTTCCCAAAAGAAAACAAAACAATATTCAACTCATCTTTCTTAGTTATCACCTTGTGAATAATAAATAAACTAAAGCCACCTCCTTAGATGGAAGTTGACTTTTTAAGCCCTGCTTTACTGGTCTGTTCCAGAACCTCCAGGACCATAATGTTTTCCCTTCATTTCAACCTAGCAGTTGCATGAGAGATAAGAAGAATCTTGGTTTAAAACTGTGGTATACTTATGTCATGGAATTCTACTGTTCTATTAGAAACTAGGAGGGATGGGAATTCAGGGAAGCCTGGAGGGATTTGAATGAACTGATGCTGAGTGAGATGAGCAGAACCAGAAAAGCACTGTACACCCTAACAGCAACATGGGGGCAATGATCAACCTTGATGGACTCACTGATTCCATCAGTGCAACAATCAGGGACAATTTAGGGCTGTCTGCAATGGAGAATACCATCTGTATCCAGAGAAAGAACTGTGGAGCTTTAACAAAGACCAAGGACTATTACCTTTAATTTAGGGGAAAAAAACTGATATCTTATTGTCTGATCTTGCTGTCTCTTATACTTTATGTTTCTTCCTTAAGGATAGGATTTCTCTCTCATCACATTCAATTTAGATCACTGGAAACATTGTGAAGACTGGCAAATTGCCTTCTGTTGGAGGTGGGTGAAGGGAGTAAGATTAGGGGGAAAATTGCAAAACTCAAAATAAATAAAATCTTTAATAAAAAAAAAAGAATCTTGAGCTAAGGAAAACTGTGGGACCTTAGGTCCAAAGAGCTCTTAATAGTATGCTGAAAGACAGACCTTAAAATGATTTGGAACAGAGAGCAGATTGGCAGATGAAAGTTGATAGGTATAAAAGGACTTAGTTTTGACACCATATGAGATGGATGTTTTGGAAAGAGCTTTTTCTTCTGGTGAGTTGAAATAAGTTAAAAGACAGACTAAATGTTTGCAGGCTTCAGAACTAAGAACTTGAACCCAGGTAACCAAGACTCCATCCTATACTTTCTTATGTGTATTCATTCTTCCTGATGATGATATGCATTTTTATAGGAGAGCATGCCCTCAAGTTTATTAGAGAATTGCTCTACCCCTACTTTTCTTTTCTATATTATTTCATTATATGTTTTTACTTTGAACTAATTATATACTCCAGGCAATTAGATAACTCAGTGGATAGAGTGCCAAATCTGTAGTCAGGAAGAACTGAGCTTAAATTTAGCTTCAGATATATACTAGTAGTGTGACCCTGCCCAAGTCACTGTTTGCCTCAGTTTCTCCATAAAATGAACTAGGGAAGGAAAAGGCAAATCAGGCCAGTATCTTTGCCATGAAAACTCCAAAGGGTCAACTGAAACAACTGAAGACAATAAAATTATACATTTTGGCTGAATATTAAAAATAAACACATGGTGGAGTTACTGAGCTATGGTATTAACTGATGAATTCAAAGAATATCTTGAACTTAGGGTACCTTTTCCAGCATGGGTATACTTGTTTTTTGGGTGCCTAGGAGTTAAATTTTAAAATCATACATGCTAGATAAATACACACCTCTGTTTTTTCAAGGAGAAATCTCTATTTCTGTGATTTATTGGATATAACCCACCTAGATGCTTTTTTTTTAAAAATATATATTTATTTAAGGCAATGGGGCTACGTGACTTACCCAAGGTCACACGGCTAGGTAATTACTAAGTGTCTGAGGCTGGATTTGAACTCAGGTCCTCTGGACTCCAAGGCCAGTGCTCTATTCACTGCACAGTCTAGCTGCCCCCAGATGCTTTCTGGCCAATAGTTAAAAGAGCCCTGAATTTACCAGAATTCTATTGAAGAATATGAGGGATTACTATTCTGAGAGAATTCTGAAAAAACATTCAATTTTGCTAAAATAGCTAATCCTTTTAAACAGCTTAGGTATATCACAGTTATCAAAAACTTTTTGGGTCCTTTCATAAGAAGAGAAGGAAGGTGGAGGATGGTTCCTCTTCCTTCTTCCTTTGTATCTAACAAAATATTCAAAACTCCAGAAAGAATGATACAGACCTAATGAAACACATTAAATGTGCCTGCCTGCCCTCACCCCACCCAGCTCCATCTCAGCATTTCACCTGATTTTGTGGTAACTGCCTCTGGCTACTTGATGCTGAACTTGTTCCTACATGGTAGCAAAATGGGCAGGTTTAAGCTGATCCCCAGAGGGACTTTCCTGGCAATTTCTCTCCCATTGCTGACATAAGCCATATATGCTGCAGATTCTTTTAGCTTGGTCTCCGTCAGGGCTGAAGAGGAAACTTCCAAAATTGCTTGGATAGATTTGCTTCAGTCTTGGTAAAAAGGCATTGAAACTTTCTCTTTTGCTTATGGACCAAGGAGGATATGAAGGTACTGACTCAGTACCCCTTGATCAGCCCCCTCAAGACCAGTAGAGGATTATAAGATGATATGTGCAATATCCACAGTCAATTTGTAGCTCCTGATTTGTTGACCTTTACCCTAATTAAGGTTCAGATCTAACCTTTCCCTGAATTGACTTAATGATAACAAGGGAGACCTACTGTGTTTTTTGACATATCATTCCCTATCATTTTGGTATTATCTACTCCTGAGATTCTAAAAGAATTGTCTCATAGGGGCAACTAGGTGGTATGTTGGCTAGAGCACCAGCCCTGGAGCCAGGAAGACCTGAGTTCAAATTTGACCTCAGACACTTAATAATTACTTAGCTGTGTGTGACCTTGGGCAAGTCACTCAACCCTACTGCCTTGTAAAAACCAAAAAAAAACTTAAAAAAAAGAATGGTCTTGTAGCCTATAGATGTTCCAGTGAGATAGTCCTCATACTGTACTTTGGTAAAATTATTAACATTATTAATTAATTAAAATTATTTATGACAAACTCTAATTTTGTTTCTAATATAAATTCATAATTTACTTCTAATATTAAACAAAATAATGAGCAGCATAATATAGTGAATGGAGAGCTTGTCTTACCTCTGACATACACTAGCTGTGTGATCCTAGACAAGTCATTTATAGTGCTACAGAGAAGATGACAACCAAATTGGTAGAAGTTTCCTCTCTGGGATTTTCCTATGCAAGTGAAATCATATCTACTCACCAAAGGAACAATATCTTCTATTTCTTTTGGAGAGTATCTCTGGTAGTAGCAAATATATGCTTCCAAAAGTAGATGCAAGGGACAACTTTCTACTCAACCTGTAAATCAAAAAGTTTTGAAAACTACTTTTCTAATCCATCTCCTTGTCTCTACGTAGGATTACATTTAAGTTATCTCAAGGAAAGAATCCTTCCTCTTCTAAAACTGTGATAATAGGAATAGATTTAACACCTCATTCATTATCTAGCCCATTTTCTGTGATTATGTTTATGAAAGAATAACTCCCTTACATGGATATATCATAATGCAAATGATTAAATCATTCCATTATTGAGTTCTTTGTTCCTTTTCTAATTTTCTTTTGTCAAATTATAAACCCATTTCCTCTTTCAAAAAATAAATTTTACTGATAGATTTTCAAAATATCAGCATAAGTCCAATGTATTCATTTTCTCTTCTTACCTTATAACTATATTACATTATCTTATCATATAATATATAATAAATAACATAATTATATTGTATTACCTTATAATAAAAAAATTAAAAAGGAGTAGGGGGAATTGTTTAGTAAAACTAATCAACACATCAGAAAAGTCATAAATATGTAAAATGTTCTAACCAATAATTCTCAGAATCTGGAAAGTGAGTATCTTTTCTATATTTTTCTCAGGAGTCAGGATTAATCATTATAGCATGTAGTTTCAATTGTTATCTTATCATTTACATTGAAGTCATCAATATGAACATTGTTGCCCTGGTTCTGCTTAGCTTCTTTTTTATTAGTTCACATTGTCTTCCTACACTTCTCTGTAATCATTGAAATCTCCATTTCTTATAACACAGTAACATTCCATTATATTCATAGATTACAATTTATTTAGACATTCCCCAATCAATGAACATCTTTTTATTTGTTTCTTGTTCTTAGATACTGCAAAAAGTGCTGCTATCAATTTTGGGAGTATAGAATAGCTTGCTTTTTAAAAAATCATTGACCTCTTTGAGGCATATGTCTGGCAGTATAGTCTATGGGGCAAGCACAATGAACATTTTGGTCACTTCCTTCACAAAATTTCACATTGCTTTCCAGAAGCATTGGACCAACCCACAACTCATAACAAAAATTAGTGTGCTTTTGTTTTCACAACCTATTCAACATTGACTATTTTCCATTTTTGTCATCATTGCTTTGCTATGGGTAACTTAAAACTTCAGAGTTTTGATTAGTATTTTTTATTATTATAAGTGATTTGCATAAATCCTTTAATATGGGTGTCAATAGTCTGCAAATCTTTTGAAAAACATTTGTTCCTATTCTTCAACAAGTTATTTAATAGGGGTATGGCTTTTGTTCTCATATATTTTTATTTCTGTTAGCTACCTATATATCTTATCTTTCATACTCTTATCAGAAATATTTGCTACAAAGTCAATATTTTTTATACTTGACCACTTCTTTCCTTTTCCTAATTTTGTTCATGCAAGAGTGCCTTTTTTCTTTCTTATTCTAGTCTTCATAAAATGAAAAGCATTTTGTGAGAAAATCTTCCACAGTAAAGTAGTATTACTAAGTCGTCTTTCTGATCATCTCAGACACTGATGAAAGAAACTGAAGTCAGAGCACCAAACACTACAAGTTATCGATTCAAAAATCCTCAATACTCTTCCCTGTCCACACTTTCCCAGGTCCCCTAATCAGTAGAAAAAGCAATGATTCCATTATTAAAGTAGCAAGTTCAAGGAAGGTAGGAACAAGGGAAGGGAGACTATAAATCCTGACCCTTCCAATCAAATAGTCTCATCCAGTCTCCTTATATTATATGTGTTTTATTACAGAGATTCTTCCTTGGGTAAAGCTCCTAGTTCATCTTGATGCCATGGTCCCTCTCAGGGAAAGATTTCCCTGGTGAAAGAACAGATGGTTTCTGGTGATGGGTGAAGGGCAAGAGGAGGGGTCAGGGGCCATGGAGAGAGCAATGTAATGAGATATGGATTATTTCATTTTTAGATCTCTTACTTTATCAATTCACCTCCTGTTTGAAGGTTAGATAGGACATAAAATCAAGAAACTTGCCCTTCACCCAGGAAATCAGACCACAGACAGAAGCACCCAAAGCCCCGTAGTCTGGGCTGTGAGGAAGCTTCGTCACTGTAAATGATGTCTCACTGTCTCATTGTAAATTCAGTGGCTCACTAATGGATTGCTGCCCCTGCAAGAAGGTAACAGTTCACTCTGTGGGTCCAAGTAATTAAAGTAAAAGCCCCATCACTCTCTCCTTCCAGAAACAGAGGCCTGAGGGAACTACATCAAAGTCTAACTCATTTCTATCGACCTGAATTTTTCTGTTGATATCCATGATGTATGTTCTCCCCAGAGATAGGGTGGGTTACCCCACCACCCAAGGCAATAAAGCCTTTTGTACAATCTTCAGGGTAACCTGCACTTTTGTACTTTCCTAGGATGAGGTGGTGGGAACAGCAATGGCTTGAGCCCTTGGAAACTTTGCGTAATGTCCTGGCATCACGGGGATTTTCTCAGCTTGTTTAGTTGAGGTCATCAATTCTGCCTTTGTTAATAGAATGTTAGAATTTTAAGGCTGGCAGGGACCCCTGGAGTTCATCTAGTTCATCCCTTTATAACCAAGGAAGACTGTATTTCAAATCTCCAACTCCCAAAACTATTTTCAATATATTTTGTAAATGAACCTGAAGCAGCAGAGCTGCCAGATGTTTTTCAAGTTACCTGTATGCACATAGTTAGAAGCAGCCTCAGCTCAGTGATGAGTTTTCCATGTGGGACCATGACCACTAGCAAAAGTGAAGGACAATAGGATGTCTTAGTGGTAACAATTTTCCGGGAGACTCAAGGGCTTGGTATTTTTAAAAGTAATCCTACTTGAGACTTAGAAATAAAATAAAATAAAAATTCTGTCCAGAGTAGGTTTATATAGGATCCCTTGTGCAACAGATAATTACAAAAAATTCCATTAGGGAGTTCAGCATCATATTCTCAGCTTGCCGCACATCTGTAAGTCCTATTAGTGCTTATGAGAATGACTTGCCTGTGGATTGAGTGGAAACTACATTTATACCAAAGTATTCATGAGGATATAAGAGTTAAACATCTGGTTTCCCCCACCTCCTACATAGAACATGCCCTGGGGGTACCAGGAGTCACTGGAGAACATGTACAGAGGTAGTCCCATACTCAAAATTGCTAATGCTACAACAGTACAAGGGAGCAACCGTGAACATTCCTCAGAGCTGTTTCCTTTACATAGCAAGGGCCTAGGTAGGGAGACAATGGGTGCCTTCTAGAAGTACACAACTGATTTTTCTTGATAGCATGCTCAGCTGCTTCCCTCTAGGCCCATTACAACAAAAGTTTCCACTGATCCTCAGCAAGACTAAAAAGAGATATAAAACAGAGAAAGCCCTATCTCTACCCATAGGTCTGTAAAACATTTGGCACAGTGAGTTCAATAATATTCCAACACTACCCTGATTTAGACTTCCTAGAAGAGAACCCCAAGATGGCATCACCCTCTCTCTCTGAAGCCTTTCCTCTTAGAGCGTTTCCTTTCCTGGATTTCCACTCCCCTGCAAACAAAACATTCTGGCAGGGCCTTTGCCAGATGTGCTTTTAATCCTACCAATTAGATGGGAAATTAAAAGTTCAAAACAAATCAAGTTGTCATCTGGATTTTTTTCACTTGTGTCCTGAAGCTGAGCAGCAGGTCTGTACTATCAGAGATGAAGGTTGCCTTTTTTTAAAGAAGGGTCAATAAGATGGATCACATATGAGCTTCATATTTTATGGTTGTTTGTGTTTCTTTCCCGGAACATGGCTGCAATTCAATTCACTTTTGTTTCATTGCTGACTGTGGCTATTAATACCTCATATTTACAGAACACACACCTCAGAGGAGCTAAAAACATCTACAGACATTAACCAAGACTTGCAACATCCCTGTCAAGTGGGCAGAAGTCAGGAATTCATCCCTTCATTCAGCAAGGAAGAAACTGAGTCATGAGAGCAATGCCATAAAAAATTATTCCAGTAAATTAATAACAGAGGGATCATTGTGGGAGTGGAATCAACAAAACCCACCCTGTCCTTCCTCCTACTTTCAGAAAAATTCAAACCTTGATCATTCAGATGGACCACATTCTTAAAAGTATCCAGAGAAGAGATCTCAACCACTCCTAATGTCTTAATGAACCTCAGGAAAGGAAGTTCTTCCTCTAGTCTAACCTAAAGGGAAATAGCATAGTGTTGCCAAAAGAATACGAAATTGGAATAAGGAAACGTGAGTTTTAGTCTTCACTCTGCTTTTTTGTTGCTGTTGTTATTCTGTTGTATCAAACTCTTCATGACCCATTTGGGTTTTCTTGGCAAAAATATTGGAGTGGTTTACTATTTCCTTCTCCAGTTCAGTTTGGCGATGAGGAAACTGAGACAAACTGAGTAAAGTGATTTGCCCAAGGTGATATAGTTAGTATCTGAGGCTCAATAGCTAGTGTCTGAGGTCTTCCTGACTCCAGGCTCAACATTCTACCCACTGTATCACTGAGCTGTCTAACAACAAGTCTTCACTCTGCCACTAATCAGTTATAGGTCTAGTCACAATAATTATTTGGGTCCTCCTTCTTCTTTACTTGTCCAAAAGATTTGATAAATAATTTCTAAGGGTTTTTTTTTTCTCCTAGCTCAAAATTCCATTTCTAAACCTCTGAAACAACTTAGTGATTAGATCCTCTGGTCTGAGAAAACATGAAACTTAGGTAAAGTTGAGGTCTTTTTTCACTCTCTGCTCTCCATCTAGGTTATGTCTTGTTTAGATAAGCCCCTGGGCAATTTGTGTGAGCATTCCTTGGAAGTGCTCAACTACTAGCCATTCACAAGTTGTTCCATTATTTTCTCCTCCTCCTCCATAGGTTCAAAGTTACTCAATGATAAAATTCTTTGAATATTATGTGTGAGGGATGTGATCGAGAAGACAGAAGAGAAAAGACAAGAGAACATTTCCGGAAGAATGGGAGAGCTCTTAGGAAACATTTATGAAAAATGCCCCAGGGGCAGCTAAGGAGCACAGTGGATAGATAGAGCACTGGTCCTGGAGTCAGAGGATCTGAGTTCAAATGTGACCTCAGACATTTAATAATTACCTAGCTTGGAGACCTTGGGCAAGGTGACATAACCCCACTACCTTTCAAAAACAACAACCAAAAAACCCTCCAATATGCCCCAAAATCTTCACTCCTTCACTCTCTGCCACTGAAGCAATGGTAAAGTTATACATATATGTGTGTGTATATATATATATATATATATATATATATATATACATATATACATATATATATGTTTAACTTTACCTTTTTTTACCATTTAACTGACCATTTACTATATATTTATATATATATATATATATATATATATATATATATAGTTCATTTTATTTATGAAAAAACAAACAGGCAAACTGATAGCTGGGATAAGGAGGAACATCCCCTCCTGACTGAGGCAGTTAAGTGACTCAGTGGAAGACAGAGCACTGGTGTCAAGAAGACCTGAATTTAAACATCCCTGTCAAGTTGACAAAAGTTAGAATTTCATCCCTTCACTTGACATTAGAAGAAACTGAGTCATTAAGAGGTTAAGTGTCAAATCTGGTCTCAGATATTAACTAGCTGTGACCCTAGACAAGTCATTTAACCTCAGTTTCTTCAACTGTAAAACGGGAATAATAACAATACCTATCCCACTGTGTCACTGTATCAAATGAGTTATTTGTAAAGTGATTAGCACAATGCCTTGATCCATAGTAGATACTATATAAATGTTTATTCCTACACCCTTTTCAAACCTTCCCCCCCACAACCTCACTGACATATACTATGTCCAAAGTAGAGTTGTACAGATATAGCACTATCCTAGGAAGTCCCAAAGACTTTGCAAAGGGTAAAATCAAAAGACAGAATAACTCATCTCCTATTTCTCAGACAAAGGATATTTGCTGAGGGTTATGAGAAAATAGATTTGAAATGGGAAGACTTTAAAAAACACAAAATATAGCTTCCTTAATTCATACATGAGTAAACTGAGGCACAGAGAGGTTAAGTGGTTGTGCCCAGGGACACACAACTAGGAAACATCCGAGTCAGAATTCAAATACAAGTCTTCTTGACCTAAGTCCAGAGCCCTGTCTACTAGGCCATGCTGTCACCCAAAACCAACGAGAGGAGGTATTCCCTAAGGCTTAAGAAGAAAGCTCCTCATGAAAAATGCTAACTTTTTCATCTGTCATTATAGCAAATCAGTATCAATGAGGTCCAGCTCTTTCTTTATGTTTCTTATGATCTTCACAGGTAAAGGACAAGTAATTCAAAACTTATGCTATTTGAAAGACTCTCTCCTCACTCCAAGTCTTCATGATATCAACTCAGGAGTCATTCCATTATTGGCTTCTGTATAGTCCCTTTTACTTACTATCATCTGGTAGTATTATTTGGATATTTATCCCACATTTTACTGAATTTTTCATTTTTAATATTTATTATTAAATATTTTAATATTTATTAATATTATCAGCAAAGTCTTTGTCTCTGACATTTTCTGATATAATTTCCCATTTCCTCCCAAAAGTTTTCCTTCCCTTATCAATTCTACCAGAGCCACTATTCTATGAGCATCCTTATGATTAATCAATTAAACTGCTAAATAGTCTTCTTACTAGTAGCCTTACCCAGCAGTTTCTGGCCCATCCATTCTATCCTGGTATAACTAGACTAGCAAGGAAGGTGGAGCAACTGGGTTATGGGAACCGGAAGGGAATAGAAGTTCTGGGAAATCTCAAAGCTTCCTGCCCATACTGATCCTATCATCCCCTAAGACATTTACATCAGAAGAGGTAGGTCTTGCATTTTCATGTTCAGAAACTAGTACTCGTAGCAAATGGGACAGATTAGAACACTTCAGGTTGAAGAATCATGGTTGTAGGGTTAGGAATGCCCAGATTCCTTCCCATTGTGTCTATTAGAGTGTCTCCCCTTTTTCCTATGAATGATTCCTCCACAACCTACTCTAACTGGGAATAGAGATCATGGCTAGAGAAGGGGTCATGTGCCTGTATGTGTTGTTGCAAAGTAGCCTGAGGTCTCGCTGTGCTTTGTACCACTGGGGAGTGACCACTGATGAGTTCATGCTTTAGAGTCAGCAAAGTCTTTGTCTCTGATTCATACTTTCTGCTATAATTTCCCATTTCAATCCTTTACTCTCACTCTACAAGACCCACAGGAGGACTGGCACTCTGGTGGATAGAGTAGAAGTTTCACATTCAAATAAAAACATGGTCCACTAAATCCTATATAAAGATCCCTGAGGGCTGCATGTTGACATAGTTTTAAAATATAATGTTATACATATTTTTATTTATTTTGTTAATTATTTCCCAATTACATCTTAATCGAGTTTAGACCTCATTTAGGAGTGTTTGCATGGCCTGGACTTTGTGTTTGACCCACAATAGAGGATAGGAAATCCCACATGCTTCTGCTCAAGGCAATGTTTGCCTGAACTTGAGGTGAAGGGCAATTAGGATGAGTTCAGGGTCCAATAATTTGGCGTCCTCAGAAAGCATTATATTGCTTGGAACTCAGGTGAGAAAGGAATCAACTCTGATGGAAAACTATGACAGAGCACGTGAACAGAGAGGACAGAATCTAAGAAGTGAGGAAGAAGATATTGGGTTTTGTCTTGAAGGCCTAGTGAAATCCAACTCTGCCATCTATTAGCTATGAGACAGCCATTTGTAACTCCATTTTAATATCTTCAAAATTAGGATAATTATACCTACCTTACCTACTTGGTGAGAAAAGTAATTTGCAAGTCTTAAAATCCTAGAGTGAATAAATCCCTTTATTTATAGAAATACTATATAGTAGGCTGAAGTACCAGAAAGTTCTAGGGATAATTAATATGGCTGTTTATAGCAAAGATGGTCACTTGTCTTCCATGATCGAGGCAGAACATCTGAAAATATCCCAAGTCAAAAACTTTCACTATTCAAGGAACATATAAATTGGCTCTGGATACCCTCCAAGAACTAACCAAAGCAAAGCCCCACCTCAGAGGGAAGGTCCTTAGAATACCAAGGTCAGCAAAAGGTCTCTAGGAGGTGTGGAGCTGACTGCCACTCTCCTTATCCTATATATCATTATCAAGAGCTTTTATTCAGCCCTCAAGGAAAAGGAACATAAAGCTCAGTCTTCCACTTGAATTCAGAAAACCGAATGAGGAAAAGAAGAGGTTTTTAGGAATAAATAAAACTCTTAAATCAAAAGAAAATGAACGAAATGGTTAGAATAAGGGAAGGAAAGTCAAACTGGTCATAATGCCAGAATGATAGGACCTACCTCTTTTTCAAGAGGGAGACCCCAAGCTGACCCCCACTCCATAAGAAAATACATTACCATGCTGTAACAATGATTGTTTTCTAAGGGAACCTATGGAATATCTAATCCAGCCCATTAGTTGTTGAAATTACATAAAGCATAAATTTGTTGACCAGCAATGGCACATCTCTGCCATTGATGACTAAAGCTTCAGCAGTAGTTCTGCTCTTTCCATAGAATTGGATAAAGAACTTCCTGAACCTTGAATATAATTACCTAGTTTTCTCTTGGGCACATGGGAAGACTGTTGCAATATACCCACTTTGTAGAAAATACTATGGAAGGTATAAGAAAGGCAAGCATAAAAGATTTAAAGTTTGTTTACTAGGCAATAGCTATTATAGACTGATTGTGAGGAAAGCACTTTGTAAATCTCATAAGTGCTTCAGAAACATGAACTATCATTGGATATAGCATCTAATTTGGGAATACTTGAGGCTTTCAACCTGGGTACCATGTTTTAGGGTGGCTAGATGGCACAGAGTGACAGTTCTGAAATTAAGAAGATACGAATTCAAGTCAGATGGAGAATGTCTTCTATTCAATTTAAGAAAAGACTTACTAATAATTTTTGCAATTTGAAAATAGAATGCACTGTCCCATGAGCTACTGGATTTAGTGTCCCCAGAGCATTCATTCTGAGGCTGAATGATCCTATATTAAGGGATCTGTGAAGGGTAGGTACAAAAGTAGAGACCAATAAAAACATAAACCGTTTTCATGGTTTTCCCTATGCCGAATGAAGTCAAGTAAGCCAGGATTTCAATGATGCTTTTTGTCAGTGAAGAATCAGGTGACCTCTGAGGTCATTTTTCAGTTCTAGGATTCTATGATCTTATGATGGCAATGAATATTAAAGATGCAGCAGTATTGATTACCATAATGTAATTTCCATCACCATCACTATCATTGTCATCATCTTGGTTTAGTCTTTGTCCTTTGGGGAAAAACCTAGTTTGACCTCTATACCTTGTTTCTTATGTTATCCATAAATGAGTATAGAATTGTTGATTCTTTACTCTATTGAAGGATCCTATAAAATTTCACTAGGGCTTGACCTGAAACAGGAAACTATTGATAGGGTGGTATGGAAGTTTTGAAATGCAAGATATTCATGTTTGAGAGAAGGGAGAAAGGAATCCACATGAATTGGTTAGACATTTTTTAATTGCCCCATTGGAAGCATTAGACATGGACAAAAAAAAAAGTTAATCCAGAGTAGGTTTATAAAACATATTTCTATTGAAGTTCAAGCCCATCTGTGCCCCAAACTATAAATTTACAATACCACAATAAGGAAAGGATAAAGGCATTACATACATAAGGGGGAGGCAGAAGGTATCAGAGAGAGGCAAAGATTGGCATGGTTGGATTGGAAGAACATTTTCTGCTACAGTTTACTTTTCCTTGTGTCTGGGCCTCTAATTTATCTTGTGTTCATATGTCTTCTTGCACAAGTTAGTTCCCTCCCCCACTCTCTGTATCTTCCCAGTAAAGGTTAATGCGGAGCCTCAGGAGAAAGGGACAATACAAACTATGATCTGGGGCCTATGAGATAAGACTCTGCCACCTGCCTACATTTCCAGGATGTCCCAGTTGGAATCTGGCAGCCAGTATCCTGCAAAAGTGACCATTCTTCCTCCCCTCTTGGTATATCACTCCCTTCCCTGAGAATGGAAACCTATGAGGTTTCCTAACACTTCCAGCTACTGGTCCTTATTTTGCTTTAGCCCCTATGACATATGCCCCACTGACTTCTAGGAGAAGGCAAAGTTGTGTGTTGGGAAAAGCATGGGGAAGAGCTGAAATGCTTAGAAGAAACACTGGAGACTCCAAAACAATTGGTCACTTTATTTCCCAGGTCCTTCCCAAATTTCTGAAAGTGAAACCTAAGTGATATCTTGGAAAAAGGCACTTAATGACATTTCTTAAAATTAATCTATATTTTCTAATATTTCTTTTTTTTCAGAGAAAACAGATTCCAAAGAAACTTTTCAATAATAGTTTCTAATCACCTTAGGAATTAGATTCAGAAAGCTATAAAATGGAAGTGCTTGCCATTTTCCCTATCCAATAACATAAATATGCACACAGAAATGCACACAATGAAGTAGTTTTTGCATACATTTAAATGATTTGCATCCATATAGAGCAAAGAGATGCAGAGGATGAGTACACAGATCACAGGAAAATCGCTTACACGGTTTCCCAGTGTATCACATTTATCTTTTATAAAGACCTTGATGAATGTGACATTTCCCACTTCTAACACATTCCTCCCTTGAACATTTTCTGCCATCCTTATAAAACTGTCACTGTATGAATATAAAAATATGTGTTTATATATGAGTATATATGTACATATCTGTGCATATATGTATATATACATATAAATGTATATGTAAATATCTGCCATTCATCATCCCACCCTCCAACCTAGAAAGGTAATTTTATGCTTACAAAGGAAATAGTAGTTCTGAAAATGGAGGCACAGGACTTGTACTGCTGGCCTCTGACTCACTGGGATAAAAAAGGGCAAAGAATCATATATACATATAAGGAAAGAACATGGTCAAGCCTGATCTCTCTGCATCACAACTTCCAAGATAAGCAATTTTTAGCAATGGTAATTAGAGTCAGAAAGGAAGTTAAGGGACATCACTAAAAATACTGAATATACACTCCAGTGTGGACCACCTCCCAACTATTGGTTTAGGTTGGGTTATCATTCTTGTACTAAGACATATAGACAGATAGATCCTAAGTGAAATAGAATGTCTCCTGTCTAAATGTTCACCTACAAAACAAATTAGAAGGTCCCAAGGAGATGATGCTCATTTTACTAAGTGAGAAGTCAGAAGCTCAACTAAAGGGGAGTGCTTAGATTTTAAGCTCTATTCTTTTGAAAATAAGGTGGGCAGTACAATGTGCTGATTCAAAAGAACGATGAATAAGAGGGTGGGCCCACAGCTCATGAATGTGCTGACTCTCAACAGGGGGAGGGATATGTATAAGAAATGGTGGCTGGTAGCAATGGGCAACAACTCCAAAAAAAAAAAAAAACCAGAAGAGAAGACAGTGTAGAAGTGGCAACCCATCCTTAGACCTAAGAAAATCAGCCATTATGATGCTGGCTTAAATAAGGGGTAAAGCTTTTCACCTCTAAATTCTAAGACCTTAGACAGTTATGTCATAGGTTTCAAACTTCTTTATTCTAGATTCCACCTAAAACTCAGGGTAGCCAGTCTACAAAGAGAACAAGCTCTATCTAGCTCCATATATGTGTATTTGTATCCTCAGCTCCTACCATAGTATCAATTAATAAATGCTGGTTGTTTGATTGTTAACTGATTGATTTGTTTTCTTCCTTAAAAAGACATCTACAGGGGCAGCTAGGTGGTGCAGTGGATAGAGCACTGGTTCTGGAGTCAGGAGGACCCAAGTTCAAATGTGACCTCAGACACTTAATAATTACATAGCTGTATGGCCTTGGGCAAGCCACTTAACCCCATTGCCTTGCAAAAAAAAAAAAAAAGACATCTGCAGAAGAGAATCCAACATGATAGATAAGATTTTACCCTGTGAAGACAATGGAAATACCTTCTAGGCTAAACCCATACTTTATGAGCCCAAATATCTAATACAAATTCATGGCATCAAATAATTCACCCCATCAGAGGTCAGTTAAATTTTATAGGATCCTTCAATAAAATAAAAAATAAACAAAAGAATAAAAAATATGAGCAGTCACAGAAAAGATAGGTTGAGATTAAATTCTTGTTGGATATTTCAGTGGGATTGACTTATCCAGCTTCCCGGAGAGGAGAAAAGGATAGTTCTGAAATGAATGGCAACCCTGTGGACTGCCCCTGCCCCTTATATTTGACCTTGATGCCAACACCCATGGACTTGGCAGTCTGAGCTGAACAGGCACTTTGCAGACAGCCTACAAACCTGCAGGACCCCTTGCCCTTTCTTTCCCTTCCTGACACTGCCATCTGCAGCAACAGAGCTGAGATTTCTTGAGCCCAAATTTATCATACCAGAGACAATGTTCTTACATAAGAACCACCTGTCGCTGGTACATAACTATAAGCACCAACAGAGAGAGGCAGGCAATTGAGATTTTAAAATAAAGAAGACAGCCTAAAAGCCAACCAACTTGGTGAGACTGTGGTTTGAAAACCTTCCATGCGCCCACATGCACCTGAAAGGAAGATTTGTCTTTAGTCTACTATCTGGCTACATCACACCTCCTTGGAAAAGGTAATGCTGTAAATTTCATAACTGCAAGCAGTCCCTCTCCCTGGTGCCTGGGTGGCATTCTTAATTGACCTAAGCATGTTCTGGTTCCTTCCCTTCCTTGTGTGATTTAGCATCACCATCTGAATAAGTCATAAAGATAAACACTAGCTCATTGGTCCAGGACCTAAAAGAAATCATGAAAGGTCAGATGGAAATCAGACTGAAAAGAGTAAGGAACCAGAAGGGATTATCTGCTTCCTTCTTTTTATTCTGCTCCATATTTATTACTCATTTACCCATTTTTCCTTCATTCATATTAGTAAGCAATCCCACTAATCCAAAAAATAAGCCAAACTGTTCTCTCAAACATGGCTTACATAAAATCTCTGTATAGCCCATAATGTATTTTACTTTTCACAATACATATATACACATACAGAAAGATTAATTATATATGTGTTTATATGCATATTTTAACAACTAAGTGGCTCGGTGCAGAAGAACACTGGGTTTGGAGTCAGAAAGATCTGAGTTCAAATTGGGACTCAGACACTCATTAGTTGTGTGACCCTGGGGAAGTCACTTCACCTTTGTTTTAAACCATTGAAGAAGGACATTTCTTTGCCAAGAAAACTCCATTACAGGAACATGACAACATGACTAAACAACCGAACAATAAATATTTATAGCATATACTTTTAAAGTGTTCATACTTTAATGATATAACCTATAATTATACTAGTGTAGCATTAGGATAAAAAAATACCTGTTAAATTGAATTGAATCAGAATCACAGAATTTAGAGCTAGCCATATGGGACTATCCTACCTAACTTTTCACAAATGAGGAAACTGAGATCAAGAGTTTAAGAGTTTAAGCAACTTGCCTAAGGGTATACAGGAAGTAAATAGCAGAACTGGGATTCAAACTTAAGAGTGTAGGTTTTAAAAATCAGAGGTTCTGAGTTCAAATCCCATCTCTGATGTTTATTACCTGTGTGACACTGGGCAAAAAATTTAGCTGGTCCTCAAATCTCTACATATGCTAGGGACAGTTGGACTAGTGCTATCTAAGGTCCCTTTTATTTCTTGACTTCTGATCCTATAATCTATAATTTCGGACTCCAAATCCAGTGCCTTTTCTACTACATCATATATGGCACTGTGTACCATCCGTGATCTAGTAAAATTTCTCTCTCTAAAGTTATCAATCAAATCTTAATTGCCAGCTCTAATATCTTTTCCTCATCCTTCTTGACTTCTCTGATTTTATCACTATTGATCATCCTCTCTTCCTACATAAGCTCCCTTTCAGGAAGGACACTGTTCTTTCCTAGTTCTCCTCTTACCTGTCTCACTGTTCCTTCTCAGTCTCTTTCACTGGTTCTTCACACCCAGGTTCACTAATGATAGATGTTTCCAATTCATCTTCTCGCTGTATACCCCCTTTTGCTTGGTGATCTCATCAGCTCCTATAAGTTTGATAATCATCTCTAAGCAAACAGTTTCTGATGTATATATATCCAGATCTAATCGCTCTCATGAGCTCTAGTCTCTTGTCACCAACTATTTCTTAGACATCTCAACCTAGATGTTATATAAGCATCTGAAACTCAAGTTGTATGAAACAAAATTCATTATCTTTTCCCAAAACCTTTCCCTCCTATCAGCTTCCTTGGAGGTACTACCATTTTCCTAATCATCCAGGTTCAAAACCTCAGTGTCTTCTTCTACCCCTCACTTGGTGCTTACCCTACAGATCTAATCTGGCAAGTCTAATAGTTTCTACCTTCACATTTCTACTGTATGTCCCCTTCTCTCCACTCACACAGTCATTACCCTGGTTTACCCTTATCACCTTACACTTAGATTACTGCAGTAGCCTGGCTCAAATCTCTCCCCATTCTAATACATCCTTCACTCAATCATTAAAGTGATTTTCCTAAAGTGTGAATCTGTTTCCACCCTATTTGATAGAGCCAAGTGACTCCACATTACCCATAGAATCAAATATAAAATATACTTTAGCAATTAAGGCCTTTTCACAACATGGAATTTTCCTGCATTCCAATCTTCTTACATCTTACTCCCATCTCTGTACTCTACATATAATCCAGTTACACCTTACTCTCTTGCTTGGGACATTCTATCTTTCTATATTAGCTGATACCAAGTCTGGAATGCTCTCCCTCCCCACCTCCATTTCTTAGTTTTCTGAGCTTCTTTCAAAACTCAACTCACATTCTACCTTCTCAAAGAAGCTATTGCCTTACTCTGAACCCTTATCTTCTCTCTAAGATCTAAGATTACCTCTCCATTTACACTATCTAGTAAGTACCTGTTATTTGTAAGTACTCTGTTATTTGCATGCTATCTTCACCATTGTAATGTGAGGTTCCTGAAGATCTTTCCTTGTACTTGGGAGCCTATATAATAACTGTGCAACTAAATAGTCCCCTTTCCCATTAAACTAGTTTCTATTCTGGAACATACCTAAGGTATGACCTTCACATCTTGACATTAGAGAGAGACTCCAGCAGGTTTTTCTCTCTCTCTGAGTAAACCCTAAACTCAGTTTTTCTTTCCTCCTTTGAAACTGAAATCTCTTCCATTTCCTCCAACTAATGTTAAGGGCCCTCCTAGAGTCTTATTTGTTAGCATAGATTGGCCCAGTCTTTCAGTCTGATGCTATAAGTGTGTCCAAGTAACTATTTTCTATGGAGAAGCAAAATGATTTGTAGGGAAAAAGTTGGGCCAGGTAAGGAGATCTGGGTTTGAACCTCAGTATTTACCAGCTGTGTGATACTGGATAAGGTACTTTATCTCTGAACCATAATGTCCTCATCTATAAAATGGGTATCAAAAAGTCTTGTTCTGCCTGTTTCATGAGGTAGTTGTGAGGAAGGTTAAAGAACCATAGAAATCAATGGAAATCAGTGAGGAGGTGGCAGATATGTCATTTGCTCCCTACCATGACCCTTTGAGACATTGCCACAAAGATTATTAACCCATTTGATAGAAGATAAAACTTAAGTTCAGAGAATGTGAGTTTAGGATCCTAGGTTCACAGAAATAGAAGTAAATTAGAAGCTTCTGAGTCAAAATCTCTCATTTGACAAGTAGAGAAACTGAGTCCAAATAAAAGAAATCACTTGCCAAAGATTAGACAAGTAAGAAAGGGTAAAACTGGCATTCAAATCCAAGTCATCTGATTTCAAATCTAGGGATTTTCCACTCTGTTATAGATTGGCCTATGATCACATAGTGCCAAAGGCAAAATTCATTATTTAAGACTCTTCAAATTCAGCCCTCTTTCCATGATGCTACACTGCCTCTCAGTTGAAATCCTCTCACAGATGTAAAACCCAATACGTTCACCAGAAAACAGATAGTTCTTCCCCATATGTTGAAAATGCCTTACATTTTGTTTAGCCTTTTAGTTTTCAAAGCATTTTATTCTGTAGAAAAGGTTTGCCTAATATTATCTAGGATGGAAGTTTATTGGCTACAGGCAAGGGGCTATTTGCAACAATGGAAAAAGGGGGATATTGGGGCAGCTAGGTGGCACAGTGGATCGAACACTGGCCTTGGAGTCAGGAGTACTTGAGTTCAAATCCAGCCTCAGACACTTAATAATTACCTAGCTGTGTGGCCTTGGGCAAGCCACTTAACCCCATTGCCTTGCAAAAAAAACTAGAAAAAAGGGGGGGAGTATAGCCAGGAATAATGTAAATATGCAAATCTCCTAGCCTCCTTTGGTCTCCTGTACTAAAAGAGAGACATTTACCCAAACATGAAATATAACTATTTAACTACTCAAAGAACTACAACTTTGCCTTATCCACAGCTGCATGTATAATGTGTTTACAGTTGATCAGGTTTCTTATTTTTAAAATTCTGGATTGTCAGAGAATAATTATCTGACTCTTAGAGTCTTGGTATTCCCATTTATTCTGCTTAATTAAGTATATATTTAATGCCCATTGAAATTTCCCCAAATCCCAAGTACCTTGTCTTAAAAAAAAAGATATGAACAATAATACTGTTATGTCATTCATCTAGTTTGGTCTCCATATGATTCAGTTTGTGCTTCATGTTTTCATTCATTCTATTTATTCATTCATTTGTGTTAGATCCAGTGCTAGATACTAGTGATATAAAGACAACAATAAAACTGTCTCTGCCCTCAAG
The DNA here is from genome assembly GCF_037893015.1 of Macrotis lagotis. NCBI lineage: Eukaryota > Metazoa > Chordata > Mammalia > Peramelemorphia > Peramelidae > Macrotis > Macrotis lagotis. The sequence goes on from NC_133658.1 coordinate 647,131,757, forward strand.
GAGTTTGCATACTATTGGAAACAATAAATAAGTACAAAAACATTAAAGTACAAAAATAAGTAAATGCAAATTAAATATAAAGCAATGAAGGGGAAGGGTGGTGTCAGGAAGGAGCATTAGCAACTGAAGGAATCAGGAAAGGCCTCTTCTAGTTTTGGCATTTTTCTGAGAGGTTCTGAATGTGCAAGCAATTATAGGCTTCAATTATTTAATGTGATCACATAGCCAACAAAGACTGGGGGACTGGGGATGTGGTAAGCAAGAAGAACAGGGGGATAACTTAGGAAGCAAGAGCTTTGCCATTTGGACCCATTATTTTATATTAATTTTTTAAAGTATTAATTCCAAGGAAATTCAAGTTCAACAAATATTTACTGAATTTCTGGTATGTGGTTTAAGCTTGGGGGAATTCAAAACAATCTACAGAGACTTATAAAAGTCAAGTTCTGTAAAGAAATGACTCCTCCCTCCTTATGAGAAAAACAAAGACATATTTAACAAAAATCCAATAAAAATATAAAAGAAGGCAGATGTTTCCAAAGTCAAATGAAAATTAAATTGTTTTAATTACCAACTTTCTCAAATTATCTATCCTCGTGCTTTCTTTCATAAATACAAAAAAAAATCCAAGATTGACTGAACTTACTTATTCTTATGATTTTTCTTTGTCTATATATCCTAGGCCACAAAGCTATTTATTTGAAGGGGAAGCCATCTTCAACTCAACAAATATTTATTAAATGCTTAATCTGGATAGCCATTATGCTAGGCATTGGAGAATTTTAATTTTTTTAACATTTCATCTGGATCTATGATTGTATCATATGGAGGATCTCCCAGTGTGAAAGGTATCTCTATCAATTAAAGATTAGCAAAGGGTCTGTAACTCTGGAGCACTCAAAAATTAAATAATTTGCCCAGCATCACACAGCTCATTATATATCACGGGAGAACTTAAACTCAGATAGTTCTGACTCTAAGTCTGGCCTTACAGTCTGGAGGTCATATTGCCTCTCTAATCCTAAATATAGGGAATGGAAATTAGATGTTTAATTTCTCTGGTTCAGGGAACTCATGGGTGGGGAAATTCCCTTTATTCATTCAGGTCAGCACATCCTAGTCTATATCAAAGACCATATATCACATATATACACATATATACACATATATATGTATGTATAAGCATATGTATATGCATTTATAATCATAAGGCAACTTATCTAGGGTTCCAAAGACAGGTGGCTGCTGAACCAAGGTTTTCTTGGTTTCAAGACCAGTGTTCTATTCACTATGTTGCCTGTCAGTGCCTGTGCTTCCTATATAAAGACTAAAAGGGGATAGATAGTCCCCGCCTTTCAGAAACTTTCATTCTAATAGGGGAAGGTCCTCACTAAAGTCTAACTTCAGCTCTACTAATATGAATTTTAAATTTGGCCAAAAATCACCTCTGTAATTTTCAATATGATTACTATTTCTCCAAGGTCAGTTTATTTATGGATGTGGCCAAAACAAACAAACTAACCAACCCCAAACCCAGGACCTTTAAGTTTACAAAGCATATTTTTTTGAAAAATTACTACTTCCAGATGTAGTCTACAAAATGAAAAAACAATCTAGAAAAATATTTTAGCAAATAGGACTAAGTTTGCAACTTCAATTTTAATTAATGTACAATTATCTATAGAGAATACATCCAATGACATAAGAAAGGGGTGTCATATTTGTACAGTTCACAGCTTTCATACTATATTTCTGAATTCTATTTTTCCAGCTTTATCAACTCCCCCAGCCTCAACTGTTTTTTATTTTTTAATTTCCTTCAGATCATTCTAACCATCCTCTCATTATATTTGAATATCTCTAGAATTGAGGCCATTGAGTAAAAGTAGATTTTTCTTATTTCATAATAAAGGTGAAGGGAAATAAGATCTTTAAACATTAACTTTGAATCTGAGAGGGTGACTCTTCTTTGCCAATAAAAACATAAAAGGGGGCCTCGTAAGAGTCCCATAGTGTGAATAGAAACAAATTCACTTATAGCATTTCCTCAATCCACACCTTCAGTAGGATGTAAGCTCATTGAAGGTAAGGGACATTTCGTTTTTTTTGTTTCAGCACTGTGTCTGACACATAATGAGCTTAATTAATGTTTTTTGACTTGATTTGATATGTCTTTATTTCCCCAGGACATAGCACAGTGTTTTGTTGAACTGAATTCACAACTACATTCAAACAGTCATGTAGGTGAGCAGGCATAATATTGAATATATTATTACTCTTTAAATTCAACATGGATTTCAACAATTAAAAAATAACAATGCAACACTGAATTAAGGTACAGTATTTCCTACCTATAAAATAGTCTTACGTATTTTCCATTGGTTCAAAATACTTTTATCTCATTACATGTCTTGAGGAAAATAGAAGAAATAGATATTATTATTCCCATACAAGTAATGAGAAGACTGAGTCCCAATGCAATTATTGTGACTTGCTCTTTTAAGTGTTAGCACTTACCATGGTATGGCAGAAAAAACAATGAACTTCAAATCATGAGCCCTGAGTTCAAATCTTGTTCTCAGCACTGACTAGTTAGCTGTACATAAACAAGGGAAGTTGGGGCATCACTCATAAAACTGGATCTTTACTTTATAGGCCCACTATTTTGTGTCAAGTTCATCAAATATTTATTGAGTTTCCTGGTATCACCTAAACAAAGGAGAATCAAACTACTCTATGGGGGTTTATAAAAGTCATGTTCTCTAACATAAAATGTGTATTCAACATGTATTTAACCTTTTACAACCTCATTGAGTCTCAATATCAATGTCTGGGGGGCGGGGAGATAATATTTATCCATCTCCCCAATTGGGGCCTTATGAGGAAAAAAGTATTTTGTAAACCTTAAAACACTATGTAAAAATTAATTGCTATTGTTATTGTTATTGCTGCCTATTGTCACATAATAACAAAAGTACCACTTAACACTTTAAATTCCTAATACATACTCTTTCAAGGTAGGCCATGTGCTTTCCTCTAGAACACTTTCCTTTTTGGTGAAATATTCCCCATGTCTCTTCCTCTCTACCCCCACCTTATTCTTTAGAAAACTCTCTTGAACACTCTGCCTCTTTTGTTACCTGCATCACATACATGCTAGCTTACCTGGGAAAACTACATCTCTAGATTTCAGTTTCAAATGCAGTAGAGTGATGGGGGCAGTTAGCAGCTCTGATTGACTATCCATTGGATCTCTTGTACAAGGGTGGTATGCTGAGCCATCCCACATACACAAATACATGGGTCAAGTCATATCTGAGCTATATGGATACAAATAATATCATGGTTCCTTTTGACCAAAATTGGTCAGGAAAATTATTCAGAGGCCTGCTTTTGAAGAACCCACATTGAAACACACTACAATGGCCAGAATACCCAGAATCTAATCACCTTAAGGTATAGAAAAGGAAGGGGGCACAGAAAGAAGGTTTCAACAAAGAATTACACTGTCTTTCCTAGGATTAGTTAGAGGTATGCTTCTGTGTCAAATTATAGTGAATGAAGAGGTATAATGGCAAATCCTTTGGAGCAAGCCCTTGTCCTAGCTATATCCTACTTTTCACTGCAGGTATAGTGGCAAGGACTTTAGGCTAGGAATCCACAGCCTCAAAACTATGGCTGTGCCACTCATCACCTCTGTAACTATGGCTAAACCACTTCTCCTCTCTGGATCTCATTGTCCTCATCCATAAAATGAGGGGATTGGATGAGATAACCAAGGACTCTTCCAGTCCTAACAATTTACAAATCAACAAAATCTCTTGTTTCTTCTTATACCCCTCTTTCCCTTCAAGAAAAATGTAGATAACAAATTAGCATGGTGCTCTGCAATCTGTAAAGTACTACAAAACAATGGCTCCGAATGCTAAACAGACACCAAAATATTAACTTATTCAATGCCCAAGAAAAGCAAATACCACACAGCTGTTAGAAATCCTCAGCACAGACAGAAATTCATCTCCTTAGAAACCTTGGGGTTGAGGGAGAAGGAGTAGGGAAAATACCTTAAAATAACCCAAATGATGAATTTCACAAGTATTTGGAGTATCTCTAGTCTGTCAGACTCTTAGAGAGTAAAGAGGTTATACTATAAAGGTCAAACTAAGCAGTTTCTCCTGGAAACCTGGGGGAGGTACCCTTGAATAACACTAGAATGCATAGTAGAAATCAAGATTGTACTCACATGTGAAGAACAGAAGCCAAGAAGCTCATTTCATCAGTTCTTCTCATTCAACTCTAAAGTTAAATCTGTAGGGGGAAAGAATCACATAGGACCAAAAAAGAAAAAAAAAGAAAAAAAGAGGGGAAAGAAGAGAGAGAGAAAGACAAGGTGTTAGTTGAGATCTGTGAAGCCTTAAGAATGACTCAGAACTATACTAGGAGTGGCTACCATTAAATTAGGTTGTTGAAAGAACACTAATAAAATTCTGTACTCCCCCAAATCTCAGAAGATTGCACCACTAGGAAAAAAAGTGAGGCAATGTACTTGGGGCTGTGGTTTGCTAAAGATTGCATTTGGGGTTAAAAATCACAGATGAGTCACAGACCACTTGGATGGTGTGGAGTGAGCCTAGGGAATGTTGGCCTTGGGCTTCTGCCCTACTCCCTCCTTCAACCCCCTTTCTTTCCCTTTCTCGTGAGATTTCAACCTTTCCAAGCTTAGCCAAGAGTAGCAACTGAGCCTGCCACCAGGGTAAGGAGAAATTAGAAAACAAGTGAACTGAATGAACTTTCTCAAAGTTCTTTGTAGCCCAATTCTTCAACATAAAGTTAGGAAAGGAGGTGACTCACTGAGTTCTAAAGAATCCTAGGAAGTCACTTAGCTCAGTCCTTTGTTTCCAGGCAGAGCGATATTTTAGGGAGGACATAGAATTATAGAGATGTAGTGCTATAAAGTGCCAGCTCTAAGAAGAGATATCTATCTGTTTCTTAAATATATTTCTTAAAAATCTCTAGGGGAAGAAAATGTTCAATTGCTCTCAGGAAGAAATTTCTATCTCTAGTATTCAGATACAGATTTAAAATGGGAAAGGACTTATACAGTCTAACCCCTTTGTTTTTCAAGTGAGACAACAGACCTGGACACTAGACATGATTTGCCCAGGATCACACTGGTAGTAAGCATTAGAAATAGCTTCTGAACTCAGGATATCAAAGTCAGTGCTCTTTCCAACGTACAATAAGCCATCCTAATTTTCCTTTTTTTGCCAGGAAGATCTACATCTAACATGACTTCCTCTTGCTACAACTGGTCTTTTTCAGAGATGAAACTCCTCTTCCCAGAACAACTGAGCAAAGCTATAGTTATAACAGACTTCCCACCAGGAAGTAGATTTTTCTCTAAGCTTCAAGATCTAAAGATGGGGCAAAGTCTTTATTTGTGTCTCGGACTTTTTTCCAGCTTTGGTGGCAATGATGAATCAGGTGTCCACAGAGAGAAATGGAAAATGTGTTTTTCTGTTTTTGGAGAAAAACTCAAAATGGGTGGGACCTGGATATTTGAATGTAACATTGCTTCATTCAGTTTTTAGAATACACTATTCTGACGGATTTCCCATTCTAGAATTAATCCAGGTTTACAGCATTTTATTTATAAGTTACTCTACGAGCCAAAACATGCTCCCTTTCATTCATAACACGGAGTTTCTCTGTGTTAAACAGCCGATTATCATGAATGAAGTGGGTGTAACTTCCTTAGAATTCTCCAAAAAGCTGTCAAAGCAGACCTACTACAGTTTGGTGTTCCCTTAGAAGCAGAGACATTTTTAATTGTCTTCTTTTTGTTCTTAAGCAGGTTTTTTGTTTTGTTTTGTAAGTGTGTGTGTGTGTGTGTGTGTGTGTGTGTGTGTGTATGCGTGCAAGCGCACACGTGTTTGGTGTGCCTGTTGGTGTATGTGTGCATTTAACAGTGAGACTGCTGAGGATTTTTTCCCCCTTGCCTGTAAAGGAGAGCAAAAATGGGAATAATTCAGCTTCTCATCAAATGGAAAGATTCTAAAAGTGAAACATAAAACCAAACTTCAAAGCAACTGAAACAGACACTTTGGGGCTAAGATGGAAACTTAACCTTGGTTGGGGAGGGAGTTGAGAAATGGAAAGGCCAGAAAAGATGACCCTCCTTTGTGTCTGCAAGGGGAGAAGTCTGGGCACCTAGTCACTGTCAAATGAGGAAATAGCTTTGAGATACCTCTGTAGGAGAGGAAACTGAATACTATGGCCAAGAGTCTATTAAACCAAACCCCAAGCAAGCCAGGAATGTGCATTGGTTGGGGCTGGGTTGGAATAAGGTGATAATATTTGGCATTGCCCCCCTTTCTTGGAGTTGCTTACAGGATAGAGTTGCTATAAACAAGAGCAGTGGATTTGGAGGTAGAAGATTCCAGGGTTCAAATCCTACCTCAAACATTGACTAGTTTCACAACTTTGACAAGTCATTTAATCTTTCTAAGGCTCAGTTTCCTGAAAACAGAAATAACATGATTTTCACAACTTTTCTCATAATAACATAAGGAACACACTCTGTAAACCACATGATCTTAACATAAAGGAATGTGAGGAGCCCAATAGAAGTTGAGGTCACTGACTTGCTTCAAAACACAGCTCAGGGTCCATCTCCTAAAGGCCTTTATTCTGGATCCCTCCCAGTTTGGAGCATTCTCCAATGAAATTACTTTGCTTTTATAGTATTAATTGTATATATGTTACTTCCCTATCCCATCCCCAACTCTCTAAACCCTCTGAACTCCTCAAGGGCAGGAATTGTTATATTTTCCAGGCACTTACTAACTGGGTGACCATAGGTCACCTTAACCTTTGTTTCAGTTTCTTCAACTACAAGATGAGGTTAAAGGGAGCGGGGGGAAGGATTCATAAAGAAACTACTATGAGACAATCAGTATAAGAGGATCTTATTTGATCCTCGAAACAACCCTGGCGGGAAGGTATGCGATTTATCCTCATTTTACTGTTGAGGAAACTGAGGCATAAAGTAGTTAATTGATTTGCTCAGGATCACATAGATAATAAGTGTCAGATTAGATTCAAATTCTGGCCTCCCAGACTCCAGGCCCAGGGTTCTATCTACTACATCACCTAGCTGCCTAACAATAGTACCTACTTCCTAAGGGTGGTTGTGAGCATCAAATGAGATAACATTTGTAAAATGTTTTGTAAACCTTAAAATATTATAAAAATAAAATCTATTCTCATCATTATTGCATTTGCTTCCTCAGCACCTAGTATAGTTCCTAAAACATGGCAGGCATTCACCAATGAATTGGGAGAAATCTGGGCACAGTCTGACAACCCCTCACTTCATTAATAATCAATATTGAAGATGAAATTGAGTCATTTACTCTTCATTTTCAGAACTTCACTGGAGTCCTCCTAAAGACTGCCTAGACATACCAGTGCTGGTTCACTATGATTATCTATGAGAGGCCTCTCCCCAGATATTCTGAAAAACCCTTTCAAACCGCAAGGTCAAAACACTTTTAAGAATATTCAGTTGTCACGATCAAAAACCTTTTTACTTTGTAAAATAGTTTGCCCACCAGGGTTCTTTGCCAGTACTATATACAATGAATCAAGAAGAAACAGTTCTGCCTTCTAGGAATTTCCAATTTATTCCTGTCTAGCATCTGGTAAGTATAAATAGGTCTTAAATGAAAAGGAATATGATGGAACTCTAGTTCTATTAACTCCTTTTTAAGAATAAGACATAAGAACATAGGGGAAAGGGACTGAGATTGTGATTTCATTGTTATTAGAAAACTCCTACATGTAGAAACTCCCTCTACCGATGTGAGCAGACAACTTCCCTACAACTTCTAATTTTGGTATCCTGGGTCATTACTAGAAGTCTTGACTATTGTCCTAACACTTGAACTTCCATGATTCAGAAAGAGAAAGTAAGGCTGATGACTTTGCCCTGTTCTACCTCATTTAAATTCAATTCACATGTCAGTCAAGTCATCATCCTATGATGTCACTGGTCCTTTTAAGAACAAAGGAAGAGCATCAACAACTTCAGTTTTAGAAAGTTGCCTCAAGCATTTGACTGTATGCAAAGTCAAAGAGCCATTACATGTCAGAGAGATTTCAAGGCTCAGAAGGTCAGAATTGTATACCCTGAGCCACATTACATACTACATACATACATATATACATTATATTCTTCTGTACTTTGGCAGATCTGGGCCAGATGAAGGTATTATCTTCAATGCTTCAGATCCATGGATTAATATGGATAGATGTATATAACACCATATAATATTATCAATAGAATACATATTAAAAAATAGAGGCTTTTGCTATTGTTTGTATTAACAAGGTGTAGTCTGAAATTGTGAAAAATATAATGAAATTCCCTATTTAGCCCACTCTTTTCTTCCTTTTCAATTCCAGACCCAGATCATTGTTGATGTACAGTTCCAGGTCAAGATCTACATGCTGATAAATTAATTTCTTAGGCTGTTCATTCAGCCAAATCTCATAATCTGAGCACTAGGTATTATTCTTCATCCACTTGGATTTTTCTATGTGAATTGTTAAATAGCTTTCCTTATTCTACAAGGAGACTTTATGGTAAGACATTTTAATCCTGGGTCCATGAACTTGTTTGTTTTTTTAAATATTTTTGTATTAGTATTTAATATAATTGATTTCCTTTGTAATTCTGTGAAATGTTTTAGTCACATATTTAATATGTTAATTTATTTCAATATTAAATATTAATACCCTTAATTTAATATTTAAATATTAAATGTTTTATTCATGAGAAAGAGTTCTATAGGCTTCATCAGACTGCCAAAGGCATACATGATAGAAAAACGTTTAAGAACCTCTGCCTTACAGTATTCTTTGTCCTAATGCAAATCAACACAATGTTTTAGACAGACAAACACACACACACACACACACACAACTTGGAAAACCTCATTTTCTATATGAAAATTCTATTTCATCAATTTACTTCAATTTCCCAATTATTTAGGTTCTACAATGTACCAGTTGGTGGGGATTTCTTTTCCTCTATAGATTTCTCTAAGATTTCATCAGTGTGGAGGACTCTTGATATGAAAACTACTCCCACTGATAAACATGTCTGTGTGTGTGTGTGTGTGTGTGTGTGTGTGTAGTCAACAATAACTTCTAAGAGATTTGCCAGAGGGCTCTGGCAGGTTGAGAAACTTACTCAGGGGCCATATAGGCAGGATATCTGCAAAGTAGAACATGAACTCAGATCTTCTTGACTCCAAGGCCAAGGTACTATTCATTACACTATATACTTTTCAGGTACTGGAGAAACAAAGACAAAAAGAAAATAATTCCTGTCCTCAAGAAATTTACAATCTAGTGGGAGATCAAAATAACCTTGATACATATAGACTCCACTGTCATAATGATTTTCATAGGCATAAGAAAAATGATAAATGGCTCCACAGTTTTTGATGTGTTCTCAATTGCTTTTTTGGTTAATGATAATTGCATTCCCCCCCCCCCCAATTCTTTTTGCATCCTTGATTCTTTGAAACTGATCCTTCAAGGTTTTCAAAATTATGCTACTTAACCCTGATTGCCTTGCATTCAGGGCTATCTCTAGTTGTCTTGATTCCTATCTGGTTATTAGACAATGATGGCTCCAGAGGAGAAAGTGAGGCTGGTAACTTAGCATAGCAATAGAATAGCAATTCCTCACTCATGTGAGTGTGCATGTCATGGCATCATGTCCCTGATTTCATGGTCTTATTCAAGAACAAACAATCATCATAACTCCAGAAGGATTTCTTCTATAAATGCCTGGTTTGGCCCCAGCTATGCTTCACTTCTCTTCTCAAATGTCATTTCCACTTTTTCATTTGGCTTATACTGAGGTATTTAAATATAAGCTGTCACTGATGTTGATTTGACAATGATAGAGGAGAGATGTTGGCAAATCTGTTCCATTTGGTCTGTGTAGCACAAGATTCCTTCATTGTTCACCTCATGTTTTTATTCACAAATGCTTCTTGGGATATTCTGTTTTAGTTGAGTCTCAAGCCAGGGTTTCTGTTAGCTCACTTTTTTCCTCCATTGGTTTTTATTGTTTTGTGAGGCAAATACCACTTATTATCTTCTAACATAAGCTCCTACAATGTTCTGCAAATGAGTTTATACTCCAAAGCAATGCTGTCTTTGGTGATTGTGTTTCTTTGCTTGGAAAAGAAATTAAGTATTTATCTGCTGAGATATTTTCAAGGATTTTTTTTGCCATGGTGGCAGCTATTTTATGTTAAATTTCTCTATGAAACAGGGATAATCAGAGTCGATGTCTTTACCTTTATCCATTTCCCATTCTTCAGTCAACAACTTGTTTGAACAGTGAAAATTGAAACTCTTATAGTAGCACACATCTTCATCCATACTTCTTCCATTTTCTTAGCTTCAATCATCAAATTTGATCTTATTTTTTTGCCTTTGATAGTTTTGGATTCTTTAATAGTATATAAAAATTGCCACCCACATTGACAAAAATTCATTCACTGTAGGCAATTTCACTTAAGAATGTTAATGCCTGTCTTACATTCACCACATCTAGTGTTTTCTAAATCATCCCTTAAAAGAAGTATTCTTGATACATCGTTGTGAGGCTTTCAAGTGTTTCTTTGGCCTCTTTTCTTTGACCTCTTTTCCCTCTTGTTCTCACTGAGGTAACCAATATCAAGGGACATGATGATTAGAGATGAAGGATTGTATCAAGTTCTTCATAAAATTTCATAACTTTTCTAGAAAATAATCACATATAAACTGCAATGTTTGCTCATTCAGGCATTTTTAACCTGTTGTCCACAAACCTGTTCTTAAACTGTTTTTTAATAATTGCATTTGAATATAATTAGTTTTTATGTACTTACATGTATTTAAAATTATTATTTTGAAATGGGGGCCAGAGGTTCCACCAAAATTCCAAAGGAACCCATTGTAAAAAGCCTAAGTACCCCTGACTTAAGTTTAGCATGAATACTACAAGGTACATGATTAACAAATCTCGCGGAAAATAATGCTTCCTATTGCCATTGGGCACACAACAAAGTTTACTGTGCCAATTTCTCTATTTTTTTTCTTGAGGAGATCCTATGAGTCATCTTTCCATTTACCTGCAACTTTATTATACTTTCTAATTTCATTTCTGTCAAAAAATAATCTCATTTTTGATGTGGTTCAGATCTTTCAGTAGCAAATCAACTCATTGGTCATTATACAAATACCTCACCTTTAGAATTCAAATAATTAGATTAAAATTTACAGATAGTTTAAAAAAAAACCATGATGCTTGGAATTCTGTTTTCTTTAATCATATGCTAGCTAAGGTTTATGTATGTATTTATACATGCATGTGTATATACATAAGGACATATGCATACATATCTGTTTATGTGTGTACATATAAATATATGTGCATGTATATTCATGTGTGTATGCATTATTTATCAGGAAAGAAAGAGAAAGGAATAAGGATGCCAAAGCTGGCATGAAGAAAGAGGAAGAATACTAATCCTTTCTAATTCCTACTTATTATTGGGGAAATTCATTATCAAAAAGCTACAGAGGAGGAATTTCAAGTATTTTTTCCATGAAAAAGTATCTGTTTCTCACCACCCAACCTCATAAATCCTAAAAATGTGGCCCACACAGCCAGTGAGAAAATTTTTTTCTTCTTTACTTAATGTTCAAATTTTCCCTAGAACTGAGCTCCAGGAAGAGAATCCTTGACCCACAAATGAGTAGACCATGATGTTTTCATATCTAGGTTTATGTGAGCTAATTATTCATTAAAATAATCTTACAAAATAACCAGCAACTTATAGGGTTTTTTAAAACCCTGCTTATTGTAATTCCAGTAAGACTCAAGTTAGTGAAGTGAATGAAAATAATGTTATTGCTTATTGTTGTGGGAAGAAAAGCACTATATAAACATGAATTGTTAATATTAATAATAATACTATTATCATAATCATCCACTCGCTATCTGTGTGAGACCTTTGACAAATCATTTAACCTTTTTAAGTCTCCCCATCTTTGAAAAGTGAACACTGAACTAGATGACCTGTTTAGTCCCTTCAAGTTAACTCCTAATCAATGAGTTTGTGATCTTAAAATCATCATCCTGCAATTAAAATAATTCAAACCTTATGTGTTAGGAACTCTTAACCAGGCAGCACTGGAACCCAAAATATCATTGGTCCCATTTCATAGATCAGTATAGCAATTTCCCTTCCTTCCTAGCATGTAACAATGACTCAGCAGTCTCTTCTGCCTCTTCTCCTGCTATAACTCTTTGGAAAGATTCTTTCTGGGCCTTCTGCCTCAAATTAAAGAGCAAGTAACAGATTGTTCACATATTCCAGTAGCCTAGTTTAGCCGATTTCATAACTCTCAGAGACATTTAGCTTTATATTCTTCCTGTTAGATTTATGGGCCAAGCTTTAAACAAACCATTGTCCATTAGAACATCTTCAAATTGACAATTCCACTTAGGCACTAAAAGTGACCACAATGGAAAGTTCAGTTGGGGTATAGGAAAAATAGAATTTAAAAGTTGCTGGAATTTTTCAGAAAAAAAAATTTCTTTTTTTTCTTGTACAAAGTATTAAGCCACAAAATAGGGTCACCCAGAGTCTCCCCTTCTTAGATTGTTCAGGAAAAAATCATGCATCCTAAACTGTTACATTTATAGAATCCAGTTCTATTTTGCTTCTAAAGACTAGATACAAATACCACCTAATAGCTCTGATGTTCTGGACCTCTCAGCCTGCTATTTTCTCTAATTCATTTTAGATAGGCAGGAAATGAATATTATTTTAACCCTATTTTAGAAATGATAAAACAAGCTTGGAGAGCTTAGGGGGCTTGCCACAGGCCACAAAGTTACTGGCAGGGTCAAGAATGGATCTCTGTGTTCCTGGATGTTAAGTGGGGGTGGAACAGGGAGAGGCACAGGCATGGGGCAGGAAGGGTCAAAGCAGGAGTTAATGCTCCTCTGTTTATTTAGGGCCCTACCTTAACCAAACTGAAGAGTAAAAGAAGTCCAAGACTTAGAGTGAAATAGGGAGTATGTGCAATACTTAGGTCTTATTTCTGTGACACTACTGTTAGAGTAGCAAAGCTTTCAAATATCAGGTAAAATGATACTCTTATACTGACCATGTACTAAGTAACTAAGATACCATGGCACCATGTGATTTTTTTTCCTAGCAAGGGATAGGTAATTATTTCTTCAACAAACCCCTCTTCTCCAAAAGAGTCCATGTAATATGATGTGATTTAAATGAAACAGGATGAATGTGATTCCTGAAATCCTACTTTATATACAGGTATCACTATGGAGACAGGTAGTACAGTGGGTAGAGTGCGAGCCTGGAGTCAAGAGAACTTATTTTCCTGAATTCAAATATGGTCTCAGATACTCACTAGCTATGTAACTCTAGTCAAGTCATTTAACCTTATTTGACTCAGTTTCCTCATCTGTAAAATATAATGGAGAAGGAAATGGTAAATCATTCCAGTATCCTTGCTATTATGAATAAGTATTTCAATTTACATCCAAATTTACACCCAAAGGTCCTCAAAAACAAGCTAGAAATATAAGGTAGAACACAAAGGTAATAAAAAGACAGAGGTGACAAATTAGTCATATAAAAAAGAGTGGTAAAATAAAGGGACTGGACCAAATGACTCCTGATCTTATGAATGTATCATTTTTTAAAATGAATTTAAAACCTAAACTGATTATCCAGAAGCATGATATCAAAGAGGCAAAAATGCATCTTCATCTTATTGTGGGGTGTTTTAAACCCACAAATTATTTATATTTGAGATTTTACTTTTTATAAGACAAAGGCAAGGTAGTTGAGAAGACACAGAGGATACTAATGAAAATGATCAAAAGGATGTCATTTTAAAGGAGTTGACTATTTAAAGAAGGGAACTTAACAATTCCAGTCAAATATTTAAAAGATCATTTTAAGGAAGACTCAGACCAGCTCCCATTAGGCAGTATGGTACAGTGGAGCTAGTCCTGAGCTTTAAATGCTAAACTTGTAGCCACCAAGACCAAGGTTCAAATCTGATTCTGCTACTAAACTGCCTGTTTAACCTTAGACTTGTCACATTTTTGGGCTCAGGAATCTTATCTATAAAATGAGGAAGCTTTATAGGATGACCTCTGAAGTTCCTTCCTGATCTGGAACTATAATCTAAAGGGGAGAAAGATGAAAGAAATAGGTTCCAAGTGCATTAAGAAAGAATAAGTGAGGGATAAGGAAGAAACTTCCCATTCAGAGTGACTAGGGGAGAAAGCAAAAGGTCCAATTGTGAAGATACTTAGGAGGGCAGATAAATCTCCATCTTAGATGATTTTAGAGAACATCCTGCCTAAAGGCAGGAGAGTAAATGGAGTGATTTCTTCGATGTCTCTTCTATGAATGGTAACTAGGTAGAATAAGAGAGATCCCTTTCTTTCCTCTCCCTTATTTGGCTGACTAGGAAACACATAGACATTGCTGTGAAATGTTTCAGAGTCAATGACTCACTATAAAAATGACAAGTGTGCAAACTGATTTCCTTACCAGTGAAGAATCCTTTCCCTTTCTTCTCTTCTCTCTTTGGGACAAGGTTCCAGTTCTTCTCTGATTCATATCCTGAGGAAATCAACATGATACAGAATAGCTGAGTATTCAACAAAAAATGTCTGTGACCCCATATTTCAAGAATCTTCTATCTCCTTCTATCCCAGAAGTTCATTATTTCTTCAAGAAACCCTTCTTCTCCAAAAGAGTTCATGTAATATGATATGATATGATATAAATAAAAAAGGATGAATGTGATTCCTGAAATCCTATTTTATATATAAGTTCACTGTGGGAAGAGTTTGATAGTACAGTGGGTTGAGTGTAGGCCTGGAGTCAAAAGAACTTATTTTCCTGAATTCAAATTTGGTCTCAGATACTCACTAGCTGTGTGATTCTGGTCAAGTCATTTAACCTTATTTACCTCAGTTATCTCATTTGTAAAATATAATGGAGAAGGAAATGGCAAACCACCCTAGTATCTTTGCCCAAGGAAACCCCAAATGGGATCAGGAAGAACCAGACACAACTGAAATTACTGAACTACAAAAAACATGAAACCATTTTCAATATGAGGAAAGGACAAATATTAAAGTAAAAATATTAAAGTATTAAAGTAAAAATATTAAACTAGTCAGAAAGGCAGGGGTTTATTTATCCGATGATGAATAATTAGTCAAACAGTGAGCAAATATTATTTACTATCTGTGGAATACTGATCATTATGAGAGACATTATTCAGGAGACATAAAAATCACTCAGTTCAATTAAAAAATATACAACACAGTCCCTGTCATCAAAGAATTCCCAATTTATTTCAAGAGGATAAACTATGAAGTGATTAAATGATCTGAAAATGATTACCAAGCTACGTATCAACAAATGTGAAACACTATGAATTAAATGACACAGTGAAGAAGGGATATGGGGTGTAAGAATAATCAGAATAGGGTGAGGCTCCAAGGAAGATCATGGAAAGAGATGAATGTAAATACCTTATACTAAGGACATGGTAATAAATATTTTCTTTTTATTCCTTTTTTATCACTGTTTGCAGGGCATAAAGGGTAGGGATGGAAACAGGGATTTAGGCTTGTGGAGGAAAGATATAACTTTTTTAAAAACTCATTTATACAACTATATTGAAGAAATGGCCTGAGTTCACTGAGTAAAGGAAGAGATGGGGGAGAAAAGGTATTTTTTCCCCTATGACTATAGCTCTATCTACTATTACTCCTTCCCGTCAATTACCATAAAGTCCCATCCACCATGAACTATAATCTTTATAAATGAAACCAGAAAGCACTTTTAAATAAGAGAAACAGAGTAGGGAGTGGGGAGAGAAAGCATCAATCTCCACATCTCTCCAGTGTTTTTCAATGAGTTCCGTTTTGCCCTATTAAAAAAAAAAAAAGGAATATTATCCCTAAATCAAGTCTTAGAACTAATTCTTTGCTAGATGAATAGAACACTGACTGCTGATTTCCTTTATTTTATTCCCAGTATACTGTCAAGGTTTGAGAGAGTGGGTTATTTAAGACATTCCATGAGATGGTAAATATGCAGCACTTAAAAGGTTGTACCTAAAATGTATTTGACCTTCCCTCAGACTAGCACTTGACTATCCTTAAAATCTTTAGTTAAAGGACTTTGGAATAAAAAAATCTGTCTTGGTAGACTTATTTAAGCTTTTAAACAAAAAGATGTTCAAGTGAGTAAAACATCACCAAAATTTCTACAGCAAATCTTTTCTCTCTCATTCAAAATGGAACCACAATATCCATACTATAACATCACCGTACCTAGTATATTATATAAAGAAAACATAGACTGGAACAGGAAGCAAATGAAACCAGGCAGGCAAAAAGGAGATCGTCATTCATATCAATGTATTTCTTAGGGATCAAGGATTCAGTTCTCAAGATATGAGAAAGTGATGAGGTTAACACATTTGGGGGGAAAAAATCACATACCTTATCATTATCAATAACAATTGATATAAGATGTTTTTCTTTCTCTACAAAAACATTTTAAAAATATCCTAACATACTTGGTTAATATATGAAAAAAGGATGAGCAGAATTCTATAAATGATACTAGACAGCAGACCTCATCATTGGTCTGAAAAGTATAAAGAGTAAAAATCCTAGGCATACAAAAGAATACAAATACTAAAATGCTAACTATTAAAAATAAACCACTTGAATCAGAAAAGCAAAACTCTTCCTTAAAGGCCTCTTCCTCCAACAAGGTATCTCTACACAGATGTTACATTTTTATAAAATGAGGTAGAAAATGAATAAAGGTTGCTCTTCAAAGGTGTTTGCAACTGTCAAAAAGGATGTCCAGTACAGGATTCCTCTGAGGTTTGTCCCAACTTTTCTAAGACTTTAAGAATACTACTTTTGTGCTCGTGGGGATCAACTGTAATCTTGCCCTTTTACTATGATTCTAGCCCAGGTCCTTTTCTAGTTGTACATGTCTTTGATGATATCTGTTAGTAACATCTGACATAAAAAGTAATATTCTGAAACTTGGCTAGGCCTACCATACATCCTTCTGGAACTCTTGCCTCTGCCAGAATTAAAATAGAAGACAAAGGTGATGTAAGATCACATTTGGGTAACCGTCTAGTGATAGACTAGGAAGAGCACTGGTTCTAAAGAACCAGAGAACATGGATTCAAATCCCACTTCTGATACTTGAGAAAATCATCTATCCTTGCAGGACCCCAGTTTTCTCATCTGTAAATTAAGAAGTTGGATTATATGACCTCTGAGGTCTGGTCCAGATCTAGACCTGTAAGTCTATAGCAAACCCAGAGATGTCAAAGCTGCTCCCATTGCAGAAGCAGCTCAATCTTTTCTTTAACACCAGTAATCTCTTGGGAAGAAAAGAAACAAGAAATAAGAACTTTCTACATACAAGACACTGTAATAACACTTTATAAATAATATCTTATTGATTATCACAATAATCCTTGGAGATAAATGCTCTAATTATTTCCATTTTACAGTAGAGACTTACCCAAGGTCACACTGCTAATAAGTATCTGTGACTAGGTTTTAAACAGATTTTCTTCACTTCAGGCCTCTGTATGGTGACAAATATAACTGTATATAGATGTTTCTGCATAATGATAAATTTATGCTGCCCAACTGCTTGTTATAATCTGGATTATATGCATTCTATATCCACTTTGTTTTTTCCTGTAAGAAAACTATTTTCTTTAGCAAGATCACGCTTCTCATGAAAGAGAAAATCTATGGAACCTCTCTGTTGAGAAGGAATCTCTCTTTCCTATTAATAATCCCTTTAGTCATCAAGTTCTTCACAATACAATATTATGGCAACACAATCTCAATTTACAGGTCAGGAAATAGAAGCACTGAGGAAGATGTTCACTTTGTAGAATCCCATGAGCAGAAGAAATTCCTTGCCTTGATTTCCTCCTTTTCCCCACTTTGAACTTGCTCCAAGTTACTTTATCCTATAAACTACTATAGGCAGATCATCCAAACTACTAGTCTTTCCATTTTTCTCCAGAAGTCACTGCAGCATCCAAGTGATTTGCCCAGGGGTATGCACCTAATAAGTATATAAGGTAGGATTCAAACTCAGGACTTCTGGACTCCAAGTCCATTTGTCTAACTATGACACTTCATTGCTTTGCTGAATTCCCATACTCCAGGTGGTGGTCCATTTATTTAAAATCTGATACTCTGACATTCCAGAACTGCAAAGTCATATGGCCAAACCCACCTTGCACTTTGTTGTAACAGGCATTAAAATCTGTATGGTCTTTAAGTACAAAGGCAGCTGGTGTCTAGAATTAATCATTAGAAGGTTGGGACAATGCAAAAGGAAGGGGAGCAATGAGCCCAAAGGTTATGGATCAGGAGGTGTAGAAAGATTAGTTGCCTGTCAAAACCACAAGGTACTCAAGTTTCTGAATTAGCAGGATGCCTTCCTTTGCCTGGCAGCAAGTGTAAAATTGGAACATCTGGAGACCCAATGCTGTGAGTCTCCATGCAAGAATGATATCCATCTACCAGCTGTCAAATTCAACCAATGAGAGTCAGAGCAATTTGCCCACCCTACTCCCTGATTTGTAATACTAAGAAACACTTCTATAAAAGAGGGTTCCCCCACCTAGTCCCAAAAGCCCTCTTTTGTGTTTTCTTCAAGGGCAAGACTGACAAAAGATGTTCTGTGATCTATGGATGATAAAGAAAGGTAACTTGATATTGAACCCCAAAGTTTGCCTTGACCCTGGGGCTTTCCATGGGTCATGCTAAAAAACTCATGAGTCACAAGCCCAAAGAGGAAGGGTGTTTTTTGTGGATGGCTTATTTCCCCTCCTTGATGAATCACAAGAATAATCACCAGAACTGTATCCTGTCTGTGGAAACAACCAAAACTCCTATTTCTGGCACCATTGGCCTTTCTGGCTTTTCTGGGTTTTTATGAGTAAATGACACAAGCATGCTATTACAGTCTTCTGAGAACTAGCTGCCTGTGTTGTACATCTTGAACATCTGGGGTCACAAGAGAGGTGAGATCTTATGGTCTGAGCAGCAGACTAGGGATGTGGAATATCTCAAATCTCTGACTTAATTCTGACATGAGAGCAGAGCAACAATTAAATGCTCCTTGTTTGAGTATCACTTAGGTCTTCCTTTCTTTCCAAGGTATCTAAGATTATGAGTATCTTCTGTTTTTTGGCAAACAACTCTCCTTTGTCTATAGGTAGATTATTTTACTCTAATCCATCACAATGTCTCCCTCCTTTGATACATTTTATTCCAAATGCCACCCAACACCTTTGTTGCCAAATGCTGGCTCACTTGGCATGTATTCTGGGAACATAAACTCATTTTAACATTAATCTGAGTCAAACATAATTAGCTAAGGTAAATCTCTTGCTTCTAAAAATAAAATTAAAAAGAAAGACTCATTCATTTATTTGTGCATTATTTGTTGTTTTGGATTATCACTTAAGAATTGAAAGTTGTCAAAAAGTCTATAGCAAGCCTCTATTGCATATCAGATCCTGCAGCATCTAGGTGGAGCACTGAATAGAGTCAAGCCTTCCTGGTTGCAAAAACAGCCAAGTGACAGTTCATTCCTTGCCTTGGTTTTTTCATCTCTAAAATGGGGATAATAATAGGACAATGAGGTAATATTTGTGAAGGTGCTTTGCAAAAGCAAAGCAAAAATATTAGTGATCATGAATATTTTGATAGGTGCTGAGGTAAAAGACAAGAATATAACAGACTCTGTAGTTAAGGAGCTTAACATTCTATTGGGACAGAAATGAAGTGACTAATATAGGTGTATATATCAAATAAATGCAAAAATAAAGATAAGGTAGTTAAATACAGAAGAATAATTAAAAGAGGGGTTTGAGGGTTTGGGGAGGCATCAAAGAGGGTATCCAATCACAGTGGGACTTCAGCTCTATAAAAAAGATATAAAACCGGAGTATTTTCAAGGCATGAGGGAGAACCAGTAGAAGGGCTAGACCATCCCAGTTTACTTTCCCAGCATGAGCACTATCTTGTCATAAAAATGAAGATAATACAATCATCCAAAGCCACTTCCAGATCTAAGAATTAGAGGGTCACAGGTGTATTTTGATCAGGTAGTTGGTATTGATAATATTTATGGTGAAATTCCAATAGGGAGTTAGTATGGTGCAATGGTTAGAGTGCTAGCCCTAAAATTAGGAAGAACTGGGTTTGAAGTTCCATGCTGATATTTATTAGCTGTTTTACTATAGGCAAACTGCTTAGACTCCCTGAGTCTTATACAACATCTGCTAAATTACAGCTGGTTTGGGGCCTGTTTCAGTGGATAGACTTTTTACCCAGCCAAATCAAGTGTTTCATTATTAGTCCTCAAAATATTATCATATGTGTATTAATTTGTTCTCTGTTTCTTGTCTTCCCTTCACTGATAGAGAAAAGTAAGACAGACAGAAGGAACAGTAAGGATCACCAAAATCTCTACCAAACTAGGTGACTGCCAAAGACCCTTCGTGAAATAGATATCCCAAAAGCTTAAAATGGGGTCCCTTAAAATAGGTGTTGAATTCATGACACTTTAAATGGCATTTGGAGAAATCCAAAGTATTTTGTAAATTACAGCATAAAAGTCGTATATGTGGGGGGTTGTTTTTTTGGTTTGTCTTTGTCAACCAGTCAAAGCAAGAATCTGGCAAGTAGGGGCAAGGAGACCCCAGTGTCTCCTGTTCCTACACCAACCACTTGACCACACTCTCTTCTGAGAAAAGATGTCTCTGATTATTGTTGGAGAATAGATCAATCATACTTGTGGTAAAAGGTCACCACATTTTTTTTAACAAATTGGTCCTTTGAGCAAGATGAATTTTAATGGGTTAGTTTATTAACCTAAAGGTTGAAACAAGCTGGGAGTAACTGAATGATTTGTTCATAATTAGTATTATTTATAATTATTTTACTTAGGAAAAAATATCACCTTAAATGTCAGGATGTTTTTTAATTGCTTCAGATGAGATTCAAAATAAATGACTTTGTAAATGTATTTTTTTAAAAAAATTCATTTTAAATATATGTTCCTGACAGCCTGTCTAGAAGATACAAGATATTGATGTTCATTATGAGGAACAGAATAGAAATTGATCTTTGAATTTTTTAACCACATGAATTATATTTGGTGGTACTTCTGGTTTAGTTATCCAAAAAAAGCTGAAATACTAACACAGAGGTCTCTTATTTTCCCATTGAACTAGCCCTAAATTAACTGCTTCTGGATCTTTATTTTCCTCTTCTAACCCTTGCTCTCCCTTTTTGGCTCCCTTTCTCCTTCAAAATGTAAGCTCCTTGAAGACAATTATCTTGCCTTTTGTTTTTCTTAGTATTCTTAGAGCTTAGTATTGTTCACTGCTTTTTTCAATCACCTCTGACTCTCTGAGACTCCATATGGATTTTCTTGGCAAAGACATTGGAATGGTTTTCCATTTCCTTCTCTAGCTCATTTTATAAATGAGGAAATGAGGCAAACAGGGTAAAATTACCTGCGAGGGTCACATAGTCAGTAAGTGTCTGAGGATGGATTTGACCGCAGGTCTTCCTGACTTCAGTTCTATGCTCTCTATCCACTAGCTACCTCTTACATATAAAGCATGCTTAATAAACATTCTATCTATACATCCATCCAGTTATATAGTGTGTTGTACTAAAACATATTATAAAAGAGGAAGTACATGTTTCAATAACTGAAGAGTTAAGGGACCATGGGAAGATGAGTCACTGGTATTGATGTCCATAAGGAAATTGCTCTACAGTTTAAACAGAATGTATGTCCAAGACACAGGGTGGTTTGGCATGGTGGGCAGAGGAAAGGAAGAGAATGAACATTTATTAAGTGCCTACTAGAAGTCAGGCCACATAATTTACAAATATTATCATTTGAGCTTCACGATATACTGCTATTATCCCATTTTACAGTTGAAAAAACTGAGATTGACAGAAGCTAAGTGACTTGCCACATTTTAACTCAGATTTTATAGACTCCAGGCTCAGTGTTCTATCTACATCACCTAGCTGCCTCAGGAACAGTTACTTGGCACCTGGATTTGGCATCACAAGATTTAGATATGAGTATCAGCTCTAAAATATTGACTTATAGACCTAGATGCATCCAGGATTTCAACCTTCCCATTTTATAGATAAAAAGGGGGAAGGGGAAAGTGATAAGCATCAAAAATGAGACTTGAAACACTACCATGACCCTTGCTCTTCCCACTGTGTCATGTGGCTAACTGTGTAATTCTGAACAATACAAATAACAACAAAGTTTTACATTTTCATAGTATTTTTGAGGTTTATAAATTGCTTTATATATGTGTATATACATATATATATATATACATATATATATGTATATATATATATGTATATATATATATCTTTGATCCTTACACTTCTAAGGTAAGTGTTACTATCCCTCTTGGGGAAAAGTCATTCTCTGGGTTTCTGCATCCTTAGCTGTAAAATGAGGGGCTAGAAATCAATGATCTCCAATGTCCCTTCTGACCTTAATGATCCTGTTATGGAAGGGTGAGTAGTTGGGCCAATGGTTTAAAATTCAAATATTCCAGGAATTTCAATTCAGGAGATTTTGGATCATGGGGAGAGGTATGGGGTGGGGGAGAGACAAATTGGGAAATGCTTCAATCACTGACCAAAGGGCAGGTTTGTGTAAATTTAGAACAAAGGTGGATCACCAGTATGAAGCTCACAAGGGAAGGGGTGTACCTGGAGTCAGTGACAAATATGAATGCATCTATGTATATACCCCACTTACTTTCAAGCTCATTGAAGGAAATGGCAGTGATCAATGTTACATCACTCACCATTACAGTTGAGACACTTTAATGAATAAAATGTGACCCTTGACAAAGCTATCCCAAGATGAACAGTAAAGAGATGATGAACCCTCCCATGATTTGTTATTCCAAACATAACTAGCATTGCCCTATCTTTTTCCTGGGATGTGATGATTACTTGGAGAGCAGAGAGTCTAAGACACAGTCAAATTACCCCCCTTTCAAGTATCCAAGCAGCCACTATGAGTCATCTGCCATGTTTGGGAACTAGGAAAACTTAAGCAAGTCTGGAAAGGTGAATATCTGGAGGTAGCTGAAAGGACTCTATAAAATCCATAGGTTTCTTTCAAGCATAAGATCAACCTACAACAAAACTTCCCTATACAGAGGCAAAGAAATACTTTTCCTTTAAATAGGAGCTGATCCCAAGACCATCATCTACCCTGATAACGATTTATTGTGCCAGCTCCTAGAGGAGGGATGTTTAACCCTGGATCTGTAAACTTGTATTTCAAAATTTTTGATAACTATATTCCTGTAGATCTTATGCATTTTATTTTATTCATTTAAAAACATTATCCTGGTACGAGGTCCGCAGGCTTCACCGCCAGACTGTCTAAAAGGGTCCAGGACACAAAGGCTAAGAACTCTGCCCTAGAATATATAGGGGCTTATACTGCTTCTCTAATTTTCCCTAAGAAAAAAAAGGAAAAAATACAGAACCCCACCCCTTCAGATCCCCCTAGATTGGAAGTAGTCTAGTTTTGATTCTCTTTTGTCTGTTGCTATTTACCTAACTCTATAGCAAGTATCCCTTACCCCAAGGGAGGCTGCCCTTGAATGTCACCAAGCTGAAGATCATGAGAGATGGCATGAGAGTTCACTGAGACACAAAGAGAGCAGGAGAAGAAAGAAGGGAGAAGGTAGAAGCTGACATCCCCAAGGGACATCTAGAAAAGCTGGCTGGTTCCAGGTCAAAAGACATGACTCAGAGGTGGTCCTACAACAGGGGAAGCTAAGTGCCCCTGAAGGATGCATGCAACATTCATAGAAAACCTGGTCCACTCTGAACTGTCTGCTTTGTATCACCCTTCCTCAGCTCCTCTGAGGTCTAGAGAAGTTTTCCAGGGCAGCTGGAGTTGGAATTGACTCAAGCCAGCTTCAGTCTCTAGAGTCTGATTCGGCTCCCTTCCCCCAGGCACTGCAGCAAATTTCACTTTTTTCCTGCATTCCCTACCCTGCACCCACATTTATCTTCCTGTCCTCCTCCTCCCCCACCCACTCCCTTTAATCTGGTTGCTTCTCGACTGACCACTCCCTTTGTCCTCAGAAGCTACTTGAAACTTTGACAAATAGCCAAGGCCCTAGGGGAGCAGGGGTCCCTGCTGCTTCTCCTCTCCTGGGAAACCTACCTGTGCTCTGGAGTCCCCAGTCCCTCTGGGCTCTCCCCTAGGCTGCGGGGTGGAGTCTGGCTCGGTCGTCTGCCTCTGACCAGGGGCTGCAGCCTGTGGGTGTCTTCCAGACTGAACCCCTTGTTTCTTTTCCATTTTATTTTATGGGGTTAAGTAAATAACAACAGACAAAGGAGTTTAAGACAAAGCTGAGATTACAGCCTGTAAACCCTCCAAAAGTGTGTCCTCAGCCCCCAACATTGGAGCAAAGAAATCTTACTGTTGGGTCTGCAAAAAAGCCACTTTAGGGGAAGGGAGGGAAAAAGAAAAAAAAAAACTTCAAAGCTACCAAAATCACTGAGCCCCAGCTGCCCTCCAGGGGCTCCCCCTTGTGGGGGACAGGGGGCATAACAGGGCACAGCCCCAGGTTTTGGAGAAATGGGACATGCATGGCAAGTCATGAGTTGGTAGGCGAGTTTCCATGAGAAGAAGGCAAAGGAAGCACAGACATATGCACACACACACACACACACCCCAAGAGTAAAAAGTGTGCTCCTGGGAAGCTGGGGTGCAACTCCTGCAGTGAATGACTGCCTATGTGTGAAGTGGGCTGTCTAGGTGATTAATCAGGGAAAAAGATTTTTTTGGAAAGGGTTGCTCCGGGTACCCATATGAGCACTGCATGAGTAATGAAGTTTACACAGATTACACTGTGTATGAGAACTGGTGATTGGCATCCATTTGCCCGGGGTTTGGAGTCCAGATCCTTCATCGGCACAGACTCCTCATAATGTCGGGCATTCCCATGGCACAGCTCTGGGGAGACAGGCGTGGCCTCTGCAGTCTGAGAACAGAGCGATGCTTCAAAGCCTCCCTGCAGTCCCGATAGACGCACAGGTCCTCAGGATCACAGATCCCCTTGGTACCCCTGGGCCCCCCAAGCCTTCATAAGGAAAAGGTTGAAGCTCAATGGACAATCTTCTGACAGCATTTTTCTCCAGGGATATACCATGTCATCCTTTCTTATTCAACTATTCTAACAGGTAAAAAGGAGTCCCCATTCCACAGACAGATAGGCCTGTAGAAATAAGGTATATTGGATAATACTTCATGTAAAGAAATAGGACTCAAGTCTACTGTTCCCCATCTAGGGTGGTTAGGTTTTGCTGAATATTTGTAGAAATAAAGATTACTCACTATTTCCCCCTTGGAATGTAATAAAATGCTGCACCTTTAAATAATCGATAATTTACATTTCTTATTCTTCTTTTTTTTTTTTTGGTGAACAATCAGGGTTAAGTGACATGCCCAAAGTCACACAGTTAGTAAATGTTAAGTGTCAGAATTTGAACTCAGGTCCTCCTGACTCCAGGGTTAGGACTCTAGCCACTGCACCACCAATGGCTGTGATGACACAGTAGGGTGCTATACAGATATTCAAAACAGGTTAAGTTATAGGATCATGGATTTAGAGTTAAAAGAGATCTTAAAGGTCATCTAATGCAGCCCACTCACTTTACAGATGAGGAAACTGAGGCCCAGAAATGTTAAAGTGACTTCCTCAAGATGACTCCAGGAGTCAGCAACAAAGTTTGGTTTTCCCCTGTACTTCAGCAGTCACCAGTAGAGATTAATCCTGTCTAAAAAGCACTCCAAAGCACATCAAAAGTAACAAATAGAAAAAAAAACACAGTGTCAAATAGGTGATTGATTAGTATGAAGACTTAACAAAATTATTTAACAGCTCTCAGAAGAGGCAACAGTATAATTCTCCTCTGCAAATCAAGTCCCGAACCAGTTGGTACCAACATTTCCATATGTTCTCTGATATAAAAAATGCCAATATGGACAGTGGATGAAATGTAAGCTCTACCCTGGACCTGATAGAGAACATGAGCTGGAATCTACAACAGGAGCATTTGTTAAAAATCAGAGGCCTGCTATGTCTCCAAGGTGGTGAGGGTGTTGTCTAAGTTGAGCAGGAGAGTCACAAGAACAAAACAAAAACAACCAAAAGAGAAGAGTGTTGGAGGAAGGGGAAGGCAGGAGAGAGACAGTTCTAACCAAGCGCCTACTTGGAACTGAGTGGGCTATGGAAGAAGCATGTTGCCCTCAAGATGCTTCTAGCCTTATTAGGAGCTGGTCCACCTAAAACAAAAGGACTACACTTGCCAAATTTTAAAAGGAAAAGTACAAGGGCAGGGAGTTTCCCCTTCATGTAGACCAGTTGAGTCATGGACTCTCAAGAGGTGAAAACAATTTCCAAGGTCTTTGAGCTCTATGGGAAGCGAGTTCTAATCTGACCTGACATCGAGCTTTACAAAGAAAACTGCAAATGGGACCCCATGACTGAAAAGCAGCACTTAAAACTTAAATCTCTGTGACCATACTCAGGGTCCTCTCCTAGACATTCTGCATCTGACTAATATCCTTCCTAAAATATGGTACCAAAAAGTGAACCCAGCTGGCAAAGAGAGTAGAGAGGGTTCATCACCTCTGCCTCTCTTATGATAAGGATGTTGCTCAGACAACATTCCTCCAAAAGAGATTCCTGCTTGCGTGACGCAATACAGAGCAGAATTCAGGGAATTCATCTATAGCTTTGTGGGAAACTATCTAGGAAGTAATGTTCCCCCCATAGGGGAAAGGAGGAAGGATCAAGGGGTTAAAGGTCATCTACTTTTTTATAGAAGGAAATTCCATTTCTCTGACCCATTTGTACAAGGTTGCTCAATTTAAAAATGGGGGGGTTGTAGTGGTGATAGAGCAAGGGTCGGGCTGAACGACCTACAAAATCATGTGGTCTGGCACTGCCAAGGCAACCACAGACTGGTCTCAAAATTCAATAAATCTAGGAGCTTTTTTAGAAGTGAATTAATTAAATGTTTGCTCAAGTAGAGCAGGTTAATTTTTAAGTTTTGGCCCTTGGAAGAAAAAAAGTTTCTCCACCTCTGTGTTAGAAAACTGAGGAAAGACTTTAGGTTAGAAATTTTAACAAAGATCCTGGGACAACTGAGTGGCACAGTTGATAGTGCACAGGCCCTAGAGTCAGGAGGATCTGAGTTCAAATCCAGACACAGATGTCTGGCATGTACTAGCTGTGTGACTCTGGTCAAGTCATTTAACCCTTATTGCCTCAAGGGGAAAAAGAAATTCTCAACTGACTTTCTGACCCTAAGAAAACAGAATTCAACAAGATTGCTTAGAGAAGGTGAAAACTTTTGACTGATTATAACTTACAAATTCCAACCTGCCCTTAATGTCCCTAGCTCCATGCAGGAATAATTTCATAAATCTAGGAAGCATAAGAAAGGGTCCCTTCACTCCCCTAAGGAAGTCATTAGATTGAAAGGAAACTATTCTGTATCATTTACTCTAACCCTTAACATTTAGGGAGAGATAATTAATAATTAATAATAATAATAATAATAATAATAATAGCAACATCAAATAGTATTTATACATCA
This sequence comes from Macrotis lagotis, assembly GCF_037893015.1. Taxonomy (NCBI): domain Eukaryota; kingdom Metazoa; phylum Chordata; class Mammalia; order Peramelemorphia; family Peramelidae; genus Macrotis; species Macrotis lagotis. The sequence goes on from NC_133658.1 coordinate 647,159,658, forward strand.
TTTTGAGGTTCGCATAGAACTTAATAAATATTATTTCATTTGATCCTCATAACAACCCTGCAGGATAAATGCTGTTATTATCCCTGATTTACAGATGAGAAAACAGAAGCAGACAAAGGTCAAATAACTTACCCAGAGTCACACAGGTAATAAATATTTAGGGCTGGATTTGAATTCAAGGTGTTCTGACTCCAATGCCCTAACTACTTACTGCCCCTCTCGCACTTTTCAAATCAGGAAATATTATCTGGTAAATCACACAGTGAATCCAAGGAAAGTGAAAAATTCTCATTGCTAGAACTGAATGGTCCTCTTTCCTTTTCCCAAATAGGCTGAGCAAGGAGTATGATCCTATAAAGTTTTGGCCCCATGGAAAGCATCTAATATGATTTTAAAAGGTTGACCAAACTCCTGAAGCTCCATTCATTTTAGGCTTTCACTTAGGATGAAGCATTGAGTGTCTATAAAATGGAAAACAGAGAGGAAGGAAATGACAAAATCTTTATCTCCATGAAGAACATCTCTTAAGAATGTGGAGGTGGGAGATGGGGATTACACATGCACAAAAGAACCTGCATAAAGATTAATAAACCAGGAAGAGTGAGCACAGTATGAACTACGGACACTATGCTCAGAGTCCACAAGCCGGGTTTGAAATAAAGCAGACTGAACGAAAATAAAAATTTTGCCAAATTTTTTAAATATTTCATTCTTGTGGCCTCTATGTTAGGCCACTGTTCCTTTACCAGACTTAGGATAAGTTTAATAAATGATTTTAAGTAAGTGATAGTAAGAGACTGTTACAGGCTGAGAGATATTTTGCATCTAGTTCTGAGACTAGGTTCAAGGAAAGTGATAATGTAGGAGAAGGCAAGGACTATAGGCAAGAAAGGTGAGAAATTGTCAATAAGAAGAGAATAATGATAAGTTGGGGGGCAATGGGATATCCATGAGGGGTTGCCTACATGACGTGAGTTTGGGGCAGTGTTATGAAAAGGAATTCAAAGTCAGTGAGACAGGCAGACCCATTCCAGACAGCTGGGGCAGAGGCAACAAAGAACCCACCTCCAACAGAGGAGAAGAGGAAACAGGGGGCCTGAGACGAGGGCAGAGTTGGCAGTGCAGGGAGATGGAATGGGGCCTGGGGAGGGGAGAGGAGGGGGAGAAATGAGATCAGAGAGAGACAGATGGCCAAAACTGGCAGAGCAGAGGAAAGGGGTGGGGGTTGGGGGAAAAGAACAGGGCATGGGGGTATCCCAGGACATCAAGGGCACCGAGGAAGCCAAGAGTGCTGCTCTAGGGTTGTTTAGGTGCCTTTTGGGGATGAATAAGAGCAAAACACCAATGGGACAAGAAGAAATAGAATATTCAAGATACTATGGATGCAGAAAAACAGAACTGAAACCTGACCTGAATATGACAGCTAGAGCAGCTTTCTACCTCTGTTTACTCATTAGTCTGATTAACTCACCTGCTTCCCAGGGGAGGACTTTAGGAGTCCCTTCATGCATCCTTGGTTCTCAGCAAAGTGTTAGTCGGCCAAGTCTTGATTCAGGTTTTCCTATGTGTCCGGCTCCATTTTAGTCACTAAGAACTTTGCTAGGCCGAAATAGAGCTGTGTATACTCTGCTAGAAATGGATGGCACTAGTCTCGCCATACTGTAGTCACTCTGGTGCCATCCACTTTTAATAGCAAGGGATGATAGGAGGCCTAAGAGTAGGAGTAGCCACCCCCTGAGAAGTTTCCACCTGACCAGAGAAGGCTGGGGAAAGTCTCCTTTATTTCTGGAACATTTGGAGAAGAGGCTGGTTTTTTTTTTTGGGGGGGGGGGTGCCTATTGTAGCTTGGGGCCAGGGGAAAGCCCTGTAGGGGCTAGCCTTTTTCTACCCAAAGAAACAATGAGACTGCGTAAAGGAGGGAAGTAAGCTCCCAAAGAGGCAGGCAGCCCCTTCCCTGCTATTGGAGAGCCAGCTCAGTCAGAATAGCAAGTTCCCTGCTCTGCAGTAATGGTCTGGGTTAAGGTGCCCTATGCCCATTTCTGAGGCCAAGAGGCAGCCTTCCAGAGCCCCTCTGCCTTCTTTGCTTGAGTCTTCAGGCTCCGAGCAGGGCCCAGCTCCTCTCGTCCACCCCAAGTGCCTCTGTCTCAGGGAAACATTTGCATTTTTCTTGGCACAGGTACAGCCTGCTGAATTCTTTTAGGCCAGGCCAATTACAACAAGCCCCCAAACTGCTGAGCCAAGTGGTTTCTTCTGAGATCTGCTTACATTCCCTCTTTGAAAAGAGCAGGGGGCCCACTCTGTACAGTCTTCTCTGCACACGGTACAGATTTTTTTTTTCTTTTAAGGTGGAATACACACAGGCTGGCTGACAAAGGCGTGGGACATGGAATGGCCCCTTGTTATTTTGCGTTGCTCAACTGGGGTTCATTCTGTCTAAGGGGATAAACAGGGGGCTTAGGGTCTATGTGCCTGCCTGCCTGGTTCTCCTTGGGAGTTTTGCCTGGGGAAAGGACAGCTCGAGCTTTTTTTTCTAGAGGTCTTTGGGGACCTGAATTTGGCAAGAGACTTCATATGTTATCATGTTGACCTTCCCCTGGGTTTCTAGGTTCAGCACTGAGTCTTGCTTTTCCAGTCTAGGTCTGGGGCCATAGGACAGGATTAAGAGAGAATGCAAATTTGGGGCAGGGAGGATGAAGGAGAGAGATGCAGGAATATCCCCTTTTGAGGGGAGTTGGGGCATAGATAATAAAAACAATAGATAATCCCAAAGCCACTTCTATTTAGCTTTTTAAAAAAAATAATGAAAGAATGCAAAAAGAAACAAAGGTAAATTTGCCCTCTTAATAATATTTTATTTATGCTGATTAGAAAACATCTAAGTACATGGGGCAAAAGTGTCAGGGATGTGGAGTAAGCCTGCCTACAACCAAAAATTAGCCATAGAGGAATCACAAAGCATATAATCCATGTGCAGACAATCAAAAGTTGACTGTCTCTGATATATGTCTGCAGTGGTTCCCAAACACTGGTTTCCCTCGTGCACTGCATCCCTCTAACAAAGAAAGAATCCTCCAAGTGTCTTGTCTGCATTAGATTCTTGGCATTTCATTCAGCTCTAATCCAGACAGATTCCTATCCTTTAAATCTGAGCTGCAGTCTCTAAAATTAGGTGGTAGGAACCTTTGAAATGGAAAACTTGAATTTAGACTCTCAGCCTCAGATGACCCATTTGCTTCAGTTTGGATATCAGGATGGGCACCCCTACAAAAGGAGTTCAAGAAGGTATTTTCACCATCATCCAAGGACATTCAAGTGGACATAACAGTCACAATTCTAAAGACGTAAGTTGCTTTTAAGTCAAAGTTAAAGTATTCAGGCTGGATCCTATTTGAAGACATATATATGAATTATTTTTAATGTGTACAAACTCTCAGGGCAAAAGTATTTTGTCCTAGGAGCCTTAAATATAACTCATATCTAATGATCAATTCATGAGTACCCCCTTTCACAATGGTGGGGGAAAAGAAGACTGGAATTTGATAAATCCTTTTGAACTGGTTTAAATCTTAGATCTTCCAGACTCTAATCTTGAGTTCCCATCTACCTGTGTACACTAAGAAGAAGAGAAAATTCCCTGTTACCCATCTATCTTTTCTTCTGTGTCCCTTCAGCTCTTCAACAGCTTAGACTAAAAGCTCAGATGAATTTTAATTTATAAACATTCAATGCTTGATTGCTTGGTTTGTATGACCATTTCCACTCATCATGTGCTCTGTTTCCTTGATTACATAGTAAGCTCCCTGTAGACAAAATCCTTGTTTGGTCATCTTTTCATATCTCACCTTTCTTTATGGAAGATATTTTTTACCCAGTGGACAACTTGCCTGAACTATGATATGGAACTAACTTCCTTATCTGGTTTATGGAATAATTTAATAGAGCTGGCTTTTTGAGACTATATTACTTAGAAAATATGTATAAAGCTATGTGACCTTGGACAACTAGCTTAAACCTCTCTCTACTTCAATTTCCTAATCTGAAAAGTGGGAATAATAATAGCATCTACCCTTCAGGGTTGTTGTGAGAATCAAATGAAATAAAATTTGGAGACTATAAGAATATAGTTTGATTTTTCTCTTTCCACATATTTCCTAGAGTTGTTTATGTTTCCTTTAAACTTTCCCAAAATTGACCTCTGCCTTATTGAACAAGTTTTTTACATTTGCTTGTCACACCCTGTTATTTTGTTATATCAATTCTACCTTTACAATATCTATCTCACTTATCTCTCTCTCTGCACCTACAAAGCAACCACCAGAATTCTTGAAGTTTCATAACGTGTCTTCTTGATCACTTCAAGAGCCTCCCAAACTAGTCAATCTACATCTTTCCTCTCTCTGCCTTCTCCAATACATCCTCCTCATAGCTGCCAAGTTTATATTTCTAAAGCACAGTTCTCCCCTACTTCTCAAGAAGCATCAGTGACTCCCTATTACTTCTAGGATAAAAGACAAAGTCGGGATTCCACTCTCTCTTCCAATCTTTTGAACACTATCCTCTCTTACATACCAAACTTGTCTACTTGCTTTCCCTTGTATATGATATTCCATCTCTAATTTCCATTCCTTACCCCCCCCAACAAATGTGGAACTTTGTCCTTCTCACTTAAATTTCATTTAAAATGGGGCAGCTAGGTGTTGTAATGTATAGAGCACCCATGTTGGTGTCAGGAGGACCCGAGTTCAAATTTGATCTCAGATACTTAATAATCACCTAGCTGTGTGACCTTGGGCAAGTTACAACTCCATTGTCGTGCAAAAACAAACAAACAAATAGAAATAAAAGAATCTCACTAAAAGGCTCATATCCATTGTCATTTCCATACATAAGAGGGAGATTCTTCCAATTCCTTCAGGTGTTAGTACCTATTCCACTATTTTTGATACTTCTTTTCCACATATATTTGCAACCCCTTCTCTAAGTACACATTTTTCTCCAGTAAAATGTAAACATCCTGAGCAAGAGCAGCTTGATTTTATCTTTTGCATCCCCAGAACCTAGCACAGTGTCTGGCATAGAAAAGGTGCTTAATCGTAATTAACTTAGCCTTTTATATCCTATTAACTTGTATTTATCTCATAAAAATAAATCATACCTCATAGCTTTACAGCACTTTCCAGAGCACAAAACACTTTGATATTCTTGATGAGGGAGGAAAGATAAATATTATTAACCCCACTAAATAAATAAAGAAACTGAGGTTCTAAGAAGTTCAACAGAAAGCATCATTTTACAGCAGAAAATGTAGCAGTACAGGATCCAAGAGACCTGAATTCTAAATGCTTGCCACAAAGTACAGGTGAGAGCTTGGAAGCCCATTTAACCACTAGGGGCTTCATTTTTCTTTCTTGTCATATGAGAGGATTGGGATATATGATTGCCATCATCACTTCCAGTTCTAACATGGCAACTGGCTGACACAGGGTCTGTCAGGAAGCCCTGAATTCAAATTTGGCAACCGAAAATTACTAGTCATGAAACTAGTCATAACATCCACTTCCCAGGGTTGTTGTGAGGATAAAGTGAGATAATATTTGTAAAGTGTGTAAAGCTCAACACATAGTAGGTACTTCATAAATGACTGTAAAACTGAAAAGGATTTTCAATAAATTAATACAGTTAAAATTAGAAAAGAAATAATTAGCTAGCAAAAAAAAAAAGGATCTCCTATCCAAGCTACCAAGCTATATAAGGAACTAATCCAAACAGATAAAAGCAGGAATCATTGATCAATAGATAAATGGATTAAGAATATGAACAGAAAGCTCTCAAAGAAAGAAATTCATGCTATTAACAGACATATGAAAAATGCTCTAAAAATAAGTAATCATGGGGCGGCTTGGTGGCACAGTGGATAAAGCACCGGCCCTGGAGTCAGGAGTACCTGGGTTCAAATTCGGTCTCAGACACTTAATAATTACCTAGCTGTGTGGCTTTGGGCAAGCCACTTTAACCCCATTGCCTTGCAAAAACCTTAAAAAAATAAGTAATCATAAAATGAAAATTAAAACAGCACTAAAAATTCTACCACACATTCATCAGATTGACAAAAATGGCCATAAAATGGAAAAGGAAAATTGTGGGAGTGATTAGGGAAAACAGATAAACCAAAATACTGTTGGATGAAGCTGTGAACTGGTCAGAGAATTCCAGAAAAGAAGTCACTGATATTAGGCCCATAGTTCAAAGAGATCAAAGGGATAGGAAAAAACCTGTATGAATGAGAATATTTATAACAGCTTAAAAAACTGAAAAGGATGGAGATACTTATCAATTATGGAATGAGTGAATAAATTATTGTCTATGAATGTAATATAATTATTACTGTGCTGTATGAAATAATTAAGAGCATAGTTTCACATGAGCCTGGGAAGGATTGCATAAACTGATGCTGAAGGAAGTGAACAGAAGCCAGAAAATAATTTATATAATAACAATATTGTATGAAAAAACAACTTTGAAAGACTTAAGAACTCTGTTTGATACAATAGCCAGTTCTGGCTCCTGAGGAACAATGCCACTCTCCATCTTCTGACAAGTAGCTGATGAATTTGGGGTGCAATGAGACATTTATTTGAGGGCATGGTCAATATGAGAATTTTTTTTCATTTAACTATGTATACTTAATATAAGAGTCCTGGTTTTTCTTCCTTAGATTGAGGTGGAAGAGTTGAGGGGCAAGGAGGAGTAAGCAATAGAATTATCAAAATAAAAATGAAAAAATAAAGAAAAAAGTCAATAATGTTCTTCTGAATGCATAAAAGGATTAAAAGAAGGGAACAAGGTGCTGAACAAATACCTCTTTTCATCCCTACAACAATTTTAAGAGATAGGCACTATTATTTAACCCATTTTAGAGATGAAGCACCTGAGGCAGATAGAGTAACTTGCCCAAGGTGACACAGGTATTAAGTGCCTGCAGCTAGACAAGTTGGATTTTGTTGATTTTATTATATACTAAAGATAGAAGAGACTGGACCCAAAGCAGATGCAAGGGCTGCATGGACTTTCTTTTTTTCTGTTTTGTTTTTGGTGAGGGGAGTAATCATCTTATTTAATCCTAATTAAGTTTAGAATATATTTTCAACATTATTAAAAAGCATAAAAATTATATCAGCAACTCAAATAGAGGCATAAATGGCATGCTTATTAAATTTGCAGATGACACAAATCTGAGAGGAAGAATTGACACATAAGATGATGACCTTAAGGTTCAAAAAGATCTTGATAGAGAAGAGCATGGGCTGAATAGAATAAGATGTCATTTAATAGGAATAGAGATAGATTTATACTTGGTCACCAAAATATTGCATCATAAAAACACAATGTGGAAAACATGGCTACATGGCAATTTGGGGGGGAAAAAAGAAGCTGGAGATTTTAATGGACTGTTTGTTCAACATGTGTCTACAAGGTGGTAATAATAATAATAGCTAAAAAAGATAATGTGAATCTTGGGCTTCATTGAGAGAAGATTAGTAGCCAGAATTGGGTAAATAATGTCCCCTTTACACTCTTTGCTGGTCAGGACACTTTTGTGATGTTGTGTTAAGTTCCAGGAACCACATTTTAGAAAGGAAATTAAGAAATTAGAGAGTAATAAGAGGAAGGCAACCAGGAAAGAGTAGGGCCTCAAGTTCATGACAAATGAGAATCACTTAAAGGAACTAGGTATATTTAGACTGGAGAAAAGAGGCTTAAAGCAGAGGGCATGACAGCAGTCTTCAAGTATTGGAAGGACTATCCCATAAGAGAGAGAGAGAGATCAGCCTTGTTCTGCTTAGCTTCATTCAAAACTGGGGTAATGGAAATAGTAAAGAAACAAATTTAGGCCTGATGAAAGGGGGAAAGTTCCTGATTACTAAAGCTAACCAAAAACAGAATGGGCTTCTCCTCAATAGAGATCTTAAAGCACAGGATGGATTATCATATGTCTGGGTGAATGTGAAGGGAATACTTGTTTAGGAATAGATTAGACCACATGACCTCAGGGGTCTGTTCCATCACTGAGATACTGTGATATTATGGAAAAAGTCAACCTAGTCCAAGGAAAGAAAGGAAGCCAGGCTGGAAGCCCAATTCTCTAATCCGTGGCCCAGTGTTCTTCCCAAAATATGGGCAAGTCTTCATAATCATAAAAATGTGAATTATTAGTTTTGTTTCTCCAAGAGCATAAGCTTCTTGGGGGAAGAAAATATCTTGTAATTCTTTCTATTCCCTTCCCCACAATATCTATCTCAGTGGTACCCAAATGAAGGAATTCAATAAACACATATTTAATTGATAAGAATGATTGGGGGAGGGGCGGCTAGGTGGCTCAGTGGATAGAGCACCGGCCCTGGCGTCAGGAGTACCTGAGTTCAAATCTAGCCTCAGACACTTAATAATTACCTAGCTGTGTGGCTTTGGGCAAGCCACTTAACCAACCCCATTGCCTTGCAAAAACTAAAAAAAAAAAAAAAGATGGGGAGGGGCAAAATTTGCTTTCAAGTCACATCTCAAGAGACCTTCAGTCTACCTTCAACATCCTTTTCACAAAACCTGAAAATCTCATTATGAATTAGGAGATGATAACTGGCCTCTAGTCAGGGTACTCAGGAAAGGTTCTCAAATGACAAATTACTTCTATGAAATAGCCATAAGTTTCCAGTATCCTTTGGCAATCTGTGAATCAGAAATATAGTCATCCCCATGATCTTAAAGACAGCTAAAGAATGAAAACATCCCTAGATTTTTTAAAGTAGTACTTTGGATTCTGGTTCTTTGAGGGGATTGGAGGGGGGGGAATAATATGTGAGGTAGAAAGAATCACTGTATTTGATTTTTGATTCTATTAGTCTTATTATCCTGGTTGTATTGCTTAACTTCTAGAAGTCTCAGTTTCAAAATCTATAAAAATTCTAGTTCCAAGAACTATTGTAAAGAAAGTACTTTGTACACTGTAAACTGTTATATAAATGAGAGAAGAGGGAAATCTTATTAACCACAAAACAACAAATGAATAGAAGTGCTCATCTTTCCCTCCACTCTCAACTACCTTAGGGATCACACTGATGGTTTGTTCAATTTCTTTTTGTACTATGTTTACTTAAGTGTCCTATTTCCTCTTCTGTTAATCTGAACAGTTTATATTTTTGTAAATATTCATCCATTTTACTTAAATTGTTGTTTTACCAGCATATAATTAGATGAAATAACTCCTAATAAATAGTTTTAATTTCATCTTCAATATTGTTAAAAAAAAAATCTCTGGAACAGATGGACTTACAAGTGAATTCTATTAAACATTTAAGGAGCAATTAATGTCAATACTAAAAAAGTATTTGAAAAACTGGGTTAGAATGAGTCCTACCAAATTCTTTATTACACAAAGATGATTCTGATATCTAAATCAGGGAGACAAAAACATAGAAAGAAAACTATAGACCAATTTCCTTAAGGACTATAAATGCAAAATAAATTAATAAATACTAGCAAGGAGATTACAGCAATATATCATCAAGGTCATAAACTATAATCACGTGAGATTTACACAAAGAATATAGGAATGGTTCAACATTAGGATAGCTATCATTCTAATTGACCACATCAAAAATAACAACTAAAATTAAATTTAAGAAAATACCAATTAGTGTAGAAAAAGCTTTTGACCAAATACCACACCCATTCTTATGACAAACACTAGAAATCATAGGAATCAATGGAATATTTCTTAAAATGATAACCAAGAACAAGTATTATCTGAAATAAGAATAAACTTGAAGCTTTCCGTATAAACTATGGAGTGAAACAAAGATATCTATTATCACAACTCCTATTCAAAATTATACCAGAAATGTTATCAATAGCAATAAAAGAGAAAAAGAAATTGAAGGAGAGAAGGAGAGTTAGGGGAAATTTTATAACACTTTTACTTTGATAAAGACCTCATTTCACAAATATAAAAATTTAAATAAAAATTCTCAAATTAGTAAAAATTAGAACCATTATCCAATTGATAAATAAAAATAAAAGGATATGAACAGGCAGTTTTCAGAAGAAATCAAAGCTATCAATAATCACATGAAAAATGCTCTGATTAGAAAAATACAAATTTAAATAAATCTGAGATACCACTTCACACCCATCACATTTGCTAACATGACAGAAAACTTAAGTAACTAATGCTGGAAGAGATGTGGAAAAATTAGGATACTACTGCACTTTTGGTGGAGTTGTGAACTAGCTCAACCATTCTGGAGAAAAATTTGGAACCGTGCCTAAAGGACTATCAAATTGTGCATCTCCTTGACCCAGAAATACCACTACTAGGTCTACACCCCAATGAGATCAAAGAAAAGGGAAAATGAACTGTTCATACAAAAATATTTATGCCAACTCTTTCCCTGGTGGCAAAGAATTAAAAACTGAGGGGATGGCCATCAATTGGGGAATGGCTAAACAAGTTGTGGCATATATTTGTAATGGAATGCTACTGTGCTATAAGAAATGATGAGCAAAAATGGTTTCAAAGAAACCTGGAAAGACTTGTACAAACTCATACAAAGTGAAATAAGCAGTCCGGAGAACACTGCAATATTATAAGGATGATCAGCCGTAAAAGACTTAGCGATTTTATCAAGGCAGTGACCCAAGATAATTCCAAAGTATCCATGATAAAAAATGCTTTCTACCTCCAAAGAAAAAACTGATGAACTTTGAATACAAAGAGACTCATACTTTAAAAAAAAAACCTTTATTGTTTCATTATATTTGCATTTTCTTGTGTAATATGGCTAATATGGAAATGTGTTTGACATGAACTCATATGTATAATTAAAATGAAAGTATTTGCCCATTCATGGAAAGGAAAGGGTGAGAGGGGAAAGAAAATCTGGAACTCACAAGTTCTTAAAAAATGATTGTCAGGGGCAACTAGGTGGCGCAGTAGATAGAGCACCAGCCCTGGAGTCAGGAAGACCTGAGTTCAAATTTGGCCTTAAACACTTAATAATTACCTAGCTGTGTGGCCTTGGGGCAAGTCACTTAACCCCATTGCCTTGCAAAAAAAATGATTGTCAAAAATATTTTTACATGTAATTGGGAGTTAATGAAACAAAAATAATTTTTAAAAAAGAAGTACATACCTTTCAGCACTACAGAGATGCTAATTCTTCTTATCCTTGTATGGACATTATATTTGATCAGATGAAATCTGACAAAATTAGAGAATATATGTAAAAAGCTTTATGATTCTTAAAATATATAAATGTTTGCTATTATTATTATTATTATTATTATTATTACTATACTTTTTCATGTAACATTATGTGAGTCCTAAGGGCAAGAATTGTTTGATTTTTGTCTTTATATACACTTACTATTTCTTTAATTCAATTTTTAAAATAATTATGAGAATTATCATTGGATCATAAGATCATTAGACTGAGATTTGGAAATGAACCAAGACCATCTAATTCAACCCTTTCAATTTACAGATGAATAAACTGAGGTCCATAGAGGTTAGGTTATTTAAACAAGGTCACACAAATAAAGCTCTAGGGCTTGGGGTTGAACTCAGATCCTCTGACTTCAGATATCATCACTCTTTCCTTTGAAAGCTCAGATTATCATAAAATGATGAGAAGGAATCGAGAGAGAGAGAGAGAGAGAGAGAGAGAGAGAGAAACAGAGTAAGGAATAGAAAGGGGGGGGGGTTCAAGAAGGAGTCAAATTTCTTGTCTTTAATTAGTGTTCAGCTGGAAATGTCCCAGAAACTATCCAATTTGGGAGGGGGAGGTTGGGCAGGTTTAAGATCTTCCTTCTGTCCTTGGCCAGGGACCAAGTTCAGTCATAGATAGAGGAAGCTCCCTATGCCCAGGTATATCTCAAAAGGAAAGTGCCTTCAGTTTGCCAGACTTTGTCTTTAGAGGGGTGTGTGTGTGTGTGTGTGTGTGTGTGTGTGTGTGTGTGTGTGTGTGTGTGTGTGTCCCTGTCCTTATCTTAGCTTTAGCATAACAGAATGTGCTCATTGGTTATCTGAGAGGGCCCCTGGGAAATCCTGGGGAGGAGGTAGTCCAATGGTCTCTTACTGAGAGTTCTAATTTCAAAAGTCATTTTAAGATGCCATCTTCTCTGACCCCCTCCTACTGCACTGGTCTTCTGCCCCAAGGGCATCTGGGTGGTATACCAGTGGGGAACATGCTCTATTCCAAGTCATTAAGAGAGGAAAGCTGCCACTGCAGATTTGGAGTCAGAGATTGGTTAGAGCTGATTTATTAAAGCTAATGAAGATAGATGCCTGGTATTAGTGATAGGTATAGCATTATTCACCCTCCTACTCTGTTCAGAGGTATCACTCATGTCAGACTCATTTGTCCAATACAAGACCACTGCCATGAGCCTCCATATTCAATGGGAAAAAAGTGTAAAGTACCCTATTACTCTCTGGGATACTCTGATAATACCTGTGTGCCCACATCGTTTAATGGGGATTGATGCTGTCAATCAATGTGCCTTCTACACACTGGGTGTTGGAGAAGCAAAGATCCAAATGAATAATACCTGCCCACATGAAGTTCATATTCTATTGAGGGAAACAATCACATATATGCATATAGAAAATAAATGTATCCAAACCACCCCCAAAGTGGTGATAGGAGAAAGGCACAGGGATAAGGAAAGGGCTCATATAAGATATGGCATGAGCTTGGCTTAGAAGGCATCTAATCATTCAAAGAAGTAAAGATGATGAGCAGGGAATCCTTATTAGGGACACAGAACCATCTGTATAAATGCTCAGATATGGGATGACAGGTAGTATGTGAGAGGTATCAAAAGAAAAGTCCGAATGTGGGGAGGAGAGTGGGATGGAGGTTGGTTGCCAAAAGTTTTAAATGACAAAGTTAGGATTTTCTACTTGATCCTAGGGGTAATAAGGAGACACTGTAGTTTACAGAAGCAGAGAATGCACAGAACTATACTTTGAGAATATCCTTTTGGCAGCTGGAAGAAGATAGAATAAGGAAGAGACCTGAGGCAGGGAGCTCACTAGGCAAAAAGGTCCATCCCATGCTCTATCTGTATTTCTACTACATATCTATCTCCCAGATAGAGAAGAACTAAGATAGAAAAGTAACTCTGAAAAAAGCAGAAGAAATTTTTCAGTTTCATTCTGAGTTTCCAAGGATAATGGGAAGAATGAGTAAGACAATGAATTTTGAAGGAATGAGATCTCTTTGGAAAAGTCTATGGAAAGAACTAAATAAGTGAAAAGTCTTATTAACATGGAAGAAATCGCTAAGTACTAGACCCGTAAGCCTAGAAAGTCTGGAAAGGTATTCAAAGGTCTATGAGTCCCTTCCAGGACTGAATGTCACTCTCCCACTGAAATGGATCATTCTCTAGTTAGGGAAGAAGCCCTATCTTGTATTCTCCCCTACACATCCCAAACCACTCCTAGAACTGCCATGACACTCATTATGCCTCTAATTGCAACTTCTCAAGGCAGCCACGCCTGAGCATCTTTACTGATGCAAGGAAACTGCATATAAATGCTTGGCAGGTTGTTTTTGTTGTTGTGTTGCTTTTAGTGCCGCCCACTTTGGGGGCTTCCCCTATGATGCCAGGACCAAAATAGAGAGAGAAGTAAATAATTTAATTATAATCTAATTTAGAAGAAAAATAATAGTGTGTGTTATTACTTGCTTTAATTTCAGGAGAGTAAAAAATTCTTCCTGGAATCTGATCTCATTTCATCCTAATATCCCTGAAGTCCATTCTCCTCTTGTCCCACTTCCCCACAGTGGAATGAAGAACTATTAAATTCTCCAAGGTAAAATTCACTGATGGGTAGCAATTTTTATTTCAGTAGCAAATCTCCCTCTCATAGATTCAGGCTAGGGAAAGAAGTTCCTACCAAGAAAGGCATCAAGCAATAGAACATACTGAGTGAAAAGCCCTGAAATTGAGAGCTAAGTTAATGGATGTTTATGACTAGTGTTTGTTCAACACCTTGTGGCTCAGGCCCTTAATCATTTACAAATGGTGATCTTGGTAGTGATGGGCTCAGCTCTGCAGTACTTATGCTCCTATTGTTCAATACATATTTATTATTGCATGCCATCACAATTAGACTAGAATAATCCCATACAACAAGGAAAATGGAGATGCAGGCATGATCTGGAGAGAAACAGTCAGGCAATACAGGAAGAGAGTAATATTTAGAGAAATGCATTGACTGTTTATTATGTCACTTTAATTGTCTCTGCAATGCAGTTGTTTCAGGGGTAGAATGTAACAGAGGGAGAGTGGTCACATATTAACCATTCACAACAAGAAACAGAATACAAGGTCTCATGTTGGAATATGGTCAGTAAACCCTGAGGAACCATTTTGGAGGGTCTGGATTCAAAATCCAATCTCAGACACTTAACATAAGACCCTGGGCAAATCAATGAACCTCTGTTTACTACAGTTTGCTCATCTGTAAAATGGGAATAATAGCAACTATCTCCCAGGATTACTATGAGGATTAAAGAAGATAATAATTATAAAACTCACCACACAGTAGCTGGCCATACTAAGAACCATATTTTGCTGTTGTTTGGTCCTTTTTAGTTGTGGGGAAGAAAAAGACCTATATCTATCTAACACACTTTTCCCTCTAAGTTATAACATTAACATTTTTCTATTACTGTAAGTCAAAGCAATCAACAAAATAATAAATCAAGCCCTGATCTACATATAGCCTTTACCAATTTCTAAGGTGCAAGTATTCATACTGTAAATTTCATAATCAATTCTCACTCTCCAATATACTTCTGCTTACACTAGAATTGTCATTCCCCCCACCCCAGGTGGGTATGGAGTACAGCAGAGGTGCCAAACTTGCTGCCTCCTGCAAAACTCCCTACTTAGGCTAGAACCAGATTAAAATTTAATTGGGAAATGTTTAACAAAATAAATAAAAATACACCACAACATTTATTGTGGTTGCTCAGTTGTGTTTGATTCTTCAAGACCCAATTTGAGATTTTCTTGGCAAAGATAATGGGGTACCATTTCCTTTTCCAACAGTACAACTTAGATAATATTAATTTGTGGTTTTCTAAGTTAATATGCAGGCCTGCTTCTATTTGAGTATATCACCAATGTAGTAGAAGACCTATCCTGAGAATATCATTGCCCAGTCGTTAAAAGCAAACCTAAAGGAAGTCATTCTACAATTCAACTATGAATAGGACAGTAACTTGTCCACTATAAGCCCTTAATAAATGTTGGCTGATTGAATTGAGCACATTTTGAGTGTCTTGTGAAAACTTGAAGTCTAAGCATCTGTTCTACTGTCTACTCTCAATATTTTCCTCTACTTCTCAACCTCAGCCTCTACTGGTCCTGGCCTCCATATACATGGAGCACAGCTACTGAGAGTCGATTTGCTCATCTATGTAAATTGTGATTTGAATGAGACTATGGCCTTCATTTCTGACTCCATAGGGCCAATTGGCATCATCTGTTCCAGTCATTAACTATATCACTTAAGCTGAATAGTCAATCACAAAAGTGGTTGATTCCCAGAGAGACCAAGCCAAAGAGTATGGATAAATCAAGAATAATTCAATGTGACTGCCACATCTATTTGAAAAATTCAAAGCCCATAAGCCCAAACCAGGGCATTTTAGGAAATTCACTGGCAAGTTAGAACATTCACTAGAGTATTACCAGGATAGTGAGGGATCTCACGAACCTTGGGGATGTTGAGTCTGGAGAAGAGAAGACTGAAAGGCTATATGATAATTGTCAGGGGAGGGGGAGAAAAATTAGTTTTATGCTGCATGGACCCAGAGGACAGAACTTAAAGAAATGAGGAGAAAAGAGGAAGGTGCAGATTTGATATGGGGAAATGTGTCCAAACCATAAGTTACCTACAAGTAGAATGGGTCACTTGAGAAACTCTCCCTCATTGAAGAGCTTCAAGCAAAGGCTTCAGGGTGACCACTTTTTATGGATGTTACAATGGAGATTTCTGCAAGAAGACAAGTTGGACTCAGGCACATCTAATGTCCCTTCCAGGGCTGAGATCCAATGACTCTGGGAAGGCAATTATTAAACTCCCCTCATTTAGTTTAAATAGAATCTCAGGATCATATGATTGCAAGGGTCCTTAAGAGATTATTTGGTCCAAACCCCTCATTTTACAGACAAGGAAATCAAGACTCAAAGAGATTAAATGGCTTGCCCGAGGTCACACACTGGGAGGATGAGGCTAGAATCTAAGTCTCCTGACTCCCATTCCCAGGGCCCTTTCCACATATCAAACTGTCTCATAAACCCTCCTCATTTCCTCTTAGGAACGATTTTCCAAAACTTCTATTATTAAGTTGCTCTCCCAGTTATTCATTTCTCATGTATGACCTATTCTGCTTTGGAAAATGAAAATGTTTTCTAGATTAAAAAACAAAAAATAAAATGGAGTGACACAGGACAGAAGGACAAAGCAGAGGCCCAGAAGACCTAAACAAGAGATGGGGATCTCCTCATTGTTCCAGAACACTAGCCACTGTTTCCCTCTGATACCTGGAGCTCTGCAGATGCTTTTGGGCATAGTACTTCTCTGGCTGGGAAAGAGCCAAGCAAAAACCATTTGTACTGCTACTCAGGACCAAGAAGGGGTTTCCCCCTCCCATTTTTTTCCTTGCTGGAAGGAGAAGAAATGTGATAAGCCCAAATAATAAAGCAGAGAGTGGATTGGGGATGGTGGGGAGGGAATCCAGGGGAGTCACCAAGAACCTGCTGTCTCCATGGTCCTGCCAATGACCCTGCTGTGCAAGGGTGCAGAAAATATCTCCCAATTCATTTAGCTCCTTAGCTTGTTCCCAGATATGGAATAATGTGGCGGCACAATAAAGGCGTGACTCAGACACAGCAGGCACCGAGCCGAGCTGTGCCTGGTATCCAGAGGAGACGTCTCTGTCGGGCATTTTGCTTAGGGTTCCTCCGAGCCTGTTCTCGTGGGGTGCACAAAGAGCCATTCAAGACAGTTGGCATTCTGAAAGGAAGCAGATGAGCTGGGGAGTGGAGTGGGGTGGGCAGGGGCACACTGCCTGGCACTGACCCTGCCTAACCCCTCCCAGGCATGGGGGTGGATCAGGTTTAGGTCTGTTAAGACCGCTGAGCTCTATCATTTTTCTAGGAGTCTCTTTCTGATGGTGGTCCATGCCTTCAAAGAAACCAGCTGGGGAAAACTTAGATTGGATAACCTCCATACATTAGGTTGGGAAATTCCCACAGTTGTCTGCCTAACTTATCTACAAGACAAGAGCTCCAACGGATTGATCATCCCACATCCAAAAAGGCAAGGCATTGGCCTTTGTTAAGAGCTCCACCCTGGGATGCTTTCTGGCTCTTGCCCTAACTCAGGAATACTAAATTTGTCAAGTTGACAAGATTCTATTCTTCTATCAGCCTCAGTTTCCCCATCTTGACAATGGATCAGTTGAGGATAATTTAATGATGCTCCTGGAAGTCCAGGATGGCCAAGTAACATTTTTCTGCACTTTCCCAGCATATAGGAACTCTATTCCTCCTTTACTTACCCCTCCTCTCTACTGCTACCACTTCTGACTCTAGGATTGGATTATAGCTCTACTGAAGGCATCCCGCCTGAACCCCAACTACAGTGGAGTTCTGCACAAACTGAAGAGCAATCCTTTGTCTATATCTGACAACTGTCTAACAATTTTGTCCGATGGGTGTGCATGTGATCAGACATAGACAACTCTGTCATCCTCTGAAGGTTTGTAACAGAGTGGCTTTACATGAAGGTGGTCAGCCAGTCAACAAACCTTTATCAAGTCCATTTTAGGTGCTGGCAATGTGCCAAACCACCTCATTCAACCACTGAGGGAAGGTACATTTAGCCCATTTTTTCTTCCCATATAAACTATATCAGGCTGGCCCAATCAGGTTTACATGATTGTACTCTGATAAACAAATTAAAGAAATTAGATCCATTTCAATATCAAGACTGTTGTTTTGATTTTTGTTTTTCAGAGGAGAGGGGGCATAGAAGGGAGAGGTCATATGATCTTTCTTCCTAGAAAAGGGAAGGCTCCACTTAACTGAACTGAAGAGTGGCCACCTCCAAAGAATAGAAGCCAGATGAGCCAAAAGCTTTGTCTCTTGAAATGTTTGCCTTGGCAAGCTGTCTCTTACAACTTTCACAGTAGGGAAGTTCTTCCTTACATCTTATCCAAAGCTCTCTTCTGGCATCGACTATTTTCAACTTTCTGAAAAGTTTAGAAGTGGCAGTTCTGCATCACCTGGATAGCAGTAGTCACAGTGATTATCACTGTTATCTTTTTCCTCTATCTCTGTGAAGCTTTTGTAACTAACTTAAACCCAGCAGGATCTTAAGGGTTTCAGACTGGTACCTACTACCAGCTGAATACACACAAGACAGAATAGAATAAAAGAATAAAGACTGATTTGAATCTGGGTTCAAAATTCGCCTATGGTATTTAGGACATATGTGACCTTCACCCTTGGTCTTTATATCACCTGAATCCAACCTCAGTTTCCACAGTTGCAAAATGAGAGAAAACAGCTATATAATCTCTAAGGTCCCTTCTAGCTCTAGAGTTCTAATCTGCTTTCATTAATTCCCTTTTTGGCCTTTTTTTGTTCTTATAAATTAATTCTAATCACTATTTCCTAATTACTGACATGAGTAAGTGGAAGTTAGCCTTATCTAAGCTTAAGGACAAATCATAAAAATTCAGTAGATCAGTATGTATGGGAGGCAATTAAGAAGTTTTGCATTAATAGGCAAGTGTGCATTTACTAAACTTTTTTTTTAAATCAAATCTATTTGCATTCACAATTATAGAAAAAGGCAAGGATATTAGTCACAACTTCACTGACAGTAAATGAAGATAGCTGACCAGAATACCTAGTCAAAAGGCTCCAAATCGGCAGATGTACTGACTTCTAGTCAGGAGGCCTATAGTCTGTGTGACTTCAGGCAAGTCATTCAGGGACATCTGGTCTTCTGGTCTAGAAAGCCAGTGGAGGAAGAACAGATAAGGCTGGAACAGAAATCTGGCAGCCTCCACAGCATCTGTGCTTGGTTTCAAGGTTCTGGGTGGCAAGGAGAGGAAAAAAAGGCTGGAGAATATCTACTCAGTGACTGGAGATAGCTCCAGCAGGTGGCACCAGAGAGCAAAAACCAACCCTCTATGTATCCTCAAAGCAGTAAACAGATTTGTGCTTTCCATCGCAAGTTCACTCCATTATGGATCCTGAGGTCAATAGCAGCAGTGGAGATCTTATTTCTGGCTGGGCCCTATGACTCTTGGAAGACTAGTTGCAAAAAGCCAAATTTAAACAACAGAGTCAAATAAGAACTATGAAGATCATCCTATCCTGTCTCTGATACTGTGTGACATAGAGCAAAGAATAGTTGCAAAAAGTAAAATTTAGACAATAAAGTTGAATAAGAACTAGAGATCATCCTGTCTCTGATGCCATTGACCACAGAGCAAAGACTAGCTACAACAAGTCAAATTTAGACAGTAGAGTTGAATAAGAACCAAGAAAATCATCCTGTGTAACCAGAGCTAAAGTCTCTTAACTATCTTCATTAGCTCTCCAAGACTATAAGCAGGTGAATTCCCAATCTGCACTGGTGGAAGGGGAAGTTCCCACACTGATGAAATCACAGATCCAGACCCCTTCCAAAAAAGTTGCAAAGAGAAGAATTTCAATTTGATATGAGGCAGTATTTCAATTTACCAACACATTTCTCTCCAAACATGGGCTGAATAGCCATGTATTAGTTAGTCAGTGTTAGGACACTGTCTGGTATATACTAGGAACTTAATAAATCTTTATTACTGATTGATAGATAAGAGTTATTTCTGTTCAAGAATTAATTAAGGGGTGGCTAGGTGGAGCAGTGGATAAAGCACCAGCCCTGGAGTCAGGAGTACCTGGGTTCAAATCCGGTCTCAGACACTTAATAATTACCTAGCTGTGTGGCCTTGTGCAAGCCACTTAACCCCATTTGCCTTGCAAAAACCTAAACACATAAAAATTAAAGAAATAATTAATTAAATTATATGGCTTCTAAATTCTCTTCCAACTCTGAGATTTAGTGGTTTGGTGATTCTACTTCAGAAAGGAAAGCAAAACATAATCAATCTGGAATCTGGGGGGAAACAAATTTCCTAGACATGTGAAGGATTTGGAATCACCAGAACCAAGAAGCAGACAATTAAACTTGTCTTATGTCCCTTGTAAGCAGACAAGTAAAGAAAAAAAACTTTTTAAAAAGTTCAGTTCAAGGAGAAATATTCCCAATATCAAAGGATATAAGAAACTCTGAACTGAAAGTTGGGAGAAGAAAAGAAAATTTAATCTATTTTATTTTTCCAGGGTTTTGACTTGGAAGGTTTGATGAGGCTGAGAAAGATACTGATTAACAAATTCCACTTTCAACCTAAACAGGTTAATGCCTAGGACTTCCAGAGCACAATAAAAGTCATCTAGTCCCTGACCCTGCAGCTAGACAGGACAGCACTTGGGCCCTCCCTTAAGATGCAATAGTCCAATCTCCAGAGCTGGAGGAGAGGAGGAAGCACATAGTAGATCACATAACAGAGAGATCAATATTTCCTCTCCCTATTCCCATATGCCTAAAGGGAACTATCTCTATAATTTGACTAAAATTGACTAAAGCTCAGTCTCTGACCCTCAAGAGGGGAAAAAACCAAGAATAAATGTGATATAAGTAATATTCAGAAAGCACCAGAATTTGAATAAAACCTAAAGATATGTACACAATCTCTCCATTCTAGAAGCTTTCTAAGATCTAAATGAAAAAGGATTCTGTCTCCCTCACTGTGAATGTTCAGAGTTAGAGAGGGTTAGAAGATATTTACTTATTTTGCTACATTGGATTCATTTCATGATATTATTTCTCTCATGGGTAGCTATCACCAAGAACTAATACTCTGATGTCACATAAATCATTTCTTTGCATCCTGCTTTAATCTAGCCGAGCCTTCCATTATTTGAAAAATTGCAAGTGGAGTATATGCTCTCAGTCATCCACAAATAGTGCTTTGTTCACCCATGGAGCATAGCAATTTAGACCAAGGCCCATCAAATAATCTATACTTACTATCTTGATGTGACTCCACTATAGATGGTTGGATCTCTCCTTTATAGAAGAAGAAAATGGAACTCTTACTAGGGTCAGATTATACCTGAGGGCAATGAGACCTGTGACCGAAACCTGAATTTTTTGATTAGGGAGCAAAAGTTAGTGACCCAAGTCCCTGGAAATTCTGCCTAGTAGAACCTGGAATTATGAGAATTTGCCAAGCGTGCTTTGATGAGGCAGTCTAACCCCAGTGGCTACTGACCTCAAACCACAAACTCACTATCACCCTACATTCAGTTTGGCTGTCATCATTATAAAGAAAGGACATATTTGACTTATGGTCCCCCATTGGAGGTCGTTAAAGGGGTACTCTTTGAATGAGGGAGGAAATATGTGGTCTGATGGGGAAGAGTACTGGGCCAGAAATCAGAAAAGCTTCTTTTGCCAGTGACCATGTGGTATCAGGAAAAAAGCCAAATCACATAAACCAGTTATGGAAATAGTTCCCCCCCAAAGAGACATTCACCAAACTTTCCATTAGCCCACAGTTCATAACACCTTTTTTCATCCTTCTACCACCAACTCTAGTCAATTATGATGATGATGATGATGATGATGATGATAAAAATAATAGATGGTTTACCTCCATATGGAGACCATGAAATGGCTAAAATTCAAGAATAGAATCAAAAGGCCCTCCATGGGTAATGCCCACATGTACTCAAAGAACAATATATTGAGAAAGAAATAATGAACAAATAACTGGGTCATGTGGGTTAGTTTTTAAAAATGGACAGTTTGTGAAGCACTGAGACATTGCTAAAATTATAGATGGGTCACCCTTAAGGAACATGGACTTATTGATAAATGCAAATTATACATGGAAATGGGAGGGGTTGCTTAAATACATCACTAAAGACTGCAAAAATTTAGCACTTCCTAATACCAAGCAACACACAAACTAGCACCTAGAATTATACACAAAGAGTTAATTATATTAAGCTAACCAATGACAAATCCCTAAAGATTTCAGATATTCTTATAAATTCGACAACCAACCAGACATAGAAACTATAACCTGATTGATTATTATCACTTATAACAGTATGCTCTACAATCACTCAAACATAACATTGGTCCATAAAAATTTAAGAACATTTAAATGGCTGTTGCCATACCAAATATTCATAATGTTAAAGTAATGTAGAAGGAAAAGCTTTTGAAATACAGAACTCTGGAGATTTCTTTCTCCCTATATGACTATACCTATCATCAAACTATTCTCTGAATTGTAACTGAGTTTTCTCTATTATCCCTCAACTGTTTTTAATCCCAGTTGAAAAGTGTCTAGTTATTCCATTATTTCAAGTCTAATGCTCTTTCCCCAAACTATAACAATACTTCCTCAAAATAGTAAGGTTACTGTCAAAGAACTTACAGAGGAATAAATACAATGATCATTGTGATCATTCCTTCTTTAGTCTTTTACAATATTGTTACTGGCTTCCATGAACTTTAATGTATTTGGGAAGAAAATTGAATAGATGATTAATTTGTTCATTCAATTGTCATTAATTGAGAACATATCACTAGATTAGCCATCGTAAGTAATAAAAGACATAGTCTCTACTCCCCAAAAACTTATGATCTAGTTGAAGAAAGAAGACATAATAATGACAGTTCTGATTTCTATAGTACTTTCAGGATTGATAATATACTTTCAAATGTCTTAAAAAGTAGAATTGACCAGACAGAAAAGGAGATACAAAAGCTCTCTGAAGAAAATAAATAATTTCTTCAAATGTAGAATGGAGCTAAGGGAAGCTGATGACTGTGATAAATCAAGGAACAATAAAACAAAAATAAAACACCTTCCTCATAATCCTATAAGATAGGCCTATTTTAAATATGAAGAAATTGAGATTCAAAGAGGCTAACTGACTTGCTTAGGTTGTCCCACTGAAGTATCATGTATACATACATATCATTTACACACATACATACACATATATGTACATATATATGAAATGAGATTATGATATCTTTCTTATGAAAAGTAGGAACTAAGTTCTCTGAGAAAATGGTTCAGGGAAGGTTTCATTTGCAAATATCAACTTTAAGGTAAGTTTTGTCAGATGGTAGAGACATTTTTGAAGAAGAAGAGAAGGATGATATATAAAATATACAGGGTAAAGATTTGGAGGTGGAAATAGATGTACTCTAGAAGAGATTCATTCTCTTTCATTATGTGTGCACACATACACACACACATACAAATACATATCCCTGTGAGAACATTGATTAGAGTTATGGGTACAATCTCTTGCTATAATATAATCACTACATAGAATTAAGGATTCATAGGTTTGGAGCTGGAGAAATTACCTAGAACACAGTTCCCTATAATCAACTGTCAACACATGAACACATTTTATAGGTAAGGAAATGAAGATCAAAAAGAGCAAAGTGACTTGTCCAAAGTCATCCAGATATACCGTAGCAGAACTTAAAACCCAGATTCCAGTTCTCCTCACTTCTGTTCTGATACTTTTACCCACTATACCACATAAAATTCCTCTTGTTTTTAATTTTCCAAATAGACTAACAAACTCAGAATACTTTGTGGACAGTAATACCCCTTATGTAAATATAAGCAAATATAGAACAAACTTACAATCTCACAATGGAAAGTACATTATTAGCACTTGATAAAGAACCAAATCCCTCTACATACAGTAGAACAACCATTCCAAAAGTCCACAATGTCGTCCCCCCACCCCACCCCCCAGCTAAGAAAAACAAAAGGGAGGGGATGGATATGTTTTGGTACATACTAAGAGATTGAATGATGGAAGCAAAGTTGAAAATCATGATTAGATCAGATGTTATAATACTTGTTAAATATTTTTCCTATCCTTTGCCTAAATATATATATATAACTACTCAGAGGAATTTTTAAATTATTCAATGCATTATTCTAATATTTTTATAATGAACACAATTCTTTTATAACTGGAGTTTTCCCATCAGCACAATAAAAATCACAATACATTTTCTCTTTTTTTAAAGATTTTTTGCAAAGCAATGGGGTTAAGTGACTTGCCCAAGGCCACACAGCTAGGTAATTATTAAGTGTCTGAGGCCAGATTTGAACTCAGGTACTCCTGACTCCCGGGCCGGTGCTCTACCCATTGCGCCACCTAGCTGCTCCCACAATACATTTTCAAAATGTCTATGAACAGGTGAAAATGAAGTCCAATTTATGATGTATAGCCTATTTCATGTGGTCTTCATTCAATATCTCTATTTTCTCACTACCCATTCTTTCCACAGCCCCTTGTATTTTGACTTGAATACCTTTTTACAGAGAACACACACTCTCTCTCTCTCTCTCTCTCTCTCTCTCTCTCTCTCTCTCTCTCTCTCTCTCCCTCCCTCCCTCCCTCCCCCCCCCTTTAACCTTGGAAAT
The DNA here is from genome assembly GCF_037893015.1 of Macrotis lagotis. NCBI lineage: Eukaryota > Metazoa > Chordata > Mammalia > Peramelemorphia > Peramelidae > Macrotis > Macrotis lagotis. The sequence continues at coordinate 647,184,332 of NC_133658.1, forward strand.
GGTTTTATTTAGTTTCTCTCGTTTACAGTTTCTTCATCTATAAAATCTATACAATTTGAGGCCTGAACTAGATCATATGATACATTGGTGACTTCCTAAATCACCAAATTCAAGAGACTTTGGTCTTCCTCTACTTAACTTCTGTAATATTTGTCACCAATTGACTACCTGGTTCTTTTGAATTTCTTTCTTAGGCTTTGAAGGTCCTGTCTTTTAACTACTCCATCATAGCCCCTCAGTTGACTCATCATCTACCTTCCTGGCACTTGATTTCAAGGTCATGTCTCCAGCACTGAGTCATTACCTAAAATTTAATCCCAAACCTGCCCATACCTTCCTTGGATGTATAGGTACTATAAACAATATGTCTGAAATGGACTACACCCCCAAAATCTATTCCTTTGTTAGGCTTCATGATATCTGAATCGTATCAGCATTCACCAAATCCCTAAGTTTGAAAATATGGTATTTCTCTTTCCTTACTCTCCTCATATCCAAGTAAAACTCAAATTCTATAGTGTCCACCACTATAGTATCTGTCTCTCATAGATACTTCTTTTTCTTCACTGACATCCCTCTAGTAAAGGCCTCAGTATCATCACTGTAGTCTCCCAAGAGGTCTAGGTACCCCCTCCGATCATCCTTCACTGATTCCCCACTGAATCATCTTTAGCATAATTCTGATTTTGCAATTCCTTTTTCACAAAAGCTTTCAATGGTTCCACAGTATCTATCAACTAAATTTCAAACTCTTAAGATTATACATATAATGGCTTCTATATACTGTTGGTGGGTTCATGTGGATATCATCCAAGAAGAATCTTTCAAATTCATTATTAGATCTCAGCTGCTTCAAGGTCTCCACTGTATATACAGATTCCCCCTTACTAGATCACTAAAACTACCCATTACTATTACCATTTTCACATACTTTTCCTACTACCACCAGCATTAACTGTTGAGCAACTGTCACCACTAGGTAAGTAAGCCCAAGAGATTCCAAAGTGGATTAGATTACCAGTCTTGCTTCCAATTTAGCCCCTCATAGATACCATCCTAGGGAGCAACCCTGAAGAGATGCAACTGGACAACAGCTTCTGCAAGGGCTACAGCCCCTCCCTCCTTTACAGTCCAAATGATTAAGGATTGAGAAAATAATTTTTTGTCACCAACATCCTTGGCACTGTCATCAGAAACAGGTATATAATTAGCAGCAGAACTGACCTTAAAGAATATGGGTTACAAACTCTTTTGCTGCTGTACCCTCAGAACTCCAAGAACTTTCCATCTGATTTAAAGCTGAAGTCTTCTTTCCTGTTAGAATTGAGAAGGGGAAAAGAATATGTCCTTATTAAACACTGTTGCATCAAGCAACAGTTTACAATATTCTCTCATGAGCTTCTCAATAACCCTGGGAGGAATATTACAGAGGTTAAGTAGAGGAAGACCAAACTGCTATTTACAGTTAAAGACACTGAGGCAGATAGTGGTTAAGTGATTTTCCAGGGTCACACAGAAAGGAAGTGACTAATGATGGATTTGAACTCAGATATTCTTGACTCCAGGCTCGATACTCTATCCTTTGTGTTCTATTCTTTTCCCCAGTGCTTCACAGAGCATTTTATATGGAGGAGGTGCTTAATAAGTGCTAGTTCATTCATTCATTATTAATCATTGATTAGGTTTCCTTGAAGAAGGATGAGAGCTACTCTAAAGTACAAAGCAGGAACTAATAGAAAGTTTGGTGATTATTTCTCCAAATACATTCATTTCATATATTTCTAGTCTTATAAAACATTTTTCCCTATACCTTAATCTTCAGTCAAATTGTTGTCCTCTATATGCTTCCTTTTTGTACTTTAGCCCAGGCTGTTCCTTATGACTGAAATTCCTTCTCCTCATAGGCCTGGTTCCCACTCCATAGAATTCTTAGTCACCAATAATCACAGTTAATTCCAAAGTCACTTACTTCAGGAAACATTCTTGATCCCAAGTTAGTAATAACCTTTTCCCCATCAGAACTCACATAGAGTTTTGCATTCCCTCTGGTTTATTTATCTTGTTTTATATTGTAACTATCTGTGTATATACCAATTTTCCCCTTACTAGATCATAAGTTCTTAATAATTATAATGAAAATAATCATAGTGACTTATCTAAAATTTGCATCTTCCCTACTCAACAATGCTCAACAAAGAGTAGGTATTTAATAAATGTTTGCTGATTGTATCAGTTATCATGCCTCAAAAACCTCTCTATATGATCTCTCCCAGGAGTGGGCATCCAGTCTTTGCTTCTAGACCTTCAGTGAGGGGGAACCCATTACTCTTTAGAGTAGGGCATTATACTTTTATCAGTTAGCTATTAGTGAATTTATGCTTAATCTTCAAAACTCGCAAATCAACTCCTGAAAAAAACATGAGATTTGGGGCTAAAAATAATTAGGTACTATAGTCAACAGAACCCTAGACATGAAATATGGATGTCAGAAAGACTTGTGTGCAAATCTAACATGACCCTGGGAAAATCATTGAATCTCTGTCTCAGTTTTGCTATCTGCAAAATGGGAATAACAATAACACCTAGCAACTAGGATTGTTGTGAAAATGAAATAAGATAATATTTGTAAAGCACATTGCAAACCTTTGAGTCCTACATAAATGTTAGCTATTTTTATCAATATTATTATTTATTGTTATTGTTGTCATCATCATCATTATAAGCTCTCCTGTCTAGTCCCTCATTTTATAGATAGGGAAAATGAGATTTAGACATATTCAAGGAATTACAAATCTGTCATTCTTTCCCCTACATCACACTATTTCTATTACTTGCTGTGGAATAATTTAGGCTACTCTCTATATTCTTTCCTTCTCCCTTAAGTAGGCCAGCCTTTGAGAAAGACTTATTAGACCTTCTCAATTCTCTATTTAAGTTTTTTTGTATATTTATCATTTCTTTTTTTAAAAATGAATATTTTTCCAATTACATTCATGTTTTAAAATTTTGAGCTCCCTTTTAGACTGTAAGTTTCACAAAGGCAGGAACCGTGGCCCTATTTAAGTCATTACTACCCTTCCTTAGTGCCTCACATTTAGCTTATGTTCAATAAATGTTTGTTGGATTAAATCAAATGCAACTAGAGAGACTGCTGGCCCCTGTGCTAGAGTAACACAGTTAAGTATTTAATAAGATGTCATTTATGCTTCATCCCTCTTCTGCTGTGTATTTAATTTCTCAATAGAAAGAGTTAAGTATTTAATTTAGTGTATTCACATTTGCTAAGTCATTTTAAAATAGGAGGGATATGATTTACTTTTCATTTAAATGTTGCTTAATTGCCTTGACTACCTTGCTTTGCAATCTGCTAAATCCATATTTAATTTCAGTGTGGTGAGTGGGGATGTGATGACATTTACCTGTGTTCATTTTCATTTGGGCTCTGGTTTTCAACTCTTTCTCTCCTGGAAGAAACTTGGAATATTCATCTGGTCTGATTTGGACCTGCCAGAAATAAAAATTTATCCCCATTATCTATTCCAGTAGAGTCACCAAGACAACACACCTTCTTGTTAAAAGTCAGTCATTTCTGAAGGTCCTACTCCGTGCTCAGCACTGCATTCTTTTTATTTCAGTATCCTGACAACTTCAAAAAGGAATGATAACATCATCCTCTAATATTCCTGTGACACCTCCTCCCCACTGAGTTTAGATTCACTCCTGGTTTTCCAAAATGTAAAGGTACTAGTCAGTGATAAGTCCTTCAGCAGTTACTTATCTACAATATGCAGAATAGGATCTTAGATGGAGATGAATTCTTACCCCAAGGGAGCTTGCATTCCCACAAGGAAATAACACAGACAACTCTAACAGACTTTGTTTTACATGACATTACATTAGTAAGGTAGAAAACAAAGTATTTTGTGAGGGAAGATGGATAGAGTCATACCTAAGGTTGGGTGATAGGGCTTTGTCCCGGGATGCCAATATTTATAGGTTGCAAAAATTTGAACCAAGTAAACTATTACTGTTCTTTCTTGTTCCTCCTTTCCCCTCTCCTGGTCACAGTCTGAAAAGTCCTAGAGTTTATCCCCATGTAGATAATGTCTGGGAATGTCTTCTATCCTCATCTGTTGATTTAAAGAGAGTTTTGATGCTGCATATCACAGGCAGTGATTAGTGCTTTAAGGCCTAGGTGCCAAAATTGTTAGTTATTGCTCTGCAAAGAAGAAAACTTACCAATTGGGGGATTGGGGAGGTTTCATATATTCTCAGAATTAGAAGGAATTTTACCAGTCATCTAATCTTATCATGCCTCAAAAACCTCTCTATATAATCTCTCCCAGGAGTGGGCATCCAGTCTTTGCTTCTAGACCTTCAGTGAGGGGGAACCCATTACTCTTTAGAGTAGGCCATTATACTTTTAACTTAATTACTAGGAAGTTTTCCCTTACATCCTTCCTGAGTGTGTCTCTTTCCAACATTCCTCCACTGTTCTTTATTGTTCTTGGAGGAGCTATTCCTAGGTTTTTGAAAGTTTGATTAGGAGATGAGTAACAAAGGAGGAAGAGGACATACTAAAATTATGTGTAGACGCATAGAAGGGAGTACTGTGAAATAAAAGTTGAAAGACAGGCAATTTCAGATTATGGAAAATCCTAACAGCCAGGCAAAGACGTTTGAATTCTAGTTAGTAGACAATAGGGAACTATTGAAGATTGTTAAAAAGAGGAGTAACATGACTAAATTTATGAACAGGGAAGCTCAATTTAAAAGTAGAATGAAGACTAGATTTGAGGACATAGGGAATGAAGGCACAAAGACCAATTAAGAGGCCACTAATAGTTCAGGTATACAAGAATAACTATATTCATTAATCACATGTAATTTTGTATTCTGAGCCATGCCTACTGATGGAAACCATAGAATATTTTCCTTTCATAGGCAACTCTTAACAAGAAGACAGATAACAATCTTTCTTTTTTGGAGGGGGGGAAGATTTACTTTTGTAAAGGATGTCTGGGAGGCAAGAGATTGACTAAATTGACCTTTTTCAGGAATCATTTCCATTTACTGTCTATGACAACATGATTCCATGATTCCATGATTTTCTCTTCCCAAAATCATGTGATGTAAACATTGCCTATTAAATGCTAATTTATAGATTATTCCGTGGACCTTCTCAAAATGATCCTCTTTACCACAAACCTGCCTTAAATTGGCCTCTTGAGGGTATTTGCTCTCCAATTGAAAGTGCTTCTATTTTTAATCTTCCCAATTCTCATCTAGTACAGATGGTTATAGAGCTTGGGGAGAGGAGTATAACACTACCAATTACCATTGGGGGGGGAGGGGGGAGAGGATATTCCTACATGCCTGGAATGTAAAACTGGGTAGCCTGGTGGAAAATGAACCCAACAGTTTTCATGGGAAAAATGGTCTCTTTGCTCATCACACTTCCTGAGCCCCAGCAGGGATTCTGTGAACAGATGAGTTTGAAATTACAAGCCAAGCCTGCGCCTCACACAAGCCTCTGGTTCCAACCTCAGAAGGATCATATTCTTGAGCCACAGTTGCTTTCTTGATTTCGTCATGGATAGCACACCCACTAGGAGGTCCCCATCTGAGCCCCGACTAAAAAATTTTTTTTTCCAATGTGCATAAATTAGCACCAAATGTCTATGTAATGGAAAAAGGCCAGAACTACTCTACCCCCCCCCCATGAAAGCACAGGGATGATAACTGACCACTCCCCACTACCTCATGTACCCTTGACAATGAAATAGGCATGTGGGTATCACTGGTGGGGGGGGAGACACCAATGTTGAAAGAAAAACGCATTTCTATTTCTCTCCCTTTACACTCTATTCCCTGTCTTCCACAATTCACACCCAAATCATACCATCCAAGTGAAGTAGGTCCCTATGCTTTTTAGGAAAATCTCTCTCAGTTAACTCTCTCCTTATGATATGATTAATTTGCCAATTAATAGAGGCAACTAAGTGGCACAATGGATAGAATGCTGGGCATCATCCTGAGTGCAAATCTGACCTCAGACATTTCTGAGCTGTATGATCCTGGTTAAGTCACTTAACCCTGTTTACCTCAATTTCCTCATCTATAAAGTGGATGCATATGGAAATGGCAAAGCATTCCAGTATCTTTGCCAAAAAAACTCCAAATAGAACCACAAAGAGTCAGATATAACTGAAAAATGAATAAACAAACAACAATTCATCAAATCTAAACTCGACCTAGCTTTCTAAATGTTTTAACACCTCTCCCCTCACTCCTGTTTCTCTCATTTTTCAGCATCACTCCATTCACTCTTCACAAAATTTTAGAGCTAGAAAGCATATTGGGAAATGAACTGCACCAAAAGGCATTCAAAGAATCAGAATAGTGGAACTAAGTAGGATCTTAGAGATTATCTGTTGAGGTACTGGTTGGACAATACAACCTCTAAGGTCCCATCTAACTCCAAAGTTCTGTGAAAATATTCCCTGTGAAATAGTTTCCCCTCCTCTTTAATGAGGGTAAAACCCAAAGTAGAAGTCTTTATTTCTCAAGCATATTTCAGATATAACTTTCCTTCTAACTCAAAATTTCTATTGGTAAAGCCCCATCATTTTGTAAACGAGAAAACTGAGGTTTAGTTCAACAAGAATCACTTGGAGGGCCTCAAGTCCATGCTACATAAGAATCCACTGAAGGAATTTTGGATACTTAGCCTAGAGAAGAGGTAGCTTGATGAAAATAATAGTTGTCTTCAAGAATTTGAAAAACTGTCCTGGGAAGGAGGAGTTAGAAATTTTTCTACTAGATTTTGCTTGGCAGAACTAGGAATGGTGGATGGAAGTGAAAAACAGTCAAATTTAGACTTGATTTTAGGAGGATCTTCCTAACAATTAGAAGTAGAACAGATTACTTTAATATCCAGTGATTTCATCCTTATTGGAGGTCTTCAAGTGAAAGCAAGCTATGTGGTGATGGAACTTATTCTTTGGATATGGGTTCAACTAGGTGGGCCCTAAAAGTAGATACCTAGGCAAACAAATAGATATAAAAAGATGTTAGATAAATAGATAGGTGATAGACAGACATAGAAAGATAATAGGGGGTAGATATAGATAAATGATAAAGCATTTATTAAATGTTTACTACATATAAGGCACTTTGTTGAGCATTGGATATACAAAATAAAAAGCAAGCAAAACATAAGGGAGAACTGGAAGGGGAGAACAGGCACCCACAAAAGAGAAAGGACACTCATAGGAAAATGGAGCAATTCTTTCCCCCCTTAGAACTTGAGTTCTTCCAACTCAAATTATGCTTCTATGATGCATCAAGCATTTACCAATCACATATTATGTATGAATAAAGTATGGTGCTAAGTGCCGAGAGACAGTAAACTACCTGCATCCCAGGTTTCTTCATTTTAAATCACTCTAATTTCTCAGAGTCATCTCTTGAAAACAAAGTTTTTTTCCTGGACAATGGTGGAGGTAAAAATGTCTTAATCACCTAAATAGGCCAGAACTAGGCAATAACAGTCATCCTTACCTTTCACCAGCTCTGACTCTGGCAATGTGAAGAGAATGGAGTTCCCCTTATCCCCTCAAGTCTCATAACCTTGGCTCAGTTGTCATATGCTAAGGTGGCAGATGTTTGAGGAATTGGTGCTTCAATGCACAAAGTCACCATCAATGTTAAGTAGATAAGACAAGGCCCATAATGGACAATATTATTTCTGCCCAAGATGCAGGTGGAAATGAAGAGCATCCCTCCTCCTGAGACACTTTTACTTGTACCTTCCACTGTCCCAGAGCTAACAGACACAGGCCTTTGGTTGAACCCAAGGCTGCCAATTTGCATTTCTAATCATTCAAGAGTTTAATTAGTATCATGGCCTTAATCAGGTGCATTGCAAATAAAGCTGATGTCATCAGAGCTTAATTAGTTTGAAGGAGCAAAAAAGTTTTGCACAATCTGAAAATGTCTCCACTGGTATAAAGGTGAAGGGCCTCAAGGGTTTGTGGATGAGGACAGATGCCAAGTTGAGATTTTGGATTCTGTGATTAAAGATTTTTTTCCCATTGCCTGGGAAAGATTGACAAAGTCATGGCAGGTTGTTGTGGAAAGATATTTAGCATTGGAGTCAGAAAAAACTGATTTTCTTCAAAGTTGTTCCATCACTTAGAAGTTATACAAATTTGGACAACCCATTTTTAACCTCTTGGAGCCTCAGTTTGCTTATGTGTAAAAAGATAACAATAATTATTTTTAGTACCTCCCCCAGAGATATTGAGGTTTAGAAGAGATAATGTATAGGAAAGGCTTTGCATATTGTGAGGTCTTATTGGAGTATCAGGGAAAAATGGTAAAATAAAAACACAGAGAGGCAGCCAACAATATTGGACAGTGTTTGCTTTGGCCACTTTAGGTGTTGGCAAGTGACAGGAGCATCTTCAGCTTTGGCTCTGACTTTTGAACTTTGGCACTATATTGTGAAGGAGAACTAAGTATTGCTCAAAGTTTATTAATGCTCTATCAATCAAAGGTTGTTTTTTTTTCCTAAAGGAAAGTCAAAGAAAATTTTAAGGAGACAAGATTCACCAAGGAAATGATGGGAATTAGAGCTGGAGGAGGTCACATCATTCATCTAGTCAAATCCTCTAACTTTACATTGGAGAAAACCAAAGCCCAGCGAAGGGAAGTCACTTGGAACAAGGTTAGTGGTAGCAGTGTTGTTGCTTGGTCACGTCCCAGTCTCCATGACACCATTTGGAGTTTTCTTGGCAACAATATAGGAGTGGTTTGCCATTTCCTTCTTCAGCTTATTTTATAGATAAGGAAACTAAGGCAACCTGAACTCTGAAAAATGAGTCTTCCTATCTCCAGACCCAGGAGCAAGGTTACCAACAGGGATGGGGTTCAAATCTAAGTCCTCTGGTTCCAATGGTCTAGATGGCCTCTCAGGTCTCATCTAGTTCTAGATTTTAGATCCTTATTTAGACTGTAAGAAACCAGAGAGCAGAGATCAAGACTATCTAAATGACTCCACAGAAATACTGATGATAATGATAATAGCTAATATTTACATGGCCTTTACCAGGAGCCAGGGATTTTTTTTACAAGTATTTGTTTTCACAATATTCCTTCATTCAATCCTCATAATAACCCTGGGAGGCAGGTACCATATCATTATTCCCATTTTATGACTGAAGAAATTGATGTAAGCAAAGGTCAAGTAACTTGCCCAAGGGCAAAGAGTTAGTACTATGTGAGGTCAGTTCTTCCTGTCTCCTCTTCTCTATGCATTACACCTGCTAATTGCCTCAACTAGCTGATACTAAGGTTGATAGAAATCTACTTAGTGTTTGCCTATTGGGGTATATCCTGAGCCTGTAATTTGTAGGTCACACAACTAAGAAAAGTAGGAGGTACCAAATGCATACCTTAAATTAAATAATTGAAATAATAATGTTTAATAATGATTAATTAGTAATTCAATTATTAGTTAAAATGATTAGATTATTACAATCATGTTGCCCTCCACCAAAGCTCTCCTCTGACTCCTTACTATGGCACAAGGCTATTTTGGGTAGGTTATGTCCATATAGAATTCAAGCCCTGGCAGGTTTTACCCAGGACTGGACAGGCTACAAGTGCTGGCCTGGCATCTGTTATCCAAGGATCAGCCAAGATTAGTTCAGAGTGGCCCATCAACAGAAGGCTGCCTACTAGGTGATGATGGTTTTTTGGCTTCAGCAACCCATAATGACTGTCTACTAAGGTATAGTGGGGCTCCACTATCCCTCAGAGGAGAGAGAGGTCCCACACCAATGAAGTCATGGATTCTTTTGAGTACTGAGGTATGGAACCATGTTAGAGCAAAAAAGCATAAATGTCAGAGCAGGAAGAGACCTGAGACAGCTTTTAATCCAACATCAACTCCATCATTTTTATAGATGTAGAAAGCAAGACTCAGAGGTGAATGACTGTTAATTCTTTGTAACAAAACAAAACCTAGAAACCAAGTCTCCAGATTCCTAGCAATTTTTTTTCAGACTTCTCTACATGTGAATGGCATGTTCCTATTAGAATGTAAACTCCCTGAAGACAGGCACAATTTTAAATTTGTATTTGGTTCCCAGGCACCTACCACAGTGTCTTGGACATAGATACTTAAGAAAGGTCTGTTGAACTGAATTAAATCAAATTCCCTCTGGTTTATATAATGCAAACAGTCTGATACACATTTGTAGAGGTTATACTGGTCTAGAATGTGGGAAAGGTTTGAGTAGGCAGAGAAAAAAGATTACTGGGGAACTAACATGGAATAAGGGAAATGTAAGAGACACTGGGCTATTTTTAATTAAGAAGGGATGACAGCTGACTAAATTCCCTGACTCTGCAGCTACTAGCTTCCTGACCTAGTCCTCACTGGACCTATTCCTAAGACCAGTCTATTAGTCCCCCAGGGTGTTTCTATTATTGTCCCTCCATCCTGACAGGTGTAGACTTTACCAAATCTGTGTCTATTCTGAGCATACAAATAGGAAGATAAAAGTAAGAATGCTTGTGAGCTATATAATAATCCACAGAGGGAAAAGAAGACTAGATCTGATGACACGAGGTTATTCTCTAGAAGCCTCCAAATAGTCTCAGGTTAATTGTCTTGAATTCTTAAACCATTCCTAAACAGATTTGTCTATTTGATTCATTTGTCCAATGATTGATTTTTATAAATCATCTGGTCATATTACAACATATATTTCATGAATACTCTTTTTGGGGGGGGAATGCATGTTGGGGGCATCATATTAAATATAATTGTATTTTCAGAAAAGATTAGTAGCCCATTGATTTGAAATTAACAAGCATCTATTATATATATCAAGCACTTTGTTAGAACTGAACTCTACACAAAGACAAAAACAAGATAATTCCTGCCCTCAAAGAGCTTACATTCTACTGAGGAAGGAAAAGTAATAACTATTATTATTATTATTATTATTATTACTATATAATTATTATATTATATTGTGATATAATAATTATTCATGATAATAAGCATTTATATAGCATTCTGAAGTTTGCAAAGTATTTTACAAGTTTTATCTCATTTTATCATTCCAATAATCCTGCCAGGTAGGTGCTAATATCATCCCCATGTCATAGGTGAAGCAGAAATTCAATGACTTAACCAGATTACCCAACTAATAAGTGTCTAAGATTATATTTGAATTTGGATGTTTCTGTCTCCAGGTCCAGAACTCTAGCTACTGTGCCTTCTAGTACTGGGTACAACATATACACTGCTAATTCTAATGAAAAGTAGGTATGAATGGGTATAAAGGAAAGATCAGGAGAAGATGTTCTAGGAAAATCTGAGGAGGGAGCTCTCACCCTCAGCTGGTTAACAGGTTGAAAGGTATGGACTATGGAAGAAAGGAAACAGGGAAAGGAAGGTGGTTACTAAATTGAAGATAAAGTAACAATGAAGATAAGAATTCTGTAAGGTAGATTTGAGGAAAGAGTACATTCCTGAAATGGGGTGTTCTTGGGTCAATGAACAAAAATAGGATATAGAGTGGTATAAAATAAGGATGGAAGACCGGGTTTTGTATTTTATTTTCTACTCAGCTATCAAAATGATCTTCTTAAAACCCATCTAAACATGTAATCCCACTATTCAATAGACTCCAATGGCTCCTTATCATCTCCAAAATCAAATATAAATTCCTCTGTTTGGTTTGTAAAGTCTTTCATAACCTGGTCCCTTTTCAGTCTCCTTATACCTTAACCCTCCACATACTCTACAATTCAGTGACACTGGCCTCATTGCAGTTACTTGCACAAGAGACATATCTCCCTACTCCATGTGAATTTTCTCTGGAATACTATGGGACCATGGTGAGTGAGTCACTAAACCTAAGTCTCCATTTCTGTAAAATGAAGAGGTTGAACTCAGTGATTACTCAAATCCCTTCTAGCTCTAAATATACATTCCTATGGATTTCCTCTCCTTACACATCTTCAAGCAAAGGCTGAATGACCAGTTGTCCAATATATTTAAGTGCAAGGACAGAGAATTCCTTTCAGATATGGATTGGACAGATGGCTGTGAGGTCCTTCCAGAATCACATGGCTAGCAAAAGATAAAACAAGAACTCAGAATCAAGTGTCTTAACTCCCAGGCTAATCCTATTTACTCATCTCCATTTGTACTCCAATTGTTTCTCTTTTCAAACTCAAGTGGAATTTTTTCAACTCCCTCACAAAATTAACATCCATTCTATCTTATTCCTTATTGTTCCTATGTGTGTGTTGTCTTTGTTTTGTCTAGTTAGCTGGACTTAAAAATTTTGTATGGTCAAAGACAATATCTCATACAATTTTTGTCAATTCCATAATAATTAGTCTAGTGGTATGTACTTAGTTAATGCTGGGTAACTTAACTACCAGAGAGATAAGGCATGAGGATCAAAGAGTATCTATGATTGTTTTTTTCTGTCTCCTTATAGCCATAGGGGACTGTACACCAAGACAAAACTCCAAGAATGCTTTGTAAAAAAAAAAAAAAATACTTTAAATCCCTAAGATAAGAAATTACACATTCTTACCTGATAGTCCATTATGTAACCCAAGACTTGGGAAGTTCTTCTTCAAATCTAATTTAAATCCTTCTTATGGTAGACCATTTCCCCTCATTCTCATATCAGGAAATAGGGAGAATAATAAATACATCTTATTATTTCCAAGGTCAAAGTCTTTTATGAACCAAAAGATTCCTATAATATCATCACTCGACTTTCCGTTCTCCAGTTAAGGAATGGCCTGATAGAGGATGACTTCAGCCCAATGGTTTCCCCACCCACCCAAAGGAAGTTATGACATAATCATAGCTATCTGAAGAATGCTAGAGAAACTTACAAGGAATGTTTGGTATTTTTGACTACCTGGCAGCAGAATAATAGTCAAGATTAAACACCTGCTTAAAGGGTAAGAGCAATGACCACTCTGATCATGGCAGCCAAGTTGAGTCCAAAGTCACCTTTATTCATCAGAGTCCCTGCTCAGGAAACATTAAAACCCCAGAGGAAATCAGAGGAAGGGAGCCTTTCAAATGAAAGTACTCTGCTGCTGGGAATGCTTGTCTAAGAAGGAATTACCAAATGTCACACACTGCAAACAGGAAATCAGCCTGGGTACTCTATGTGAAGGCCAGGTAACAATGTGAGGGAACACCACCAACAACAAAAAGCAACAATAATATTGAAGTATGTTCAATCTCAGTGAAATCCCATGTGTAACCCTCTCTCTAGATGCAAAAGAAATAGTTTCACCCACCCCTTTCTCCAGACCCTCCTACAGATTGGGTCAGGAAGGCCAGGAGTGTAGCTCACCACTCCACTTTTGAAACCAGCACCCTGTGAACAAAGTTGGGACTATTTAGCAAGAGATTGAAATTTGTTTGTAATAAGATAAGTGTTATCAGAGGGATAAGGGGTTGGGTGACAGAGAAGTGGAATTATTGCTCTTCATTAAAACCAGTAAGCAGTGTGATTAGTTAACAGAGACTGGTCCTTTGGCAGATTGTCTTTGGCAAAAAAACAAAAAAACAAAAAAATCTAAAGGTATTAAGAGACATAAGCAGCAACTTTTCACGGGCATCTGGATGCTGAACATAAGACATTCTCTGCTGTTGCTAAGACAGCTTCCTCTGCCCCCCCTCTTCCCCACTTGCTTCTCACCCAATCAAAAGGTGGCATTTCCTCATTGGTTGCCTGGTCTTATCGAATGACCGTGACAAGCTGGCGCTGAGCCCACCTCATTGGTTCATTCCTTACGGCCCACTGTCAGGGGAGAGCAAATCAGACACCTAATCAATATTTTGTGAAGCAGCACAAGCCTCCTGGCTGAATTTACATTAAGTATCTTGCTGTCTGTTCCTCTGGCCCAGATAGGCATCACATTAATTTCAGGCGTGAGGAGAGGGATGGGCAGACTAAAGCTATCGCCCTTCAGCCATCTTGGCTGATCTCAAGGCCAGGTTAAAAACCCAGAATGTAAAAACTGCATCAGGTTGACTTAGACTGCAGATATAAACCTGATGAATGGAAACTGGTATAGATCAACATAGCTTAATGGTGACCCTGCTGAGAATAGTATTGGGATTTTTTTTTCTTTCTGGGCTACTGCAGAGAGGAAGAGTTAAAGAGTCCATAAATACATTGGATTTAAAGTAAACCGAACTAAAAGGAAAATGAGCTTTTGTCATCAGTGAGGTTCAAAAAAGAAACTTAAGTTCCATAGCTGTTCCAGCTAGGCTACATTGAGAGAGGGAAGACATAGCTACTAGATCAAAAGGTGCTATGGTGCTTGAAGGAGACCAAGAATTCCTCTGAGGTCGGTGGAAATTCTAGGAAAGAATTGGGATTGAGGTCTAAATGAATCACAGTGGCTCCCATTCCCCAGGTAATTGTTCCCCTCTAAACCAAACATATTAACTAATTATGCAGGCACCTTCATTGTAAGGCCTTAGCGGGCAAAGATGAAAGGAATAAATGGAATACTTAGCTGGATGATTGTAACCAAAAACAAAACTAACCCTCTCTTATTAAGGAGGATCCAAATAAATCTAGACACTGTCTACACAAAATCAAAATCACCATATTATTGCTTCACTTTTCTTTGCCTGTGTGGACAATGCTTGAAAAGTTCAGATAGATCCTGAAAAATAATTAACACCATCATAATGTGACTTGTGCCATAGTGTGGGTGGAAAATATGAGCAAAATCAGCTATTAAAATGAACAGCAAGCCAAGCAGTTACTCATATCATTCTTTCCTGGCCTGAGTTTACATCAGCTTTGAAGACAAGTTCAAAACAATTGGCCTACAAAATGTTGGGAGAGATTTTCAGTTCTTTCCCAGCTCATCCATGTCCTAAGATAGAGAGTGATCAAATGCCAAGAATCTAAATTAATGAAGATTGGGGAGTGGGGAGAACAGCTAGCTGGCACAGTAGATAGAGCACTGGCCCTGGAGTCAGAAGGACCTGAGTTCAAATGTGACCTCAGACACTTAATAATTGCCTAGCTGTGTGACCTTGGACAAGTCACTCTTAACCCCATTGCCTTAAGTATATAAAAGAAAAGTTAAAAAAAAAAGAAATGAAGATTGGGATACACATTTTCCATTTTTGCTTTTCCTCTTATTGACCAATGGCCAGTAGGCTGGTAAGAACATGCAAGGTAGTTTAAAGTTGATGTAAACTATTAGGTTTAAGACCAACTTTAGGGAAAAGAGCAGAATTCACCAGGAGCTAGTAGCTTAATGACACTTTATTTTTTTTTTATTTTTATTTTTTGCAAGGCAATGGGGTTAAGTGGCTTGCCCAAGGCCACACAGCTAGGTAATTATTAAGTGTCTGAGGTCACATTTGAACTCAGGTACTCCTGACTCCAGAGCCGGTGCTCTACCCATTGCGCCACCTAGCTGCCCCTGGAGCTAGTAGCTTAGTTGGATAGACTATGTATATTTTATTTTTATTTTAGATCAAAGTCAAGGTTACAGAATAAATTCCTGTATGACTCAATTCTCTTCACACTGGTCTGTCTGGCTGTTTTACAAACGCATATCATATGATTCAAAAAGAAAGTGTGCTCTTATTGACTACCTCTCCATTTCTCCACAGAGCTATTTCAAAATCTTTTCCTTTCTCCTCTAACCACCAAAATCACCTATCACCCTCACACTTATGGCAGATGACTTAATATTCTTATTTCCACAAGGTCTTTTGATATGTATTGTCAACCCTTCTCCTTTCCTCTACAAAATTTTTCAACATCATCATTCATTCTCTTTTATTCTTTTTTCCCAGATGAAGTATCCATATTCCTTACTAAAGCCTTCCAACCCATAAATGGCTTTGATCCCATTTGTTACCATATCTCACCCCATTCTCTTTCATGTGTATTTAGTTTCTCCCCTCTGTAATGACTTTTTCATCTCACCACAAATATGCTCAGGTCAAACTTCTTGAAAAATTTGTCTAGAGCCAAGAAATCTTAAGCTTTTTTCTTTGTAATGAACCCCTCTAGCACTCTAGTGAAGTGCTTATGGTTCCCTTCCTCAAATGTTTTCAAAAATATAAAATGAAATAATGCAAGACTGATTATATTAAAATATAGTTAGCAAAATATGTTTAAAAGTCAAAGACCCCAGGTTAAATATCTCTGATCTAGATCCAATGTCTCCATTGCCACACCACCCACTTTCTCTTCAGCCTCTTGTTTCTATTAATATCACTATACTGAAACTGTTCTCTCTTAATCTCGAAATCCAGTGACTTTCTTTTAGATTATATCTTCCTCAAAATCTTTGGCACTTTTAAATACCCCCTTGTTTCTGTATATGAACTCCTTTCTCAGATTCCATTGTTTTGTGGCTCTCCTACTTCTCCAACTATTCCTTCCCTATCATTTTTACGCATTGTTTGTTTTCTTCTTGACTTTGAAGATAATGTATTCTCCAAGGTTCTGTCCTTGACCCTCTCCTTTTCTGTTTCTCTACTGTCTCTCCCTTAGCAAACTCTTTGACATGGCTTTAAAGATCACTTCTGTGTAACTAAACCTCATATCTAGTCTTGACCTCTTTTCTAAGCTCCAGATCCACATCTCAGGCTGCCTATAAAGAATCTCCATTGAGATGTACACTGGCACATCAAATTTAACATATTTGTTTATTGTTGTTTGTTATTTTAATAATTTAGTATTATTATCATTATTTTTTTTAGGTTTTTGCAAGGCAAATGGGGTTAAGTGGCTTGCCCAAGGCCTCACAGCTAGGTAATTATTAAGTGTCTAAGACCAGATTTGAACCCAGGTACTCCTGACTCCAGGGCCAGTGCTTTATCCACTGCGCCACCTAGCCGCCCTATCATTATTTTAACTATTGTTGTCAATAACTTTCATCCAGTCTTTAACTTTCCTCCAAATGACAAATCCACTCAATCACTACTAAAGCATGATTCTAACTTCTCAATTTTATCCCCATCTGTTCTTTCTTCTCAATGATCACTGATATCACCCTAGTATAGAACCTTAGAATTTTCAAGGTTATTAACAAATCTAAGGGAAACTAGGTGGAGCAATGGATTGAACTCTAGTTCTAGAGTCTGCCTCAGGTTCTTCATCTGTAAAATGAGCTGGAGAAGGAAATTACAAACCACTCCAGTTTCTGTGTCAAGAAAACCCCCAAAAGGGGTCACAAAGAGAAGGATATAAGCGAACAATAAGAATGAGTAATTTAATAGGATAACTAGGAGGATATTCAAGATAAACAAAAACAGCAAGATGCCTCCTTGCCCTTGATGAGTTCAGGTCACCAGGTCCAGATGAACAACATCCCAGGGTACTGACAGAACTAGTAGATATGATTGCTGAGTCACAGTCAGGGATCTCTGAAAAATTGTGCAGAACAGAAGAGGCACCACAGGATTGGAAAAAGGCAAATGTCCAGATTTTCAAAAAAAGGAAGTGTGGTGTCTACAGACTATAGGCAAGTGAACTTCTATTCCTAGTAAAAGTATAGAATATGGGGGGGGCTACCTTCTTAGCCTACTATTCATGAAGATGCAGAGTGATGTTGCTGCAATTCCCCATGTTGGAGGAAGGGAAAGAGAAGAAACACTTATAATGTTCCTGTTACATGTTAGGTATTGTGCAAAATACTTTACAAATATTTTCTCTTTTGATATAGAAGAGGTTGCCTGGGAGATTCATGATGATATATAATTGAAACGATTTTGGAGAGACTTTGGAACATGGGTAGAAAGAAATACTATGACTGAGTTTTGTCTACTAACCAGTGGTCAGGGCATGGAGGCCTGGGCTTGAAGTCAGGAAGATTCATCTTCCTGAGTTCAAATCTGACCTCAAATACTGGTAGCTCTATGACCCTGGGCAAGTCATTTAACCCTATTTGCCTCAGTTTCCTCATCTGTTAAATAGCCTGGAGAGGGAAATGACAATCATTTTAGCATCTTTGCTAAGAAAACCCTAAATGGGATCATGAAGAGTTGTACATGACTAATGATTGAACAATAACCAGTGGTAAGGAAAAGCTTTTATAATTAGCTAGGGAGGTCTTTAAAAGGTGCTAGCCAAGCAGAGTCTCAATTTTTTTTCTATTAGTATGAATTCTTCATTTTGGCTGATTTTTAACCTGCTAGACAGCATCTGATCAAAGACAGTGCCACAAAGGGAGAGATTTTTAACTCACTTCCTATTTGAATATGATGTATTATAACTTTGTGTTTGTAATATTGTGGATTTTAAAAGACCAGGAGAATAAGAGACTCCAAAGTCCAAGCATCTTGAAGTCAAAGCCATGTCATGTTTCAAAGCCAGTCCAGCACGGAGGTTCAGGAGCCACCTTTAGAACACATCATCTGGATGTGAAGACACATTTGGACATGACCTTTATGTGACCAAGATTTAGAGAGAATGTTGTCCTTAAGAGGTTGAGGAATAATGTGCTTCTGTTCTTGCTATATTTTCAAAGAAAATATCTTTTGTGAAAACTAATTGATGGCAAATGGGTAAATAAAATTATAGCACCGGTCCCTGGTATCTAATAACAGTGAGAAGGAACACCTTTCAGAGGCATTCCCAGACACTTGAGAGAAAGCTGTAGCCAACCTGGTTCTAGGAAAGTGAGATCAGAAAGCACCACTACAAACATGTTGTTAATGTTAATGTTAAAAAGAATGTCTAGGGATGTTAGATGGCACAGTGGATAGAGCACCAGCCTGGAAGAAGTAGTTTCAAGTAGTATTACATGTAATAATGGAAAGGCCTGTGTTCAAATGTTATCTAAGACACCTAATAATTGTGTGAGCTTGGACAAGTCACTTAACACCATCACCTTACAAAACAAAAAAGAAAAAGAAATGTCTAGAAATGGAAGAAATAACAGCAAAAAATTATCATGGACAGACTATATTCCCATCTTTTAAAGGATTCTTTGACCTTTGGATGAAAGTAATGATGTAGACATAGTTCACATTAATGTTATTGTAACTAGGGCATGTATTGATGAAGAAAGTATTCTATTTTCCCTTCCTGATGGCTTAAATTGAACATGAGATATTTCCAGATTGGTTCCATAGGTAATTATGAAATGCCTTCTAATTGGTTTCTCAGCTGTTTGAACTTAAAACTCAGGAAAGACTAAGAGAAAACTGAAGATTCATACCAAACTTTGAGTGTCCAGTCTCTCATACTCTTTCATTGTAGCTTCTCAGTGAATGGGGACTCCTGTGAGCTACTAAGTCAAGGAAAGAAGCTGGCTACTGTGTCCCTCACTGTCCTTGACATAGAACCTGTGTGGCCATAGACAATGGTCTATGAGAGTTTCATTTTAAGTACTTGTCGGTTTCTGATCTTAGGTAAAGAATTTTCCTGAGATGGGAGTGTACAAGTAGTTATGAAATGAAGAAATCCATCAAAGCTGTCAGAATTCTCACTGGCAACTTGACTGAGTAATTGAGTGTTAGACACCAATTACAAAAGAAGCCATTGAAGATGGAAGTAGAAAAGCATAGCCCCAAAGAAAGTAGTAGTTTCAAGTAGTATTTACATGTAATAATGGAAAGAAATGCTGGCTGAGTCTGCCAAGGTACTGCTCTTCAGAGACCAGCAGTGTGTTAAACCTAAGGAGTAGAACCTCTGGAGGACTCCATGAAGGGAGAAAAGAACTCCTAGGGACCAAGAATCTAGAGGTCATTCTTAGCCACACTTACCCATGTGACAGTTCCCTGATATATTTTAAGTTTAAGTCTATTCTCCACAGTAATCTTGTGTATATAGAAAAGGAGTGAGCCTAAGTTGGGGAAGGAGGGGTGGGGATTGGTATTAGTAACTATTAACAGATCTTTCAGTAAACATCTTTTTTTTTCCCCCAGAAGCTAATAGGGTTGTACTGGTTGGTTGATGCCTATAAAATGGAAGGTGGGGGAATAATTACTAAGTTATGACTCTGGAAACTTCATCTGCTCCAGGTTATCTCTAGTACTTTGAGGGGAGTAGAACTCGGTCACCCAACCTGCCAGTAGGGGTGAAAGTTGGAAATATGAGCCCAGAGAGGGTGCTACATAATCAATGTATTTGACAGAATCTTTTGTGCTATTTTTATGAACAAGATAGAAAAGTATGAGCTACACATAGGCAGAGGATCTGCAATTGGAATCAGGAAGTCCCAAATTTAATTCAGGTCTCAAACAAGTCATTTAACCTCTTTGCCTCAGTTTCATCATCTAGAAAACGTGAATCATAATAGCACCCACATCTAAGGCTTACTACCAGGATCCCAAATGAGATAATAGATGGGAAAGCACTTAGCACAGTGCCTGCTAATAGGTACTTTAAAAATCATATTTTCCTTCCTCATCACGATAAGTCTTCAAGAAAAGGACAAATGGTTGGTTATGCCGTAGATCTCACACAGGTATGGATTGGACTAAATGGCCTCTGAAATCCCTTCCAATGCAGAGAGATTTCTAACTCTCTGTGTCTCCTCCTACCCATCCTTCATATTAAAGGCAGCTAGTGGGATAGACTACTAACCTTGAAATCAGCAATACCAGAGTTTAAATACTGCTTCAGATATATACTACCTGTTTAGTTCTGGACAAGTCACTTGATCTTTCTCATCCTGTTTCCTCACCTCTAATATGGGTAATTTAAAATACACTTTAAGATCTGCAAAACACTTTACAAACGAACTCAACATATCCAAAATAGAACCTATTATCTTTCCACTTAAACCCTTCCCTTCTCCAGCCTTCCTTATTACTATCCAAGGCCACACCATCTTTCCCAGTCACTGACTCTTGACTCTTCACCAATCTTCCAGTCTACTGTCAAAGCCTATCCATTTCACCTTTACAACATCTCTTGAATACCCTCCTCTCCTCTGTGACACCTCATCACCTCATATCTGAACTATTACTTTGCCTGCCTCAAGTCCCTCCCCACTCCAACCCTTCCTCCATTCAAACATCAAAGTGATTTTTCCTAAAGCATAGGTCCAACTGTGCACCTCTCTACTCAAACTCCAATGGCTTTCTATCACCTTCAAGGTTCAAATTACAAAATCCTGTTTGATGTTCATAACCTAGCAGTTCCATCCTACATTTCCATTCTCTCCTCTAACGTCTTCTCCATTTTTCCACCCATGGATATTAGCCTCCTCATAAACAAAACACTGGATTTCTTGTCTCTGGGTGTTTTCTAGTTGTCCTCCATTTTCTTGGATACTCTCTCTTCTCATTTCTATTGGCTGGTTTCCCTGGCTTCCTTTGCATCCCAACTAAAATCCCATCTTCTACAAGAAGCCCTTCCCAATGAGTCTTAGTTCTTCTGATTATTTCTAATTTATATTGAATAGAGCTTGTTTTTACACATTTATTGGTTTGTTTTCCCTAACAAATTATGAACTATTTGAGGAAAATAATTATTTTTGCTTCTGTTTTATTATTACTCTCCTTTTGCATGGTGGTTGGCAATTAGTATGCGTTTAACACATGTTTATTGACTGATTTTATGTTCAGAACAATCCTGGAGATGGTTGCTATTATCCACATTTTACAAATAAGGAAACTGAGGCAGACAGAGATTAAGGGAATTGCCCAGGGTCACCTAACTAGTAAGTGTCTGAGGGAAGTTTTGAATTCAGGTTTTCCTGATTCCTCCTAGACCAGGTTTTTATCCATTTTGTCACCTAGTCATTTCATTTGATAATAGCCCCTAACCTCATGGGGATAGTGTGAGAATTAAATGAGATAATATATGAAAGCATTTTATAATCTTAAAGCAGCAGTATAAATGCTATCATTATTATTGTTGCTGCTATTGCCAGACCAAGTTTCTTTATGGTCCTAGTCATGTTATACTTCTGCTAAAAACCCTAAGCTAATCCATCATTATCTACCAAGCAAAGTTCGAATGTCTTGGCTTAGCATTCAAGGTTTTCTACAATCTGGTATCGTCCTGCTTTTCTGGCCCTCTCTCTCAAAATACTCCTTCAAATTTTCTTTCTGCTCCACTCCCTTCCCTTTTCCACATGCATTTTGCTTTCCTTTTTCCCTGCCATCTTTGACATAATTCCTTATGCCCAGAATTTCCTTCATTAATTCCTACTAGTAGAAATTCTAGCAATATTTCAAAATACATCTTCCTTTCTGAAGCTTTCCCTGAACACCAAAGACTGATTATGAGTTTTCTCCACTCGGATCTCACATCATATTTTCTTTTCATGTCTCTAATGTATATATCAAGCAATATTGTGTTTAAGTTGTTATTATTATGTTTGTCATATTGCCTTAATGGATCATAAGTTCTCTGAGGGCAGAGACAATGTCTTATCTAAATTTTGTAGCCATATAGTAAGCTTAGTACATATTGTTGTTTAGTCATTTTTCAGCTATGTCCAACATTTTGGGGTTTTCTTGGCAATGATACCAGGTTGATTTGCCATTTCTTTCTCCAGCTTATTCTACAGATAAGGAAACTGAGGCAAGCAGAGTTAAGGGATTTGCTTAGGTCATATAGCTAGCAGGTGACTAGAACCAGATTTGAATTCACAACAATGAGTCTTTCTGATTCCAGATTGACACTATCACTGACCTTACTACCCATAACTGGCCATATTGCACAGTTACTAAATGTTTCTTAGATTGCACTGATGGCTCCAGAAAAACCTATTGATACTAGAAAAACTAAGACGCTAAATATCTATTGAATCAAAAATGCTGATAGAATTGGAAGTAGAATTGAAATTTCTTGATTGCCCTTCTTGGACTATTTCCATTAGGTAGACTACATTGTCTTCCCACATCTTCTATTTTCCTTACCTGGGTAGATGGGCTTAACCATGATCCTCTTTGGGCTCTGAT
Source organism: Macrotis lagotis (assembly GCF_037893015.1). Classification (NCBI taxonomy): domain Eukaryota; kingdom Metazoa; phylum Chordata; class Mammalia; order Peramelemorphia; family Peramelidae; genus Macrotis; species Macrotis lagotis. Next base: position 647,207,301 of record NC_133658.1, read on the forward strand.
ACAGAAGACTTTCCTAGATCCCCTATGAACATGAGACAGAAGAGAAAAATAATAAGGAACATATACCTGTGTGTCCATGGATGCCCAACAATTTAAACTCAATTTAATAATTAAAGATTTTCTAAATGCACAACACTAAGACAAATGATGGGGAAACCAAATTCTCTCCTCAAAGAGAGAGGACTTGGTTTAAACCGAGTATAGCAGTAGTTTATTAAGTACTTACTATAATCAAGTTTCTGGAATAGGATGTGACCATACAACTAAAAAATGAACCAATTTCTGACTTCAAGGAACTTGGGCAGTTGGGGAGATTCATACAGAAATAAATATCAAATACATACAAGGCAAACATAGGGCAATTTCAAGAAAAGGAGAGCACAAGCAACACATGGGATAAGGACATTAAATCTCTGCTAGGTCTAAATTAATGATTCTATGAATTATTATATGTAAGACCATGATTTCATCAGTTTGAGTGACTTCTTATGTGGAAACTTTTTCCATCAAAGCTACAATTGAGTGTTTAAGTCAGAGGAAGTTGATTCAGACACTCATAAGCTAAGACTTGTCAGAAGTCACATGGCTCATTTCCAAAGCAATATTTGAATTTACTTACTCCAATGGGCCCAATACATTAATCTAACTATCATGCTATATAGTACCTTGATGCTAATGATGGCTAGCATTTATCTATTATGTGCCAGATACTTTGTAATTACAATCTCATTTCATCATTAAAACAACCCTGGAAGATAGGTGTTATTATTATCTCTATTTTACAGTTGAGGAAACTGAGGCAAAGTGACTTGCCCATGGTCATGCAGCTAGTAGTCTGAGACTGGATTTAAACTCAAGTCTTCCTGACTCCAGGCCCAATACTCTATTCACTGAGCCACCTAGGTGTCCCCATCTATGAATGATGATAAAGTTTTAGAGAATAGTTTTTTTTTTCTCAGCAGAGGTCAAATTCAAGTGAACTAAAAGATTCCAAAGGGGAAAGATTCTATGTAAGGAGGCAGGACAGGGAGAGGAAGAAATCAAGGAAGGTTTCACATAAGAAGTGCAGCCTGAGCTAGGACCTTGAAGAGGAAAAAGGATGTAAGGGAGACATTGAAGTAGAAATTGGGAAAGGACTCTAGTTTCAGAGACTAACTCCAGAAGCAGTCAAATGGTATTAGTAGTCAGGAAGACTTTAATTCAAGACTGGACTTAGACATGTAGTAGATGGATAAGATGGAAGCATAGTTTGACTATTGAACATCAAAGCAGAATACTCTAGCTTGATTTTTTAGTATACCTCCCAAACAGTTTATTTTTTCCCTTTTCCTCATTTTAGTAGTAACCTCAAATTAGGATTATGAATGAATACAAAATTATTGAGGAAGGGATATTATAATAAAAAGTTTTTTGCCCCAGAATCAGAGGCCCTATGTTCAAATCCTTTTGATGTGTACTATTTTGTGATCTTGGACAAATCATTTCATATCATGGGTCTATTTCTTCATCTGTATAATGAAGAAGATTGCACTAGATGCCTCTAAAGTCCCTTTTGGCTCTAGAACTATGTTCTTATTTTCCTATTTTCCTAAGTTTAGGAAAATACAAGTTCACACATGAATATATCTCTGACCAATTCCTTTACTCCTCTACCACTCACCACCCCCATCTCCATAAAGGATCAGGAAATCAGTTGATCCCTATTCATTCAGGAATGCTAGTAAGAATTGGCATGTCTGCTATAGTTGGGCTAGGAAAGCTGAGCTGGCATAAAATGATAAGTAATATTAGAAATAAGAAAGTTTTTTATAAAAGGTATTTTAGTCCATTGACAAGACATGATTTGGTGAGGTGAGAGACAGGGATGAATTGAGTGGGTGGGAATGAAAGGAGGTTATAATAAATTCAGAAATGTCACTCATGTCTAACCATATGCAAAAATCCAACCTATAGTTCTCCCTTCTCCCTCTTCCTAAGGAAATAGGGTCTCTAACAATGTTAAAAAAATAATAATAAAATTAGGGAATTTAGCCATCTTGTACCACCAAGTAGGCTAATCCTATTTTCAGGATATGATGGGTGGGTAATCCTTGTATGGGGGAAAACTTGCCTTAAATTTCTGATTATAGCCAGCAATAGGATCTATTGTGATATCCTCTACTTTGGAGAAAGATAGCCCTAAAGGTTGAAGCACCCAGTCTAAATGCTCAGTACAATCTGACTCAAATTTGTTCACTTTTCCAGGTTAGATTTTAATTAAATATTTGTGAGGGACAGGGAAAGAAAAACTTTATTTTGAATATTAATTTGTGATGGGAAAAAATCCAGAACAATATGTAGAAATATAAATGTTCATATAAAAATACTTTCAATTTGACATAAACCAATGATAAGAAGAAAATTGAACTAACCCCATTGTTGTAAAAATTCCCAGATCTCATGATATTCTTGGAAACTAGAAATCTGTGGAACTAGTTCAAATTAATGCAAGGTGCATCCATGTCCCCACATTTTGGAACAGTTCTAAAAGAGACCCTAATCATAGCTCTAATCCCTATCACAATATCTCATCAGTGGTCCCAGAGCAAGGGCCAAAGTACCAAATCCCATCAAGCAGAAGACAGCACCATTATCATGGTAGCCTGTAACCCCTGTATAGAAGATACCATATCTCTGAACCCAAATATAGTGGTTTTATAGGTAAAGTCTACTGAGAATACTGATATCCTCCCTCATCACCGGCGGAAGAATTCTCTTATTTCCATTCACGGTGAAAACTAAGATCTCCCTGCTCCCACTATGAAGGTTTCTTTTCATAGCATCATAACCATACAATTAAATTCATTTAATTGATTAATAACTATTAATACTAATAACAATAGCTAGTAAATATATAGTGCTTTAAGGCATGTGAGGTATCATATACATGTAAAATTATAACTATATGTATTATATGTGAGCAGCTAAGTGGCACTGTAGAACTAGAATGACTTAGAAGCAGAAAGACTCATTTTCTTGAATTCAAATTCAACCTCAGACTAGCTGTATGACAAAGTCACTTAACCTTATTTACCTCAGTTTCTTTATCTGTAAAATGAGCTGAAGAAGGAAATGGCAAATCACTCCAATATCTTTGCCAAGAAAACCCTAATTGGAGTCATGAAGGGTCAGATATAAATGATAAATGACAACATATCATATTAATATATAGTTTGCCCAAAAGCATGCAATTAATATGTGATTGAGGCAAGATTTGATCCAACTGTTTACTTAATTCCAAATTCAACATGGTATTCACATGGTATCCACACTGTGGGGGTAGTATGTCTGTGAATTTAAATTGTTAGCCCCAAGTAGGAATGAAATTTCCCCAAGTACTCCATTGCTTCTTCACTGCAAATTTCCTTGGCAATACCACAAAGGCAGACTAAACAAAGTAGCAGATTAGGAGTCAAGGGGTCTGCGTTTGAACAATACAAATGCATTGTTACAACATTATAGACTAGGAGGAAGAGACAGTAGACATCATCCTGTTTCTTCTAGGAGAACACCTAGAGGAAGTCTGGAACTGGGATATGAACCCAGGGCCTTCAACTTCATGCTGTCTTCTTAACGACCTACGTAATATTATTGAGCAAGTTTCAGCACCTCAATGGACCCCGGTTTTCTTATCAGCAAAATGAGAGAACATTGGACTAGATGTCTTCCAAGGTGCCAGCTCTAAGTCTCATGAAAATTCCCTGCATGGAAAGTCACAGTTCATGAAATAATGGAGTTTGATTAATGATCTTTCCAAAGTTCCTCAGAATAAGGAATTTAGAAAGAACTGCTAAACACATGCACATGCGCACACAGACACAAACACACACAAAACACACACACACACACACACACACACACACACGTCAATAGTGAATCAGCAAACAATGAAGAGATGTCACCCAGGAGAGATCCCTTTATTAAAAAATAGCTAAAATCATGGACAATTGAAAAAAAGAATGTTTACTTCATGAATGATAAAGACAAAGCCAGAGCTGAAATTTAAACAACTCAGAGACTACATCTTCCTTCTTTGAAAATTGAGGGACCCAAGGGAAAGCAGTTTCTAAAGAAATATCTTTATTTTGAATGCCTTACTGTGATTTCTAATAACGATAACAATAAAAGCTACCATTTATAAAGCACCTACAGTATGCCAGACATTGTGCTAAGTGCTTTACAAAAATTTCATTTGATGCACACAACAATTATTATCCCCATTTTACAGATGGGGAACTGAGGCAAACAGGGTCAAATGATTTACCCAGGCTCATCTAGCAAATTTGTGTCTGAGACTGCATTTGAACTCAGGTCTTCCTGTCCCTTGGCCCAGAACTCTATCCTCTATGCCAACTAGCTGCCCTTCTAAATTCTTGTATCTTTTTTTTTGTTGTTGCTGTTTTGAGGTGATCCTGGGTTCTTCAAGGCTTTGCCAACAGAGCAAAAGCTCCAGTAGATTCTAGCAGGCAGGGAAAACTTCATTTCCTGTCCCAGTGACAGGTTAAGTCTGCTGCTTGGGTTCAATGGTTGAATAAAAAAGCTCATCACCAGACGTTTCCATCCCTAGGGAATGAATTCTTTAGCCATAGTGATAATGAGTGAACAGCCTGTTGGGTTGTTCTTTATATGACATTCCCTCACCCACCTCAAATCTGGAGTGCACTAATGCCTCTCCTCTGCCTTGCAAATACCTAGTTTCCTTCATGCAGTTATCCTGTTACCCTTAGTTATCTGTGCCTCACCCACCCCCAAAATCATGTATGTATTTCAAAAATGTTATGCATATACTTACATATATATATATATATATATATATATATATATATATATATATAGGCATATATATTTGCTTATATCTGTTCATTTTGTCTCCTTCTATAGAATCTAAGTTCCTTGAGAGCAGGGACTTTTTTCTATTTCCATATCAGTACGGCTCCAGAATATTGTGTGTTTAATAAATTCTTGTTAATGACTGGCTGCTGCTAACTACACTGATGGAAGAATGACCACATCACTGAGAGAGCACAAACCTACCGGCATTTTGAGGTATATTATCATATATTTCTTAAACATTTTATCTAAAAGTCTTGTTGCATTTCTAAGTGAACTTTTCATTACCAAGCATAAAAAACCCTTTCCCTGAGTTCTACTTCTGTAGTTCTACCTGCACTTTAATTATCCCTACTCAGATGTTCTGGGATACCACAAACTCAACATGTCCAACACTGAACACTACTCCTACCTTCCATTTTTCAGTTGATGGCAGCACTATTCTCCCCATGCATCCAAGTTTGAAACCTCCAAGTCTTCTTTGACATCTCTTTCCAGAACCTCTGATATTCAATTCATTTCTGAATTGTCATTTCTATTTCTATAATATGGCATATTTGTCCCATTCTTTCCACTCCCACTCCCACCACTATAAATCAGACTCCTATCACCTTTCACCAGGTCTACAATATATAACTTCTGACCTGTTTTCCATGCCTCCAATCATTCCCCTCCTTAAATCATCCTTCACTCTGCTAACAGAGTAATTCTCCTAATCACTCCTCTATCAAAAGCCTTCAGTGGCTTCTCATTTCTTAACAAATAAAATATAGCTCCTTAGCCTGAAATTCAAGGCATACCACAATCAAACTCTGATTTTCAAAGTTACTTCAGCTACCTTTCTCCTAACTACCAGTCCAAACCAACCACACATTAATTCTTTTTAACTTATTCTTTCCTTCATTATTTCTGGGATTTTAATCATCCCTGTGACATAAAAATCAAAACAAAAACAACCAACCTCCAAACCTTTATGAATCTTGAAATCCTTCTTTTTTTTCTTACGGCCTAATTCATATGCCTTTCCTTTCATCAAGTCTTCTCTAGTCACCTCACGTACAAATGATTTTTTTCCCTTCTTAAATTACTCACACTGCTCTATTTTGATCTTTCCTATGCATGTCTCTTAATATAACTTGAACTATGATTTGAGAATTCGTAATGTTCCTCTTGTACCTTACAAATTCCTAGAAGGTAGCCTCTAACTTATGTGATATAGTATAAAGAGCATGAGACTTAGAATCAGACCTAGGCCTACATATTTTCACTCCAATTCTTAATTCTATTGTGATTTTGAATATGGCTTAAATTCGCTAAAACTCAATTTTCTCATATGTAAAATGAACATGGTCATACTTCTGCAACCTTCCTCATTGCTAGCAAATATAGTAGATATATAAATATAGCAAATATAGTATACTCTGCTCAAAGGAATGAAAATTGTGATCACTGAAATCTGTCAGGGTATCTTGAAGTTTGCCAGCCCCAAATCACTCTGGCTCTCATTCATTGGACAACAATAGATCCCAAGTTGAGCCCTACTTCATCATTGTCTAAGCCCTGATTGGCTCTGAATGACTGTAAATAACAGTTGTTCCTATTTTGACCAAGGTCTTCCCCCTCTGAAATTGATTGTTTTGGGGTTTGGGGGGGGGACTGACTAGGTAAAATAGGTCATTTGCTGCTTCATTTCTTTCTTATCTAACTTCAGTCAAACTGATATCTGTTAAAGACCATAGCTTTAGAAGGTCATCTCTCACTATAAAAAGGGTAAAAACACCACTTGTATAAAAATATTTATAGCAGCCCTGTTTGTGGTGACAAAAAATTGGAAATTAAGTGAATGGCCTTCAATTGGGGAATGGCTTAACAAACTGTGGTATATGTATGTCATGGAACACTATTGTTTTATCAGAAACCAGGAGGGATGGAAATTCAGGGAAGCCTGGAAGGATTTTCATGAACTGATGCTAAGCAAGAGGAGCAGAACCAGAAAAACATATACCCTAACAGTAACTTAGGGGTGATGAACAACCTTGATGGGCTTGCTCATTCCATCAGTGCAACAATCAGGGACAACTCTGGGCTATCTGCGATGGAGAATACCATCTGTATCCAGAGAAAGAATTATGGACTTTGAACAAAGACCAAAGACTATTATCTTCAAATTAGCGGAAAAAAACCATTATCTTATTATGTAATTTTACTATCTCATACTTTATTTTTCTTCCTTAAGGATATGATTTCTCTGTCATCACATTCAACTGAGATCAGTGTGTAACATGGAACCAATGTAAAGACTAACAGACGACCTTCAGGGGGAGGTAAGCAAGAATGGGGGGGGGTGTAAAACTAAAAATAAATAAAATCTTTCTAAAAAAATTAAAAAAAATAAAAGGTCATCTCTCACTGAATCCAGAGCCATCTTCAGTCATCCTGATCCACAGCTGACCACTGGACCCAGTTGGCTCTGTAGGAGAAAGTAAGGCTGGTGACTTTGCTTTACCTCCCTCGCTTAAATACATTTTACTTGCAAGTCATAACATCATATCCCTGAAGTCATGGTCAATTTCTAGAACAAAAGATAAACAACAACTGAATGTAGGTGCTTAAATACTTATTGAATGGAATATAGTAGAATTTTGTGGAATGTGTATAAATTTTATAGTGGCACTTAATGGAAAAATATGATCTGATTTACTGAAATTTGCTTTGCAGTCAACTTTTTAGGGATTCATTGAATATTTATTAAACTTGCGCTATTTTCAGAGGTCTATGCTTCGTTCTAGGGAAGAGACAAAGATTCAATAAGACATGGTCCCTTCCCTCACAGAGTTTACAAACTTATAAGAGAAAAGATATAACACATTTACAAATAACTTGAGCATAAAATAATACATGCCAGATTCATAAGAAAGATGTGATCTAAATGCTATTTGGGGTCAGACTCATGAAGGACCATTGCTGCCAAAAAGAGATCTGGGCAAGATTTCTAGAGGAGATAGCATCTGGACTGAAATTTTAAGGAGAGGTAAGAATTCAAAAGGCAGAGGGGAAGAAAAGGATATTCCAGGCATATAGGAATAGCAAAACCATGGCAAAGAGACAGGATAGCATGGGATGCACACAGGGAAGAATTAACTAGTTTGTTTGGCATATACAATGGAAATATCCTGAATTAAGGATGGAGAAGCAGGATAATTACCGATTTCTGAGGGTTTGAGAACAGCCTTAGAGTTGGAAGGGACCTAAGTGACAGAACCAGAATTCAATCTGAAATTGACTCCAAACTTAGTTCCCTTTCCACTGCCTCATGTTGCCTCTCAAGGTTAAGCTAAAGAGTTTAAGCTTTATTTGCTGTTTAGCAAGGGAGTCATAGAGGAGTTTTGAGGAAGAGAATGATTGAGCTTGACAACTACTTGGGGCTTACATCTAAGCACCTCCAAAATTTGTCTATAATTTCTCTTTCTGGTTTTATTTTCTTAATTTCCCCTTCAAATAATCTATATTCCAACCATATTCAAACTGGATAACTCTCTATTCCCCATGTCTTTCTACCGTTATCATCATACTTTACATAATCTTCTACCTACTGGCATGCCAACCAAATCTGCTACCTGCTAAGAGCATCCAGATAATTCCAAACAGGCCCTGAACTTTGCAGGTCCCCTTCCAGACTTCACTCTCCTACCAGAAAAGGCCAACCACAGCACCTGGACCCCTTGCAATTATATCTTCATAATTACAGTATTGACATTTATAAATAAACCAGAATTTAAGTAATGTATGGTCAAGGAATGGAAGCCAAACTTGATGAATGCTAACTCTTCACATAAGGAGGCATGGCTAACAACTTCCAGGCTCATTTGTATCCTGTGGTCAATATGCCAACATTGCAATTGCTACAAACAGCTTTTTATAACATATAGGACCAAATAAACCCCAGTCTCAGCCACCCGGGAAGGTTCAACAATAATTACTCTATGCTCAGTTTGGCTGGGTGGGAATACCTGTGGGCCAGAGGGTTGAAATTATTTTTGCATTTGCGTAAATGCTTGATTGGTTTAGCAAGCTACATTGGAGGCAATGCAGCCAGGAAAATTAACTTTGGGTCTCTTTGTGGAAAACCAAGGCAACCTTGTAGTCTCAGAGAAAATAACTTGACTGAATTTCTACTCAAGAGGATGGTTTGTTGATGCCTCTTTAAAAAAGAAATACATTTCTCGATATGCATTTGTATGTGCATATATGTTTATAATATGTTTATGTCAGATGCTATTCCAAAGAGAGCCCATTCAAACATGTAGGGAAACTTAATTCCACAACAATATACATCACAAGAGTTATACTATTTTATTCAACTGACAAAATCCAGTTCCAATTTCTTGGTTACATTCAAAATTAATTCTTCCGTGAAAAAATGAGAGTCTAGAGAAGAGAATATTGATACTCAATGCATCACCGAACAAAATTATCTCCATGAATGCATATCTCATAGACTCTCATATTCATTTTAATATAAGCAGTTAAGCTTCTTGTTGAAGTAAAACCCTTAAGGTCACATTTTGGTCAACTGAATTATGTTTGTTTTTCAAAAAAAACAAATAACAGACAGAAGGATATTGTGTTCTCTAAATCTGTTCATTATTTTAAAGTAAAGATGCAGAAAATTTCCCTCTTTATATAAAGCCATGAGCAAAAGTCTACCAATTCCCTTGTCAAGGATACTCCTTAATAAATAGACAATTTTCACAAATATTTCATAGACATGATATGGTAGTATATGGGTCATTAGTTACTGGTGCCTTCTTAGTCATTTTTCTGTAAAAATATGAGCCCTAAGATGCCATCAGTTTCATCTTTTCTGGTGCTGCTCAGTATTTGTCACATCAAGCACCTTCTGAAAGAATGAGAGAACGCATTCATGAGGTACATACATAAAACTTCAGAGTCACTGGTAAGCCTTTTTAACTACTTTTGTTCTGAACACTATATTTTCCTTGTCTTCTTTGCACTGAAGTCCCTGAATATAGGGGGATATATGGTGACTTACTTTGGCATAAAATTCTTCACAGAAGCTACCTATTTTTATTCATTCTCTGCATTAGATGTTAATACAAAAACTGGAATTATATTCCTCATTTTTTTTCTTACATAGACTCTACAAGACAATATGATCAAGTATCCCTTTGAAGCAATGTTTCTTGTTGTCTTAAAACAGACAACAAATACTTTCCAACTTATTTTCCATACTTCTTCTAGGAGAACCAGCAGGGCATTTTTCTGCTTAGCAGTAACTTCTGGTTTCATTTATTTATATAATTGCTTATTTAAAGACAGGATCTCTTTTACCTCACATAGGCTAGAAGTATAGCAGTCACTTACTGGCCAGTTCCATTTCTGAACATCACAGAAGCTTTGACCTGCTCTGTTTCCAAATGAATCAATTCATCCCTCCTTCGGCAACTTGATGCCACCTCCTAATTTAAGAGACTCAACAAATTGGGGCAGGCAGGTAGCACAGTAGAAAGAACACCAGGCCAAGAATAAGAAAGATCTAAGTTCAAGTCTAGACCCCATATACTTAAGCTGTGCAACCTTTGGCATGTGGCTCAATCTAGGTTTACCTGAATTTTTTCATCTGTAAAATAGGAATATTAGTAGCACCTAACTCACAACTTGTGAGGGGAAAAATGAGATAATATTTCTAAGGCTTTTATCATAGTATTAAATAAATGTTAACCATCATCATTATTAATTATTATTATTCTACTTAGTGAGTATACCTAACTGAACAAAAGTACTGTAGTTCAGAACACCCAAATTCAAAGGATTCACCAACCTCAGGTGACCCAGGTGTGTTACAATGGCTTCTGGTTTCATTTAAAGTGAAAATGTGGATATTATTATGGTCAAATATCTTAACCTTCTGGGCCATATACAAAAACTGTCCATTTAGAGTGTCAACAATTAAATTAATATTTACATATAGTAAAAAAAAAAAACAACCACCATGATTCTTTGCAAACATCTTCTTTTCCTACTGTACTTCAGTTTCCACTATAGAAGAATGTTGTCACCCAGGTTCTGAACATCTATCCATTGTATAGGTCATCAAGTTCTAAGGAATTTATTGTCTAGTGATTGACCAGCCTTCTGGTCCATTTTTAGCTAAGCTGGTACTTAACCAACAGACAGTCTTTCATTACAGCCATACTTACAACCTTACAAGCTTGGGATCACTCTAGGGAAGTTGCATGAGCTAACAATCCATCACCTCCATACCACGATGAGGAATCCAGTGATTTTAAATGTTTATCTTCCTAGAATTAGCTTTTTAGCCTGTTAAGTTTGGGGAGATAGGTGGAGAGGAAGAAGAATTCCTACTATGATATAACATGCTAGTGACCTCCATGAGATTAATGTTATCTGAAAATTTGATAAGTATGTTATCCTATCCCTTCATCCAAGAGAACTGATAAAAATATTGTCTAGAATAGGGGCAGGGCCAGTATCCTGCTATATGACATTAGAGAGAAGACAAAACAACACTCTTTGTATCATTATTTAAATAATTTTAAATCTATCTTAATATACTATCATCGAGACTAAATTATTTTCTTCAATTTTGTCCAAGAATGATAAGTCTTTTTAAACTGCTTTGCTCAAATATTAATATTACAAAAATCATGTCCTTTTTATACCCAGAGCTACATTGTGTCTCCAACATTCCCTAACTCATCATTTTAGCAACTTTGTCAACAATAAAAATTGTTAGGTATGATTTCATTTTGATACTCAGTATCACAATCAATACTTCTTCCCTTTCTAATGTTGATAAGAAATATCTTGAAATATTTTTCTAAGAATAGAAATCAAACTCACAGACCTAAAGTTCTAGGAATCTACCATCTTCTCTACTTTGAAAAATGGCACAACTTTTGCTTGTCTCCAGTCTTGAAGTATCTCTCTTGTTCTCTGTGATTTTTCAAAGATCACCAGAAGCATTTTAGCAATCAAATCTTTTAATCCCTTGAAATGGAGTTCAGCTGGGAACAAAGTGATACCATCCAGGTGTACTTTGTTATCGTTGTTCTAGACTTCTCACTCTGTCCATCATACCACTTGATACAGAAAATGAGAATGAGTTAAATATTCATGCCTCCTCTCTTCCATAGCATCATTTCATCTCCTCCAAGTTCTCTTTTTTCAATTTTTCTTTTGTTCCCCACATAATGTTTTTTTAAAAGCCCTTTTTTGTTGATATTTTGCACCCATTGAAAGTTCCCACTCATTCTGGACTTTAATGTTTGTGATATCATTATTACAGAATCATGCATTATGATCATCATCATCATGTATCTACAACTTGCCTTCAATAAATCTTCTGTGTTTTAAAAAATCAAAGTAGTCAATTCAAATTAAATCAACAAAACTAATTAAGTACAAAAAATATTCAAGGCCTTGCATTAGAAGGTAGAGCTATAAGGACTATTGGTCAAAGGAGGCAGAGTGAATGCAAGTATATGATGTATAGGTAGATATATACCATATATAGCTCCTTTGTACATAGCTGCATATTGGCTCACCATTAAATTGTGAGCTTTTTGTTAGCAGGGACTGTCTTTTGCTTTTCTTTGTGTCCCCTAATAATTAGCAGAGTCCCTGGTACACAGTAGGCACTTAATTAGTGTTTACTGACTGACTAGATAACTCTAATAATATGTGACCCTACCAATTACTCTATGGTTTCCCCTTTTCCTCCTCACTAAAATAATTTGTGTTATTGTCATCATAACCAAGAAAGCCCTACTCTCTTGGTTCATGGGATCTTATCCTGTCCTTTCTCTAAATTCTTTGAAGCTCACTCTCCCAGTGTAGAATAAATATTCGACTGTGTTTAGCATGCCTCTTCTTATCTATGGCAAACTCTACGATACGGCAGTTACTTCCTTCCAAAATTGCTACCTTTTCCTACCTCCCCCTTGTTGGTCAATATGAAATAGGGATGAGAAGAGCAGTCATATTTTGTTGTTCTTCTATCTACCTTTTGATACATGAAATTATCATTAAACTAAGTCAGAAATTCCTTCACTATCCTGCTTTTAGCAGAGAGAGATCTCAGACCAAAGTCCACTGACTGATAGTATATCGTACTTTGTTGCCAGCTTTGTGATCTGCTTCTGGAATTCATCATCCTGTCCCTCCCTCTGGCCAGAGAGTCAACAGTATCCTCTCACTGTAGCATTTCTTCTGTCTCTCTCCTTATAAGCCTCACCCATATGGATTTCCACACAAGAGAATATCTTTTTTTGATAGCAATGACATTCCACCCCTTTCCCCAGATTAAATGGTGTAGTTCTTTAGAATAAAGCACAATCTCTTACTGTGGCTACATCCGCCTGCACCTCAGTGATATCCAGAATGTCCTCTTTAGTTCCAAGTATTTAGACTTCTAGTTCTTTTTGTTTTTTTATTAACCACACTTTACATATTTGTAATATAAACTGTCATGAGTATTATTATTGTGCCTCTCCTGCAGCATTGCCTCTTGTAATTTACTGAGCATTTCTATTGCTTTTCTTCTTCCTGTGTCATATTTACGCCTAATTCTCTGTGGTATCTAGCTGAGAGATTGCATGTAGCAGTTTTCCTCTTTTCCTTCTATTTTCAGCTAAAACCCTCTTGATTTGATCCAGAAGCCTCTAGGCAAGCATATCCATCTTGGTCCTTATTAAATATACTCCATCCCTGATCTGGTGTAGAAATCTGAATCCCATTCTCAGGAAGAATTTTTTAAACTAACTTGTTCTCTTTCCCTGACCTCCTTTCAAGCCTAAAGCTCCAGTCTTTGATTAGTAAGAATGATGATGACAACACCTGTACCCCTGCAATCTCATTTTTCTACCCAGGACTTCAGTATTAATATCTATCCTCTCATTCCATTTGTTCTGTAACATTTATTGTGTACCTTTTAAGTATTCGGTATAATGCTAGATGCTGAAGATACAAGTTTAGATAAGATATACTACACACCCCTCATGGAGTTTACCACAATATAATGGGAAGAAAGGAAGGGAAATTAGCATTTATATGTATATTTATTTATATTTATATGTATGTACCTAATCTGTTAGGCATTTTTTTTTCAAATATCTCATTGGATCCTCACAATCTTGGGAGATAAGCACTATTGTTATCCCAACTGAGGCAAACAGAAGTGAAGTGAAGTCCAGGGTCATAACTACTAAATGTCTGTAGCCATATTTGAACTCAAGTCATCCTGACTCAAGGTCCAATACTCTAACCACTCCAGTAGCAATAAACAATCACATAATAATACATTAAAGAGACCAAACTAAAATGTTAAATGAATTTTTCATTTCATGAAAGAGGTGAAATTTTGAGCAAATGAGTAGGTGAGGGGACAGTATATCCAAAAATAATTATAGCAGCTCTTTTTTGTGGTGATGAAGAATTGGAAATTGAAGGAATGTCCATCTATTGGGCTGAACAAGTTGTGGTATATAAATGTGATGGAATGGAATACTATTGTTCTGTAAGAAATCAAGACCAGCTGGACTTCAGAAAAGTCTGGAAAGACTTACATGAACTGATGCTGAATGAATTGAGCAAAACAAGGAGAATATTATATATGCTATCAGCAACATTGTGGGATGATCAACTATGATGGACTTAGTTCTCCTCAGTGATCAAAGTGATCAAAGACAATTCTAAAAGACCTGTAATGGAAAATGCCATCCACATCCAAGGAAAGAACTATGGAGTTTGAATGCAAGATACTTTTTCAATTTTTTCAATTTGTTTTTATGTTCTATGTTTTCCCAGCTCATAGTTTTTCCCCCTTTTGTTCTGATTCTTCTTTCACAATAAAATTAATATGGAAATATGTATAACCTGCATCAAGGTTATTGCTGACAAAGGGAGGGGGAGGCAGGGAAAAAACTATGGAACTCAAAATTATACAAAAAATTAATGTTGAAAATTATCTTAATGTGTAATTGGAAAAAATAAAGAAAATCTCATTTAAAAAATACTGGGGCAGGGAAAGTGTTTCAGATCAAAGAGAAGTTCAATTAAACTGTAGACCAGTGTGTATGAAGAGAATATGAGATGAAGCTAGCTAGTGAGGTCAGCTATTGCCAAATGGTAGAAAGCCTACAATGCTAGGTCAAGGAATCAGAACTTACCTCATTTAAGCAATAAAACCAATTCGGGGAAGTAAGTAACTGATGAGACTGACTAGGTTATGATAAGAATTACTCATTTTCCTGGCCCAAAATTCTGAACTTGAACTAACCACAAACATACATTAAAGATAAAACTGAGGAGAAAATTAATTTCCTTCTAAACACTGTCTCTGGACATTTCTGTTCAACCCTCCATCCTACCTTGATTATTGTAGTGAAAGTCTCCTAAGGGGCTTCCTAGCTCTTTGCTCCAATCCATTCTATATAATGTTGTGACCTCTTATCATGTCTTCCTTGTATATAAACTTGTTCAATGGTTCCGCTTTACACACAAAATCAGCCCAGAACTGTGTACTTTAAATCCAACCTACCTTCCTAGGTTTATTTCTCATTTCTCATCTTTATATATACTATGTATCAATGACCAAACTAGTTTATGCATCGTTCCCCAGTTAGTCTCTGTAGCCTCTTACTTCCATGCCTTTGTCTAGGCTGTTCCAGACCCTAGGAACATCTTCTCCAGTTTTGCTAGCCTAGTTTCTCCCCAGCTTTCAAAGTTCAGCTTATATACCCATTCCTCCATGATTCCTTATCCCACACACCTGTCCCCCAGAAGCCCATAACATATGTCTTTCCTCTGAGACCTCGAAGTACCTTGGAATGTCCTCATTATCCTTTCTCATTCGACCTTCTGTTAGAGCCCTTTTTGTGCAATGTTTAGCTTCCAGCTAGGATGCTCTAAGAAGGAATAATCTTTCCTAAACTCTAAAACCACTCCTCCAGCTAGACTCCAACAGATAGAGCACTACCATAACTTGAGGAAGAGTTAAAAAGAGAAAACTTGTAAGAGAAACCCTTAGAGGGCAACATCAAGATTTCTGGAAGGAGGGGAGCCATCTGGGTCTGGATCTAGCAGAGCAGTCATATGCAGATTGGCCCCAAAGATGGCCACCCATTCCAGGTTTCAAGGGGTGGTTTTGCTTATTTCTGAGGCTAATATCAGTCATTTAGTGTCCATTTTGGTGGACTTTGAGGAATAGAGGACAGTTCAGATAGGGTCTATGCACTGCATCATTTCTATATGCTCTGTTAATTAAATATTTCCCCTGTGGCTAAATTAAACTGCAGACCGGTTGTGGTATATAAATGTGATGGAATGGAATACTATTGTTCTGTAAGAAATCAAGACCAGCTGGACTTCAGAAAAGTCAGGACTAGAGTTGGAAAGATTCAACTTTCTGATTTAAAAAAAAAACTAGCTATGTGACCCTTGGCAAGTCAATTAACCTTGTTTGCCTCAGTTTCCTCATCTGAAAATTGAGCTAGAAAAGGAAATGACAAGCTACTACTCCTCTATCTTTGCCATGAAAACTCAAATGGTTCATGAAGATTTGGACACAATTAAAAACAATTGAACAACAACATGCTCTTCCCAAACATTAAGTAAATTATTGCTTTAAAATTTTCTGAAGCTAAAAATTGTTTTAACATGTAAATGAGGAAAAATAAAATAATCATTATGATTTTTAAAGGAAGAGTATTATGAGGCCAATGAGGTCAACCAAAAAAGATATCTACATATATAGGAAAAAAGTCAAACTCCCAAAGATAGAACTGGGCCAAGAGAATATTACTGAGACAAGAATGTACTAGAGACAAAACAAATGAAAAGTCTTACCATAATCCAGGAAGGGACAAGATCAATCATTTTACTTTGCTAAGTCTATTTACTTTTCTTAAAAAAATGAGAGGATTGGATGAGATATTCTCTCAGTTCCTTCTTGATGCTAATAAACATAACTCCAGAGTTAGAAGGGACCCCCCCCAATAAACCAAGTAGCTGAATCTTCTAATTTTATAGAAAAGGAGAAGGTTGAATGATTTTCCCAAGTTCACAAAGGTACTTCAAAGGCAGGATTTGAATTTGAGTCCTCTGATCCAGGAGCCAGACTTTTCTTCCATTGCACCACACCAATTGAAAATTGTAGCATGATGTAATGGATAGAAGATTGGGCGTTGAGTCAGGTAAGCCTTGGGTTCCAAAATTCCTCAGATACTCACAAGCTATATAATTTTGTACAAATCAATTTACCTCCCTGTGATTCATGTTTCTCATCTATAGAATGAGGAGTTGGACTCAAAGGCCCCTGAGAACCCTCTAGTTCTATTCCAAGGTTTTATGAAGCTATGATTTTTTTTCTCTAACATTATCTCCCATATAGATTGACCAAAATAATAGCACATGATGGATGGAATCAGGAGGAAAGTAGGTAAAGTCAGGATCCCAAATGTAGGATGAATTGTGAAGTATTTAAAATGACAGGGCTCTCACTGAACTAGAATATCTCTAGTTGTCTCTGAACAGAGATCATTAAATGGAATAAGGCAATGGCTTGTGGAGGCTTAATTAAGGAAGTTAATTTCAGGGCCCATCATGGACCCATTAACCTTTCTTTATTCCTAAAATATCTTATGTAATGTCAAAAAGAAGCAAAGATTGGAAAAGGAGCAGAGTAATTAAACCTACTTAACCTTAAAATGGAAACATGTCAGAGATTTGAAATAAAATGGTACAAATCTCCTAACCTGCATTGATGACCTAAATAGCAGGACCTCATATATTCAGGGTTTCATTATGCCAGAGGGGCACTTTTCCCCTCAATGGTTCATAAGGTAGGCTAACTCATTTGCCTTGTTTTACCTGTACTATGTGAAGCCAGATATAAAATCATTAGGTACTGAGCAGTTTCCAGCTACAAGGCAAGCAAACTGCCTAGTCCAGTGCCAGCAGGCTACCTAACATATAAATGGAAAACATTCTGATAATAAGCATAAATAGGAAACTCAATTATCCACAAGCGAAGCATCTACTTTAAAGATTTCCACGATCAATTTTCAATTTCAGTCACCTCCTTATTGTATCCCTTATTGCCTTTTACCCTAATGCATTAGATTGTACATTCCTATAAGAACAACCTCCCATACAACATGGGACCAAGGAATGAGAATGTTGCCTCTAGTCACCATGGGGATAGGTTGTATAAATGCACAAGGTTCCTCCTCCACTCACACTGTCTGTTCCTAAGTTTCTAGGTTATGCTCAGCTGTATAATGATTTTCCAGAAATTAGAGTCTTTAAAAATGAACCCCATATTTACAGGCCCAACACATCTCTATCAAGTCATCCAACACCAAGACCTAAGAAAACATCCTCAATCCTCCCAACAAGGAACTGATATAAATATCCTGTCAAAGCAAATACAATCGGAGTCTCCAGTGGTGGCTTCATTGCCTGTGATACATCAAATTGATCAGGGGACCATGTCAGGAAAACTCTGTTTAAATAACCACCTCTTAAAATTACAGCTGAGTGACATTGGGCAAGTCTTTTAGCCTCGGGCTCTTCATCTGTAAAATGGGATTAAAAAAAGAACAACATCAGAGAGTTTTAGTGAGGACCAAATAAGAGGATGTATATAAAGCAGTTTATGACCCTGAAAGTGATGTATAAATACCAGCTTTTAACATATGAATCCCCTCATTTTCCTGGCAGCCTGTTTCACAGAAGGAAATAATTTGAGGACTATCTTATAAAACAAAATCCTGAGTTTTACAACAATATATACTTTATATGTTCATGTAAATATATGCAATCTAGATTTTTTTAGATGTGAATACACACCCACTTGAACATTCAGATCCCATTATATGCATCTTCAAACAATGCATCTTATACCAAGATTACAAGTGTAGGCATCAGCCAATTTATCCAGATTCCTCCCTCCCAAAAATTAGATGATGTGAGCCATATATACACAAGGAGAAATAGAATAGAAATAAGTAATGTATGAGAGATGCCCCTGGCTTTGCTGAATAAAAGCTACTTTCCTAGAATACATATAACAAAATCCATTCTATTGAAGAAAGTATATCTAAATCTCAATATGCCAGTTTAGCTATGTGTCAAAACACCATTTCTTTTGCTCAACCTTAAGTTTCAGAAACCTGTTTTAACACTGAGTTTTAGCAGTTTTATGCTTATCCCTGTTTCTCTAGTCTCTATTCAACTTCAGTAAATTGGAAATACAAAGTTCTCCCCATAAAAAATCTTATGTGGAAATCAAAATAAGGCAGAGATATAAAACAGAAGCAGTAACTGTTGGGAGGATCTGTGGGAAGGCAGGCACACCATTCCATTCTAGAAAATAATTTGGAATTTTGATTCCAAGCCACTAACTTGCAGATAGCCTCTGTCCCAGAGATACCAAACTGGGAGTATGCCCAAAGAAAGAAAATTCTTATACAAGAGCAAAATATTAGAGCAACACTGTGGTAACACAGATCTGGAAATAAAATGGGTGTCCATTGATTAGAAAATGACTGAACAAGTTATGGCATATGAACTTAACAGGATACTTGTTTGCCTTCAGAAATGATAAACATGACCAATAATATGACATTTAAGACTAAGCCAATATGTGGTACTCAGGGATCCTTCTGTAAGAATTGGTTCCTCACCACTATCACTGCCACCACTATGACCAATATCATTTCTATTTGAGTTCATCACCTCTGTACTATATCATGCTGCCCTTCCTAATGTACATGATAAAAACACTATAAATCAAACTCATATATTATGATGAACTGTCTTAGTCTTGGAAAATTGATAAGAAAGCACACCTGCCTCCTAACAGATGAGACCCTTGATATGGAATGGAGTCAGCATTCAGATGTGTTATGCAAAGTCAACCCACTGGTGGTGTGGTTTTGCTTAAATATTTGTTTAAATGTTTTCCTTTGCTACAAGTAAGAGTTCAATGAGAGATGGAAAAGTGATGAGTGGGTTTGAAAGGATGTGACAGGGGTGGCTAGGTGGTACAGTGGATAGAGCACTGGCCCTGGAGTCAGAAGTACCCGAGTTTAAATTCGGCCTCAGACACTTAATAATGACCTAGCTGTGTGGCTTTGGGCAAGCCATTTAACCCCATTGCCTTGAAAAAAACCAACCTCATAAAAAGTGAAAGAATGTGGCACTTATCATAACTTTACTTATGATAATAATATAATAAATAATAATATTAATAATGACAGGCTACCTCCCCCAGATTAATAGCATCCAGAGAAATGTGAGGTTCCAAAACATGTAGGATATGAACCTTGGCAAAGTC
The DNA here is from genome assembly GCF_037893015.1 of Macrotis lagotis. NCBI lineage: Eukaryota > Metazoa > Chordata > Mammalia > Peramelemorphia > Peramelidae > Macrotis > Macrotis lagotis. Next base: position 647,227,552 of record NC_133658.1, read on the forward strand.
CTGCTCTCTCCCTCCACTCCCTTCCCCCTCATTTTTTTCTTCCCCCTTCCCTCCATTCCCAATCCCCAGTCATCAGACTCGAAGTGTAGAGTCCAGATGGCTTCTGTTGGTTCACTTAATTAGTCTGGTACAGAGTAACATTACAATGTTGCTGGTGTTACATTTCATTGTATTCAAATACCATGAGCTGAAGCCACAGCTCATGACAGCCACAGGGAAGCCAGCCTTGAACTAAACTGGGAGATAATTAAAGCTGGCAGGAATGAAGACTGTTGCTGCTGGCCTGTCCCTGCACTCCGACCCAAACAGCCTCCTCTGGTGTCCTGTCGTCCTTCTTTTGTCTTATTCATTTTCTCTCCACCAAGGGTCACTCTGAAGTGAACACGTAACAGGGATGACAATGTTATGGGCAAAGGAGAAGAGTCAGCCAAAAAATAAATAAATAAACCAGGAAGCAATTATTGTGTGAAATTGCCTACTTTGGCGTTGCAATCAAGGCAATATAAAATCTCAAGAACCTGGAACAGCTGCTGCCTTCTGCCTCTTGGGCTCACCAACCCTATTAGCTACAATATTAGACTTCTTTGGGAGTGACTCCAGCTGCCTATCCATTCAATTCTACAAGCATTTATTAAATGTTTCTCATATATGTTAAACTGTGCTAGAAAATGGGACTGAAAAGAAAAAAATTCCTGTCCTCAGGGAGTTTACATTCTACTAGAGGAATTACATTTATATACCAATCAATCAATATGTTATATGGAAGGAGGACCAACAACTAGGGCTTCAAGAGGTCACAGGTAGAAAGTGAGAGCTCAGATTAGTTTTTAAATGAACTTGGCATCCTAAAAAGATAAGGTAAGGAAGAAAAATATTTTCACCATGGGGAAAGACACATGCAAAGAGATAGAAGATGCAGTGTTGTATATGGAGAGTAGCCTTTTTCCATCACCATATAATTCAAGTGTATCACATTTAGAACTAAAAGCAATCTTAAAGAAATTCTTATTATCCTTATCTGAAAAATGAGCTCATCCTACTAAGGACTGGAAAGGAAATAGATACTGACTCTATTATTCTGTGACCCACTCCTACTACTTTTTATTGATTTAAAATGAATATTTGTAGTTAAATTGCTTAAACCTGCAGGCATACTGAGTGACCTACTGCTGCCAGGGTCAGGACTTCATAGTATTTAGGAATATATGTTCTTGTGAGGGGAACTCTTCAGGTGCCCTGGTGTAAAGTAAGCCAAAATTTATGCATAGATGAACATGGTGATCTTGAGCAAGCCGGATCCAAATGCAAACCTAAGTTACCCCAATTCTTTTGGAGACTGTAGATGGCACCAGTAATATCAGACTTTCTATTCCAAATATCCCTTGGTAAGGAGAAAGGATCAAATCTGACTTCCCACTATCCTGCAATTGGACAAAAGGCTGGACAAAATCATGTCTAAAGTCTAAAACACAATGTTCCCTCATACTTATAATAAGAATCACAATTCTTAAGGACTTCTAGTTTAATGAGACAAATTCTGACTTTTGAGGAAATAGCTTCCTTCAGACCCCATGGGTAGTATCAGAGCTGATATCTAAATTTGGATTCTCTTTTTCTAGATGGCAAAAGGAAGGTCAACTTTTAATTATCCATAGGCATGGAGGAAACCAAAGAACTCCACAAATAGTTAAGCACAGAATATTGAAAAATTGCCTAGAGACCAAGATTCTAAACTTGGCCCAGTTAGGAATTTGCTATGTGATTCCAGACAAGTCTCTTCACCTAAGAAGTAAGCTCAGTTTTCTCTTATATAAAATGGGTGAACTTGATGATATCTTAAGGTGACTTCATATTTCTCATTCTAGTATGCCATCAAGGCCATTACTGAAGAGTTTAGTTCCATAAAAAGGGATTGGACCCTGAAAGCAATTCCTGCAAAGTCTCTCAGTTTTTCTCCATTACCAGCCATCGAAATCAGAGCCAGAAGCAATGAGTACAAACTACAGTAGACAGGATTTAGAGGACACATAAGGGAAAAGCTTATGATGGAGAATTGCTCAATCCCATCAAAGGCGTGTTTGTCAAATTCCCTTTTCCATGCATTGCTAAAAACAGGAGAGAGTCACATCTGTTTGGGATCATTGTTTTGTGGTGGTTGTTTTTCCTCTTGATTTTGCCAACAACTCCAAGCCACCTACAAGAGGACAAGGACTCACTAGAACCAAAAGGAAAGGCAGGATTTCTCTGAAGCTCTCCTGAGAGTTGTGGGCTTCAATATGTCCCCTGAATGTGCACTTCAATTATATAAGTCAGAGCCAAACAACTGTTACAATGGGATTTAATCAGAGGAAAATGCAGTTTCTTACTTTTCTTTTTCTCCATCAAGTTGTCCATGCCAGCTTTCAAACAGGTCCCTTCCTTTGCTTCAATATTTTAAAACCAAATCCAGCTGTGAGGGGAAAAAAAATTAATTACATTCCAGTATGATGACTCTAATAGCATCACATTAATAATTAGGTCAATTATCCTTTTTTCCCTATCACATAACTTTTCAAAATCTTATCTTCATTTATTTTGTATGAGGCAGCATGTTGAAGAGGAAAGAATATTAAATTTTGAAACTGACAGCCTGGATTAGAACCCTATTCCTGTCATTTAACTGTGTGACCTGGAGAAATCATTTACCTCACCAGGAGTCTGTTTCCTGGTCTGCAAAAAGATGGGGTTTGGACTTCCAACTCTTAATGATCTCAAAATTACAAGGTTTGTGCTGTCCTTGCCACCTAAAGGATGACCAGCCTTACACTCAACTGATGAGGAAACTCATAACATGAATCTTAAGAAGTAGAACAAAGATCACATACCTTGCTGTATAAGGCAAATGATTCTATTTCAAAAACACAAAACATAAGAAAATGGCATTTGCCATCATGGCAATGAACTAGTGATGCCATGAAAATAGTGGACAGAAAACAAATAGTTAAACTAGTATTTTTCTATGCTGTCTTTCTCTCTACAAAGCCCATCTTGTGTAATGTTATGTTTTTATAACATTTCTGGAAATTTTGCTGTTTTGTGCCTCTCTGTACTGCCTATGGACTGATAAAGACTATCTCACTATCCTCTATCTGATCAGAAACTTCCCCATATCATGTACCCTATATCCTGTACATTATGTCAAAGTTGTCATGCCCCAGACATGAACCAGAACCATCTGGCCTACTGAGGCACACAAACAATGTTGAGATAACAATGTTATCCAAATAATGAGCAAACCATCCTTGACTATTTCTGACGTGAATTCCCTGAACCACACTTGCTCAGAAAGCAACACCCCCAAGCCCTCTCCAATCCCTCAGAACTCCCCCTTCCTCCCCCTTGCTTTCCTTTAAAAATTTTTCCCTTTCTCCACTTCCTTGCTAGTTCTTAGAACTCAGCCTGCTTGGAGAAGCTACACCTGTGCTCAAACATAAATAAACTTATCTGGCCTCTGGGTCACTGAGTCTTTGAATTCTTCACTCTCTGCTCAATCCAAAAAAACTAAACTCCATCACTATCATAGTGTAGTTCGACTCCCTTGCTGAGAGATGAAGAAATTTAATACTGTGACTTCCAGAGAGCTGAGAGAGTATGACAAGATAGGTTTAGAACACAATTACAACCATAACCTTAACCAGATCCTACTGAAAGAAGCTATCATCATTCTACCCACTACAACAAAGACAGGGAAACAGGAAGTCAACTTGATCAATGAAGGATCTGTGGGATTTTTTTTCCCTATGTAGGGATTCCCTGAGTAGGAACTCCATCCACAGATTCAGATCAAAACCCACCTGTGACTACCTAAGTAAGGTTAGGGACTTGTCTGAGGCATAAAAAGGGTAAGTGATTTTCTTAAAGGTCACTCAACTAGCAAGTTGTCAGAATCAGAACTTGAAATCAGGGTTTCCTGATTCCATGAAAGCCCAGAATTCTCTTTGCCCTGAAAACATAAGAGATACAAGATTATCTAGAATTAGGTCTCAGGTGTCCAGCACCCCCAGTTTTTCTTTTCTTTTTACTGAACTATTTTAAGATACATTATAAGGAAAAATCAAACTGACATACCAGATGGTTACATTTTTATGTTCCAACATGATTTCCTTTTGACCATTCAGGTGTACTATATGACTATTTTTCTTTCCCAAACAACAGTGATTAAGTTCTATCAGAGAAGGTTGACAGAAGATTCCTAGAGTAGGCTAGTTGAGGCCCCAGAATTACATTTCGCTATTATTATCTTATGGAATACTTGTCCCTAGGGTACCTCCATTGAGTTCAACTAAAATGACAGTCTAATGCTTAGTAAATGAGTGCTAATTAAAATGCTGGGAGAAAGACTGTCATAATTGAATAATGAGAATAATGCAGAGTACACTTGTTTAAAGAATCCCTTCCCCAAAAGGTGAATTTAGTGACCAAAATTGCCCCCCTCCCAAGCTCATGTACTAATTTAACTCTCAGAAAAGCAGCTTAGCCACCTCATTCATTGTTAACAGATGAAAATGCCACTCACTGCTTCCTACAGAAGCACTACTTTTACTAACTCCTTACAAGGTTTCTGAGTCTTATTTTTCCATTTATCTCTAGTGATATTTATGTGAAACCAGTTCCTGCAACTCAGGAGCACTAGGGAAAATAATTGTCAGCTGTCAGAGTTGTTACAGGGGCTCAAAATCAGATGGCCTTGTTTGTATTTCTCCTTCCCCAACCTCCTCTCCACCCCCACCTCCAATGGCTAATTGTTAGGCAAGGAGCTGTTAACTTTCTCAAGATCCTAATTTGTAAAGTTAAAATATTTCTCATATAAACAAAGATCTTTAATTCCCCAGAAATAAAAAGCAGTGTCAACGAATCTTGGAGCTAGCAATAAGGCCTGCAGCTTGTGGGAACATTGTTGTGTTTGGAGTCAGATCTAGATTCAAATCCTAACAGTGGTACTGGACTAGATAAACCTCAGGTCACATGATCATTGTGATAAATCTGGGATAGATCTCAGAGCCTACATAGGCCAATCTCTTCATTTTGCCGATGAGGAAAAGGAGGAAGTAGGACATTCAGTGACATGAAAGTTATTTGAATAGGAAGCAGCAGAGATGAAACTTGAATCCAAGGTATCTAACTTGAGAGTCAGATTTTGGAACTGTATCACAGTCTCTTCCAACTCTTTATAAGTACCTAGGAAGCCTCCATTTCTTTTTTTGTCTACTTCCTATCTCACAGGGAGTTGTAAAGAAAATGTTTTGCAAACTTCCAGGTGCCATTTAAATAGAAGTTAATACTGCTATAAGAACACTGGGTATATGTTTTCCTGTGCTAGGAACCAGGATGATGGGCTCCGAGTTTTACTTTTGTCAAATAATTGTAGACAATAATATTAACAAAAAGTCCCATTTCAAGCCTATATCTGCACAAAGACTTTTGGAACGCTATTTAAGATTTTGTTGTTTAATAGTGTCTGACTCTCTGTGACCTCATTTGGGATTTTCTTGGCAAAGATCATGAAGTGGTTGCTGTTTTCTTCTCCAGCTCATTTTTTACAGATGAGGAAACTGAGGCAAACAGGGTAAAGTTCATGCAGAGAATTAGAATATAGCAGAAACAAATTCTGTAATTTTTCAATGCTGTTAAAATCTTGTTAATTGTGGAAGGCTGCCATGCTAGTCCCTGATGGTCCACCATGGCCCCCCATGCCATGTGGCCAGATTAAGTTAAACCTCATGGATACCTGCTCTCTCTCTCTCTCTCTCTCTCTCTCTCTCTCTCTCTCTCTGCCTCTGCCTACCTCTGGCCTAGCCTTTTGTAATTCACCCTGTATTTGTATATATCACCCCTGTATAAAGTGTTTGTTGACCCTTTGGGAGTAAAAGTTTTTAACCAGTTTACTGTATTTTGTAATAAATTCCTGAGCAGTTATAACATCCCAGAGCGCTCAAATTCTTTCATGCTTTCAGTGGCCCTCAATCTCAGTTATCCCAAATTCTATCTTTAATTTGGTGACCCCAAAAATCCCAGCGACAACTAAGTGACTTGCCCAGGGTCATATATTCAGTAAGGTCTGAAGTCACATTTGAACTCAGGTCCTCTGGACTACAGGGTAGGCTCCTTCTCCAATATGCCATCTAATTGTTCCATTTAAGATTTACAAAGTGCTTTTCTGATATCAATGCTGTAAGAAAAAGAGTCCAAGAATTTTTATTCCAGTCTGGGATTTGGGGAAATTGAGGCTCAGAGGGTTTAAGAAATTTGCTCATGAGCACACAGCTAAAAAATGACAAAGTTGGGACTCAAACCTCTGATTCTAAATCTAGTATTCTTTCCACTTACACTATGCTAATCATTTGACCGATTTAGACCTTCATTTCCTCATATGTAAATACAATAATCACCTGCCAGAGATGTGAGAATAAAAGTCAATAAGAGATGTAAAGGTACTTTGAAAAACAAAAACCATGATTCATATGAAAGAGGTGATTATTTTAAAGACTGAGAAGAATCCTACTTGTACATGAATGATATGATCTTATTCTTTGCTTTATTTTTGTAATTGAGATGAATTTGATATAAAATCATTATAACAGACCAGACCTTAGTAGCCAAGCATTGTACAATATAATCCATTGTAGGGATAGAAATCTCCTGGCAAATAGCACAAGTGAGTCTAGAGAATACTACCCTATGAACTGTCAACAAAGCAAAAATCAGCCCTTGGACCTGTAAAATTTTCTTCTTCAAACTAGTGTAGCAAAACCACTCCCAGGGTTGAGATAAAACTTCCACATTCCTCAACTTCCCCATTTCTTTGAGTTCTTCTGCAGGAGTACTATGCACATTCCAAAGTCTCTCTGGGGGACTGCATTTAATCCAAGCCATTCAGTGAATTTCCATCCTGTTCTACGTGGGCAGGAAAATAGATTCTACAAACTCCCTCTTCCCCCTGACCAACTTTACAGTAGGGAAGTTCTGCCCAATCTGAATTCCTTATTTGTGAAACAATTTCCCCAGGGCCACCCATGCACTTACTAATCCAACACCACCCCGCTTAGCTGAAAAGGGCTGACAGCTACGGGGGACAGCTTAAACATTCCCTCCTTATGAATATGCAAAGCCAATCTTTCACTTACAAAAGAAACTGATATAGCCATTATGGCCTATGGTTAATCAAACCTCCATTCACTTCCTACAGCTTTGGGAACTGTCATCAAGGAAGAATGCTGCTAAGCAAAAGAGGACACAGTGCCTGTAGAAATGATCACAACCCTGCCGCCCCAGGCCAGCTTTCTCAGAAGTAAGCACCTCACCTTTTTTGCAGCTACTAATTTGATTTCCAGTCCAAATCCTCTCTCTCATCATTCATCTCAAAAGCATATCTAAAAGTTCCACGCAAATTTTTCCTTCTCAGTCTCTGTCTCTCTCTTTCTCTCTCCTCTATTTCCTCTTTTTTCTTTCTCCCTCCCTTCCTCATTCTTCTCTCCCTCCTCATTTTTCTCTTTCTTCCTTCATTCCACAATCCCTCCCTCCTCTCTCTGTCTTTGTCTTTCTGTCTCATTCCCCCTCTTCTTCAGTTCCTCTCCCTCTTCTGTTCCCATCTACATATTACTTCCTCTCCCTCCTCTCTCTCACACCTTCTCTCCCTCTCTTCTCTTTCTCTCCCTCTCCTCTACCTTTCTCTCCCTCCCCTTTTCTTTTTATCACTTCTACTTTCTCCCTCCCTCTCTTTTCTTTCTCCCTCCCTTCCTCTCCCTCTCCCTCACTCCCTCACTCCCTCTCTCCCCTTTTCCTCTCTTTTCCCTTTGCCCCCCCATCTCTCTCTCTCTCCCTCCCTCCCCCTCTCTCCCCCCCACTTCTTTTCACTTGCCCCTGTCACTGCCTGCCTTCTTGGAAACTGTCCAAGTTTAGGCCAAGGAAAGGCTTGATAAAGAAGCTGCTGACTTTTTCAAGCATCTGGCGAGTTCACAACTTTTATTGAGCCTTACATAATATGTCATCAATATTCATTCTTTCATAGACATCTATCTTAGTCAGGCCTATCTCCCCCAGGAAGCATCAGCAAGAGAGAGCATAAAGGACAAGATATCCTATGCTCCACTGGATAGTACATTGGGGTAGAAATTGGAAGTTCACATCCTGGTTGAACTTGCCATGTGACCTTAGTAGAATTATTTCATCTCTTTGTGCCTTCAAAGCTTCTATAAATTGAGAGGATATTACTTGGCCTCTCTGACCCTAATAAAAAGGCTGCAAATCTACCTACATGAATAATCTGTAGCTTTCATAAAACTACCTGGGTTTTTGGCTCTATCTGCACAACCACATACAACCATTCATCTTGTGTTTACTTGGTTTGTGACAGGAGCTGGTCTAGATGGCCTAAAGAAGACTAAATTATTCCCAGTGGCTCTAAAATTTGATGCTGTTTCAGGATTCTTGGAATTTTTTATTTGACATGGGAGCCAAGAGGATTTGATTGGTACCCATGGACTTGCACTGGTTATCACATAGGTAAACAAATGGACTTGCCTTTGGAACTACCAAAATAAATAAATAAATCACACACACACACACACACACACACACACACACACACACACACACACACAAACACATTTTTTTTTTTGGAGGGGGGTTAAAGTACTATCCCAGGCAGTGATTGTGTATCATGGATTTTGATGACAGTTAACTGACATGTTCCAAACTGCACTGCAATCATCTCTTTCCCTGTCCCTAAACTTATCCCATTGTGCTAAGTAATAAACCTTGACCAATAAAAGATCTGGCTAGTCTCATTCCAACTCATTCTTATATTGAGTGTTGTTTGATAATAGGTGAGAGGTAGCTCAGAAAAAGTCTTTTACAGAGTGTAGGGAGGATAGAAAGGAGAGGCAGTAGCCTCAAGGTCTTTGTTTCAAAAGCATATTTCCTTGGCTTCAGTTAAACTATTCCATTAGCCTGCTATAAATTATAGGTTTTCTCATAAATGACAAATGCCATTCCAACAGGCATAATTTCTGTTACCTGATTAAAAGAACCATATTTTTAGTCCACCAAAGGGGCTGCTTTCTCTTTTGTAAGGTACTTGATCTGGTCCTAAATCCATTTTAATCGTCTAGTGCATAGGAAACTAAATCATTCCACCATCTCACTGAAGTTCTAGATTAGACAAAGTACACAACCTGAGTTGCCTCTTGATCTGCCATTGAGACTCAACTTTTTTTGTTTTCTTCTTTTTATGTTAAGTTCTAGCCACTATTCAGATTATAAATAAATAAATAAAGTGACTTATACTTAACTTTGATCAACTCTACACAATTATGCCATCTTTACTTTCAGAATTTATTGATAAGGTACTCTCTGCCATGACAACCTAAAAAAGGACATCTATGAACTGTTTATGACATTTTTTTGGAAGTGGCCACATATCAATGAGAATTTGAGAAAATGTTAATGAATTTAACAACACTATGTAGTATGTTGAGAAAGAGGTCTTAAATCTCTGATGATAGTAATTCCTTTCTCTGTGCTCTTGATCCCAATCCTCCTAACACCTCCATCAATCAAGTCTTTCTGTCATGCATCTTCAATCTTTTCCTTTCCACTGGCTCCTCTCCATATGTCTACAAATGTACTTGGGTCTCTCTAATTCTATTTTTTTAAATGCCTTTACTGAAATCTTCTCTCTTATTGTTATCATTCAATTTCCCTAATTCTTTAAATCCTGATTCTAAAATTCTAAGAGGCTGAGATTCTGATTCTATAATTTCATCTGTTGTTACATGTACCTATAAATTAATGTACATCATTCCCTTTCCAAAAAGCCACAAGTTAAATCCAAGAAAAGATGCTGATCTCTGTTCAAGGAATGATGCCTATCTTCCTTCTCTCAGTGATGATCTTTTTATTGCAGACAGAGAATTGTAAATAATACGTAACCAGGAGCCACCACAAAGATTGAGAAAAACCCCTTTGGGCACCCTGTAACTTTGCCAACCAGATCAAAGAAGACAAGTAGGGTATCTGACTAATTTTGCCTAGAGGAACCAATAAACCCAAATGGGTGGATCAAGACAACTTTTTCTTGATATTCACTTGAGGTCTCTCCAGGGTATAAAAAATCCACTAGATACCTACTAGAGAAGTCACAGTGCTAGGTGCTGGAGAGACAAAAATTAAAAAAACAGAGTCCCTGCCTGAGAAGAACTTAAATTTATTTGGGTGATGGGGTAGATATGGAAGTATACAAAGAAGGATAATACAAAACAGAAGATGATTAAGAGTCAGAGAAAGACCAGACAAAATGCTCAAAGAAAATCTTATCCCTTCCATCAGATAAATGAGGGAAGGAGGAGGTCACTGGGCCCAGCTTTGAAGGAAGAGAAGGATTTCAGTTGTATGTGAAGGGAGCTTCTTTCAAGTTTGAGAGTTAAACTGGGCAAACATATTGGAAAGACCAAGGATCCCCCTCCCCTTTCCTTTGCCTTCTGGTATTTGGTACGATGGAATGCTTTTGGATCAGATTCAAAGAAACAGCTGTATTTAGTAGACCTAGGAAAAACAACTAAGAAGATCAATTCTGATGGAGAGAAAATTTCATATTCTGGAATGGTAAGATCATTGTTGTTTGGTTGTTTTAGTCATGTCCAACTCTTCATGACCCCTTTACTGTTCCTCAGACAAGTTACCCCATCTCCCAATTCTAGGTAGTTTTCCTGGCTGTCCCCCATGGTTTGAATGTTCTCCTTCCTCATCTCTGCCTCTAACTTCCCTGGCTTCCTTCAAATTACTACTCTCTCCTCCAAGAAGCCTTTCCCAATACCTCTTAATTCTAGTATCTTCCTCCACTTAATTATTTCCAAATTATTCTGCATATGGCTGTCCACATAGGAGTGATTTTCATGTCTCCCCCAATAGCCTGTGAACTTTTTATAGCAGAAATTGTTTTTCTTTCCTTTGTATCTTCATTGTTTAGTACAGTGCATCAGTGTTTAATTACTGTTTACTGACTGAGTGATCAAAATCCCACAGCAAGAGAAGGATAAAGTTGAGTCAAGAACCCAGGTCTCCTTACTTTTAATTCAGGTCTCTACTCATTCCATGTTTTCTCCAATCTTATATAAATCTTCAGAAGTACACCACAATTGTGTTTCCTAAAGAGGCCAAGATAAGTAGAGGAAAATAATCATAATAAGTAGAATTTGTATCATAAAAGATATTTATATAGAGTTTTAAGATTCGCAAAGTACTTCAGATCCATTATCTCATTGAGTCTCTCAGAACAGCCCATGTGAAAGGTAAATGTGATGGATAATATTTTTCCCACTTTATACATGAGGAAACCAAAGCCCAAGGAAGTAAATGGCTTTGCTTGTGGTCATGCAATTATTAAGTATCCAAATACCAAAGTATCAGGACAAAAACCTAGATCTCTACTAACTTCAAACATCACCCTACCTCTCCCAAGCAATAAACCAACTGTTGACTCTATGCAATATTCTCATACTAGTTCAGTGCTACTAGGTTTCATAACTAAGAACTCCCAAATGCTTTTCTCTTAGTAGAATGTTGTTTGTATGAAACATGGTGGAAATAAGGAAATAAGCTTGAAAATCCTTGTTCATATAGAGTTTTAGTTGCATTTTCAGGTAATGGCAATTGACCATGATGTAACAGAAGAAGGCACTGCCATGATTGTGCTACTTCTCTTTATGCAAACCTCTCTTGGATCCGTTACTTACAAGATAAATTTTAAATTCAGATACTGGGATTTAAGTGCCTCAATAATTCTCTTTCAGACTTCAGTAATGGAGAACTCTTTCTCCATGCCTCTGTTCAACCTCCTCCTCCTTCCTTCCACCCCCAACCATATTTGGAATAAATTCCCTCATCTTCTATCTCTATAGGTTGAAATTATTCCTTCCAGTAAACTCAGCTTTATGCTTTATCAATCTTTCATTAACACTTCCCATTTTTCCTTTCAGGACTTCTACTTCAAAGTTTTTACTAGACTCTTCCTTGTCCCTACCACAATCTACCCTATATAATACTTCTTTGTAAATATGTTGTATGCTTCCCCTGCCTATAAACTATAAGGTGCTTGAGGGCAAGGAGTTTTCCCTCAGCTTCTTGTTTTCCATATATATAAATCTCTTAAAAATAGTTGCTGAATTGTCTATTATCAAAGGCAGCTCAGGATCCAAAAGTCAAATAAAGTTTCTATAACTACCAATAGGTGCATGAGCCAAAAGGCAATGGGCAGCTTTGGAGCCAAAGTGTTAATCAGTCTCAATTGCTCATCTTGGATGCTTCTCTTCAGCTCTCTCTTTGCACAACCCTAACTCTTGCTCATCTTCATTGATCTATTTCTTGGCTTTGTGATCTCCTGTCCCATTCCTCATAGCTTTGTCACTCCAGTTTTTGAGAAATTCCTTGGCTTCCTAAACTCACATTATCTCAGTATTGTACTGGAATCTAATAATAATACTCTGCTATGAAAAACAAGTGAAAGTTCTTTCCCCTCTTAGATTGGCTCCATTAACAGCTCTCTCCTGCCCCTGGCTGGATTCTATCTGCCATAACCTTTCTCAGCCAGTATTCCTTGGACTTGGTAACAACTTTTCCTTCCAGCCCTTTGGAATCTTTATCAAACTCCACAACTACTACACAAGAATGAAAAAAGTGAGAAAGGTGATAAAGGGAAAAGCTCCTAGAGCAATAGAGGTGGTAACATATATGAAGAAAAGGCTGGGGTTTAGAGTCAGAAGTTCTAGATTAAAACCCTTATTCCATCAGATGCTGTGTGACACTGAATATTTTCTGGGCCTTTTTCTCCATTTGTAAAATTATAATAATATTTGCACAACTTACCTGTTGGAAAAGCTCAAGTAATAGTTTTGAGTTCTTTTATGTAATAAGGTGCTAGAAAATGTGTTTTTAAATAAGGTCTGTGATTTCATTGATCAGAGAGCCCTTAACCATGCCTTTGCTTTCTTGTTTTTAACTCCTCATTTTTCTGATTTATCACCATAGACACCATTCAAAGTTATTTACTTTTAACTTTTCAAAATAGTTGCTTTCCCAAAAATAGGAGTCTGAAGAAAAACTAATTTTTGAGGCTTTGTATATAAGGTGATTTGTATAAGTTTTTCTTTTTCTTTTTTTGCAAGGCAAATGGGGTTAAGTGGCTTGCCCAAGGCCACACAGCTAGATAATTATCAAGTGTCTGAGACTGGATTTGAACCCAAGTACTCCTGACTCCAGGGCCGGTGCTCTATCCACTGCACCACCTAGCTGCCCCCTGTATGATAATTTTTAAAAACATACCAATCCCACAAATATACCCCCAAATAATAATAGTTGTAATAGTTTTTGTTTCTGTTTAGTCATTCATTTGCAAAGCACTGTTCATGACCCAATCTGGGGTTTTCTAGGCAAAGATTCTGAGGTGGTTTACTCTTTCCTTATTCAACTCATTTTATAGATGAGGAAACTGAGGCAAACAGGATTAAGTGACTTGCCCAGGATCACACAGCTAGAAGTATCTGAAACCAGATCTGAATTCAGGAAAATGAGTATTCCTAATTCCTGGTCTGGTACTCTATCCACTATATCACCTAGCTGCTCCAATAATAAAAATAATAATTAGCATTTATTTGGCAGCTATTATTTCCAGACACCGTGCTAAGTGTTTTCCACATATCTTATTTGAGTCAAATAAAATCAAATATCTCCTAATTTTTTGTTTTAGAAAGCAAAGACGGGGGGCAGAGTCAAGATGTGGACAAGAGAGGGTCCTGTCTTAGGCACTTTCTCATAAATCTTCGAAACTAAGGGCTTTAACTAAATTTTCGAGAGACAGAAGCCACAGAGGCACCCAGTGAGGCAGTTCTCCTACTCAAGGTAACCTGGAAAGGGGCAGAAAGGCTCTGCTCCCTGGGTCAGAGGGGCAGCCCACGGGACAGGTGGCCCACCAGAGTGAAAGAAATTCAGCCTCCTGGAGGCAGCCCCAGGGTGCTGGGAGCCCTGGCTCACAGCAGCGGGGGAGTTTCCTGAGCTACACCCTGGGGACCACCTGGCACAAACTGGGGAAACAGCAGGGGGACCTCTGCCAGAGTGAAGGGAAGTCCACCCCTCAGGGCACACAGCAAGCAGCTTGGACACTGCATTCCACATCCAGGAAACAGAAGCAGGTGGAGCCTGTAAGCAGGAGCCCCCAGGGCATGAGCCCATTGAGCTGAGGGAGGGGAGTGAAGAGAGAGACTGTAGAGCCCTGTCCTCTGCCCCTGGAACAGGACTCTGGGGCTTTGAACACATTCAGATCCTGATCACAGCCTAGGCCCCCCCATAGAACAGCAGGACCCCCTCCACCTCAGCCCTGTGGCAGAGGGGGGTGCATATGGTCATTCACAGACCAGGGAGGACAGAGCCTCACACACTGAGACCCTTGTGGGAGTGTCCCAAAAGCTCAGGAAGCACCCCAAAAACAGGCTTAGGGTGGGAAAATAAGCAAGCAGAGAAAAAAGAGGAACACCATTGAGAAATACATTATCTGCTGTAGGGTAGCTGAGTGGCACAGTAGACAGGATCACCATTGAGAAATACATTATCTGCTGTAGGGTAGCTGAGTGGCACAGTAGACAGGATCACCATTGAGAAATACATTATCTGCTGTAGGGTAGCTGAGTGGCACAGTAGACAGAACCCTGGTCAATATACTCAGTCTGAAGATGAGGAAGCACAAGCTCCTGCATCTAAAGACTCCAAGAAAAAACAGAAATTGGGCTCAGGCTATGACAGAGCTCAAAAAAGACTTTGAAAATCAAATAATGGAGTTAGAAGAAAAACTGGGAAAAGAAATGAAAGAGATGCAGGAAAAACATGAAAATGAAGTCAGCAGCCTAGTCAAGGAAATCCAAAAAAATGCTGAAGAAAATAGCATGCTAAAAACCAGCTTAGGTCAAATGGATAAAACAGTTCAAAAAGGTCTTGAGGAGAAGAATGCTTTAAAAAGCAGAATTGGCCATATGGAAAAAGAGATAAGAAAGCTCTCTGAGGAAAACAAATCCTTCAGACAAAGAATAGAATTCAGGGAGATTGATGAATTTACGAGAAATCAGGACTCATTACTTCAAAACCAAAAAAATGAAAAATTAGAAGAAAATGTGAAACAGCTCATTGAAAGAACAACTGATATGGAAAACAGATTTAGGAAAGATAATTTAAAAATTATTGGAATACCTGAAAGTCATGATCAGGAAAAGAGCCTTGACATCATTTTCAAAGAAATACTACAGGAAAATTGCCCTGATATCCTAGAAGCAGAGGACAAAATAGAAATGGAGAGAATCCACTGATCCCCCCGAGAAAGAGATCCCAAAAAACCAACCCCTAGGAATATTATAGCCAAGTTCCAGAACTCCCAAGTCAAAGAGAAAATATTATAAGCAGCCAGAAGGACACAATTCAAATATTGTGGAGCTGCAGTCAGGATCACACAGGACTTAGCAGCAACTACATTAAAACCTCGTAGGGCTTGGAATACAATATACCGGAAGGCAAAAGAACTTGGAATGCAACTGAGAATCAACTACCCAGCAAAAATGAATGTCCTCTTCTAGGGAAAAAGATGGACTTTCAATGAATCAGGGGGATTTCAAATGTTCCTGTTGGAATGGCCAGAGCTGAACAGAAGGTTTGATCTTCAAATACAGGACTCAGGTGAAGCATAGAGATTGGAGAAGGGGAAAATATGAGGGACTTAATGATGATGAACTGCATGTATTCCTGCATAGAAAGATGACACTGATAATACTCATATGAACCTTCTCAGTTAACAGAGCAGGTAGAAGGAGCTTTTATAGTTGAAGCACAGGAGAAAGCTGAATTTGAAGATAAAATATGGTATAAAAATGGAGTCAGTAGAAAAAAAGGAAATGTAATGGGAGAAAGAAAAAGGAGAGGGGGGAATAGGCCAAGATATATCATATAATAAGACTTTTCTTTATTACAATGAGCTATTGCAATGATATGGAAAGGGGGAAGACAAGGGGGGTATAAGGGAATCTTTGCTCTCATCAGAGGTGACTAGGAGAGGAAACAGCATATATACTCAATGGGGTATAGGCATCTGGAGTAAGAAGGAGGGGGGGACAGGGGGAAGGGGGGGTGATGTGAGTGATGGAGGAGAGGATGGACCATGGAGGGGAGAGTGGTCAGATATAACACTCCTCTTGCAAGGAGCTGGGATTGAATGGCCCATCCAGGACCATAGGGCCAAGTGCATGCTGGGCCTAAGGGGTGGTAGGGGGGCTCGGGGCCTCTTGGCCCCAGGACCAGGGTTCTGTCTACTGTGCCACTCAGCTACCCTACAGCAGAGTCAAAGTGAAAGTAGAGAGAAAATACAGTACATGGTAGTGGAGAAATATGAAAGGAGGGAGTTGCGATTAGCAATGGCAATGGTGAAAAAATATGGAAGTAACTTTTGCAATGAACTTATCATAAAGAATGTGATCCACCCATGACAGAGTTGTTGGTGTTGGAACAAAGACTGAAGCACATTTCTTATTATTATCATTTTTGGGGGGTGCAGGGGTACAGGGCTGAGTGGCCTGCCTGGGGCCACATAGCAGGGTGATTGTTGGGTGTCTGAGACCGGATTTGGACCCGGGTGCTCCTGGCTCAAGGGTCAATGCTCTGTCCGCCACCAAGCCACCCCTACTATTATTACTATTTTATTTTATTTTGGGTCTTTTTTCTTTTTTCTTTTTGGTTTTTTCAGGGCAGTGGGGTTGGGGTGGCTTGCATGCCACACAGCTGGGTGACTGTTGGGTGTATGGGACTGGATATGGGCTCGGGTGTTCCTGGCTCCAGGGCTGGTGCTCTGTCCATTGCACCACCTGGCCATACCTACAATTATTACTATTTTTTTATTTTAATTGTTTTCTCTCCCCTTTATTGCTCAAGCGAGTCTATATTTTTTGGGGGGAGAGGGTATTTTGTTTACTCTTAAACAATAATATTTAATTAATGTATAAAAACATTATTTGTACAAAATGAGAATAAATATTAAATATTAAAAAAAGAAAGAAAGAAAGCAAAGTCATCAACAGGCATATCAAGGTAAAGACAATGAAAACTGTCAGGCTGGGTTTAGACTGTTTAGTATTCTGAACCTGACAAAGATGATAGACCACATGCAGAATCACAGAAATACAGAATCACATTAGGATGTATCTAGAACTGTACTGATTCTTACTTGATAAGCTTAATAATCAGTTTGTTTGTTTTTTTTAAAACTAGGTTTGATTACAGTCTACCAAATAGAAATAAAGGGTGAGATAAGGAGGGTAGCTTTTTTTATGAAGACACAATAATAGTAGAAGAGGTAATAGCTAATAGCTAAGAAGGACACAGAAAAACTAAAAAGTGGACATAGAGCTATATTATCATTTAGTATGATAATGGGTGTTCATAATGATGAACCTGAGAAACCAAGAAATAAATTAAATCATATTCATTATTCCTTATTTAAGAAGGCAGAAAATGGAAAACTATATATAATGTCAGAATTCTCAAATGTGATGAATTTTGCTGAATTTTTCCTCTTCCTATTTAAAAAAAAAAATCTGTAAGAATAGATGCCTCTCTGGAAAGAGTAGTAATGAAAGAAATTTAAGATTTATAAAAACTAAAAAAAAAAGTCAAGAAAATATATTTAAATTAAAAACAGAGAAATGGATAGTATATTTTAGAAGGAGTGACATTTAAAAATGACTAAAACCAAATACATTTTGGTTCACATAGAAGTAAATTTTAGCTAACTAAAGAATTCACTCATGAAGAAAACCTTATTCCCCATTAATGTTGAGTAAATGAAGTACCAGCATCTCATCCCTGTATAGCATTTTGAAAGTTCTGAACTTTCATGTGAATTGTAACATTTTAGCCTTCCTGACAACAGTGTGAATTACGTAGGGCAGGTATTTTTACTCCCACTTGGCAGCTGGAAAAACTGACCTACAGAAAAGATTAAATGATTTCCCTCAGTCCCAAGCAAGTCAATCTCCCTGTCTGAGGTCTGCTTTATCTCGAAAGCTACCATGGCTCCATCTCTCTCCCTACCCTACTTTTATGTCCAAAACTTCAATTTTCTCTGCCAGTGATGATCACATAGAAAAGGAGACCCAAA
Organism: Macrotis lagotis; assembly: GCF_037893015.1. Lineage (NCBI taxonomy): Eukaryota > Metazoa > Chordata > Mammalia > Peramelemorphia > Peramelidae > Macrotis > Macrotis lagotis. The sequence continues at coordinate 647,245,772 of NC_133658.1, forward strand.
TTTAAAGGTTCACATCTCAAAAGGGAAGGTGCCAATCTGCCCCATTGTTTAAAATAATTCTGTCATTCTACTATTGTCAAGATACCACATAATCTTCATCTTCTTATGTTGAGTAGACAACTTTTTTTCTCTGTCAGGTGTAATCTGTCTTCCCACCTCCAGGTAGCACTATACCTAAGCAAATCCTTAACAGGGATCTATTTTGTTCTTAATAATTTTCAAAAAGGGTGAATTCATAAACCAAATCACTCCCCTATACCAAGAGAAGCCAGATTTTACTTTTCTCAGTTTTGTCATTGGGTCTAAACTAAATCCATTCTGTGGCAATATGAAACCATATATACATTTTATCTTTCATTTTTCTCCATTTCTCATTTAATTCTTCCAATCAAGGTTGAAGAATTGTCCCATTTATTTCATAGCACATCAAACAACTGGAAGTACAGTGGAACCCTGGACCTAGTATCAGAGATAACCATGTTCAAACCTGGCCTCAGGCACTTGCTAGCTGAGTTACCTTGGGCAAGTCATTTAGCTTATTTTTGCCTCAGTTTCCTCAGTTATAAAATGGAGATAATGAGATTGTTGTAAAGATTAAATGAGATAATATGGTCCTAGCAAGGTGCTTGAAACATAAAAGGCACCATAATAATAATTATTGCCTCTTCTTCCCTTCCCTCCCCTTCCTTCCAATACAATCTCCTTCCCTTAATTTCATCCTTCCTCCCCAAAATATCATTATTCCCTTTTTTTCATCAAGTAGAAAATGGGGTATTAGAAGATCACATGCACTATCAATGCCCCCTTTACACTGAATATCTTTTTAAGAATGGGTTTAAAATGAAGAGAGAAAGGGACAACATTAAATTTAGCCTAGAAATATCAAATACAAAAAGTCAGTATGTAAAAGGAGGAGGCAGACTCTAGGGTCAACCTGATGATCAAGTAAAGATGAAAATTGCATGTAAAAGAGATAAAACAGAAATACTAAAAAATGTGAAGAAGTGATTATGGAGGAAAACTAGAAGTTTAAAGAGAGAGTAGAAAAAAGATCATGAGGCACAGAATGAAAGATAAACTGTTCTCCCCAGCAATGATTTAGTAAGCATGGTTGCCAGAAGAGAGCCTTAGAGAGCCCTGTTGTTATCTTTTCGAAAGAAAGGAAGGAAGGGAGGAAGGAAGGAAGGAAGGAAGGAAGGAAGGAAGGAAGGAAGGAAGGAAGGAAGGAAGGAAGGAAGGAAGGAAGGAAGGAAGGAAGGAAGGAAGGAAAACTTTGTTTCAACTAAGGCAGTAAGTGGAAGATGGGGATCTATAAAGGCATCATTGCAATTCAGTATAGCTTCCAATTTCAAGAAAATCTTTTCAAATGGGGACTTTTTTTTCTTGAATATCAATTATTAATTGAACACTGACAGCACAGTTGGTGGTGAACTAGACATAAAGAACAAGTTGTTTCCCACACAGAAGGAATGAGAATCAGTGAAGGAAACAAACCATCCAGAACCCCCTAGCAGGGAACCGGTGCTGAAGTCAATCCATGTTTCCTAGATCTATTAGGTAGCCTGGGAGGTTGACCTCTGGGAAATGGTGGGTCAACTGATCATTCATAACTATTAGCAATGGGTGCTACAATGCTTGGAAGCAACTCAACCTACCTTACTTAGCATTTTATTGCATTCATTCACTCACTCTGTTCATTCATTCATTCATTTATCTATTTGACATTTATTGACTATCTCATAGATACAAGCAAGGCATATTCTGGGGGCTGGAAATTCAAAAAATTCTATAGCAGCAGCAAGGCACTGGGAGTAAAGTATTAGCTTTAGAATCACTAGATCTAGCAATAAGTCCCTTTTCTGAAGCATAAGACCTGTTTGATGATAGGCAAATTACTTAAACCTTATTTGGCCTCAATTTCCTCATCTGTAAAATGAGGAGTTATATGGGATTACAGAGGCTAGGTAAAACATCCAGCTGTCATTCTGGGATCCTATGATTCTATATTATAGTTCCTTCTCTCATAAAGCTTAATTACATTATCACTGGGGGAATAGGGACATATAAATATATAACTATATACAATACAATGTGTGTTATATAGATCAAGTAAATGATGACTAGCTACTCTCTGATCTAGTGAGGATAGAAAGAGAGGACAACTAAAGAAGGATGAATTTAGGAAAATATAATAAAATAACAGATGTATATAGAGTTAAAGATAATAAACAGCCTCTATATAGCATAAGTTAAGAAGCATGAATTGGGTAAATGATGGAATTTTTCTAGGGATCCTTTGCCACAGAAAACATATCTAGTTATACAGGATGATTTAATACCAATCTGTTTGGAAGCAGGGTATAGATAAAGTCCCTTTGAACCCTAGAATTCTATCTTCACCATTCATCTACTTGGCAAAGGAGATTCTTGGCATATTGGAGATAAAAAGATTTAGTAAGAAATTCTGTATAAATCTATCATTTTCTACAAATTCTTACTTTGCCTTTTAAAGACAATGAATAAACCACCACTGTCCTTGAAATGCCTTTCTGACATGTTTTTTCAAGTGTTGGAACTTGAATCTGCTCCAAATTCCAAAACTATTTGGTTGAGAAAGGAGTTGGGAGGGCAAGGGAAAGCATTAACCAAGCGAACCATTTTAACATTTTAACAAATGCAATCATCAGAATGAAGTACACATTTGAATAATTCAATAAAAAAATTAGTCCAACAGATTTGTCAAATATGATGTTTTAAGTAAAGTAGAGAAATAACTCTATGTTATTAATCTAGAGAATTAGAAGTAAGTCTTTTCTAGCTTGGAATTCCCTTACCAATGGTTAAAGTCTTAGTAGAACATTTGGTAACAGAAGCTTCCTACAAAGAAAATAGAAAAGATTAGTTTCATAATCTCAACCCATTTCACTTTAGTGAAGTTATATATATGTTCATTTTTCTTCTCTCATTCTCTCTCTCTCTCTCTCTCTCTCTCTCTCTCTCTCTCTCCCTTTCCCTTTTCCTCCCTCTCCCTTTCTTCCATACCGTGTGTGTGTGTGTGTGTGTGTGTGTGTGTATGTCATCAATCTCCCCCCCCATCTAGTCTCCCTGCTCTACATTTTCTCTTGTTTATTAATTTTTTACCTACAATGAGACACCAAGAACTGAATGTAATTCTCCATAATGCAGTCTCATCAGAGCAGAGGGACAATAGGAGGACTATCAGAGCCTTTGTTCCAGACTCTAGGCCATTCTTAATGTAGCCTAAAATCTTATTAGCTCCTCTGGCTGCTGCATGTCATACTGCTGACTCATACTGAACTTGAAACTACACTAAAATCTTTAGAACCTTTACACATGAAATAATCTCATCCTATATTTGAGTATTTGATATTTTTTTTGGACTTACATTCAGAATTGTATATTTATTTCCTTTACATCTATTTCATTAGATTGGACTTGTGCTCTCTGTGGTGGAGTTTGAGTACCCAAATGGCAAATGTATGCTTGCTGAAAAGATTATCTTGCTGGAGATGTCACAAGAGAAGCCTTCACATGATGTATCAGAAGAATGGGTACAAGGACATTCTCAAGATCTCTCTCTAAGAAGTCTAAAATTGATTAGAAGACATGGGAGAACACTGGCACAGAACCACCCAGACTAGTGTGCCACCATAAAAGAAGGTACTGTACTTTATGAGCAAACCAGAATTATAGTACACAAGGGAAATGTGAGATATATAAATCCAGAGATATCTCCCTTCCAAATGTTCAAATGGATGGTACATGCCTGACTTTGTTTATTAATGTGATAGAACATTGCAAGCTCATAGTGGAATGATTAGCCACAATTGAACACACTGTACCTTGACATTGTGATATCATTGGTCCCCCAAGCAAAGGATGAACTGCAACATTAGATTACAGGTAGCTAAGTAGCACAGTGGACAAAGCAAGCCTGGGGTCAAGATGACCTGGATTCAAATCAGCTTCAGACATTACTAGCTGGGTGACCCTGGGCAAGTCACTTAACCCTGTTTACCTTAGATCCTCATCTGTAAATTGAGCTGGAGAAGGAAATGGCAAATCACTCTAGTATCTCTGCCAAGAAAAACCACAAATGGGGTCATGAAGAGCAGACACATCTGAACAACAAAGGCCTCCATCATAATTCAATTATAACTTAATACAGCACCCCCTCACTCAAATCCAGTTTATGAGCTTGTCATAGCATCACCCCTGATGACATGATCATCTTCAAGGATGAAAGAAAGACATCATCATAATCACATTGAGAGGTAATATAGTATACTCTAGAGATGACAAACACCATAAGTTAGCAGTCAACAACACTCCATGCCTCTTGAACCAAAGTAAAATGTCATTAGGAATTATTTCACAAATAAATAAAAATACAATTATTTTTTTTGCTGTGGTTGTTGATTAGTTATGTCTGAGTCTTCATAACTCTGTTTGGGGTATTCTTGGCAAAGATACTGATGTGATTTACTATTTTCTTTTCTACCTCAATTTACAGATGAGAAAACTGAGGCAAACAGTAAGGGTTTCAGGCCAAATTTGAACTCACACCATCTTGACTCTAGCCTAGCACTCTATCTTCTATACCACCTAGTTACCTTAAATATACAATAAAACATAAATAATGATAGTATATGGTTTTCTGTGACAATGCATGGTTATAGGGATTATAGATCAGTCACCTGGGTTTCTGAGTTTGATATCAGTTGATTGCAGGAAATAGAGAGCTGGCCTCAGAATTAAAGAAGACCTGAATTTAAAGCCAGTCCTACACATAAAAGCTATGTGTATTTCTTTCTTTTTTCTTTTTTTTTTTTTTAGTTTTTAGTTTTTGCAAGGCAATGGGGTTAAGTGGATTGCCCAAGGTCACACAGCTAGGTAATTATTAAGTGTCTGAGGACGGATTTGAACTCAGGTACCCCTGACTCCAGAGCCAGTGTTCTATCCACTGTGCCACCTAGCCGCCCCTAGCTATGTGTAGTCTTAATTAAGTCACTTCACTTCCTAGTAACCCAGGAAACTGAAGAAAGGTCAACATTTCAGAATACTTCAAAAGGACCAATTCGTTGTTTTGATCCATAAGACAAAGAAAATAGAAATAGATGAAAATTTTTAATTCAAAGTAAAATTAGGGCAGCTAGGTGACAGAATGGAGAGAGTACTGAGCCTAATGTCAGGAAGACTCATCTTCCAAATCGGGTCTCAGACCCATACTAGCTGTTTGACCCTGACCAAGTCATTTAACCCTTATTGCTTCAGTTTTCTCATTGGCAAAATGAGCTAGAGAAGAAAATGGCAAACCACTCCTGTATCTTTGCTAAAAAAAACCCCAAATGGGGCTTAAACACAACTGAAACAACTGAACAATAAAATTAGAATATCTGCTTGTAACTATATGCATATAAAGTACATTGGCAAAGATAGGAGAAATTATTAATCAATTATTGTAAAATTACTTTTAAAACTTACAACAATAGATGTACCTGGTCTTTTTTTTTTTTGGTTAAGTTATGGGAAAGGTGTAGATCTATTTTGGGAGGGGCAATTCCTCCCTAGGACCTCCTTAGCCTGATAAAATCACAAGTCTGATTTTAAAAGATGCCATTAGAAACGCAATTTAAGCCCACACTTATCAAGCATTGACTAGGATCTGAGATCATTGTTCTCTGAGCTGTTAATATAAAGGAAATCAAGAAGTCATCATTTCTGGAGCAAGAGACTGTCCAAAGTTAACATTAACCTGATATCCATCAGCAAGCCAGCCAGTGGGAGACCTATGCTAAACCTGGGAGATGCTAATTAGAGGCAGTTGTGAGTAGAGAGCCAGCCCTGGAGTCAGAGAGACCAAGTTCAAGGACTATTCTTGATTCTTAGTAACTATGGAATCATGGACTAGTCCACTGACTTCTCACTGACCCCAGGCCACTAAGACTATAAATCATAGAAGAGGTGCTGATGCAGTTGAGCAAAGTACCTGATACACAGTATATGTTTTATAATAAATGCTTCCTGATTTGATAAATGCTCATCCATATGATCAGCCTTGGTGGAGGGAGTCTCCACACTGGGATTTACCCACAGGAGTGAACCAGCCAACCTGCTTCAGGGGTCAGTCAATTACCACCTATGGCTCAAAACTAGTTCTCTGTCTGTTTTTGTATGGCCCCTCAAGTTAAGAATGGTTTTTGCATTTTAAAATACAGTTTTATTGTTGTTGGGATTTTTAAATGTAAAAACCATTCTTAGCTCACAGGCTTTACAAAAACAGGTGGCTGGCTGGATTTATTCATAGTTTGCCAACCCCTGGTCTAGACCAACAACAAAGGATGCTCAGTAAATATTTATTGCTTAAATTCTTACCCAGTACCCTATACTCAGATACAAACTAGCTTACTCATTTGCCCATCTCTCCTTCTGGTCTCACACAGGACATAGAGATATGCAAAGGATTTGGGAGGATTATCCAATCCAATCTCCTCATTTTACAGATGAAAACATGTGATATGTTCAGTGTCATAAAGAAAGTAGCAAATATATGAATGGGGATCTTGTATTATTCCTCCAGAAACAGTTGATTTCTAGACTCTGGATCACCCAGGACTAGTGACCTCTGGATTGAGATATTTTTGCAGATGGTCATAGTGAAGGATGTCCTGCAATATACAATGTCCCTCTGGCTGCTTGGTAGGGGACAATCTCCCTATTGGCCATATGGTATGGGGAAACTAATAATCACCTCTTGCAAGAAATTCCTTCAGCTAGGGGCAGCTAGGTGGTGTAGTGGATAGAGCACCAGCCCTGGAGTCAGGAGGACCTGAGTTCAAATCCAGCCTCAGACACTTAATAATTACCTAGCTGTGTGACCTTGGGCAAGCCACTTAACCCCATTACCTTAAACAAAAATTTAAAAAAAAGAAACTCCTTCAGGTTTACTATGCATCCTGTGTGAGTAGAACCACTATTCTAGGGTTGGTTATGTTCCTTTGCATAGACCATTGTCTGCACTGATCGATCACTTTACTGGAAACTTTGAATCAGAAACCTGGCCTAGAGGTCTTCGGATCCATCCCTCTTCTTTCAGGAAGGATCAGATCAAAACCATCAGCTAACCTTAGCAAATTTCACAACTCTCCTTTTTCTCAATTTCCTTTTCTAATATCAAACAATTCTCATAGTGTTGTCATTGTTGTTCAGTTGTTTCAGTCAAATCTGACTGTTCATGACCCCCTTTGGGTTTTCTCAGCAAAGATACTGGAGTAGTTTGTCATTTCATTCTCCAGTTCATTTTAGAGATGAGGAAATTGAGGCAAACAGGGTTAAGTGACTTTCCCAAGGTCACACAGTTGTCTGAGGCCAGCTTTGAACTCACAAAGATGAGTCTTCCTTACTTCCAGGCCTGGCACTCTATCCATTGTGCCACCTTGTTGCCCAGTCACATAGTAGGGAGAGTCTCACATGTGACCCAAATCCCAGGAAAGAGAAAATCCTTAGTTACTTCCTTTACTCAGAGTCCTCCAAACACCTGCTATTAGTAAACTCATCTTCATCTTTCTCCAAATTGGCTATCAAGTTGGCTCAAACACTTCTGGGAATTTACCCATCTTTGGCCAACTCCGCCAGGGGGAGCAAAAACACCAGTTGATTTTAAAAAAATAGCAATTGCCCTCAGAGTCTAGACCCCAGGCATTTTTTACCCCCCCCCCCAAAAAAAATGGAAGGTGTTATATAGCTCAGATACAAAAACATTACAAATGCCTGTTGGAGCAAAGGAAAAGGTAGCGAAGGAGAAATAGGAGAAATTCTGTGGTTGTTATGACTACAAGGCAAGGTATGACTACCTGAATAGGGGTTTTGGAAATCTTTAGTGGGAAAAAAAGTGAGCCAGAAATGTTTAGTCTATTGAGGAAGCACACAAAAAAAAAGGACAGGCAAATACATCTTGGCTCCCTAGCCAATGGTACATGGATACGTTCCTCTGCTGCAGGGTTGGTCAGTTATCATAGAATATACTCAGGATGGGGGAGGAGAGTGAGCCAGGAGTGGTATTGCAGGATAAACACAAATATCAATTGCAAATTTAGGATCCCAAATGTCTCTTCTTGCTGCAGTTGTACTTGAAATGCTGAACCATCATTCATTTTTAAATTACCCTTCTTATGTTGAGGATCTCTAACCTGCTGCTATCTAGCTCTTTGGGGGAACTGAATCCTTAAATAACAACCACTAATTTATTATTAGCAGTGGTAATAAATAGGAGATGGGAAAAAACTCTAAAATATCAGGGAGGGTGGGAAGATAAAAAGGGGAAGGGATATAGAGAAATGTTAAGGTTTGCTATAAGGCATAATTCTAAGCATGCAAAAACTGGTCTCTCTGAGCCTTCCTATGTACTATGAGCATCTGTGTGTGCTTGGTTGGTTTTTTGAATTTGTTTTGTTGTGTGAGTGTGTGTGTGTGTGTGTGTGTGTGCGTGTGTGTGTTTCCCTTAAGCAATCTGAATAGTTTACACTTAACACAATAATCTAGCACCTCTCTCTCAATTTTCAATTAATCGATAGTATTTTTAAAAAGAAACAAATAGGGGCATTTGTAATAGTATTTCCCTTAATTGCATATTTTTCAAACATAAGACTATTAGAGTAGCAAGCCTATGAAAGAGGTCATTCAATTCTCCTCTGAGGTCCCCCTTCATGCTGAAAGGGCCTCTCTCATCAGACTCAATAGCATCTCTTAGCTGCCTGAGAAAAAGCACTGAAAAAAAAAGAAAAAAAAAAAGAAAAGGAACCTATTTTCCAGATCAAAGTAATCCCTACTCCATTGCCATGACTCCAGACGTCTCTTTCTTCTTTTCATTGACCAGACAAGGTTCTTCTCGGCTCCCTGCTTCATTTTTTTTTTTGCTTGAATTTGTTTCCTCGTTGGGAAAAGTGGTCATTAAAGTATTAGTTTAGGTTGATTGGTTCTTCAGGGACGAAGGAGGCTTCTGGCGCATTGTTATCTCTGACATGATCTCCAAACACAAGCCTGTGACATTATACAATATTGAAATAATAACTCGAGGCTGCCGGCTTCCCCTTTGAAATCCAAGCAGGGTGCTGGGGATATGATCTTGCCTGGCCTGCTGGGGCACTTCTTATCATTTCTATATGAGCCTCAAGGTCTCTGGTCAAATCCCCAGGCACTGGGTGGGGTCTTACCCACTTGGTGTGACCTGCCTGCCCCTGACTCAAACCTGAATTTCCCCAAGACTTGGAGGCTGGTGGAGCCCCTCCCTCCATTTAGGCCAGCCATTGGCGCATTCAGGGGTAAGGATCATCCAAGGAGGAGGTTAGCTTTGATGTTTCCAAGGCAGGAAATCACTTGGGTGTCTCTCCCAGGGCCCGCTTGGCAGCAGGTAAAGGTTGTGACAGCTGGTGGGAGGGTTGCTGGGGATGTAGTCACTCACCCATAGCAAGGAAACTAGTTCATGAGACTTGCACCATCCTTTCAAGCTAAGTTTAGCCCTAGAGTTTGATAGAAAGAGAGGGTGCAGAAGAGGGGAAACAGGGGGTCAGACGGAATGGGATATGGATCCTGGAAAGAGGAGAATTCAAAACCTTTGGGCAATATGGAGAGTGATTCACTTGGAGAAATGTTACTCAGGAAAGATTTCTGAGTGAGACTGAATATATATGCTTTGTATGGCATAATAGAGAAAAGTATTTGGGATCAGAAACATGGTGCATGATAAAAAATAGCATCTAACCCTCCAAGTTATAGTAAGAATAAAATGAGATTTGCAAAAAACTTTGCAAATTTTAGTGTTAAATAATGAGTTATTATTATTAGCAAAAAGAAGGTAAGGAGGCTTTCATTCATTCAACAACAACTCATATATTTGTAGCACATTAAGGTTTATAAATAAAATCACTCTCCTCAAAATATCCCTGTGAGGTAAGTAGTGCAGAAATTGCTCATTCTACAGATGAGGTAACTGAGCTCAGAGAGATATAGAGACTTGGCCAGAATCACATAGTCTATAATGTCAGAGCTGAAACTTGAATCCAGGTCTTCTAAGACTAGAGTTCTTTCCACAATCTGATATACTGTGTGTTGATGGAATGATTAATATTGGCTCCAAGGCTTGGTAATAGATACAAAAATGAAGAAGACACAATCTTGGATAAGCTTTCTGGGCAACTTGGTGGTGTAGTGAATAGAGCACTGGCCTTGGAGTCAGGAAGACAGGAGTTCAAATCCAGTCTCAGACACTTGCCTGTGTGATCTTGGACAAGTCACTTAACTCTGATTGCCTTACATCCAGGTTCATCTTCTGTCATCCTGATTTAGCACAGCATTCCCCTCACTCAAATCCAATTCATGTAGTTGTTATGGTAGCATCTCCCCTGATGTCATGGTCTCTGAAGGACAAATATTATTTCTATATATACATGTATATGCATCCTATCATCCAAGGAAGAATATAGTAGATGTCAGACAGAAGTACAAACATTCTGCTTTCAGGAAAGAAAAATGACTTCTGTTGAGGTGGGAGAGGGAAGGAAGAAGGAAAAAAAGGAAAATTTTGTGGAGCATTTAACTCAAATTGGGCAGCCTTGAGCTGAGTATGAACTCAAAAAAATAGAAACTTCAAGTTCATTCCAGGTAGAGGGGAAAGCATGGGCAAAGGTATAGGAAAAAAGTATAAAAAGTACTATTCATTTTTGGGGAATGGTGAGTAGTCCCATTTGACTGGATCATTAGTGATATTTGGTGTCATGGGAAAGGGACCAGTGACAAGAGAGGTTAAAGATGCAAATGAAAGGGTCTAGGGGCGGCTAGGTGGCACAGTAGATAAGAGCAGTGGCCCTGGAGTCAGGAGTACCTGAGTTCAAATCCGGCCTCAGACACTTAATAATTACCTAGCTGTTTGGCCTTAGGCAAGCCACTTAACCCCATTGACTTGCAAAAACTGAAAAACAAATAAACTAAAGAAATGAAAGGATCTAATTTACAATGCAAAATCCCAGAAAAGGCTGGTTGACAAAAGACAAGGGGGCACATATGGAAGAGCTATCCTAGAGAAAGCAGAGGAACATCTCCTCCCCCAAGATGGGAGAAGAGGGTGCCAAAGAAGACATTCTGAAATGGAATAGGGAGAATTACATGTGTTTATATCAGATGGTCCCTAATATATTAGATAATTATCTTCTCAGAAAAGTAGGAGGTAAAGTCATTTGTTGAGTGTGATGAGTGGGAGTGGGAATGGGGGTTTGAACAGGGCAAAGAAGGTTTGGAATTGCTGCTGTGAGAAATGCAATAAGAACTCTGCAAGGGGTAAACACAATGACCAGATAGTAGCAGCAACTAATCGGCTGAGACGGGAACATAGCATTTTAAGATTGGCATCCTGAATCCCTCTGTTCTTCTCAGATCAAAATACAGTGGGTTCTTGGGCAGGGAGCTCCTCACTACTCTGAAAAACTCCAGAATAAACCAAAAGCAAACTATGGGGGTCACATGTCAAGAGAGACTGTGAGTTTTCATTATTGTATATCAGGAAAAGGTTTTTTAGGCAGCAAAACAGATAATTACAAAAGATGCCCATGAGGAGAAAGGATGACAAAAACACATCTGAGAGATAATAGCAGAGCTTCTTGCCAGGATTTTGATATTTCTCTACTTTTTCCAGCAGAAGCTCAATATTCCTATCAGTCTCAATGGGCCTGGAACTATTAGACTGAGGTTATATCTTCCCCAGTGTCATAGACAGACATTCAAGGATATTTGCTGGAAAGCACAGACATCCTGCTGTCTGACACCTCCCAGTTCAGGGCTTCTGAAGCCACCTGTGCCACTTTAGACTTTTCAAATATTCTCAGTCCCTTCACTTCTGATTTTACCTTTGCAGGTTAACAATGGATAGCTCCAATGTGCTTGACCTTTTGGGAATATACTTGAGTTCTGAAGACAGACAGTGATCTTTAATCACAACTATTATCAGAGTATGATCTAGATAAAGAGAGTTGCACTACCCTTGAACGCGGCCACCTGCCCATTTGCACAGGAAGGGAGTAACGGTTTAGACCAGGTGAGTAATGAAGATTTCATTTATTTTACTACCTGGGGTACTAGGGCTTGTAAAAAAGAATACCCCTTTGTTGGCACAAGTTTATACTTATTTCTAAGGTCATGGACACAGGCAATACACCACAAGGAAAAGCTAGAGAGGTAGTGGATTGAAAGTCAGACTAGAAATTAGCAAGATTTTGGTTCAAGTACAGGCTAAATGATCCTGAACCCTGGGCCAGTCACATGAACCCTTAGTAGCCTAGAAAATACTACCCATCTACATTGGTAGGGTGGTCTCCTAATCTGGGAGTTCCCTATATGAATGAAATAATAGATCCAAACTTCCTCTCTAGGGGCAGAAAAACCTCAATTATCTTTTGCTGACTATAGAGAGAATGGAAATATGGATTATCCCCTAAATGCTGATCATTCCAAAACATTTGATGTTGGAATTTATGGTACTGGGGATAAGGATGACTATCTCCTAATTATGCTTTGAGGTGATTTCAAAATTTGGTTCATATTCTCTCTCCTCCTTCCCCCACCCTCACTTAATGGAAGGCCCATCTGGAATTTTAAAATGATAAAAGAAAGTCCCGACAGTTTCGGTTTCCTGCTCTAACATTCTATGGTTCTATAATTATTTTTGAGATTGTGATGAGAATGGGTGAAATGAGGGAAGGAAAGAACATGTGAAGAGGGAACAGGGAAGAAAGATACAATTGAAGATTGTAGAAAGAATAGGAACTAGATATACTCTATAACCATTAATCGATTATTTTCATTCACTTCAGCCTATCTCTGTTTGTTTTCTATTTGTAGTCCATTTTTTTTTCTTATATCAGTCCTAGGGAACATCCCAAGATGGGCCTAATAAATCTAATGAGATAATCATGGGATTTCAAGAAAAATTTTAGTCTTATAATACTATTCAGTAAAAGGTTTTATCAATGCTGAAATGTTCTACTCACTCACTCTTTATCACACATTCATGCTAACTAAAATAATTCAAATGGTCCCAACATTCTGGTGTGGGTAATGAGCACAAGGCTGTGTGACTGTTTATTAACTCCCCTCCCGTTCTTCTCAGATTGCCATTCCACAGAATAACCTATAATGGGATGTAAACTGGAGAGGAAGCATGGCAAAATGGAAAAGAAGACCTGGTTTCAAAATTAACCTATTATTCAGGGAACACTTGCTTCTGGAAATAGCATGAGAGTCTATTCTTATGCCTCTACTCTCAAACATGGTAGCTAATTGGACCAAAACCCCACACACAAACCCCTCTTTATACACCTTCCCACCTTTATGCACTTCTTCCACTTCCTATCTTCAATTTTCACTATGTGGGATTCTACTAGAATATAAGATCCTTGAGGGCACAAATAGTTTCTTATTTTCTCTTCCCTTTCTCCTTTCCCTCCCACCCTTCTCTCTTCTCTTCTCTTCTCTTCTCTTCTTCTTCTCTTCTCTTCTCTTCTCTTCTCTTCTCTTCTCTTCTCTTCTCTTCTCTCTCTCTCTGTATATATATATATATATATATATATATATACACATATATATATTCATATATATGTGTGTGTGTGTCTCTCTCTGTGTCTGTGTCTCTCTCTCTGGTGTGTGTGTGTGTGTGTGTGTGTGTGTGTATTTATGTCTCTTTTTCTTTCTCTAGCATCTAATATAACATCTTAGGCATAGTAGGATTTCAATAATGTTTGTTGATTGAATTTCAAAACTGAATTTGCCTCTTTGCAGTGTCTCTCCATGGTTACTAGATTCTGCTCACTAGGTCCCAGAAAAACAATTCTAATCTCTATTCCATGCGAAAATCCTTCAGATACTTAAAGAAGACTAGCATTCCCCCATCCTCAGTTCTTTTCTTCTCCATATGAAATGTCACCAGGTCCTTCAAATCATGCCCAAAGATTTAAGTGACTTATTCAACATCACACTGTGACAACTGAAGCCAAAATATGAACTAGTAGTGTGCTGGTAAATATTTCACAACTGGCTCTCCAGGAATATACACTTTTAAGACTATATTATTATCTGTACTATTAACATTTTTCCATCACTTCCTTAAATCTAGACTACCAACAAATCAATAAATTAAACCCTGATTTGTAGCATTTCAAGATGTAAATGCTTATTCTGAAATTTTAACTGGTTCTCCTGAGTCAGTTGGAGCTGGTTTCAGCATACCCCTGAGTCAGAATCTAAATCCATAAATTCTGACTCTTAATCCAGTGTTACCTCTCTCTCTTTACACTATGCCATGAAGTCATTCCACAATTCTTCTTAGCAACGATTCATCTCTGACATTCTCATCTCCCTCCACTGAGAATCTGACCCAGATGACCAGAGGCTCTCTCCCATTCAGCCTAACCATTTCTTATCAGGACTATGATTGTTGATATGTATTGACTCAGATTCTGGCACTTGACTATGCTTGTCCCTCACAGTTCTTACCCCTCCAATCTCCCTGTCTTTCCTGAACTTGTTCAGTACTCTAAGAAATAAGGACAATTTTGGATCCCCCTTGTGGGTAGCTTAAGGACCCCATCCTAGCTGCCATTATTGCTACACCAGGTGATTTCATTAATTGTTATGGTGGGTCCCCCTCAGCCAGGTCTCAGATTCCTCCTAATAGTATTTAGGGACTAATTAACATGACTCCCTCTAATACTTTAAGTTAAAACAATGGGTGCAAGTAAGTCTTGATTTGATTAAGGGATTCTGGGACCCTGAGCCCCATCAAAAAAAAAGATAAGGCAATTTCATGCTATTAGTGAATACTAAGACAAAGTACAATTATAGTGCTAGAAAATTTAGAGTTAGGAAGGATATCAGAACAAAAAAGGCAGAGCTATATGTTGAAAAGTGAAGAGGAAAGCAGAGTGAGAGGCCCTGAATTTGAATCCCGCTAAGCTATTGATTATTTGAAAGAATTTAGGCAAACCACTTAATCTATCTGGGACTTCAATTCCTGAAGCAGATTGGGTTTAGTGATCTCTAAGGTCTCTTTTCAGTTCTTAAGCTTATGACATAATGGATCCACTTGTGGAAGCCAGTTTAATCCTTCTCATTTACAGATAGAAGAAGCTAAAACAAAAGAATAAATCAAGAACAGTTTGTTTTATAATGGAGGATAATCTAAGTAAGAATACCATAGACTATAAATCATCATTTCTGATATTGAGAACTAAATTACTTGAGTTTTATAGCACAAGGCTTTTATATCAATCACCACTGATCTGCTTTTTTCCAAGAACTTCATCCCAGCATAATCAGTGTTACAGGAAAAGAAGAGCAGAAGGAAGTGCAGTGGCGTAAAGAAACAGTACAATTATTCCCAGTGCCCTAATGCACTTTATCAGATGATTAGTAATAGAAGTAAATAGCCACAATCCAACCTCAGACTCAGTCTGAACTGTCCAAAGGCTTGTCCCTGGGAAACTGTTCTACTATGAAATATATTTTCATGGGAGGATCTTTTTTCTTTTCTTTTCTAATTACCACACTCATCCCAATCCCACTCCTAGAAAGACTTTCAAAGAGAAGTCTATCTCCTCTTCAGTGATTAAGTGGTTCAATAGTAATCAAAGGGGACTCTAGGTTACTGACTCAGATACTACCATGCTTGTTAAAAGAATGGAATGCCAGTGACAGATATCTCAAAGTTTCTATGGGATCGATTATCTGACCTTAGCTGTACCCAGAGAAGCTAGGTGGCACAGTGGATAGAGTACTCAGATGCTTCCTAATTCTGTGACCCTGGTTAAGTCACTTAACCCTATTTGCCTCAGTTTCCCATCTGTAAAATGAACTAGAGAAGGAAATGGGAAACCAATCCAGTATCTTTGACAAATCAACAGCAAATAAGGTCACCAAGAGTTGGACATGACTGAAATAACTAAACAATTATAACAAGTTGTTCTCTACTGCTTCAGTTCCTCAAAGAGTTTCAAGATTTAGCAATCTTATTGCTAGGTTCAATTTAAGAGATGAAATGGAGTCTAAACTCCTTGGTCCTTCTTAAGAGACTTTATCCCAAACTAAAGATTCATATTAGCCAATCATGATAGGAAGGGAAAGAATGATAAAATGAAACAAACCCATCAGTAACAGACTCAGGGGAGAAGTTGTGGAATCTATTTCTTTGGGGATCTATAAATAGAAGATTAAGATTCATCTCCTGTGGCTAATTCAAGGTATAGAACTGCCACACTATTTTTATACATTAATCTATTCATTTTACTCCTCTAATCAAATATCTCCAGTGGTTTTCTATTGTCTACCAAATAAAGTTCAAATTTTGTAGTCTGACATTTGAAGGAGTGAAGAAGAAAGGATAGAAAAGAAAGAAGAAGGAAGTGGAGAGAGGGAGGGATAGAGGGAGGGAGAGATGGCATGAGAAAAGGAATGGAGGAATTGAAAGAAAGGAGAGAATGGAAAGGAGGGAAGAAGGAAGGAAGGAAAGTAACTACATATCTCAGGATTCATGACTGGGCCTATGTCTACATGACTGAAATAAAGGGCTGAGACAACTATCCAAAAAGTCTGGTCTTTATTGAATGATCAGAGTGATGCAATGGAGGAAAAAAGAACACTGACTTTAGACCCAGCTCTTCCACAAATTAACTTGGTAGCCTTGGAAAAGTCTCTTAATTACTTTGTCTCAGTTTCATAATTGGTAGAATAAAGAGAATCATATACCTCACATGATTCTTGCTATAATAAGAGATGTGAAAGTAGCTGAAAATTTAAAATACTCCTCCTCTGCTACTCTACTCAGACCCTCAGTGATGTCTCATGGCATGTAGGTGCCTCCAGTGCTCTGACTGCCAAGTTGGACAGGTCTCCTCTGTGCCCAGTGAGAGATTCTGGCGTGGTCTATAGACAACACTACTGTTTTATAAATCACAATAAGGTTGGAGACTCCCAAATGATGGTTTTCTTAACTGCCCTCTCCTGAGGACTTAGAAAGAAGCAATTAGTTATAATGGATTGAGAGCTGACCTTAGAGCCAGGAAGTTCTATGTTTCAGATCCTGTCCCCTGACATCTGTGAACCTCTTAGCACCCTACCAACACCAAACACCCAACTTCCATGTCTATGTAAATTGCTGAGAAGATCTCATTCTTCAGTGGTAGTAAACATTGGTCCCTGGGAAGTCTTAGTATCCCAAATCCAAATCTGGAAGGGATCTAAGAGATATCAACCCCCTCATTTTATAGATGAAGAAACTGAGACTAAGGAAGTTCAATGACAAAGTCACCCAAGGAGTAAGTAGCAGTGGATTTGAGCCTAGATTCCCTGACTGCAAAGTCAGTACTCTGGATCAGAGGCATGCCCATGCCCACAATCCACTTGGGAGAAGCCTGAATCAGATCAAAATGAAACTGGGAATATTTAATACAATAAAGAAAAATACAATAGAACATAGCTAATGTTAACATATGGCTTTCTAAGTTAATATGTGGTCTATACGGATCTTTATATAAGTTTTAGTGGCCCCTTGACACTTTTATAAATCACAATAAATATCACATTTTCTTTTAAGGCAAAGAAAAATTATAATCTGCATCCCTGAAGAGATAGCAACCAATGACAAAATCTCAGATTTTTAAGAGTCTTATTAAAGTTAACCTCTTCTCTTCCATCTCACAGTCTTAGATTTGAAGGCAGTTTATTAGTTTTATAAGCATTTTTATATCTTTAATCTTATTTTAATCATGCCTACTTTACTTTTCATAGCTAGATCCTGAAACACATTTCAACCATGCATTTATCAACTGTAATATCACTGAAAAGAGAGTTTCAGTGGTTTCAGACATATGTGATCTTCATAATTCCATTGAGGATTTTCTTGGAGATACTGGAGTGGTTTACCACTTCCTTTGCAAACTCATTTTACAGATGAGAAACTGAGGCAAAGAAGGTTAAATGACTTGCCCAGTGTCATACAGCTAGTAAGTGTCTGAGGTTGGATTCGAATTAAGGGAGATGAGTCTTCCTGACTCCAGGGCTCGCATTCTATCCACTGTACCATCCAGCTGCCCCTGCAAAACCATACAGATGAATAAAAGTAATTTATCTTGCCCAATTTTCCTTCAGGATTTTGATAAAACTTTTTAAATAACTTTTTTAAATCTTTTTTTACCAATAAATCACCACTTTGGTTTATCTCATCCCATCATCATACTTCTCTTGCCACAAAGTCCATCATGCTGGAATAAGGAAGGATGTCTTACCATGTCAAAATCAATTAGAAGAAAGATCCCAGCAATGAAATTTCAGAGTCTCCTTGGTGTCCTTCACTGACCTGAAATGAAATGAGTCTACAGTATTTAGTGGATTCCACATCTACTAATATTTTTTCTTCATATAACCTTCATGGTATTTGGATAAGAGAGGAAATGTTCATTGTCAGTTAGTTCACAGTACAGCAATTAAAAGGAACTGAAGACACTTGCTCAGGTGTGCTTTAACCATCTTGTGATTGGCAGTATCTACAAATCAGGGCTTGATTTATTATTTCATTACTTGTGTAGACTTAGGACAGTGTTAGTAATGCAGATTAAAATTAAAAGTGTGTGTATCTAGAAAAAGTCCTTAACAGAGCTTGCATGTAGACCAAAGCAAATTGTTTTCACTTTATCTTTTTTTTTTTGTAGGGTCTGTTTTTTCTTTCACAACATGACTAATATGGGAATATGTTTTACATGATTGCAGATATTTAATCTATTTAAAATTCTTACCTTTTTAGGGAGAGGGAGAGGAAGAAGAAAGGGAAGAAATTTTGAACTCAAAAAAATTTTTAAATGAATGTTAAAAATTCTCTTTACATTTAATTGGAAAAAATTAAAATGCTACTAAAAGAAGAAACCAAAAAACACATGTGCATACAGTTCTCCCCTCTTCCCCAGGAAATTCTTTTTTTGTGAGGCAATCAGGACTAAGTGACTTGCCCAGGGTCGTTCAGCTAGTAGGTGTCCAGTATCTGAGACCAAATTTGAATTCATTTACCTGCACATCCCAGTTTTGCTCATTGATATTGCTTAAGTTCAGCAAAAGTACAATAGAACATTCATGTAATAAAGTCATCACCAGACTGGATACCTGATAACTGTAAAGTAATAGTAGTAATGATAATAATAATAAAAAAAAACTAAAATTTACATTGTGTTTTAAGGTCTATAAAGAACTTTACATCTATTATCCTATTTAAACTCTATGTCAATCCTAATCCAGATGGAAATGTTTCAAGATCCCCAACTTCTTATAAGTAATTAGGGGTCAGATTAGGGGAAATGCAGGCAAGTGGATATTTTAACTATTGTTATCAGAGAGTTCTGTAGCTAATGAGTTAATTAGTTCCCTCTCCCTTGTCCTACCCATCTACCTTTAAGCAAGATCATATCTACAACATCCTCTTACATCCTCTTTTTCTCACAGAAAAATTGAAGAGAAGGGAATCTTAGTCTTTTAGCCTCAATTAGTCCCTGTGTTATAATTTTGCAAATAAGAAAATGAGGCTTAAAGAATGTGACTTGTCTGCAACATATTTAGAGAGAAGGTAGGAATTTAGGTGGCACATTGGATCTAGTGTCAGTCCTGGAGTCAGGAAGACTCATTTCTGTGAGTTCAAATCTGACCTCAGACACTTACTAGCTGTGTGACCCTAGGTGACTCACTTGACCTCATTGCCTCATTTTCCTCATCTGTAAAGTGAAGAAAACTGGAGAAAGAGTTGGAGAAAGAAATGACAAGCTACTCCTGTGGTTTTGCCAAGAAATCCCTAAGTCAGGTCACAAAGAGTCTGGCATGAGTGAAAAATGAAAGAACAATGGTATTTGAATCCAGATCTTCTATTCTTCTAGATTTCTGTGTTTTCCATCACACAACACTAGATTTTTCAAGTTAAAGGCAAGATTCTCCTAGAGAACAACTGGGCTTTTGCCCTGGGGTTAGGAAGGGAGGGTGATGCTAATTGCCTCCAGTCTTGGAAACTGCTTAGTGACTTGGCATCATAGGGCTTTACCCATCATGCTTTATGGAAACAAACTAACCCTGTGTAGCTCCTATTTAGTGGTGGGGATTTTCAGGTAAATATTGAATTGTCTCTGCTTTGTGGAGAATGTGAAGGTTGTCATGGCAACAGGTTGGCAAGTGTAACTAATAGAATTTATCCCATATGCCAACAGCACTCATATCTACAATCTACATGCAGATCTGGGGGACTAATCTGTTCACCCAAATATTTGGATGGGAGCTTTTCATTCCCTAGGAGTCCTAATCTTGAACATTTAAATCAAGTGATAATTTGGGTGATTGGGTCAGCTCCCATACAACTCATACTTTCAAACAATGAACTGATTATGGATGAAATGGAACACCTATTTCAAGAAACAAGCATAGGCTATGTCTATTTGGGGGGAAAAATCTATCCAGTTAGCCATTTAACTCATTGCAGAGAACAAACAAGGTACCTTCAGAATGGAGGGTTTTGCCCAAATTATCTAGGTAATTATTACTGATCTCCATTTTCTCATTTCACAAATAAACAGAATCTACATGGTTTATATCTCTACCTCCCTCCCTTGCAATATATTTTCCGATTGTTAGAAAGAAGCAGAAGTGGTCCGCATAGATAGAAGTCCAGTCTTTGGGATAGAAAGACCTGGGTTCAAGTCCTGTCTGTGACACACACCAGCTGTGAGGACCATGGGAAAATCACTTAACCTCTCAATGCCTCAGGTAATCCTTTGAGACTAAGTAAATTACAGATGAGATGGTGATTTGCATCAGGGAATGGACTTTTACACAGGGAGTTTTTCACAAGAGTAAAATCAAGATATAAAAATATCAACATGAAAAAAGATAATTTATTACAGTTCTCTTCATTAAGTTGAATGTTTCAAAAATAGGGATATTTCAACTTCTTTTGTGAAATTGTTCTTCCTTCTGATTACTGTCACTATTAGGAAGTGCTCAGGCGTACCACACTCCAAAGATCACAGTGAATGAGCAATAGGACACCTGGGTTCTTGTGCAGGTTCCAAGATGAAAAAGAGGAAAGGATTTAAATCAATCAGATGTGGTGAACCAGGAAGGGTGTACTCATGGAAATCTAAAGGCAATGGGGACAAGAAACAGCTAGCTCTTTGGGGGTACTTTGGTGGGAGTCAAAAAAAAGAGGGCTAGGAAATGAGCTCTTTTTTTTAATCAAAGTCTTAGAAGATAATCCATAAGGAACTTTGAACTCTGAGGGGAAAAAAAGATACTATAGAAATACATGGCATTCCTATTTTTAGACTAGACATCTCTTTTTATCATCATTTCCTCCTATCATTCCTATTTATAGTCACTGGTTTTTTTTTTTAAATCTCTTTCCCACATCTCCTCATTTCATTCAGGAATTGTACCAATAGACTATTCAGAGAAGGAAATATAACTCTGGAAGTCTATTCTATAGCTGGGATAACAGGGATTCTAAGGGTAAGATATTCTGACCCTGAGGGGAACTGCTACTGTATTGAAGAGCAAGAGACAAAAGGATGCAGCCTATGGATACCACCTGCACCAGGGCAGACCATTTCACGGCAGAACAAAAAGGCATATGCAAAATGGGGGGGGGGGGGATATGCAAGGGGAGTGGGGGCAGGAGCAGAGAATGTTCTGAATCCACCGGTCACAATGCCAGACAGTCTCAGGCGGCCCCTTGGTTTTTCCTGGTGCAAGCTGGGGTCAAAGGCACCTAATGTGCCCCACTAGGCAAGAGGGATCAATAATGCTAAAGAGTGAGCGTCTGCAATAAGAAACAAATCATTGCCAATTTAGATAAAATGGTCTCCCTGCTCTGGGCACCGTGGGCTCCTGCCTGAAATCCGTCATCCTTCCCATTGACATTGACACTCTGACACTCCCTCCATGGGGGGAGGAGAGTGGGAGGAAATGAGAGTTTCTCAAGATTTTTTTTCTCTTTTGCTCCAGATGGGAAACCCCAAGATGGGGCAACCAGCCATCTGGTCTGCCAAAGAGACAAAGCTGAGACCCTGACAACCTTTGTGGCCTGGGAAGTGAGCACATGCTCGGGATTCGAAAGAAATCATGGAGACTAAGGAAAGTGGCAGCAAAATGAGCATAACACATGCTTAGGGAAAGGAGTTACATGAGTTCCCCAGAATAAATGCAAGATTGAGGGTCAGGAGTCAGGTCTTGGGCAGAGTATTGTGCTTTCTCTGCCTCTTTTTCTCTAAGCATTAACAATGGGGTAATCATCATCTACATTAAACCTTGCTAGAAAACTCTGAGGAAGGAGAATCATGTTATGAAGGAAGCTGAGCTGGTTAGGAGTACAAGTATCTATCTGTGTGTGTTTGTGTGTGTGTTTCTGTGTGTGTGTGTGTGTTTCTGTGTGTGTATGTGCTAGCATAAGTGTTTGTTGTATGTTGGAGGTAGCAGTAAGGTGAGATAGGTTAGAAGATTATGAAAAAATGAAGAGGGTAAAAAGTTTTAAAGGGACATTGATGTACTTCAGCATACAATGATGTACTACACCACACACACACACACACACACACACACACACACACACACACTCACACACACACATTTTGGAGAAACAATATTAAATGGAATGACATGGACAGTATGATCCATGGGGTCAAGAAAAATCTGACACAACTGAACAACACCACCACAACATGAGTAGTAGTGAAGGAGGGGCAAACATCAAAACTAATCTCAAAGTTTTGAATGCAAATTAAAATTTATGTTGGAGCCATAGGCAGAAGTGTTTTTGCTAAAAGTCAGAAGGAGAAATATATATATATATATATATATATATATATATATATATATATATATGAAAGTATACTTTGAGGCATATTGAGTTTGTTTGCCAAGTGAGTCATTCAGGTGGAAGAGAGTTTGGAGATGGAATTGTGTGGTCTTTAGAAGAGTTACCAGTCATAGGAGATATCTATTCAGAAATCATTGGCATAGAAATGGTAGAAGAAACTACAAGAGATGGCCAAGAAAGAGGCGAAAAGGAAAGCAAGAGCAGATCCTTGAAGAAGCCCTATAT
This sequence comes from Macrotis lagotis, assembly GCF_037893015.1. NCBI lineage: Eukaryota > Metazoa > Chordata > Mammalia > Peramelemorphia > Peramelidae > Macrotis > Macrotis lagotis. Next base: position 647,268,954 of record NC_133658.1, read on the forward strand.
TCAGGAACCGCTGCATAGGACCAAAAAGATGTGTTTAGAAGTTAAGGAGAATGAGGAAATTGTGCCACCTTTGGAGTCAGAAACAAGAGAGAGCACTGCACCAGGATCAAGTGGTCAATAATATCAAATGCCAGAGAGATCAAGGAAGATAAGGAGTGAAAAAAAAGTCACTGAAGTTGATTATCAAGTGGCCACTGCTAATTGACCTCAAAGAGAAATATTAAGAGGTGTTAAGGGAAGGAAGAAGATCTAGGGAATAATAAGAAAATGGAAACATCAAGAATAGACAACTTTTTTTCAAGATTAACAATTAAATAAAGGCCCTCACTTATTTTAAGGAGTGGGAGAATTGGGTATTTTTCCTTCTTTTCATTCATATCCCTAACATCTAGCAGTAAAAGTAGATAAATACCTTCACTTCTACCTTTCCATTTACTCTGAATGTCTCTTGTATGTACCTATTTATTTAGATTCTGTCTTCCCAATTAGAATGTAAGCTCATTGAGGGTTAGCACATAGTAAATACTTATTGACTGATTGATGGAGTGATTTGTAGACAGATGGGAAGTTGTCAGCAGAAAGAAAAAAAAAAAGTCATATGTGATAGAGAAGCGATGCTAGAACAAGTTCCTAGAAGAAGAAGAGAATACATTTCATCCAGCAAAATTTTGCTGAAAATAGACTAAGTGGAAGACACCAAGGTAGGACCTATAGAGACTGCAGGTTGCAGGCAGAGAGATTATATTTAGTTAACAATAAGGATTCTAATTATTCTATGACCAAAAAAAGGAAGAGAGGTTGAACAATGATGTTGAAAAGCTTGTAAAAATGGTACAGAAGTGGACTGACTGAAGGAACTTATGCTAGATGTCTCAGCATTCTCAAGGTAATTAATTCTTCTGCTTTAGATGTGGGGGTGGAGGATAAAGGTAGGTTTACGGTTTTCTCCATCATCCAAACCTCCTCATTCCATCGCTTTTAGGGAATGAAAGACAAATATTAGCAATAGTCTAAAATCAAATTTAAGGGGGCACGTCAGCTTCCAGTATAATTCAATTCAACATATTCAAGGCATTGGACTCTAAATATGCATGGTCAAAACAAAACAGTTCCCACCCTCCAAGAATTTAGAATCAACTAGACATAATACATAAAATAATCTTCTAGAAATAACCTTAACCCTGATCAAATTGCATTTCTATATGGACTCAAGTATATGTATTCGTTCTCAACTGAGACTGAATAAAAAAAAAGAAAAAAGAAATTATAGGAACACAATGTTAGTGCTTGAAGTCAGTTTACAAATCATCTAGACAAACTCCATCATATTACAAATGGGAAAAAATGGAACTCCAGAGAAGTAGATAGGCTTTATAGAATCATGTCCTTTAGAATTGGAAAGCAGTCTATAGTTCATCTAATCTAACACTCTTATTTTACAGGGGAAGAAACTGAGTTCCAGAGAGTCAGTTAGTCAATAAATAAACATTTATTAATCCCCTACTATTATATGGTTGACACTATGCTAACTACTGAGGTTAAGAAAGGTTACCTGACATCACCAGGCACACAGATAATAATGTGGAAAAAGTACAAAGAGGGAGATATGAATAGCAAACTAATCTTTTTACTACACTAAGGTGCTTTTTCCTCTAGTCCAGAGGAGCAGGCATAGCTGGTCAGGGAGAAAATCCACATGAGAAGAAAAATGACCAGGATGGTGAAGGTCTGCAAGATCATGGCAAATGAAAATCAGCTGAAAGAAACCAGAGAGGTTACACCAGGGGAAGAGAAAGATTGAATAGTAGTGATAGCATATGAAAGGTCTGTTGTGTGGAAGAATGATGAGACCTCTTCTGCTTGGTCCCAAGTCTCAGAATTAGGAAGGATGAGTGAAGGTTACTCTTGTTGTTCAGTAGTTTTCAATGTCCTACTCATCATGACCCCATATGGGGTTTTCTTGGCAAAGATCCTGGAGTGGTTTGCCATTTTCTTCTTAAACTCATTTTACAGATGAGGAACTGAGGCAAAATTAAGAAATTTACCCAGGGTCACTCAGCTAGTAAAAATTTGAAACCAGATTTTAATTCAAGGAGATGAGTCTTCCTGATTCCAGCCCTGTCACTCTAGGCTTGCTTCACCTAGCTGACTAGGTGAAATTTGCAGAGTTAAATTTGAGTCTCATGTCAGGAAAAACTTCCTAAGAATTAGAGCAGTTCAGAATTAGAATGGGATGCCTCACTAAGTAGTGGGGTTCCTGCTCAAAGTTCTTCAGACAGAGACTAGGTAATCAATTGTCAAGTGTGCTGAAGGGGGATACTCAATTAGGTATAGGTTGAACAAAATGACATTTTGTGACCCTGCAAGCTTCAAGAACAAGACAAATAATATGATGAGATAAGGAGAAAGTAGTCTAGAAGAATTTCTCCTAGAAATAGAGCTAGTTCAATTTCTGACATACCCATTCAGTGATTTTAACAAGTCATTTCCCCAGGACAGCTAGGTGGCACAGTGCATAGATAACCACCCCTGGAGTCAGAAAGACCTGAGTTCAAATCCAGCCTCTGACACTTAATAATTACCTGACTGTGAAGTCACTTAACCCCATTTAAAGAAAAAAAACCAAACAAGTCATTTCCCCACTCTTGGAAGGTTTACACCATGTCCTCCATCAGTTTTAATAAAACAAATTAGACAACATATACTAGTAATAATAGTTATGATAATAATAATGATAAAAATAATAAATGGGAGGGTTGGATCAAAGTTTCTTCTAGATCCAATTTTCTATTCTTTAGAATGGAATCAATTCTCAAAAAAAAAAAAAAAACCAAGGCTGGAGTCATTTTTCATTGTGGAATATTCACCTCAAAAAAGAGGTAAAACAAGGAAGACTTCCCCCAATGCTTGGTTTAGATCACTTCATTGAACCACCGTACCTCACCTACACCCAATATTCAAGGAATGCAAATTAACTATAATATTAATCCAAGAGAAATATAATTAGGAACATAAATAGGTTTCAGGAAAAAATCATATCCTGCATCCCAAAATTAAATATTAATGACTTTTGGATTACCTGGAATTTTTTAAATTATTTGTGCTACTGTTAACCTCTCTGCACAGTTAATAAAGCAAGTGTACACTTTAGGAGGTCCATAAGCAAACCTCCATTTCAGACTCAGATAAGTCATTAAATAGTGAGGAACCACCTGCTATTGATCAATGTCAATATTATTAAGTGATTAACCAGTTCAGATCAGTTTAGACTCATTAGTATATATGTATATAGATATATGTGTGTGTGTATGTATGTATGTATATATATATACATATGTGTGTATATATATATATATATATATATATATATATATATATATATATGTATATGAGGTAAATAGAGTCCTAGAGTCAGAATGATTGAACCAAGAGTAAGAAAGATTGGACCTAGAGTCAGAAAGATTAGCATTCAAATCTCACCTTAGATACTTAGCAGTTGTATGACTCTGGCTAAGTCACTTAATCTCTGTCTCTCCTGGTTTCTTTTCTGTAAAATAGAAATAATAATATTATCAAACTCCCATGATTGCTGTGAGGACATGAAATAATATTTGCAAAGTACTCTGCAAATCTTAATTGCTATATAAATTGCTATTTTGGTTAGCCATGAGTTTCAACTAAAACTCTCATTGTAAAGGAAAAATTAAGTAACCATCAAGAGAAGGAAAAAAGAGAATTTGCCCATTCTAGGAGGGAGAAGGTCTTGACCTCTCTCCAAAACATATTAAATCTGGACCCAGGTGCTGTTGAGAGCAGTGTCTGGCAGCAAAGTCACTGATAAAAGACCTTTCTCAAAGACCTTTGATCCCAGACATCCCATGGGAAGTGACTGAGAAGACTGCAGGTTGACAGACAAGCAGGTGTGCACTGAAGGAGCCACAGAGATTAGCTGGAGCTTAGCCAGACCTCCCTAAGATGCAAATCATCCCCAGATTTTCTCAGGAGACTTCCAAGGTCATTGATTTCAATCTGGAAAGGACCCTGGAGGTGATCTATCTCAACCCCCTCATTTTATATATAAGGATACTGAGGCCCAATCAGCTTAAGGGATTTGTTCATGGTCACACTAACGGTTAAGTGCCAAGGCCAATATTTAAATACAGGTCTTCTAGCTTCAGAAGTAATGTTCTTTTCACTGAGAACAAACTAGGTACTGTATCATTCTATGAATCCAGGATGATCAGAGTGTCAGAGAGTCTTTGAGTATATCTCTCTCTCTCAGTCTCTCTCTCAGTCTCTCTCTCTCTCTCTCTCTCTCTCTCAATCACTCTCCCTCTCACTCTCCCTCCCTTCCTCTCCCTCTCTCACAGCCTCTATTTTTCTCTTTTTTCTTCCCTCTTTCTTTTCCTTCCCCATTTCCCCCTCCCTTCTCTTCTTTTTCCTACTCCCTTTCCCTCTTTCTCTATACATATGTTAATTTATCGTTTCTTATATCTTTAACAGGCTGTATTTCTTATAGCTCTAACAGGTTACTAGAAAATAAAACTTGTGGGGAAAAATCTGACATCAGCAAAGTTAATTCATTCATTTAACAAACAGTAACTAAAAAGTCTGTAATTATTACTTAGTGGTAGCATCATTAAATCTACTATGTGTAGGTCCTATCCTAGATAACTGGAGAGGATCTAAAAATGAATAAGACACAAGTGCTTGCTCTCAAGGAACTTAGAAATGTCACAGACACAAATAGTCTATGATCAATATACGGCATCATAAGACTGGTCCAAATCAAACTGAGTGCTAAAAGAAAGTAAAGGAGAAAGAAATGTTCTGTACCTTCAAAGAGGTAGATTTTGTATGGGAGGCAGAAGATGGAGGATCACTTCTCAGGTGAGTTGCAAGGGAGGATTCTTGATTCAGTAGAGGTCTAAGATCCTCTCCAATTCTGACCTTCTGTGACCTATGAGTTTGCAAAACACAGGATAATCATTAACATATAGTGTGTAGGAGGAGGGGGGCAGAGAAAAACAATTGCTCCCAGCAGCAGAATCCAAGACCTGAGTCCTAGAATCTAGTCCTATCTCTAGCAGTGGCCTTGGGTAAGTCACATGCCCAGTTTGGGCCTTTATTTTCTCAGCTATAAAATAAGAAGGGCCCTAGCTCCCTTATAGGTCTGACATTTATTATAAATACATACTATCATCAATTCTGGATAAATAGGAGAGCACAATAGACACAAGAAAAGGCATGAGCAACACTGTGGAGGCAGAAAATGAGTAGATCCATCTGGCGACATTGCACAGTATACATGTAGGAGAGAACACTGAGAAAGTAGGTCAGAGTAGGAGTGTAGAGGGTATCAAATGCCAAGCTAAGCAGTTTGGACTTTATCTGGTAAGGGATTTGTTCATGGTCACACTAGCGGAGAACCCCTAAAGAAAGGTTAAGAAAAGGAGTAACATAGCTTTAGAGGTCCCATAGAAAGATTAACCTGTTAGCAGTGATTAGGCCAGAAATAGAAAGAGGAAAGACAAAGAGATCCATCAGGCAATTATTGCAAGAGTTCAAAGGAAGATATGAAGGGGGCTGTGGCAATGGGTTAGGAAAGGAAGAAACAGATGGGAGAGGTACAGCAAAGGAAGAAGCTTGGCTTGGTGACTAGTTGGTTGTGGGGGTGAAAGAGAGGGCTGACTCAAATAAGGAAATGAGGAGGAAAAGTTGGCAAGAGAGAGGAAAAAGCATCAGTTTTAGATATGTATTTTGAGGTGCTAGAAAGACATCTAGGTAGAGATGCCCATCCAGCAGGAAGTTAGAAAATTCAGAGATAGGATATTAAAGATATATGTTTGAGAATGGTTACTTGGAAGTGACAATGAAATTGTGGGAGCTGGAGAGAGAGAGAGAGAGAGAGAGAGAGAGAGAGAGAGAGAGGGTTAAGAAAAGGTCTTCCAAGAATGAGCCAGAGGAATGAGATGATCTAGTAAAAGAGGCAGAGACTAGACAGTCAAAAAGTGAGAAGGCAATCGAGAAAGGGCAGAGTCATAGAAGTTAAGGGAAAAAAGTTTCAAGAGGATGATCAAAAATGTCAAATGTTGATCAATCAGCTAATATTTATTAAGTACTTTCTGTGTTCACTAGGAACTTGGGATTCAAAGTGTCAGAGAGGACAATATTTAGTAAATTAGATAAAGCCAGAGGGGGAAAGGACATTAGCCATGTTCAAAGGTAGCCTTTTAAAACCATAGGCTTAGTAGTATGGGGCTGAAAACCACACTGGAAAATAATTGAGGAATATATTTGTGGAAAGGAAACAAAGACAATGAGTATAAACTCAGAGACCCTAGAGGTTCAAGGATGTGGGTCTTCCTTCTATAACTACTTTCCTATATAGGTATGAGCTATGGGCTTAGGCATGAATGAAAAGTGGAAAACACAGGAGTTAATATATTGAACCTAGCATATGTCACACAAGCATGTAAGCCAAGGTGGGGACCTGCAATGCCATGTGGTTCATTTGAAATAATGCATGTCTTGAGGATATTTAAATGACATAGTCATAGCCAGTGGTTAAAATGGGAGGTCACCTGGTCTTTTCTGATCATCACATAGGTTCTCTGTTCACTCCTAGACTGTTGATTTGGTCATTCGTGGCATTCTACTGAATGGAGTTAGCCTTTACTCTGATTCCTCAGGAAAAGGTGATCATGGAGGTGCTAAAAGATTACAGATTCCTCCCAGGTTACGAATGTATTGTAAGACATTCTCCCACTCAACTGAGGAACTGCTTCTGTGATTCTATGCTTGGTAGATAACTGTTCAACGTTCTTTTTATGCCTAGCCATAGTTGAAACTCATCCAGAGGGGGAAAAACAACAATTTGAATGTATAGAGGAAAAAAAATGAAGATAGCAAACAATACATCTATAACCAAAGCTGTATTTTTTTAAATCAGTCATCCTGCATACTTCCCTACCCAAAAGGTAATGGGATCTAGAGGGACTGCAAATGTAGGCAGGATGTACTGCATTCAAAAGTAATAACAACAATAATAACTTTATTTGTAAACATCCTCAGGGACATTGGGTAAAAGCAGGATATTAATCCTAGGACTTTGGTAATGTTCCAAGTTGGGTAATTGCTTTCTGTCTACCAAACACATCTCCCCTCCCCCACCTACTATCTCTGTAATTCTCTGTGATTGGCTCGTTTCCTGATGGCTAGACTACAGCAAATGAAGGCTGTGCTCCACCCAGATACAATTTCATTTCCTTTGCTGAGTTAGAGAATCATTGGATTTTGAAAGTTGGAAGAGACCTTTGAGATCATCCAATTATTTTATATGAAGGAACAAGCCCAGAGAGGGAAAAAACTTTCCCAGGGTCACACACATAGTTAGTAGCAAAGCTGAGATTAGAACCCAGGTGTCCCTGCATCCTAGTCCAATGTTTATTCTGCCATCCCAGCTCCTCCAGGGCTGCAGAATTCCATTTGAATGAATGAGACAGTCCCAATGCACAGCTATTATCATTATGACAAAGCAAACTGTGTGAAGAGCCCATTATAAAGGCAATCAGGGTTGACAGAGGCAATTAAAACACAATGATAATAAAGAATTTTCCAAAACACCATTAAATGTATACTGAAAAAAAATCAAAAACAATTTTCAACAGTTACTGAAAGTTGAATTCTTGTTTTAACTCTGGGACTACTTTACAGGGCCCTCAGGCAACCACAACCAAACATTCCAAACTTTGCTATGTTGTTTCCACATTCCTCAAAAAAGGAATTGGTTGGAAGGGGAGAGGTGATAATTTCTTTTTTTAAAGAAGAAAAAAATGTAGTTTTACTTATGATTTATGGAATAAAACAAGTATTTCCATAATGGCAGCCATCTCTATGGCTTCTAGGAGCTTTTAGTCTTGATGTTCTAATGGGATATCCACTGAGCTGGGTGTATCCAGCACAAAGAACACAGAAGTCATCAACAGAGATATAGGAAGAACACTCAAGGAGATAGGAGATTTGTGAGAGGGAGATGGGAGATGAGTTCAGTTTTAGGTATCTTAACTTTGGGTATTTAGACACTTAGATTTGATTTTTAAGGCATTATCTAACAGGAAGTATTCAACAGTAGAAGTAAGTTTGGCTTATAATAAGGAAAACCTAGGTTCAAATTCTGTCCTTAATACACATATAGTAAATATGTGTGATGACAATGGGCAAGTTACTTAATCTCTATGTGCCTCAGTCATTCCCTAAGTCTTAACTCCAGCCTCAGCCAGTTGCCATTTTCCTCAAGGGGAGGGAATTCTCATATCATGAATTCCTTTGACTCAACTCTTAGTCAACATTGCTTGCTTTGTGCACTCCTGCTTGGAGAAGCCTGCTCCCAAAGGAGGGAGAGTAGAACATCAAAGAAAAAAAACAAAGACTGAAGTACCATGCCTCAAGGACCTTTGCTGAAATAAAGATGTCCATATTATGATACAAGATCTGACAGGGATTAGAGAGGTACTGACAGGACATGTTATTAAAGGAGTCCCTTGAGCAGCTGGAAATAGGGTATTATAATTTGGGAAAGAATTTGAGATATGAAAAATTTCAGAACTCTTCTTTCTGCCTTAAACTGGAAATTGAATTAGCAGATTGTATGAGAAAAGTTTCTGGATCGCAGACATTTCTCAAGTCCTTTCAGAAAGCCTTAAGATTCTTCTTTATTAACTTGACCTTGTTGAACAATGTCAATTACCTTCAAGGGTCACCTTCCTTGGGATGGACTAAGTACTATAAGAAAAATGTGTAAGTCACAATAATTTTCTGTCTAAAGCCTCTTTGCCTTGAACTGGTAGATGGTACTGCTTCATATCTTGGAGAAAGGGAAGTATTATCTTGTGATCAAGAAACAGGTCTGTTTTGGACAGTTTTCATTTGCATTTCAGTCAGGGAAGTTTTCTGTCTGAACTTTCACAGAATCAGAAGACTTCTTCGAGAAATCAGGTTGTCCAGTAAGTTTTGAAGGGTAGATGTAGCATTCCAGAATCTTTACTGTTAGTGAAGACAAGATAGATTCATAATCTAAGTTGAATAGAACAGATTTTCCCCAATATTTCAACCTATGTAAGTGGGCATTTAATTCATCTCCCTAATAAACAGCAACAGGATAATCAAATCATAGATGTAAAGCTATGACTTTAGAAGTCATAGTACCAGTCACTCCAACTTCCCTCATTTGGTGGATAAGGAACCTCAGGCTGAGAAAGGTTAAATGTAAAGCCTAAGGTAATAGTAAGTGACAAATACTAAATGGAAAAGTTAGGATACAAACCCAAGTCCATTGCTTCTAAAGCTTTCCACTACCTGAGTCAATAACATGAACATAGTCAATATTTTATTCCAAACTCCCAGTATTTATTATGTATTTCATTCAAAAAACAACATGAATGCTTCCATTATACAATTGGAGAAACCAAGGCAAAGAATAAATGACATTGCTAAAAGCATAAAGTCTGGTCCAGGAATATAGGACCTATCTATTTCAAATTGTAGAGTTTCTCTCATTAGGACTACCCAGTCTCCATCTGGACATAGTTGGTTAGAGTATAAGGCTAACGAGGTGAAGGCTACAAGATCAATCCTATATAAGTCAGTTAGCTCCACAGAGAGAAAAAACTGCCCCTTTGGCACAGATTGGCAGATATGTTGCTAAGCCACTGTTAATGATATTGTAAAGCTTGCCAGAATGGAGAAGGGCAAATACTGAGCAAATATTTTTCAAAAAAGGGAGAATTGAGTCACCAAATTATATGCCAATGAATTTGCCTTCATTCCCAGAAAAATTCTAGAAATGTCACCACAGAATTAGTTAGTGAACATCTGGAAAATAAAGTGGTCATCATGAACAACTATGTGATCCATGATCATGAATTTAGATTCACTAAGAGTAGAAAATGCAAGACTCATTTCTTTATCTCAGTTGGATTACTAAACTGGCTTTTCAAGGGAATGATACTCTACTGTTTACCTAAATAAAAGCAGTGTTTGATAAAGTATTCATGCTATTCTAGTGGAAAAGGTAGGCTAAATGAGAATAATTAAATTATTTCGAAATTGACTGAATGGCTAGACTCAGAGAGTAGTCATTAATGGTTAAATGCCAACAATGAAGTGCTCCAGGGATCTTGCAAGGACAGGCAGCTAGGTGGTGTAATGGATAATATACTGGACTTAGAGTCAGGAAGATATGACCTGAGTTCAAATCCAGCCTTAGATACTTGCTGTATAACTCCAAGCAAATTACTTAGTCTCAATTCCTCCATCTGAAAAAATGACCTCTACCTCTACTCCCAAGTTATGAGACTAAAAAGAGATAATTCTTATAAAGATCTCTGCAAACCTTAGAGGACTGTATAAAGGCTATTATCTGTGTTTGACCCTGTTCTAGTTTTATTAAAGACTTGAATAATGGCATATATAGCATGTTTATCAAATTTGAAGTTGACACATATCTTGGAGGGGAAACTAGTATACTAGAAGGCTGAAGCAGTATCCAAAAAATACCTTGAGAGGTTAGAACATTAGACCAGACTTAATGATCTGAAACCTAATGAGAATAAAATCTAACATCTTCAATTTGTTTCATAAATGAACTTCACAAGTCTATGATGGGGGAAGAATTGTTATAGGAAATTTTTTTCTGAAAAATATCTGCACGTTTTCATGTATTGCAAACTTAATATGAATCAACAAGATAAGACAGGGGATGGGGTGAAGGCCATCTTGAGCTTCACTAATAGTTAATGGATTCCAGGAATAGGGAATATTGTATTCAGTCCTATAGGAATGACTTTGATTGCTTGATGAATGTACAGAGAAAGGCAACCAAAAGGATAAGAGGTGTCAAATCCAATCCACATAATGGAATTTAGAGCTGGAAAGAACATTAGAGGTTACATAGCTAAATTCTCTCAAGTGATAGAAAAGGAAACTGAGGCCCAGAGACAGATGAAGAAGCTTCCCAAAATTATAGAATATTAGAATTTAAACAGATTTGAGTAGCTCTCTAGTCCATTTAACTCCCTCCCCCCCAAAAATTAATCATTTGAAGGAATGAGAAACATATAGTCTAGGGAAGAGAAGAATTGGATCTAGGGAGGTAATGTGAGTTCTTTTCAAGTATTTGAAGGAATATCAGGCAGAAGAGTGTATGGTCCCAGGGGACAGACAGGGGTGGAAGCAATAAAGAAGCAAATTTAGGTTTAATATCAGGGGAAAAAATCCTAAAAATTAAAGCTAAGGGCATATAGAAAGGACAGTGTCTGGAAATAGTGAATTCTCCTTGATGGGAAGAGGAAGAAACAAGATGACCAGGTTTCAGGTATTCTCAAGTAAGATTATTTCTGTGGTATAAGTTGGACTAGACGGCTGGTGTGATATTATTCTACTCTTAAATTCTAGGATCCTCATTTTGTAGTTGGGAAACTGAGGCTTAGAAAATTTAAGTAAATTTATCCATGATGACATGACTAGAAAGCATCAGAATCCTAGGTCTCCTGACTCCAAGTACAAGTGCTCTTTCCTTTATAGAATATTTTCTCTGTTCACTAAGTAAAACACTGTATATAATATAAAGATGAATAAGAAATAGCCTCTACCCTCAGGGAGTTTACAGTCTAATAGGAGACAGAATACATAACAACAGCATTCTCTCCCTTGGAACATTGTTCTTGAGAACCCTGTCTTCTTTGCTCCTCTCATTCTCTATGCTTTATGATGCTTAACTGTGTACATGTTTCCTGAGGCCAGACTCTGTCAACTTTTATCCTTATATTCTCAGTACCTTGAAGCATTTCTCAAATCTCTGAATAGATTGGTGGGGAAGTCTATGAAAAGAACACTTATTTAGCAGTAAAGACATATTGGTATTAGTCTCAGCCTTGTCACTAAATAATTGATTGACTTTTAGAAGTCACTACCCTCTCCAAGTCTGTTTCCTTATATGTAAAAAAGGGGGAGACCAGATGATCTCCAAGGTCCCTTTCAACTTAAATATTTTATAAATCTAGAAATCAAAAATGTATAATGAGAGCCATGAGGAGTAATAATTTCCACCTGTGACAGAGGCATCCTCTAATTTACAAGGCAGTCTAGTAAAAAGTTCTGCTAGCATGGAATCAAGAAACTTGGGTTCTAGTTGTGTTCAAGAGGGTGTTTTGCACATGTTATCTCATGTGTACCTCAAAAGGACTCCTGTAAAATAGATGCTGTTATTATCCCCATTTAACAGATGAGGAAACTAAGGTTAGGATATTTAAAGTGACTTGCTCAAGGTCACACAATTAAATATCTGAATCAGAATTTGAACTCAGGTCTTTCTGACTCTAAGTCCAGAACGCTAGCCTTTGCATTATTTAGTTGCCACTGCCGGTAAAAAAAAAAATGCATATTTGAGGACAGATTTCCAGTCATGGCTCACTAAATTAATGTACTACACACAGAAAGAAGTCATTATCATTTCATGAGGATCCATCTGCCTCCTTGTATGAAACTTCTTAAACCAGTGAGAGCCAGATTCTCCCAACCCCAAGATCATTTAACAAATGAGTTTCAGTAACTCCTACAAGAAATCTCAGACAGACCAGCTTTGGTGATAACTAAAAAAACAAGGGTAATATTGTATCACTCCATCTTCTAGAACCCATTGCACATAGTAGACACTTAACAAATGTTGAACTGAATGAAAAACATTCTAGCCCTTAATTCATTATAGTGTCCAGGCTGGAAGGTACCTCAAAAATCAGCTAAATCTAAATCTTAGCCCTCTGACTTACTTGTCCCTGCTAACTCAGAAAGAGGAACTATGACTCCAAGCCATGATCATGTCCTAACATGGTGGTGAAAGACAAGAGTGAGAAATACACTGCTACTATAAAAGGTAACACTTTAGTGGTTCCTGATCCCTTCTAGGTCAGAATCTCTACTCCCACACGTAGCTACCGCTTCCTTCTCAGCCTTGGAGTACAGTACTTTTGTTGCTATTGTCCAAGCTCCCTGCCCAGCCTAGAACAGTCTTGGTTCTTTGCTCCTTTTTAGTTCTCAAGTCAAATGTCAACCCACTTTCAGTCTTTGTGACTGCTCTAGTCACCCATAAGCCTCCACTCACAGAAACATTCTTCCTGGCCATCACAACTTCCCAGATCCTATTTAAAGCTCTCTCTCTCATGAAGACATTCACTACCTACTAGAGCAGCCCTCTCAACTTTTAGATACCTCTCATTGTTAAGGTTTTCCTCACAGGAAGTCTAAATATGCCTCTCAGCAACTTTCACTCATTAAGTCTAGTTCTGCTCACTGGAGCTTGTCAGAACTAGGGAATCCCTCTTTCTGATTATAGTCTTCCATATATTAGAAGCTAACTGTTCTTTCTATCCTGGATTCTTTATAAAAAAAATTAGTTACTTCAAATGATTTTCATTTATCCATTTTATCAATGAACCTCTTAAAGAATGGCATCTAAAACATTGTTACTCCATCACAAAGAATAATGTCACTCAAAATAAAAAAAGTTAACCGGGGCAGCTAGGTGGTGTAGTGGATAAAGCACTGGCCTTGGAGTCAGGAGTACCTGGGTTCAAATCCGGTCTCAGACACTTATTAATTACCTAGCTGTGTGGCCTTGGGCAAGCCACTTAACCCCATTTGCCTTGCAAAAACCTAAAAAAAAAAAAAAAGTTAACCAAACTCCTTTCCTTCTCCATTGGCAAATATTAGAAGAATTAACCAGCTGGAGAATTAACCAGAGAAGGTCAACTAGCATGTCAAAGAAAGATTGATTTAAATAATTGAGGGCATATAATCTAAGGGTCAGGGAGACCTTGTTATTCAGTGGGTTTTCAATCATGTCCAACTCTTCATGACCCCATTTGGAGTTTTCTTGGTAAAGGTACTAGGATGCTTTATTGTATCCTTCTCCAGCTCATTTTACAGATGAAGAAACTGAAGTAAACAGGGTTAAACGACTTTCCCAGGATTACATAGCTGGAAACATCTGAGTCTGGATTTGAAGATGAGTCTTTCTGACAAGGAAGTTGGTACCACCTTGCTCTCCCATGGGAAATGATAACTGTCTTTTAAAACCTGAAGGATACTAAGGGGAAGAAGAATTAGATTTTCTCTGCTTGGCTCTGGAGGTAAGAATGAAGACCAGAGGGTATCTTTACAGAGAAGCAAATAACTCCTTAATAATCAGAGTTTTCCAGAGATATCTTGGGTAGTAGGAAGATGTTTTCAGATAAAGGCTACATGATCACTCAGGATGTTGTCAATTGACTCTACTTACTGTTGTTAGACAATGGACTAAATGACTTCTGAAATATCTTCCAATTTTGCAATTTTTATGTTTTTCTTCTCTTTTTTTCTTCTCTTTTTTATAGTCCATTGAAATCTGCTACATATCAGACATGTCTCTAAGGCAGTATGTTTCAAAGTGTGGTCCTAGGACTCCTGAAGTTCTCTGAGACTCTTTCAAGTGAATCTTCTGGTAAAACTATTTTCATAATAATGCTAATATGTTTTCATTTTTAATTTTGTAATGGTAAAACTATTTTCATAATAATGCTAATATGTTTTTATTTTTAATTTTGTAATGGTAAAACTATTTTCATAATAATGCTAATATGTTTTCATTTTTAATTTTGTAAATAGCAATAGATACAACCCAAATAAACAAAAGTTCCTTGAGGTTCTCAATAATTTTTAAGAGTGTAAGGGGGTCTTGAGATCAAAAAGTTTGAGAATTGCTGCTCTAAAGTATTGGTAGATAAATGAGCCTTCCTTTAAAATTCAGAAACTAGAAGCAAAAGATAGAATGTCAGAACTAGAAGCCAGAAGACAACATTGTACTACCAGGAAAATGTTGGAAATTAATTATTAGAATCATAGGGCTAAAATGGATGGAGAATGATAGGAAATCTATCTAAATGCTTTAGAGTTGTAATATACATGATATACATAAATATACATTATTTTATTTTGATTTGATCCCCAAAATTCTATGCTGTCGATAGTATAAACATTATTATGGTCATTTTACAAATAAGGAAACTCAAGTCTCAGTTTACATAATTTGAATGCAGTTTCATAGCTAAAAAATGAAAGAAATGGGAAGAGTCCAAGAATCCTGATTCTTGGGCCTCCATATTAGATGAATCTGTCTCATAGAATCCTAGAATGTTGTAGTTTCAAGAAATCTTAGAAATTATTTATTAAAAAATACTTCATTTTACAAAAAAAACAAAAAACAAACAAAAACAAGGAAACTGAAGTCAAGAAAAGCTAAATGATTTGATCATTCATACATTTATTTGGTGGCAAAGCCTGAACACAAACCCACATCTCGAAATTACCTCCTACCTCCTACATACTATACTTTTTTGTTTTAGGTAATCTTAACAGGTGGAGGAAGGTGGGTGAGCAGGCAAGCTGGCAAATTCAAGCAGTAGCTCAATTTAGAAGACAAAAGAAACAAAAAAACCCCACAAAATGTTTCACTTGTTTTCTTTAAACCAACATATGTCATAGACATTTACATTACAGATATGGCATTGCTTCATCTCCTCTTCATTCTTGTATTCATGTTGTCTATCCCTCCTAGCCAAGCCTTCTCTCAGTTTCAAGGCTGTTCCTCCTTTTATTCCTTACCATTTATTCAAACCCTACCCACACTTTAAGCTTCTGCTCCACTGCAGTCTCATCATGCACAAAGCTTCTCTGTCTTCTCTGGTTCATACTGCCCTCCCCTAGCACATATGAACCTAGTGTTCATGAGATTTTTTAAAAATATATATTTTATAGTCGCATTTAAAATTATGTCCTTTGTAATCCTATGGGTTTTTTTTTAATACATTTAAGTGATAATAAGAAGGGAAGACATAAACTCATGAGAATGCCAAATCCAGAATCACAAAAGATTAAGAACCCCTGGTTACCTGACTTGGATAAAGAGAATCTGGGTTCTTATCCTATATAAAATTTAAGATATTTTTATTTGTCACATTTACCCAGGATGCTTTTATTTTCTAGTTGGGTAATTCACTTAACCTAACTGAGCCTTATCTTCCTCAGATGTAAAATGAGGATAAAAAAATACACTACCACCTATCTCACCTCAAAGTTTTGCAATAAGGAAATGTGTACTATATATTTAAATAGCATAAAAACCACTAAATACTACTTAAATTGTTTTATAATTATTTGTTATTAACACAGAGAATAATATATTGTATATAGTTAAATATTAACTATCTTATGTGAATGCCTTCTTTTCTCATTTCAAATTGAAATAGTCTCTTGGTTCATCCCTTTGCCTCAAGTCTCTCCCCACTCTAATCCATCAATTTGATTCATCCATCCAATTCATTTGACTCAGCTGTCAAGCTGATCTTCCTAAAATGTAAGTCTGACTATTTCACCCATATAACCCCATTCAATAAATTCCATTTCCTCCCTATCATCACTTCCAGGATCAAAAACAAAAATTCTCCTTTTGCTTTGAAAGTCTCTTCCTACCCTCCCAATCTTCTCACTCCCTAAGGAAATTTAGTGATCTAGTGACATTGACCTCCTTATTATTCCTCACACAGGTCATTCCAAGAAAATTCACTGACGATCAGATGTTCTCTTTCTCCTGGTCTCTATCTTCTGACATCCTTTAAGTCTCCTCTAATCCCAATTCCAGTTAAACCAGTATCTAATTTATTGGTATACAGTTGTTCACATGTTGTTTCCTGCATTAGACTGGGAGCACCTTTATATAGGGATTGTTTGGGGTTTTACTTTTTTTTTAATATAGTCCCCTGTACTTGGTCCAATGCCTGCCTGGCCTATAGCAAGAACTTTATCAAAGCTAGTTGACTAACCAACCATAAGCTTTTCAAGAGCAAGGCCTATATCCTAAGAATTCTAGTAGCCACAGTTTCAAGCATCCTACCCCAAGTTCCTCTTGGAAACAAAAGTCTATCTTTGTAATATTAATATTCTTCTGGTGAAGTTATATGATGTGAATTATGGAATACCCCAGTCCCCAAAGAATTAAATGAAAGGGTCACCCAAAGGGCAATGGTGTAAATAGTATGTGACATTATTATCCAGTGAAGAATTATACACCAGAAACTGCAGTAGGCCTATCATCAAAGAGATTTATGCCTGGAAAGGAAGTAGAACAGTTATGTATCAAGGGTGAGGGGGTACCAGATGGACAGTCTGTGGACTGAGATCCATGCTATGTTAAATAATCTGAATCAACAGTTCTTAACCTTTCTATGTGTCATGAATACTTTTTTGGATGTCTGGTGAAGTCTAATGGACTCCTCAGAATTGTGTATTTAAATGAATTCTTTAAAAAAATATGACAAAGGAAACCAATACTATTGGGAAAAGTTACTAAAATATGCTTTTAAGTACATAGACAACAAATTAAAAGCCCTTAAAATTTAAAAGGAAGTCCTAAGAATTTATGATAGATTTAAGATAGGTTCCCTGTGAAGGATTTAAAGGAAGACATGCATGAGCTACACAGAACAGGGAAGTATGGATGGGTTGCAATCTCTGCCAATGGAGGGAATACCTACATGGACAAAAAATCAAAGTCCAATTCACTTTTCACTCTGAGATAGTATTTCCTATAAAGTGGCGTATATTTAATGCTTTGATGTTAACCCATCAGAGAATCACAAAATGTTATAGTTGTACATCTTTAACCATCATTTGTCCAACCCTTGTCAATCCAGGACCTTACAAAAAAGGATTCCCAAACAACCTCTGGCTAAAGTGATGAAGCAGCTTCTACTTGTAAACCTCCAAGAGGAGGAAATCTATTCTACTTTTGGATAGCTAGCTAGTTAAGACAGTCTGATTCATCACCATTTATCATGACCCTTCTCTATTCCCAACCACACCACATGCAATCTCAATGACAACAATAAATATTTATTCAGGACCCACAATGTATAAAGCACTGTGCCAAGTACTGAGGAAAAGTGAGACATGGTCCCTGCCCTCACAAAGCTAGCAACATGTAGCAGGAGAATTTCATATGGATATAAGTACAAAATAATCTCACACTATATACTGTCCTTCCCCAACCAGATTTGCACAATAAATGAACCCTACCCAAAGATGGAAAAACTAACATTTATTATATAGACAAAATCAAACAGGGACCTACATTGGTCAGTGACCACAGAAAATATGTATAATTGAGTCTCTCAAATCTACTTTATTCCCATATGAAGGCTGGACTTTTGCATTTTTAACTGTTATATTGTTTTGGGTGTTGTTTTTTAATATCATTAGCATATGCCACTAATTTTCTCCCACCCCACCCCTAATAGATGCCTCTCTTTAATAAGTACAGTTAATCAAAACAAATAAACAATGTTTAAATTGTATGTTTTTAAATACCTTAATTATTTAGATAATTATATCTATATAGACCAAATCTCAAGTTATTATCAAAATAAGAGTTAGGAAAGACGTATGGACTCTGATTTTAAAGAAACAAAAAATTCTCTCCAATGAGTGATGTGGAAGTGTATTTTCCCCCAGAACTTCCAAAAAAAAAAACTGAGTTAGTTTAAAAACTTGGTGATTTCTTTGGCTTCTCTAAGGGCTAGACATGAATCCCAAGCTGAATACTATCGGGAAAATCATTCAACTAGCCACAGAACTACCATAGTCAACTTAGCTGAAACAGATAATTCTCTCAAAGTTGTGTAAGCACATAGACAGAGTTTTCAGGATCTATATGTGTAGTCTCTAGAGAGTGTAGGATGGACAGACTGCCAACACAATACACCATACTGGTGTACCCACCAAAATATTTTTAGAATTTTATCCAGTTATGTGAACTTACTTAAATGCAGAAAAAGTATTAACTATTGTGTCTCCCTAAGGTAAAATACTTAAGCTACTGAAAGCATTCTTACTGGTCTTAAAATTCATGGAATAGTGATTATTTGAAAAAGATAGGCTTGTTTTTTTGCTCTAAAATTCTATGATTTATTAGTGTTTTTCCCTTCTGCACCAGCAAGCTAATTTTACTTGAATAAATGGTGTACTTATCAGATTCATAGCTGAAAAGAATTGTTAACACATTAGATTTGCAAAGTAAGAATCCAAAAAGATTTTGAAAGGCTAAAACACTGGGTTTATTCTACCAAGATACAATTGAAGAGAAATAGATGTAAAGTTCTATATCTGAATTCAAAAATTAAATTTCTTAAATCTGAGATAGGGAAGTTGTGTGTGGCTAGACAACAATTCATCTAAAAGAGACCTATGAATACTAGTGTACTGGAAGCTCAGTAGGCAAGATTCAATGGAGTCTAAATATTTAATGTAATATTAGTTTGCACTGAGAGGCATGAAAGATGTGATAGACCCTCTATACTTGACCCAGTAAGACTACATCAAAAAAAAAAAAAAGACTACATCAAGAGTACTGAGGTCAGTTTTGTGGCCTACATTTTGGGAAGGATTTTAACAAACTGTCAAGGACCAAGGAGGACAACAAGGATAATAAAAAACATCAAAATCAAGCCATCCTAGGGGCAGTTGAAGGAACTAATAATAGAGAAAAGCAAACATACAAGTGACCAAAAGAGTTTTCTTCAAGCATTTGAAATGTTGTTATGTGGTTAGTGAAAGGAAGAGGAGAGTTCTGTTTGATCCCAAAGGAAAAAAAGATATTATGTAAGCTCAGTGTAGATACAATCTTCTTAACAATAAAAAAAAATTCAAAATAGGACAGATTGCCTCTCCTTGACTTGAGATGAGCTCAAAAACATTTTAGGGATACTATAATGGATTTCCTCTATCATTCAGGGATGGGTTGTATTTCTGAAGTCCCTTTCAACTCTGGCATTTTATGATCCTTTGATTCCAAATTGATTTAGATCAATAATTTGAACAGTTGTGATTCTGCTAACCATTAAGCACTTGGTTATGTGAAGATTGTGTTCAGTCCATCCAGGGCTGACATGTCAAATTCCAAGAGAAAAACATACATAAGGATCCCTGCAGTCATATATTGATTTGGAGGACCACATAGTATTATCTATGTTTTATGGTATTTATTTATTTTGTTCACTATTTCCCATTTACATTTTAATTTGCTTGGACTACACTATAAAATGTTGCAGATTAGATCTAGAAGAATATCTAGCTACTTCTCAAATACTTCCAAAAGGCTTAGATTTCATTACAGTAGACACTTCCTCTAATCTCATGAATTCCTTCCTCTCCATGTCTTATAATATCATGAATTATTATAGTTTAAAAAGAAAGTCATCACTTGGTGGCCAAACTTCTAGGGAAAAGTTTCTCTGAACTAGACTAGTACTGAGACAACAGGCACACAATTTATCACTAGGACAGTACTCAAACCTTTCCAAACCTACTCTTCTTTTAGAACTTCTTAATACTTAGCATCAGGGGTTCCACCATTCTTCCAATCTTAACATTAGTGTCAACCTCCATGCCTCACTATTTATGCCATATATTCAATCAGTTGCTAAATCCTATCATTAGTTTTCTGCCCTTCAGTCATTAAAACTCTCTAAGTCTCAGTTTCTCCAATAGTTAAATTCAGAATATAATTAAAAACAAAATAATCATAACTGCCTTAGGCTTGTGTTGTGCTTTGACAGTTTTCCATTCTCACATCTATTTTCTCATTTAATAATGAGAAAAACCATATAAAGTAGGTAGGTCAGGTACTATCATCTCCACTTTAAAGAAAAGATATTTGAAACTCTAGGAAGTTGTGGCTTGACCCAAGTCACATATATAACAAGTATCAGAACCCAAACTTCAACCTTGGTTGAGTGGTCTTTCTCTATGCCTTCTTCTTGCTATGTCTTACATTCCTCAGGAAAAAAGTTTCCTTCAATACAACTCAATAATTTTATCAAGAATTAGAAACAATATGACTGAATTACTCTTCCCTCCAACAGGTTTAAGTATGGATATCCCTTTTTGAATGGGTAAGCAAAGGTTTAGGGTGGGTTTGTATTATTCTTAATAGTTTGTGGAAAGAGAGTAATATATTCCTGCCCACTTTGAGCAAGAGGAGAGGGAAGTGAGAAGGAGGCAAGAGTTGACTACATTCTTCCATTTTGTAAGTTTTTAGGAGTCTTTGGGTTGGAATTTTGACCAGATCCTCTAACTTTTTCTCTCTTTTGTTTCCAGAACTGTGCCAAGGAAGGGATCGGTAGAAAAACCACTTTAGTCCAGACCATCCCTATTATATTCTGCATGATGCCCCCTTGTAAAAACTGATGAAAATAATAAACCTGCCTGGGACGGTCATACTATACAACTCTCAGATCATAAAGGGACAGTTCTCAAATTTGAAAGAGGCCATAAGAAATAGTATATTTTTCCTCTCTGTTTTCATATGGATAAAATAATAATTTCCATTTTGCAGATGAGGTTACTTAGACTCTGAAAAGTTAATTTACTTGCCCAAGTACACACCACACAGCTTTTAAGTGACTAAGGAGGGGACTGGAACTCATCAAGAATCACCTGACTTCTAGTGAGTGCAAGTATTCTTTTCCTAGGAATACCATCAGTTGAATCTGGCTACCAATGGTTGATTAGGAGAAGAAAATTGGACAAATAATGTTATTCTTATCTGGAGGAACCCGAAACATCTGGCTTTAGCTGGCGTTCTCCATGCATACATGGATACAATTATATGTCAGAGGGAGAAAACAACACTTTGTCCAAAAGCTTTCTCTGTGATAAGATCTTGAGTTCCCATCCTTGCTCATTTTTAACCCCAATTCTATAAACACTGTGTAACACAATATCCAAATTCTACCCTTTTGCTAATTTAACAAACCATTAAGAGTTTTCTGTTTGCTTCCCAAAATATCATAAGAACATTGTGTGGCGCTGGTTGATTAACACAGTAGAAAGTCTTCATTTTGCTAATATGTTTCACGCTTCCTATGGGTCCTGGCAATTTCACATGGCAACAGAAATTAAATGAATGTTATATTTTGGGAGGTCTTTAAGTGTTAGACGAAAGCAAGCACCATTCATCTAAAAAGAAGGCTGAGCTGACGAAGTGCAGAAAGCTGGAAGGATTGGGAGAACTATAAAAGTTCTGAGACTGAGACTTCTAAAAAGTAGGGGGAGGGGGTTGACCTCTAAGGGTTCCTGGAGGTTTAAGCATCAGAAAGAGAATCTTTCCAACAAATCACCAATAAAGAAGAGTGATGTGCTTCTCACTTTCTCATATACAATGCTTTCTGGAGATGACCTGTTTTAAGGGCAATCAGCCTGGAGTCACATTTCCACTTAGACTTTGCAGTTTACAAAGGAAGAAATTACAACATTGTTAGTAGAACAACACTGTTAGTATTGCCTGCATTTTACAAATAAAGGAAACTCAGGTTTAAAGACATGAAATAACTTACTCAAGGTCACATGACTAGTGTGTGGTTGAATCAGGACTCAAACCCAAGTCATATGACTCCACCCAGCATTTCTTTCAATTTTCCTAATCTTCCTATTTTAATTGTTTCTTTACTACACACCTTGTATCAGTGTCCAATTGTGTTTCTTTTAAAATGCTGAGGTAGCAAACTAAGTGAATTTTGAAAAACCCTTCCCATATTTCAGATTTGAGACTGAGTCTCAAGATTTACAATATTAATCATAGGATTTACAATAGACTGTATATTTTGTCCACTTATGTGACCTACAGGCAAGATCTTGTGAACTGGTGCAAGGAAAAGAGTCTAGTTTCAGGAGATTCTTAAAACAAGTTTTCTAATGTTTAAGGCATTATATCCTTTGTATCAACTTCAGACACTTGTCTGAAATATTCGGGGCAAGAAATGGGTTTGAATCAGGTTTTGCAAACCCCATCACTTAACCTTGACAATATCTACAGAAAGACTTTTGCCAAATATTCTCTGTTAAGTTCTTCCAAATGTCTTACTAAAAGGCTAGGTATCTGCAAGAAACTCAAGCTACCAGAACAGTGTGTGTGTGTGTGTCTGTGTGTGTCTGTGTCTGTGTGTGTCTGTGTGTGTCTATCTGTGTCTGTGTGACTCTGGATGTAACTGTGTGTCTGTATCTGTCTATGTCTGTCTGTATGTCTCTGTATGTGTCTATGCCTATATCTACATCTGAGTGTGACTCTGTATGTGACTCTATAGTGTATTTTTTTAAACCAAGTCTGTCCCTCTGGGTGAGTTCACCAAACTGTTTCCTAGTTCTGTGAGAACTAATAACTTCTCCACCTACTTTGAAGTTTTCGAGACCAACAAGCATCTAATCTGGGCCTCTTCACAACACCAAGGCCCTGAGCTTTCCTGGGGCCTCTCACTTTGAAGTAGAAATTCCTCGTATCACCTTATGACTCTTCACCTTTCTTTGACCACAAGCCTTTGCAAAAGCAGAAAGCTGAAATCAATGCTACTCCCTATTTCTAAGGTTCCCCAAAAGTTATCCTCAGCAGGTAGCCTCTTTTTTTCAAATTAAACCAATAAAGACCCAAGAAGTCTGTCTCTTTGGTAAAGAAAAGCATGTATGTTACTATCACTGATAAATTTTCCCATTCCCAGCCCCTGGTCTGGGTTTGATGTGAGGATAATGCAGATGTGGGCTGGAAATTAAACAGTATGCTACCAGGGTGGCCTGGATTGAATTCAAGCTTGCATTCAGGCCATGGCTCACTCAGCATTTATTCAAGAAGTTCCCTTTCTAAAGAAATCTCAAACCATCCCAAGGCTAACCCTCCCACTCCTCACAAAAGAAACGAGGCCCACTACTGTACTTGGGTAGGTCCCCAAATCAGAATAATGACAATAAAAAGGAAAAGAGGGTATGCGCCTTTGTTACATGCATTAAAATAAGCCATTTCTTTATAGTCTAGAAATTGAGGACTCCTTTGGGGTGTTTTGCTCATGGAACCTGAAAGTTATGCTTTCCCCATATTTGTAACCAAATAAATTTGCAAGCATTATTTATTATTTGGAAGGGAAAGGGAAAGAAATTGTGAGTTCATATGAGTCAAAATTCAAACAAACTAGCAGTAGTTATAAATTGGAAGGGCTCTCTTGAAAATAAAAAATGTTTTCTCCTGCTTTGAGATTTAGCCTACCTTGACTTGTAAATACATTTCAGAACTGGAATGCTGAATATCTACTATTTTTAGAATTTGCCAAAGAGTACCCTATACACCCTTGCAGGAAGTTAGAGGTTTCAAGAAAAGGCGGGGAGATCCTGTAGCTAATTTGAAATCCCCCTCCCATATAATTAGCCAGAGTTAAATAAGTGGGAAAGAAGAAAATAAAAAAGATCTTTCATCTAGGGTGAACTAAAATTTAAACTATTTTAAAATTTGTTTGAGTTTTTTAAATTATTTAAACATCGGAGAGTAAATTTAATGTGCCATTCTGACTTCTCCCCGGGTGCATTTGGGACTCCTTTGACCCAAAGTTCCTCGGTAGATTCTCTCTGGTTTTGTGTGCTTTCGTGTAAAAAGCCCAGCTGAAAGAGTTTCTGAAAATCTCGACTTTGAGAGCCTGACTGGTTAACATTCCCCCACTTCAGGGGTTAGCGGAGGCGCCGGCCTGTTTCCCGAATCACACACATAGCACTATCACCCTGAAGACCAGCTCTTTGAAAGGCAGCGGAATCCCAGCTTCTCAGTTGGGCTGGCTGTGCCCAAAGCATCAGAAAGTGGACCGTGCTGACAGATCCAGGGTATGCTTAGGGAACGAGCTGAAACACAATCTCGGATCCCGGCTGAGCCGACTGCAACACCCGACTAAATCGCAACCAGAAGCTCTGGCCTTCCTTCAAATTTCCCAACCTCTTTCGCTACTCAAGGGGAGTAGAAACGAATGCAGGGCTGAACTGATGGATACAGCCTTCCTCATGATTTTTTGAGAGATGAAAATGCAACCAGAAGCCAAAGAGCACCGACCAGAAGTCCGTCCTAACAAACCTGCCTTTGGCATCAAAACAGCAGCAAACATCTATCTGCGTCTGGGCTCCTTCCCCGCCCCTCACCCCGACCTTGCACTCTTGCTCTAAGTCCTAATTTCGTGGAATGCATTGCTGGACTGTTTATCATAAGAGTGTGTTTTTGCTTTTTTTTTTAAAAAAGATTCTTCTAACTCTTGCAATTTTCTCCCTCCTCCTCCCCTTTGGCAGGGGCCACTAGTAGGGGGAAAAAAACCTCAAAAAAAAAAAAGCAGAGCAGTGAAAACAGAGAAACAATAGGCAACCGTGGCTTTGACAATGCTCCCCCTGAACCTTCTTTCTGCACCTGCTGCGACACTTGCATTCAAGAGCCAGGGCGGCTGCCATCGGAAGCATGGACAATGGCGTGAGGGACACAAGGCAGGGGGTGGGGGGCGGGTGGGGGGGAGAGGAAATCAGAGGAATTCAGAACTAAGATGGCAGGGCTCTCACCTTTTCCGTTTTTTTGCGAATAGTCTGGATGAAGGCGTCCCGCAGAGAAGAAATAAAAAGGGTGTTCTGAACTGTTGGATGGTTCTGAAGGCTTCTGCATTTGCAAACGCATTTTAGAAGTATTTGTAGGGGCATATTTACTGCATGCCATCTCTCTCTCTCTCTCTCTCTCTCTCTCTCTCTCTCTCTCTCACTTCTCTCTCACACTCTGTGTGTGTCTCTGTGTGTGTGTGGTGTCTCTCTTCTTCTGTTTTATGTCCTGCTATCTCCATCACACCTCTATTAGTCTGAAGACTTTCTGCCTGTGTAAGTGAGAGTGTGCATTCCTTAATGTTTGAATCAAGACACACGTCTGCATGCATTTCTAATCTAAGGAGCCTGTAGCCGTTACTATAACTATCAATTAGTCAGCAATAGCTTGAGACCCTCACGCCTCTGAAGGAACAAAGGTGGAAAGACATGCAAATACTCCAGCACCTGGAGCAGCCAACTTGCTAGCAACAAATAACGGCAGCTCTTTCTGTCTGTCCTGTAGGTGTTGGATCCTGGATTTGATGCAGGTTATTCATGTGGCCAGCTGCATAATTAGGCACAGAATGTATATAGGCATATAGATATAGATATATTTTCCCCCTTTGGCATCATTAGGAATAAAGTGAATTAAGCCACTAAAAGGAAATGCCTTAATGGCCAGGGAAACTGTAGAGCAGACGGACTCCGGGCTCCATTTTCATCAACAGCTATTAAAAACCAAAGGCGATACCATGTGTATTCCTTTGTCCAATTCAACTCTATTTCTGAAATAAAACCAAAGTCAGCCAGGCTAGAAGAGATAGATAGATAGAAGGAAATAGGCATCCGTGCCAACACTGGGAAGAGTAGTTTTTCTAGCTTGGTTGATGAAACAAATGGTTTTGTTTTAGATTCAGTTCTCTGGCTTTCCCTTGGATGTTTGTGGTATGTATGTGAGTGTGTGTATGTGGCTATACATTCGCTTTAAGTTGTACATGTTGGAGAAGACTTGTTTACATTTGATCTGTCTGTGTTAAGCAACTGAGAAAATACCGAACCTTTTATTCTAGTTTCTACTAATGTCAACAAATAGATCCATCCCCTTCAAAAGCAATATTATGCCTCTCAGTTCTCAAGGACACCAAAAAAATGCCTACATGAATCCACAATAAGAGGCAGGTATGAGTAACAGTTGGTCTTTACTGTCTATTTAATGTAGAACATTATAAATGAAATGCATGTATTTTGTCTCTTGTTATTTGTGGAGATTTTTTCTCTTAAAAAAATTAAGTTTCCCTGTAATTTCAATTCAATTCTGTTCCACAAACATGTAGGTAGCATCTACTCTGAACAAGGCATTATTCATGTCCTAGAATGGCAGTTTTCTTTTTCTCCTCTATAGTTTAAATTAAAGTATTTTTGAGGTAGGAGATGAAACTGTTCAATCCTGAAGGTTAATAGGCTTTTTCTCTCACTCTGCAGCCTAGTCAGAGAGTCCCACAAGAAGACTTATTTTAATAGCTCCTAAGTAGCATTATCTATATAACCGACTCTCTTTATCTTTGTGTATTATAATATTCCATTTTTTCTCAACCAGCTCCAAATTTTTTTTCATTTTCTTTCCTCATGAGCAAAATCACCCACAAGGTCATTTTACTGTTTTACCTAAGGGGTATCGGAAAGGCCAAGAAACACAGGAAAAGCTCCTCAAAGAGAAATTCCCAACAATAGAAACTAAAACTGAGTTGCTAGCAGACCACTGGAGAGAGAGTCTAGCAGGCTTCATAAGGAGGAGAGGTGTTAGAAGTCAGAATAAAGTAGGCCCTTATCTAAGATCAACGAGAAACAGAGGAGAGGATGATTAAATCCCAAGCAAACTTTAAAGGGGAAAAATAAAGTCATAATGAGCTTTGGGGAAATGGATGCTAAGCACCTGACAAAGGTTACCCACCGTCCAGTTTTTTTCCTTTGCTCTGTCGGAGAGGACCAAGCAGCCCCAGCAATGACAGCAGAATTCTAATGTGCCCAGCATAACCCAAGGCTCTTTGCCTTGTCCAAAAGAAAGAAAGTCACGCCTCAGACAGAGGAGAACCAGAAATAACAGACTCCATCATCAAGCAACAGACCCCACCAGAACAGATAGAGCAATGAAAACCACTGACTGAGGATCCCCCTCAAAAGTAACTAAGAAGCAGAGACAAGGGCAGGTCAGAAGCAGGGAAAATTGTCCTAAATAATATAATTCTTTGCTCTAAAATTTAGATCTATTGTATAGGAATGCATACTTTCTATTCACATCATGATAATGCAGATGCCGGTGTCTTTGTATGTAGTATTTTTAGACACTCGAGCATTGGTAAGGCTGCCTGTGTAATTATCAACAGCATTTGTTTCCTAATAACTATGGTATTTCCTCCCCCCCTCAAAAATAAGTTTTATTTGGCTTTCTTCCCTCATAATAGTTGGTTGTTGAAGAACAAAGTCTACAGTTCTGTTTAAGCATGGGGTTCCCTGTGCTTAGAAAGAACGCCAAAATAATAATCTATTATCTCCTTTCTTAAAAAGCCTTAAATACATTTTCCAAACCTGAACCTGGAACAAGGTCATGCAGTTTGATAATTTGCTCATTTCCTATCTTTTCAACTTACAACATTTTCTATCAGTCCACAATATGATTGTTGGAGCAGAAAGCATCTCATCAGAAAACAAGCTAGATACACGAGAAGTCTAAGCACAAAGGATGTTTGACGAATGAAATAATTGCGTTTCTTACACCTTAGGAGCCGACAGTGTTTATAAAAAGGGTGGGGAGGTATGTGAACAGTGTTATAGTGGAAAGGGGTGAGGATTGAGGGATTCCTTCCATGAACTATTATCCTGAAATATTGCAATTGAAAAAAAATCCAACAGAAAAATAACACATTAATCACCAACTTGAAAATCAGAAGAAAGGAGGGTGATGAGCTCATCCTTTTAAAGTAGACATTATTGTCTACTCCTCACCCCAATCCGAATACACATAGATATGATGCACCCAGGACTAAAACATTTTAACAAATTCTTTTTTTAAAGTAAAATGTTTAACTATACAGATAGGTATAAATATTTTATATCCAGATATGTGCAAGTCTCTAGATAACTTAAAAAGACAAGAAAAAAACACCTATGGATTTACAAAGGAATCAGCTCAGAAAGAAAATGACCAACAACCCTCAATCACTCTCTAACCACTACAAAGTCACAAAACCACTGGAATGAAACATGATTGAGATGCTGAAGACTGAAAAAAATTATTTCATGACGACAATGTGGCAAATGAAATTATTTAAAATGAAGAGATATATGCCTATCTCCTGGTTTGTGAGAAGAGATTTAATTTAGAAAAATCATTTTAATATGTTCCATATATATGTATATATAAAATGTGGAGGGAGAAAAAAGGAGAGTCAGAGAGAGAGAGAGAGAGAGAGAGAGAGAGAGAGAGAAGAAACAGGATGTTATTCCCAACCTCACAGATAAGCATTCTGATTTTTGATTTTACTTTAAGAATAGACATAGTTTATAGTTCCATATTGTAAATCCCACTAGGTCTGAATGCTGTTCCAAGGTCTGACAATGAAAGAATAATTCATGTCAGACCAAAAGGCTTCCTTCAATCAGTTTCAAGCAGCTTTCTTCCTACAGGGCTGGGCCCAAATGAACATAGAATCCTGAGCTAAGCTATCCATCACATTTCCCCAGTCTTTCAATTAATGGCACTGCAATCAGATCGATAGAATGTAATAAGAAAAGAGCTTTGCATTTCTATACCTATTAATTCGCTGAGTAACTCCAGAGGTAAAACGTGACTTGAAAGGGAAAAGACTCAAAGAAAATACATTCTCCAAGTATATATAAATGTTATATTCTCCCATTCCAAAATGAACACTAAAATTTCCCTCAGTCTAGACTATTAGAATCAAAAGATGAGCCAAATTTCATCAATGATGGGATTATTCTTCTCCAATGCAATTCTCAAAATAGAATTGCCGTCTCCTAGATAGATAGATATACATATGTTCTAGAACATGAAGGAGGTCCATTGTTATCCAGCGCCAAATCGATCATTCTGTATTGTATTCAGAGTTTGCCAGAAATGTCCTCAAATGCAAATCAGGGTCTGAGGAAGGCCAAGCTTTGCTCTTCTCTTCCTAGGTACTAATGAGCCACCAAATTCCTGATCACGATTTGCTATGGTGTGTCTGAAGTACTTAACCATCTGGAGGACAGGGTTTTTTGGGAGAAAGAGAAAAGGGAAATAGAAAAGCCAGAGATAGTGGGAATGAAATTTGAATGATTTCAACCCATAACTAAAATCTTCAAGTTGTTATGGAGCTACCCCAAAAATTACATCTACAACACAGTTTTTCTGTATACCCTATACTTATCATGAGCTAAGCTGGGGTATGAGAACTGATAGAATAGCTCATTGTGGAGAGGTGGAGGACGGGGTCAAGGATTTTTCCAGAAACATTACATTTAATGCCAATGAAAGTTTCTAAATAGCAAAGTCAATCATGAGAAGTAAAATCTTTGTCCCTGAAGGTCAAACTGGTTCAAATTCAGCAGGTGAAATGACTTCAAGTCACTGGCACTCAGGCAAATATCATTAGATGAATCCACTGATCCCAATTCCCTGTAGACAGTAGTCCACTCTGCCACTAAATGACTGACACCCTTTGGGGGTTAGAGAGAAGGTTGGGAGAAGGAAGATGTAAAAGGCTCAACACTGATTTATTAAAAGAGATCTGACAATTTGGCAAGTGCACCTGTTTTCTGATAAAGACCAACACACCTCAAAACTGCCTCTCATTAAATATATAAGAAAGATCTAATTAGGCAATTAATAAAAAAATTATTTCAAACATCATGTGTAGAAGCAGGGAAAATTTTTTTGAGAAACAAATGCTTTAATCTCAGATATTTATATTTATATCTATATAATATTATATAACTATATATTACAATCATATTTAATTATATATAATAGTTAAGTTGAAAATAAAAACCTAAACTCATAGAATACTACCCTACCTTTGAGAAACAAAAGCTTTAATCTCAAAGATATTTATATTTATATATATATAATATAACTAATTATATATATTACAATCATATTTAATATATATATATATATATATATATATATATATATATGTAACCGTTAAGTTGAAAATAAAAACCTAAACTCATAAAATACTATCCTACCTTTGGAATCAGGGGAATCAAATTCAAATTTTGCCTTAGCAGGGTTTACTACCTGTATGACCTTGATAACATCACAATTCCTCTGGGTCTCAACCCCTTATATATAAAATGAGAAGTTTTGACTAGATAACCTATAAGGTCTTGCTCAACTCTAAAGCTAAGAATTAAAGATGACAAATATTGGGGTAAATCTCTGGGTCATACAATTAAAATTACTATAATAAATTTGTTTTTATTTATTATTGATCCTGACTGAATCTTTTCAAAAGATCTATTTTTAATTTTAAAATATTCTTCATAATTATTACTTCATGAGATAGAATGAGATAATGGAAGAGCTTTGAAAAGGTTTTAAAATTTGTTCTACAAACATAAAGTACATTGTACTAAATATAATAGTACGCTATTATATTATTGCTTATTATTAAGAAATTACCAGGAGATAGATTTCACTTTAATATAAGGAAGAAAAACAATTCCAATAATGGAATAGCTTGCCTCAAAAGATAGTTGAACCTCTGTCCCTAGAGGTACTCGAGCAGAGGTTGGCAGATCACCTGTGAGGGGTGAAGGAACATAAGTTCACCTAACGGTTAGACTCAATAGCCTCCAAAGTTCCTTCCCATATATCCCAAGCATATGATTCCTTCCATGGTCTGATGTGGCCATAAGAGGAAACAAAAACATGCAGAAGGAAGAAAAGTCAGAAAAATTAATATGCAAGTGGGTGATTATAGAGGATGACTGCCACCTATTTTTGAAAGAATCAACTTAGATTTAGAGTTGGAAGGGACATTCAAATTCATCTAGTCCAACCCTCAAAATGAAGCCAAAGGAGATTAAGTGACTTGTCTAGCTTCATAGAGAAAGTAAATCACAGACAGAATTTGGACGTGTGTCCTCTTAAACTCCAAATCTAGTGTTTTTTCCATTTCATTATCCTGCTTCCTCATCACTTTAAAATATTTTTCAAGACAAGTTTCTTGATGAAAATGAACCAGGAGAGATCCAGGATCTCATAGCTAGACACAAAATGTCAAGATTATGAACCTTCTACCCTTCCCATCACCTCTTCCCTAGTCTAATTTACAAGTAACAATTAACTGCATCTAATTACTATCTGAGTTAGAATCCATCACAACAAGTTCAACAGACCCCTCTCTACTCAGAATGGACCCAGAGGTTTCCCCTAGTCTCAGAAACATTTGATCCAGTCTCATAAACATTTGACTCACTTTCTGACTAATAGAACTCTTCAAATTAATAGTATGCCATTGCTGTTGTAGCTTCTTCTTACTAGACATATGAGATCTAGAGAATATTGTTTTGCATGTAATACTACATAACTAAGTTTCCAAAACAATACTAACATTTCCCTTCAAAAGATATCTCTAGCCCTCAATATTATAAATAAAGACCACCCTAAAATGAACACTCCTTTTCCATCTTTGCCAATTAGTGATGTTATAGTCCTACATTTTCTCTAATAGGTGGTCAGAAAGGGGGAGATTAAGATCTTCAGGTATGATGGAGAAGGGGGTAATATGTTCACACATATATAATGTTCACACAGATATAATACAGGTGTATGTGTATTTATACACATATAGATATATGGATACACATATACACACACATATATACATTTGCACACATACATATATATCTGAAAAAATTGGTGGCCTCCATGATTTTATTTAATTTAAGAAAAATTATTAAATACTTCTAATTTGCAGGACAGTACAAAATAAAAAATAAAATATATTTCCTAAAACTCAGGGAACTGTCATTCTATCAGAGAGATACAAAAATGTATACAAATAAGTAAATACAAATAGACACAAAGAACAACATAATAATTTAAAGGAAGATCATGTTAATAGCTTAGGGGCAAGGGTAGGGGTAGGAGATCAGATAAGGTCTCAAGAAGAAAGTTAGCCTAGAAGGAAGGAATTCATTGAATTAGCTGTGAGGACAGGAGACATTTTACACTAGGAGATCTCTTATGCAAAGGTTTGAATGTGAAACTTGGAATGTCATTAAAAAGGAACAGTAGACCAGTTCAACTGAATGAAGGGTAGTGATATGAAATGACTAGAAGAGTAGGTGGGATCAAGACTGCACAGTGCCTTAAATGCCAGGCTGAGAATTTTATAATTTTTTTTCTGATTCATTAGATACTTGTTAAGACCTACTGACATCAAGTCCTGTTTTAGGAGTTAGGGATCTTTTATAAAGACAAAGTGAAACAGACTCCAATTTCAAGGGGTTTCTATTCTGTGTTTAGAAAGAAGTACATACATTAAAAATAAATACACAGTTATTTCATTCAGGAATACAATGACTGGATGGATTCAGAAAAGGACTCTTTTAGGAAGGAGCACTTGAATTGAGTGTTAAAGGGGACTAAGGATTTCAAGAGGCAAAGATGAGAAGAGGAGAGTATTCCAAACATAGGGGAATAGTCTTGGTAAAAGGATGGAAGAGAGAGAGATGGTGTTACATGCAGGAAACATCAAGCAAATTGGTTTGTCTGTAATATCAGGTGAAAGAAAGGAAAGACTGTGCAATCGGTCTACAAAGATAGGTAAGAATCAGACTGGTAGAAGCTTTAGGTGCCAAACAATGGAATCTGAATGTTATTTCCTAAAGGCAATAGGGAGCCAAGGAACTTTCAATGAGGGGAGTACAAGATCAGAAATTTGCTTTAGGAATATACATTTGCCATGTGGAGGATGGATCACATAAAAAGAGACTGGAGGTAGACAGACCAATAAGGAAGCTAATATAACTTACAATCCAAGCATAAAGTGATGAGAGTCTGAACCAGGATGGTGATGGTGTAAGTGGAGATAATAGAATGAATGCTAGAGATATTGTAAAAGTAGAATAGACAAGACTTGGCAGTTGATTCAATATTGTGAATGAGAAATAATGAAGGACTAAGGCTGGCTCTGAAATTGCCTTTGAAAATTTTTGAGTGGAGAGAATGATGTGTTCAGGTCTGGGATTTGTTTAGCTGAAGATAAACACAGGTGATATTCTCTTAAAAGTAAGTCTTTCATAAAATAGTTCCATTCATTCCCTGACCTCTTAGTATATTCAAGCCAAGCAGAGTGAGGAGGTAAGTAAATATATGGTGAGTGAATTGAATACAATCAGTTTGCCAGCACAGCAAAGGGAAGGGACACAGGACACATTGGGTGTCAGGACACTTCTTGGAAACTACTTTCAGGGTCTTTGTTTCCTTGTTTATAAAATGCAGGGACTGTTCAACTAGATCATCTGTAAAACCCTTTTCAGTTCTAAGGATTTAATTCAAACCCCCTGTTCCCTGTTTTTTTCAGGAGAAAGTCTCTGTTTTTAACCACAAATCCATGGACAACTGCCTTAGCATTTTGTAATGGAAAGAGAAGAATTTGGAATCAGTGGACATTGGTTTGAATCCCAGCTCTGCAACTAGCTACCTGTTTAACTTTGGAAAAGTTATTTAATCTCCCTAGGTATCAGTCTACTCATCTGCAAAATGAATAGGGTGGATTAGATGATCACTGATGTGCCTTCCAGTTCTAAATCTAGGTCCCTACGGTTCTGATTGATCCACTATCTCATTTTGTGAGCCTAGGATCTTGTTGGAAGAAGTGAAAACAGTTTATTTTTGTTTAATTTTTCAGCATTAAAAATGCCCATTCCTCTATTCTAGAGACTAAACTGATTTGAAAAATATGATTTTGGAGATAAAAGACAGAAAAAAGAAAGGAAGGAAGGAAGAAAGGAGACATAGATGCAATAGATGGACAGAGATAGATATATAGATACATAGATATAATGGAGAGGGTAGGTATAGATAGATAGGTAATACATACACATATACATACATCCATACAATAAATGAATGGATAGGTAGATAAATACTTAAATACTTTGATGGATAAACTGTTAAGTCAATAGGTACAGATATAGATAAACAGGGTATGCAGGGTAGAGATAAATATAGATAAGTGATGGATAAACAAGATAGATGGATGAATAGGTAGGTATGTAAGTAAAGGGAGATACATTTATAAGATAGATCTTTTCTTCTTTCCTTAGTCTGAGGACTAGATTCTGGAAGAATCTGAGACACTGATAAGTCTTTACCTATGAGGCTAGGACTGGTGTGAGTTTTCTGGGTTGTCTATAAGAATTATAAGAACTTAAACCTGCACCACAGTAATGTAATGTAGACATCAGTGCACAGGGGCCCTTCTTAACTCTCTACTAAAATCTTCAAGGAAAGAAACCAAAAAGAAAATGAGAGTTTAAAACATTAAATTTGGGAACTGGATGTAGGTATTGGTCCTGTGACTTTATCAGTGTAAGGAGCACCGACTTTGAAACTTACAGTCTTAAAACGTTGCCTGGGGGTACCTAGAGATTAAATGACTTGCCCAGCTTACATATTCATTATGTGTCAGAAACAGGATTGGTTTTACCATTCTTTATAGAAAAGTCACATTGTATTACTATAATGATTGAGTCAATGCTACAAGTGTCCTGCTCAGGATCACCACTAGGCAGGGCTACTGAGATAAATGGGATGACAGTTCCCAGTACCTGCTGAGTTCATTCAATCGGGATAAAAGAGAATTTTCTGCTGATTATAACAATAAGTATTCCCTGTTTCTACTATTCTGATAGATGGTTTCAGCTGATGTTAAACTCAACTAGCTTTCTCAGGCTATAACCAGAATGCTAGGAAAGAAACCTCAGTTTCCTGAATTCTTTATAATAACATCAATATTTAGATAGTGGTTATGACATGCCAGACACAGGGGCATTACATTTTATACTTTATGCTTTTCACTTGATATATTTGATTGGTAGATGAATTGATATATTTCATTTGCTCTCTGAGGAGGAAACTTCATGTGGAAACTGAGGTAGAGTTGTAACTTTCCCAACTAGGATCTAAGGTCATATTTGAATGCAAGTTTTACTGATTCCAGACACAGCACTCTATTCATGAGCTGGAAGACTGGACACCTGGGTTCTGGTCTCAGTTATGCTACTCATCAGCCAAATAAACTTTGACAAATCACTTCACTTCAATTTCCAGATCTGAAAAAACAAAGGGCTAGAATTGGGTTAAGCAAATATTGAGTATGCACGTACTGTGTATGCATATCCATTGTGTATGCCTTTCTAGAAGTTCCCTACATCAGTCAAATTATAAGACTGGTACTCCTACTATCCAGTTTCCTTCTCTACCTCAAAAAAGAAAAGATTAAGGAACTAGTATTAGATATATATATATATATATGTATGTATGTATGTATGTATGTATATAAACTATATGAAGAGGCTGTGAAAAGCCTAGTGAGCTTCTTAGCCCATTACACATTCAGTCTGGAATAATGACCCCTAATTTATTTTAGCTCCAGTGGTCTATGGTGGTGACATTCTTAATCTCACTCTGAAGATTTCAGGACACTTTTTATTGTTGTTGTCTTGAACTAGGAAATCTGACTCATTCTCTATCTATATAAACATAAATAAAATATACATATAAATATATATATATATATATATTTATATCCTCAGGGAAAAGCACTGAGATGCAAATTAAAAAGTGAAATAACTTCTGCTGCCAAAGGGTTTATATCATCTATACAGGGATAGACACCATAAGATCATATCTTTAGAAGGGATTCAGAGTTCTTCCTCTTTGACCTCCTCATTTTCTGTGGAAGAAAGGAGTCTCTGTTCTACAGGTTGTAAGTGTCAGAGGTGGAACTTCAAATTACATTTTGTGGCTCCAGAGATCACCTACCTGCCTCAAAGAAGATCTGGCTTTCCATCCTACCTCTGGCCCATCCTAGCTATTTTACCATGGACAAGGAACAATATCTCAGTGTTTCCCACAACTCCTTTAGACTAAAAGTTACAAAAGGATTTGTTGATTTATGGTTTCATGGTCAGAGGACACTGGACATGTGATCAGAGAGACCCAGATTGGAATCCAACTTCAGATACCAACTATATGATACTGGGCAAGTTCCTTAATTCCACCTTAATTCCACTTTAATTACATCTATAAAATAAAGGGGTGGTATTCTGTGATTTCCATGAGTCCCTCCAACTCTAAATCATGATCCTAGGGTACTGATGCATTGGTAGAAATAGTTACAATGCAGGAAGCTCATTGCAATCAATCAACCAAAGAGCATTTATTAAAGTCTTGATGTTCCAGGCACTGTGCTAAGCCCTAAGGATATAAAGAAAGGGAAAAAATGCCCATCCTCAGCTATTGTGTTTCCTCCTCTTCCTCCCCCACCCCACAAAAGTTGGACAATATGAGGAACAATAAGTATACTTAAGATATATATACTTTACAAGTGGTGTAGATTACTTTCCAAAAAGTTTTCCAATGCAGATTGTGATGCTATAAACTCTGGCTGAATACAAATCTGAACAAATGGTTGCTGATCCTTAGAGAAGTTTGCTCCTAAGAATTTAGAGTTAAAAGGGACCTTAGAGCTTTCCTGTTCAAGCCCTTTCTTTTTTTAATAGATAGAGAAGCTGAGGACCAAAGAGAAGTGACCTCTCTAAGATCACACAGGTACTAAGATTCAAATGTAGTTCTTATGATTCCAGATTCAGTGTTTTTTCTGTCACAGTCTTCCCCTATGTAACCCAGCTTACCAAACTGCCCTGACAACAGGCACCTTTCCCAATCCAGAACAAAACTAACAACAAAGAGTATTATTCACAGTCAGCAATTCTACTAATGCTGGGCTTTGACTGAGTCAGGAAAATAAGGTTGATGCCTCAAACTATTTGTTAAAAAAAACAAACAGTAAAAGCTTAGTCAGAGTAAATTGCTATTTTACTCCTTTAACATAAACTATGGGGACTGCACACCTACTTATTGAATTGCACTAATGAGAAGTACTGTAAGAGGTGATCTGCTAGGGAAAGTCATAGAATACCAAAGAGTAAAGGAGTTTTGCTATGTTTCTTATTAGACGTTTTTGTTAAAAGAGCTGACTCTTCTCTCAATTAGGATTAAAAGGTTCCTTAATATTGACTTGTAATAAACTTTAATAAGAAACATAGGAGCATAAAACTTGCCTAACAGAGAATGTCAGCAGCCAATCAAATCTAATGTCAGTGCTTCAGAGGAAGTTTAAAAAATGCTAAAATAACCAAAGCTAATTTTACAAGCTTTACATATGAGAAATGGTAAAAGAAGCCTACCTGCCCTTGCTATTCCTTAGGAAATCTGATCATCAAACACAAATAACGCAATGATCATTCACTAAACTCATATACCCTTATTCTTCCTTTGAGCAGCACTGTACTTGTTTATCAGACATATGGTCAACCCTCTTAGAGACCAAGACTTCTCAAGATGATAAATTCATCTTTTTTCAAAATGTTTATTCAACTATCACAAAGTACTGTACTCCCCTCTTTTTTTCCTCATAAAATGCTGCCTTTAATGGGTTTTCCTATATGACAGGAAATCAAATAGCTTTAATGCTTTTAAGACTCAAGAATCTGCTCATTGCCTCCAAGCTATCTCTCTATCTTTAGGTAGTAAAATTTACCAAATCGACAACCTTCCTACAAATAGCCAAAACACTATATGCCCCAGAGTTGTCTAGCCCACCCAGATTGGAGTTCACAAACTTCCTTCAGCATCTCACTAGTCTCTGAGTCTCTTCTTCCCTCTCTCAGCTTCCCCCATCCTGCCCCCAGTCAGAGTTCAATGAAATCAATTCACCAATGATAGAGGCATGTATTTAGAGAGACAGATTTCCTCACACAAGAGCAACTGCAACATAAATCACAGGAAACTATATGAAGAGGCTGTGAAAAGCCCAGTGAGCTTCTTAGCCCATTACACATTCAGTCTGGAATAATGACCCCTAATTTATTTTAGCTCCAGTGGTCTTTGGTGGTGACATTCTTAATCTCACTCTGAAGATTTCAGGACACTTTTTATTGTTGTTGTCTTGAACTAGGAAATCTGACTCATTCTCTATCTGCTGAGTAGTTAATCTGTTCAAATGCTTCCCCCCAAAATAACCATCTGTCCTACCTTATATTCCTTTCCTCTTCACACTATCTCAGCCTCAGTCTGCCCTGCCGGCTCATTCAAGGATCTGTAATTTCTCCTCTGCCTTTATGTCTGCTTACTTATGTTTTAGTGTAGACAATAGAGGTGATATAGGCCATTATTCATGAGGAGCTTGGAGGGTAATGTGAGAAATGGCTCATCTCCTGACCCCTCTTAGCATAAGAATTGCTGATAAAATTCTCAACTGAAAGGGTAAGATTCTGCTGAGAAAATATCAGCAAGATGCTCACTCTGGAGCAACGTTCTGGAGGAAGGACTGAGTAAAAAATATTGCACTTTTGTGAAATGAAAATTTATAAAACATACACAAAGGAGTTTTGACAATAAGCAGGACAGTCAATTTCCCACAACCCAAGCAAACAGGAGACAGGAAGCAGGGTTAAGACAAATCCACAGATAAAGCTAAACTCTCACATTAGTCAATAGTTTTGGTCCACTTTCTAATCCATTTGCCCATGTAGTCATTCATTCAGCAAGCACTATTAATAACTATTAGTATCTGGAGTCTTACGAATCTGATCAAGAGAATTTTAAACTGAAAAAGATAAGATTTGGGTATGGAGAAGAGATGTGACTGTTCATCTAGATCTGCCAGGGCTGATACCATACAAAGTAGTAGGTACTAAACAGGAAGGAATGGGGCAGACAAGAGGGCTCATAATTAAGAGGAAACCATATCCAAGAAAGAATTAGCAATAAAGTCCATAACCTGAGATATCTATATATAAATGCATAAAGTGTGGGTAGTAAATAGGGTGCCTTGGGGATTCTAATACAAAGATATATAAATTTGACTTCATATGTATAGCTGAGACTTGTTGGGATGAAAATCATGACTTGAATATGGCTCAGGAATGGTACTTTGTTCAAAAGGAAAATAATCAGTAAAAGGAGCATTGGGCACTGTTGTATGTGAGGAAATCTAGGACATTTGGTTATGGATTAATGGAAGGGAAATAATACTGTCATGGGATTAAACTATAGATATCCTAGACAGAAGGAGGAATTAAATAATGTATTCTGGCACTGAGATCAATATTGTTGGGAAGGAGGACTTCATCTCCAAAGCTCTGCTGAAGCTCTTGACCTCTCTACCAAAAACAGAATAACTGATAAATTTATGACATGTTATGATGATAATTTCATCCTACAAAAGATAGAGGAGGCAACAGAGGGAAATGTCATTCCAGACCTGATTTTTAACATCAAGATGAACTGGTTACTAGGAGAGAAATGAAGAGAAACTCTGGATGTGTGGGTGCATGCTTGTAATTCCTTCTAGAGTAGACCTAAAGTCCACCCCAAGCTCAGCACCAAAATGCAGAGACCCGGGAAATGAAGATTACATCAGGCTATATAAGGAGAGATGAATCAGAGAAGATCAGAAACAAAGTCAAAAGCTCTAGGGTAATCAATCATGGGAGTGAATCCATGAATGGCCACTGCACTAGGAAGGAAGGAAGGAAGGAAGGAAGGAAGGAAGGAAGGAAGGAAGGAAGGAAGGAAGGAAGGGAGGGAGGGAGGGAGGGAGGGAGGAAGGGAGGGACAGAGGGAGGAGAAAGGAAGGAAGGAAAGACAATGAAAAGTTGTGAGCTCAAGGACAAATAAGCACTTTGGGGTCAAGTAAGCATGCCATTATAGAAGCAGTGATATGATGATGAAGAAAGAGGAGAAAGCAGGAGGGTAGTCTGATATGCATCTTAGATTCAGATAAAAACAAATTCTGGAGGGCTCAATTAAAGGATAAGTAGAATATGATAACTTAATAGTCTGCAGTACAAATCAACCCAAAAAGTATAATATGCTTTCAAATGTGAAATTCTGAAGACATAACAAAAATAATTCATATGAAGAGAGAAAGAGAATCTTACCAATAAAAAACTGATGTAGCTGCATAAGGAACTCATCAATCAATTCATGCTTTTTTAAGATATGTTTCTTTATTCATTTCTCATTTTCAAAGAACATCATAGGATGATGTCTTATTTACTCATTAATTAGATTCAGGCAAGAAAGAGTTCTATGTTTCTGAATAAAATAGATACAAAGGAAAGCATAGTCCCAGAAGAATTGGGGCACCTAGGTGGCACAATGGATAGAGTGCCTGGTCTGTAGTCAGGAAGACTTAACTTTGTAAGTTCAAATCTGACCTCAGACATTTATTAGCAAATCATTTAGCTATGCTTCAGTTTCCTTATCTGTAAAAGGAACTAAAGAAGGAAATGGTAAACCACCCCAGTAGCTTTCCCAGAAAAAACTCCAAATAAGGTCATAAAGACTCAAAGAAAACTGATAAATGATTGAACAATAAAAATTAAATGGTGTCAAAAATACTAAAATAATCACAAGTTGAGGCTGATAGGTAATAAATACAGAATGTTATTTTTTTAATTATTTCAGGCAAAAAGGAGATCAAAGAAGGGATAGAACCACTGTCTAAAATGAATGGAATATGAATAACTGATAATTGTGTTGAGAAAAGTCTTTATATGCCTATTTTCTCTTTCAAGAAGAATGATTTTTGAATGAGAATGAAAAAAAAGGAGTATTTAGGGAGTTTAAATTGAAGATGTAATTCCCATCCTTTATGAGTCCAAGTTCCCAGGCATATACTATACCAGAGTCCTGAAAAAATGGCAAATGAGATAGTCAGTAATAGTTAAAAGAGCAAAATGGTTGAAGGAAATAGGTGAGTTCAAATTTGATCCCAGATACTTACTAGCTGTGTGACTTTGGGGAAAAAAACCATTTTACTTCTCTCAGATTTAGTTTTACCTTTTGTAAAATGAGAATAACAATGGCATCTAGCTCAAAGAGTCATTGTACAGATATAAGATAACATGTAAAACATGTAAAATTGAAAATCTTAAAATTATAAATGTGTTATTTAATATTATAATAAATATTATAAATATAAGTGCAAAAGATCAGATGAATCAAATTTTACTAGTATTATTCAGGAGCCTGACATACTAATCTGTCACATCTTCCTTTAATTAAGGTAAATAGATGAACAGTCTTTGGTAAAAGGTGGGCATGGAGAAGAGCAAAATGTCTGAATTATCATCATCCCTGACTGTAACCTAGCTAGCCATTACTGAATATTTAAGTGCTTCCACTGACTAAATTGTGCAGTCCTAATAGAATACCTTTGCTTTAACATTCTCAAAAGTATTCTACCCTGGCACATATAATTTGTGGGTTGCTACCATTGAGTGAACAACTTGTGGAGCAGTTGGGATATCATATGGATAAAGTCATACACGAAGGGAAGGCACTTTCAGATTGTGATCTATATATCTTTTGAAGAAATGCTCACATAAATGAGATCATATAACTATCCATTAAAATTCAAGCTATAAGATCCCTATTGTGTCTGTTTTAACAGGCAAAACAAAGTTAGTAGATAGTAAATAATATCCCATCCAGTATATGCAGAAACATTTGTACAATCGCAAATCTTATATTCATTGTTTTCTTTCCTAACCCCTGGATCATTCTTGTGACTACTAGGATGATTGTTTTCTTAACCATTCAGACATTCTTTCATTTTATTGGATTATTTAATCCATTCACATTTAAGGTAATAATTGTTAAACTTATGTTTAGTTCCATTCATTTCTTTTGTATTGATTTGTATTCCATTCCTCTTTTAAGCTAGCAATTTATTCTTTAAATTCATTTTTAATTTGATTTTGACTTTAACCTGTTCCCACAAGCTCATCCATATGTGTCTATTTCATCATTTAACTATTCCTTATCTACTTAAAATTTTAATTTCACTTTATATCTTTTTAGTTATCTGCAACTACCCTACTGATCTTTTCTAGTCTCTCCTTCCTCATCTACAAATGGTTTAAAATCTTTTTTTAATCCTTCCCCCTCCAATATATTAATATGAATAACAAAGTAACATTCTTTTGACATACTCTTTTCTAATTTTTTAAATTTTCTTCTTGTCTTCCTTTGTAATCTATTTAAATTATATTTTCTAATTCATTGCCTATATCCGTACTTGATTCTTCTTGTTATGTCCCTCAAGAACATAGATTATCTGTGCAAATTTGAGTTCCCTCTTCTATCCTAATCTATATTATTTCATTTGGATATTCTATCTTATCCTCCATTTTTTTCTGCTCTGAATAACTCACAAAAGTATCTATTATTGAAGGAAGTAATGTCAGGGGACTTCTTGGTCACAGAATCAACAAGATGGAAGGCTCAACATTTTATCCAATCCTCTAAACCTCCCAAATCTCTCCAAAATAGAAATTATAAACCAGAGATAAGGCAATTTCAGTGTTTCTGTGTTATATGACAGTAAGAACCCCAAAAAGATAATAACTCGATGAACTAATAACTAATTGGCACTCAGTCAGCATGTTCCCACCCCATCTCCTAATCATTTTCCTGGCAAAAAAAGTCTGCTCTATTCAATCCAACCTATAGGCTTGCAACAGAGTGTATTTCTACACCCCAATCTTTCTTCTTTCCAGTGCCATGGTTATCCAAAATCCAAATGGTAGAAATTTATTCAGACTGAGATTGCTTCACATCCAGGGCCATTCCAGTCATCCTGATTCATATCTGGCCATTGGATCCAGATGACTCTAGAGGAGAAAGTGAAGCCTATGATTTAGGACAGCATCCTCTCACTCAAATCTAATTCACATATTTGTCATGGCATCACCTCCCTGATGTCATGGTCTTCTTCAAGAACAAAGGACAAGCATCATCACCATCACTATCAATAGAAACAATAGAGTAATGTTCTATGCTCCAAAAGAGCTCAACCAAAGAAAAGGAATCAAAAGAATGGAACAGGATAAGGATAAAATAGATTTCAGTTCTACACCTTGACCCCTGCAGCATCATGGAGATACAAACTCCAAACACCTGAAATATATGTAGGTTTTTGCTTCTAGTCTGGCAGTGCTCTGTAAACTGGACTGAAAAACTAAGGGACAAAGAACCAAACAGGACATGGTTAGGAGGGGCTATGTAGTAATCTATTAAACCTAAGGGAAATAGCCTAGCATCTGACTGGTACCAGTTCTCTACTCCTAGAATTAATTTGAGGTGAAAACCTAGATTGGTTTGGGGGGAGGCTGAGATATTTTTAGATCTAATCCCCAGGGAAACTGTCATCAAAGGAGTCTAAAAGTAAACAAAAGGGAAAGGAAAGACCAAAATCACTTTAGATCTCAAGAAGAAAATTCAAAGATCTTCAACATTAACAGATAAATCAATGGGGAAGACATCAACGGCAGAAAGAAATATGACTCCAGATCTAGTAAATGAGTTCAAGCATTTATGAATAATTGCTGAAAAACAAAGGAAAATAATTTAACACCTGAGGAGTTAGAAGACCCTATGGATTTTAAGTAGTTGAACCATAGCCTGCTGCTCCTGAATATTTTACAAAGGGAAATAAGAATTGAGAGAGTAAAATTTATGTCCTGCAAAATAGAAATAATTGGCAAAAGAGGAAAATTTGAATCTGCTATGACATCTCACAAAAGAAACAAACAAGAAGATAACTAATTGGAAATGTAGATACAAAGAAGTGAACAACAATCTGTAAGAAGACAAGCTCAAAGCAACAATATTAGAAGAAAACATGTTCTTGCCATGCAAGCTAAACATTTTGATCTCAAAGACAGGATGCTTTTAGATGTCTTAAAGATTATGGGTCTCCCAGAAGTACACATCAAGTCAAAAAAAATGAATACTACAATGAAAGAAATAAATCAATAAAACTGCCCAGAAGGGATTGTAATCCCAGACCTTCTGAACACAGAAAATAAAGAGCCAATTGAAAGAATCCATAATTCTCCTCCTGAAAGTAATGTGGAATAGAACCATTGTCATGTGGTGAAAGTCATTTTGTGTCCCAAGTAATGAAATCTTATCTTAAATCCTATCCTTAACATGATCAGTCTCTACTCTTAAAAACAGGGTATCCTAACTCTAGCTCCATGACACCTTTCTAAAACTCTGGGTGATGGCTGGCTTTAGAGACACAAAAATCCTTTCTTCTGTAGTGGGTGGACTTCAAGAGAGGTACAAC
Organism: Macrotis lagotis; assembly: GCF_037893015.1. Lineage (NCBI taxonomy): Eukaryota > Metazoa > Chordata > Mammalia > Peramelemorphia > Peramelidae > Macrotis > Macrotis lagotis. Next base: position 647,313,902 of record NC_133658.1, read on the forward strand.
CCTTTCAGAGAGGAGGGTCTCCTAATATGGAAATTATAGCTTCCCATGTAGATGAAACCAATTATAAGATACCTTTCTCTTATCATAGACATTTACCCCACCATGGGAAACTTTTCAGTGTCACTCTTTAAATTTATCCTCTGGATTGAAAACCATCTGCTCTTCTCCTTTTCAATCACTACCATCCATTGTTTTTATCCTGTTCTCTCACAGTCTGTCTGTTTGAAAGACTAAGGAAAATATTATTCCTTCTCCCCTTATCCCTGGACTTGGTAGAGTTACATCTCCAAATATTCTTTCCCTACATGAAACTTCACATTGCACTATCCCTTTTACAAAAATAAATAGAAAATACATTTGAAAATATGTTACTTATAGAAAATCATGAAATTTTGTCTATGGAACAATAATTCAGTTCACTCTTCCTCCCTCTTGATTAAGTTCCCCTTAAATTGTGTGTATATGTGTTTTGATGATCCCTTTGTTCTTTCTTTTTATCACTCAGTTCAATTTCTTTTACTTTTTTAAAATATATCCTAAAAATATTAGAAAATTTATTTAATTACTTTTTCTGATAGATTATATTTCTTTACTTTTTTTTTGCATTTTCTTGTTTGGAGTATTTTTAAATAGAATGTACAATTCGTTTCCAGTCTTATTTTTTTCCTTTTCAGGAGAGGGACTAGTTATTAATTTTGCAGGAATGATAAATATCTCTTTCTTTGAAATTCTCTTTTCCATGATTAGATTCAGTTTTGCATAAAATTTTATCCTTGATAGTAACTTAAACATTTTTCTTATTCTATTCTTTTCTTCATTTTCTTAAGGCTGCAAAGTAATACTGGTTTATCCAAATTGGTTGCACTTTTATATCTGAAGTTCATTCTTCTTGCTTCTTAAAATATAATTTAGAAACAATTTTATATATAAATATACAATTAAATATAAATATTGTTGAATTCATATGCCATGGTGTTCCAAGTTTACAGGATTTTTATTTTTATTTTGGTTTGGGGGTTTTTTAAGGCAGGGATTTGTGTATTTGATTATCAGTGCTTTATCATAATTTAAAAGTTATGGACCATTTTCTAATGGTTTTTCTTACAGTTAACTTTATTAATTTTAGCATGTTCTTGGAATTTGTTGTTGTTGCTATCTTTCTATGAGTCTTAACTGTCTCTGTGTTTCTTGTCTTCCATTCCTTTGTTTGACTTATATAGATTCATGTGTTCATTTAAATTTCTTGTCTTTTGGTCCTAATCTGTGAAATTTTTGTTATCCAAATCTGTCATTCTCTCTTCCAGAGAATGTAAGTCTTTTGATAGATTTCTGGTTGCATTTTCTATTTTTTCCTATGCTGTTGTTCATTTTCTTTAATTCCACACTGAGATTCTAACTCCTGGCCTAATTTCATTTCTAATATTTTCTTTGGAGATTTTAATTTCTCTTTTGAGAATTTATTTCTTTTGAGAATATTTCCTTTTGAAATATTTTAGAGCTTCTCATTATTTCATAGTGTTTGGAGAATTTGCAGAAGTTTTTTGGCTTGGTTATTTTTTTTGAATTAGTTTTCTTTCATAGTATAAAAACTATTTATTGTGTTCTAACTTATCTTTGAATTTTTACTAATTTTCCTTCTTCCTCCATGAGTTTCTCTGCTAGTATATCTGCCTATGAACTAGTTTTATAGGGTTTTTTTTGTTGGACTTTTGCATTCCTCTTATATTCCCAGTATCTTATCTTCTCCTCATTCTTTGGTCTCTCCTACCTCTACTATTGCATCATGCCAAGATTGGGAATTTTTAACCTCCTTATGTTGGATACTTTAAGGTGTTAAATGTGGTCCCAGGTCAGAATACACTCTGCAAAGAAAGGGACCAATCCCATCTGTATTCATAATTGGCTTTCACTTTGGGTATGGAAGCTCTTTATCCTCTAGCCAGCTCTGTGTACCACATCTTCAATCCCATCACCTTCAGTTGGTCTCCCTGCTTTTGTGTGACTAGACAGAGTTAAATGGTTGGTGACACATGATGCATATGGAGGGGCTGCTAAACCACTGCCTTGGAGAGATCTGTCAAGGACCTCCTACAGTCATGTGGTGGATGAAAGATGAAATGACTGAGGAAACAAAGGTTCAAGCTTCCAAGCATATTGATTTATTAAGCAATGCATGTCAATTGCATAATAAATCAGAACCAAGCCTTCTTCAACTTTGGCACTGAATCCTGAATACGGGGGGCGACAGATTTTTAAGCATTAAAGACAATCAAATAAGACCAATTAATTAAAAGAAAACAATTAACAGGGTACAAGCCAGGATACAAGATTAGGTAATCTGATTTCTAATTAGAGGAAACATTGGGAACTTTCCAAGTTGAGAGGGGGGAGAGCAAATAGGTGCAATTCCTGAAATCTGAAAAAGGGGTGTCCCACTCCCCTCGCCCAAGTGACTGTATCCACCAACAGAACATGGAAACAATAACTGATTGACCAGCATGGGGCCAGTTTTCAATTAAGACATAAGGGTTGCTTGAGATATATAATTGTGAGAAAACTTCTTGCATCAGTCTTCAGGTTGGACTGGGTTTCTGGTCAGCAAATCCTAGGTCCTTAATTAAGGGTCGCCAAGCAGTGGATAGAGGTGGTCCAGTTTCCCAGACACGCAAGGCTGGGTTCGAACAATGCAATAAAGTTGTCTGACAATTTGCACAATTGAGTAAAGTTTCTCATAAGGCAGAAATTGGACTAGACCCATAATTGAATAGAAAGGGAGCTGAGCTAGTTCCAGAATTAGAAGATGAAGTCAGTATAGCTCACCCATTTCCCACTACCACTTTTTTGTTTTAATTCCCTCAATACCTTGTCTGCATTTGTCCCAGAGTGTGGATTGGGGGCAGGAATACCAAATGGTAGCTCTAAATATTTCAGTTGTACAATAGCATTTCTTGGAATTTTCACCTTGTGAAGTATTTCTGTCTTTATGTTTTGTGAGTTCAGCTTTAGTTACTTTCTTCCTATGGTTTTCTGATTGGAAAGATTTATGGAAAGCAACTACGCTACCATCTCTATAATCACATGACCCAGGAAGGGAACCATAGAAATCACCTAGTACAAGTTCTTCATACTATTATTTCTGAAAAACTTATTCTTTTCATGTTTACTAGAAAAATAGTATTTTAAGTGTCTATTGCTTGTCAGCACTGTGCTTAAGTATATTATGAATATCCTAATTGATTCTCACAATAACTCTGGGATATAGGTGTTAATATTCTCATTTTTATAATTTAGAAAACTAAGGTATACAAAGGTTAAGTGATATGCTCAGGGTTACACAGCTAGTTAGTGTCTGATTTGAACTCTTTTTTTTCTTTATTCCAGGCCCAGAATTCTATCCTCTACACTACCTAGCTGCCTCTTGATGTAGCTGTTGAGGGAATGAACTGTTTAATTAGCCACATATATATTGTATTTGCTAGTTTATTAGGCTCTGTCTACTTAAATCATCCAATTTTCTGTTAGCATAAACCTAACTACAAGTAAGCACTTAATGAACAAGTTTTTGGGCCACTAATATAACGATGACATTGATGTAAAGCTGATAATAGGGGAAATGAGGACCTTGAAGGACAAACTATCATCCTTTTATCATACTCTTGGCACCAAGCTTTCTAGGGAAAGTTAATACTACCTTTGAGTCATATATTATTTTACAACTGATTTATTATTACCATTCCCATATTTTAAAACTAAATGAATTAATTTTAACTGGTCTCAGATGTTCCACCAGGGTAAAAAGCTCTTATTCTAAGTGCCTGGTCTACAGCTCTTTTAAGAAGAATCCTTAGGATATATCACTGGTCCTTCATTATGAGAATTTATTTATTTGCATAACAAAGTCCAGAATATCCTCTAAACTTTGATATGGTTTCCATTATGCTAAGTGTTTTACAGGGTAGTTGCTAATAAAAAAAACTAAGAACCAAAATCTTAAAACTTACTGTCTCTTCTTGCCAACCCTAGCTGTCTAGGTGATAAGAACCTGAACAAAGATGGTAAAAATTGAAAGATCTTAAGACACATGAATAAACTTCTAAGCAATGTAATATGAAGCACAGAGAGTGTCTAACATTCTCTCTTGCCACACTACAGAAGAGAATTATGGTCCATTTTTTAATGTGGACAGGACAATCCTTGTTTAGATCCCATAGTGCACCATTCATTGTGGGCAAGAAGCCCAGTGGCCTCATCCAAGTACAACCACTGAAACCTAACTAGTGCCAAGAGGTAGATGTTCTCCTGGTTCCTTCCTACTACCCAATGTAAATGAGCAGGAAGGGAATGGGGGTAATTTTCTTAAACATATTTCTAAAGGACATCATGTCTCACTTAAACCCATATGTTCTCATGGGGCATCTATGTTTTCTTCCATTTCTAACTGAAAATCTTAGTAACTGCTTTATGAGAACTGGCCCATGCCAACAATAAACAAACAAATAGTTATCCCTCCTACATGAAATCCTCCACAGAAGTTAACCATTCCTATGCATGCATGCATTCATTTGCAAGTTTTATTGTGTACCTAATTATGGTCCAGGTATTTTACAAGATAATAAAAAATATAAAATTAATAGTGATTCCTACCCCCCAGAAACAACTTATTATCTGTTTCTTAGAATGTTGTAGAGGTAAAAGAGGCAAACCAATAGTCTAAATATTTCTTAGAGAAGAAATGAGATATAGAGTGAGGTTAAATGATTTGCCCAAAGTTATACTTTGTTAGTGAGACTAGAATGAGAATACAAGGGGAGTGAGAGAGAGAAAGATATTGTCCATTATTTTCAATCTGAAGCAATAAATGGATGTGTCAAATGACTGATACAAACTAGATACTCTAGCAATGAAAAGAAAACTTTCTTCTTTCAGGGCATGGGGAAAGCAAAATCAAGAAAAGTTTTGCAGAGGAAGTGACATTAAGCTTTGACACTTTGTCACTTTGTCACTATGCAGTATTAAGGTTCCTGTTGTATATGAGGGGAGTAAGTAGGAGCCCAGGGCTCACCTGGTTTAGGAACTTGAAAGTCAGGCTGAAAAATTTGCATTTGATCTGTTAGGCAATTTGGAGTCATTGAAAGATTTTAAGGAGAATGACATTAACCTGTTCTTCGTTATGAAAATTAATTTGGCAGTGTGTGCAATTTAAATTTCCAGAAGGGAAACCAGAAGCAGAGAGTTCAGTCAAGAAATTACTATGTGATGAGTGTGAACAAAGTTGGGAGAAACTGGAAGATCTTGTGACAAATGGGTAAGCTTCTTAGCAATGTAGTATGATGCATAGAGAATTAAACAGAGCCAGGACAACTTGAGTTCAAACCTATATAATCCTCCACAATTCATTTAATTTCTGTAAACCTCAGTTTTCTCATTCCCCAAACTGAGTCTTATAGGGGTCTGGTAAGTATTAAGGGAGAGCTCATTTGACTGATTAAAAATTCACAGAGGCTGAAGATCCTACTTCTGGAAAAAATTTGATGCTATGTAGTAGAAGGTCCTTCCTCCCAAATTCAGAGTATTCTGTAAATAATTCCAGTCTGATAACCACATGATGAAGAAATATACTGGTAATTGGTTGTAGAGGCAGAAATGAGAGTGCATTCAGAAAGGAACTAGTGGACCAAAATGAGTCTCTTGTTTTGGTGATAGTTTTTTCCTGAGTAAGACAAACATGCTGAAATCAGACTCTGGATAGGGAGAGATTTTGAGCTCTTTTCCCTCCAAGGCTAACATGTATCCCATGAATACAGACCTCTATTCTTTGCCTCCTTGTGTTCGTCCTTTACTGCTTTAGGTGAAGAAGTATTGGAGACAGCAACAGCCTTGTGAGCCCCAAGAGGTCTAGGAGTTTAAGTCTGTGTTTGGTTTTGTGACTAGCCAAGTCAGCAATGAGGTCCTGAGGAATGACCATTCAGTGGTAGCTGACACAAGAACTCATCCAAATGGCTATGCCACTTTTGGAAGTAAACCTAGTCAGATCAAAGCTAAATAGAAGCTTCTCTAAGTTTGAACTCACATTCCCCATGGACTGAGGTAGTCTTGCAAAGAGAATGCCTATATGTGTTGAAAGGACAGGAATGTTCATAGTTTTGTTCCTGCTAAATCTTTGCAGCAAATACTATACCTTTGCAGTAAATATTCCCTTTAAAAATATAACATGTTAATTTATTACATGGAACTGGTACTTAGTGGTGAGCAGTGGGGGAAACATCATAATGAGTACTCAAGCTGATAGCATTAGAGATACCCTGAGCCCCTCTAAGCTCCTAAAACCCTTAAGGGAAGATGTAGCTAGCTGAGCTCTGGGAATGACTTACTAGTAGGAGGAGGGGGGTAGAGAGCTGGCGGGGGGGGGGGGGTGATAATAACCAAGGTCATGCTACAAAGAGATAATAGCACCTACTTTACAAGGTTTGTTGTGAGGATAAAATGAGATAAGGTATATGACAAATTTTATAAATCATTATGTACTATGTAAATGTTAGCTATTATTATTATTCCAGGTTTATGAACTTGTAGCTGTGTATCTTAGTAATCTGAAAAGTACATCAGGTACTTTCCAAAGTACTACAATAACTCAGCACTCAATGACTCCATGTTCTTTTCATCCTCTTCAGTGACATAGCACACCATCTGCCAGAATATGATAATTATTGACTCTCCCTGTTCTGATCTTCTTCTGGAGCAAGTACATTTCATTTCTCTTCTTCTCCTCCTCCGCCTCTCCCCTTCACTACCTCCACAGTCCTCAAGTGTATATTCTCTCTGCTTCTGTTCAGTATCTTCCCCATGCATTTTCTCCTGCCACTCATTGATCTCTGTCTTTTCATTCCCATGTGGAAAGTTCTCTGAACAACATAAGTTTGGGATGCTTCCTACACCTTCTACTCTAGAGTTGGAAGCAAAGGAGAAATTAGGAGATGGTTCATGTTTCCTGCCATTAGGCCCATGAAATCTTAAAGCAAGAAAGACATTAAAGATGTCTATATTGAAGTGAATTTTGCTGAAGAATGGAGAGAGAATCATGGGACTTAGAGCCAGAAGGTACTCGGAGATCATTCAGAGAAGAGTTTTGACTTCACAGAGCCCCTGAAAAGGTCTTAGGGATCCCCAGGTCACTATGAGAATTAACCTATTGCTACCAGGCCCTCAGGGACATAAGTGACTCCATGTCCAATTGGCCTTCCTTTTGGAAAGATCCAGTGTACTCAATAACTGGTTTATTCAATATCATGTAGGCAAGGAATTCTAGACTCACCTTATGCTAATCAGTTTAGCAAATATCATCTAATTTGCAGAGGGGGCAAACTTAAAATTACAATACCCTTCATAAAAAGGGGAGGCCTCTCTCTGGTCACAGTCCATGACATTTGCTTATTGACTACTCCTAACATCTCCTTCCCACTTTGAATCTACTCAGCACCAGCAATCAGATATAAGGGTAGAGAATCAGACTTCTGTGCCCTCAATCAGAGCACACACCCAAACCAAGACCATACTACCTGCCAGACCAAAGCACTAGGGAGCCTATGAGTTACAAACTGTCTGATTCATGCTTCTTTGAGAGCTCATAATCCTTCTCAGCACCTCACCCACAATATCTTCACATCTAAACTTTGAGAACCTCCAATACAAACTAACACCTTCAACTTGCCACTAAGAACACTGTGGCTCAGAGAAAGGAATTGGTTTTCTTAGGATTATTTGGGAAGTTTAGTGGTTAAACTAAAACTGAAACCTAAATCTCCTGCTTCCTAATTCAGTGTTCTTTCCATTACAACACAGAAAGTGAACAAGTTGACAGTGTATCAGAAACTATTCAAAAAGTCTGAAAATTTGTTTTGTTCCATTTCCTAAGCCATTTCTACCTATTGAGTATGGGACTACTTTTTCATTTATAATCAGCACTTTCCAGGACACCAAATTGCTATATATCAGCACTTTTTATGGTAGCAAAGAACTTGAAACAAAGAGGATGTCCCTCAATTAGGAAACTGAACAGATCACCATATATAAATTTAACAGAATATTATTGTACTAAAAGAGATGATAACTTTTACAAGAAGTCATTGGAAGACTTATATGAATTGAAACAAAATGAAGTTATCAAAAACAATAGACATGGGGTAAACAGTATAAATAGAAAGAACAAAAAGTATCAAGGCTATTTGCTATGAAATTATAAAGGCTAAACTTGGTCCTCAATAAGAGATATGAAAAGATTCTTTTCCTTCCCTCCATCTTTCTTTGCAGAGGTAGAGGATCATGAGTATGGAAAATTGCATATGTATGATTTTTTACAAAATATGTTAATTTGCTTTGTTGAATTTTTTCTTCTTTTAAAAATTCTTTATTATTGGAGTTGGATCTCTGAAAGGAGAAGGATGTAATGGGAAATATAGCTGATGTCAAAACAAAAGATAGTGATTGAATTTTACTGTTTTTAAGTCTTTTTTTCAAATCAGCCCTTCTTCCAAAGAAAGAGAATTCTTTTCAACTTGCATCTGTAGAACCACACAGAGCATTATCAGTTATTAGGTATAGCATAAGATATTTCCCTTTGGAAAATTCTCCTACCAAACTGGACCTCAGCGAATACAGCTACTCAGTGTCGTCTTCCTTTAACAAACCTTCAGCCATTGATTTTTTTTTTAGTTTTTGCAAGGCAATGGGGTTAAGTGACTTGCCCAAGGCCACACATCTAGGTAATTATTAAGTGTCTAAGGCTGGATTTGGACTCAGGTACTCCTGACTCCAAGGCTGGTGCTCTATCCACTGTGCTACCTAGCCACCCCCAGCCATTGATTTTTAAGATAAAAATATTTCCTAATCAATTTTCTCAAGAAGTGTTCCTTGGTATTTCCTGAGTTCAAAGAATCATAGATTTCAAGCTATAAAGAATATTAAAGTTCATCTAGTTCAGTCCTCTAACTTTACAGATGACAAAACTGAGGCTCAGATGTGAGATGATTTGCCCAAGGTCACATATTTTGTAAATGGCCAAATTGGAATTCGAACTCAGAACTCTGACTAGCATCTTTTTCTTTGTTAAAAGGCATAATCAAAATTATCAAACAAATGAATAGCTATTTAGACAAATCATTCCAATATTTTCTCTTTGAGATTTTGTACATGAGCAATGAAATTGGAGATGGGGTTGAGAGGCTCAGAAATCCAAACACAGCAAAATAATTCCACAGACAGGTCTTAGATACCAGATTAAGAACCTTTGCTCTAGGTAAAGGGGATTGAAAGGCCATTTCCCATTCAATCCCCTTTACCTAGAGCAAAGGTTCTTAATCTGGTATCCAAAAACTTGAAAATATTTTTATAATTATATTTCAATGTAATTGGTTTCTTACGTAATCCTATGTGATTGTAAAGATATTGAGTGAAAAAGTCCATAGGCTTTACTAGAGTGCCAAGGGAATACATGGTATGTTCCATAGGGATTGTCATGGCACAAAAATTGTTAGGGACATTTGACCTAGAATGTACTAATAACACCTCCCACCCCCCACCTTGTAGTCCTAAAACTGGAAGAGGGATTCTGAGAGATTAGCTAATCTGATCTCCTACCTCAGAGTAGCCTCTCACCCAGATCATTATGGATGATAATTTACCTTGTTCCCCAATATCTCTAGAGAAAAAAAAAAATCAAACAACCTCCCCTTACAACTATCTGGAGTCTAACAATTCTGACCTTAAGTGGTTTCTGAAATCCACACCCTCTTACTCCATTCTTATTAGAGACAAAGAGTAGTTGTTCACTTACTAGAATAAATCCTTCATATCCCTAAAGATTTTTATTAGCCTTTAGCTCTTTATTTCTTAAGTCGAATGAGTATCACTCTTTTAGTCTTATCTTATGAATCTTACTCTTAATCATCATCTTGCTCACAGTTGTTTAGGACAGCCTCCTAATAAGTATATTCACAGGGAAAAAAAAGGTATATCGTTCCTTTATAGCTGTAAGGAACCTTAGAGGTCATCTTGCACAACTTCTCCACTAAACAGATGAGTAAACTGAAGCTTAGAAAGATTAAGTGACTTGTTCAAAGTCATACAACAGTTGTATGACCCAGTAACAAAGGTGAGTAGAATGTCCTATGATGGTAGAATGCTCTCATCCTTTGGCCCTATCCAGGAGGAAATTCAACATTAATAACACCAATATGGCACTGGAGTCTAGAACCTAAGGTCCAAATTACTTTTCCTCTTTCGAGGAATTCAGTACCAGGCTCACAATCTTTCTCTGACCTCATTCTTGACAATTTCAATATTAAATTCACAATTAAGTCCTATTAAACACTGTAGCCTCTCAGTTCAACAACCTCCATCTGTTATGACCTGGGTCTTCATACTATATCCTTGTGAAAATTCATATCCAAGATCTCATCATTAACTAAAATTGTTCCATCTTTATGATCTTGAACTCTAAAACCCCCAACCCTGTTCAAAATCTTCTTTAGTATCTCTCCCACTCCCTCACTCCTCCTAAACTTGATTCATATTGTCACCATGACCTCTCACCACTGCCTCCCTCTCTATTCTCTGCATCCATCAACCTTGTTCTATTCTCACCTTCTTGACTTCACAGACTTGATAGTATAATTAATTCAAGAAGGGACTGTGGTCTCTTTTAAAATCCTATGTTCCCTTGTCTTTCCATTGTTCATATTCTGCCATCTTCAATCCTGTTCACCCCCACAATCACCCCTACTCATGAACTGCTCAAGGTTGTTGGCTCCACTATAAATTCATATCATCTAATCTTAACTGGAACCATATGAAAATTCTCCTTATTCAGCTCCAATTGACTATTATACTCCCCTGAATAGCTATTCCAAATCATCTTCTTCAAACCCCTAACCTGCTTCTACTTTCCTTTCACCTGCTCTCTATCTCTCTCTGACTCTTAGTCTGTCTTTCATTGTTTCTGTTCTGTCTCTTGCCCACTGCTACATTCAAATTTTGTTCCTACTTTACTGAGAAAACCAAAGCCATCTGTTATGAATTGTCTCATGTTTCCGTACTCCACACTTCAAAACATCTCTATATCTTCCTCTATTTTAGTTTCCTTTGAGAGCGATTCAGATCTTTTCCTCCCTGAGGCCACAGAAGTTAGATAGTTTTTATTAATCACCTGACCTTTGTTTCTTTCACACTGAAGGAAGAGCCAAGAGTCTCACTCTTTGGAGGATGGGGAAAACTGAGATGGCTGCCATTTCTCAAATATATGTGTCTACTGCTAACATTTTATTACCCTTTTAATTAATCCAATTAAATTGTTTACTGGATAATGATGCTTTGCCCAGAGGCTTTTGATTGACAAATGTGAAGGAAAGGAGAAAATTACCATTGAGGGGGTATATAACCCAAGTGATTTGAGTGGTGTACACACAAACAACCCTTGACCTATGTTAGAGCTCAAGTTAGCGAACCACAAGAAATGGAAACAATAGGTGAATGACAACCAGCTTCCATGCAGATCCTAATAAACAAAGGAAACTTGACTTTAACCACTGTCCCTGACTGTGGTCAAATGCATAAGGAATATTATTCTGGCAAATACACATATGAAGGATAGATTGAAAGAGGAAAAGAATAAAGGTAAACAAGAACTATACGGAGGCAACTGCAACAGTTCAGTTTGGAAGTAATGAAAGCCTATATCAGAGTGTTGGCAGTGAGAACAGAGAAGAGGAGACAGTTGTAAAAGACAGAGACAACTAGGTGGCACAGTGAATAAAACTATCAGCCCGAAGTTAGGAAGACTGTGGTCTCCAACACTTTCCAACTGTATGATCTTGGGCAAATCACTTAACCAGGGTTTGCCTCAATTTCCTCAGCTGTAAAATGTGGATGGCAGCTGGGTGGCACTGTGGATAGATCATTGGACATGGAATCAGGAAAACTCATCTTCCTGATTTCAAATATAACCTCATATCTTTACTAGCTATGCGACCTTGGGCAAATAACTTTATCCTATTTACCTCAATTTCCTCATCTGTAAAATCAGTTGCATAAGAAAATGGCAAACCACACCAGTATATTTGCCAAGAAAATTTCAAGTAGGGTCACAGAGAGACAGAGACAACTGAAAACAACCATAACATGAGGATAATGATAAAATAAGTATAATAATGGTGCCTTCCTCTTAGGGTTATTATTAGAATAAAATAATATTTATAAAGCCACCCAGCATGACACCTAACACATAGTAGGCATTTAATAATATTTATTTTTTCCCCTCCCCATTGTGAGAGTAAAATCCATAGGACTTGATAACTTGATAAATATGAGAGGTGAAAGAGAGGGAGACATCCAAGATAGCCCATGTGATTCCAACCTCTCTTTTCAAGTTAATTATACACTACTCTCCATCATGCTCTTTACTTTCTAACCAGACTGGTTGTTTTGCTGTTTTCCATACACATCTCCTGCTTCTGTTCATTTACATTGCTTCCAATGCCTGGAATGTCCTGATTTCGGCCCACTTTTTCTTTGGACTCCTCATTCTTCTTAAGGCCTTACTGAAGGGCCACCTATTGGAAAAAGGACTTTCTTGTGTTAATGTTTCCCATTCCCCAAATTATTTTATCTTTATTTCAAATAAACTTTGCATTTGCTTTTTTTTTAGGTTTTTGCAAGGCAAATGGGGTTAAGTGGCTTGCCCAAGGCCACACAGCTAGGTAATTATTAAGTGTCTGAGACTGGATTTGAACCCAGGTACTCATGACTCCAGGACTGGTGCTTTATCCACTGCACCACCTAGCATTCCCTGTATTTGCTTTTCAATGTGCATGTGGTTCCCCTCTTCCCATCCCATAGAATTAAAAGGTTATAATAAGTGAATGAATGAATGAAGTGACCAGTGATCTGAATATGTCAAGCAAAATGGTGGTACAAGAGGGAAAAAATATAATGGAGCCAGGAGAAGCAGGTTAAACTATCCAGATAAGGAATTCAGTTAATCTCTCTAAGATATACCCTTATTTAAACTGTAACACCAATTTTCTCTCTGAGAATCAAAAACATCTCCCTTTTTCTTCAAAATCAAGATCAAAATTCATTGTCTCCTTAAAACTTTCCCTAATTGACTTAATCCCACCTTAATTGCTACTTCATTTATGGACAATATTCTGAGTATGTACAATAGTCTAGATTAATCCCTACCCCTCACTTTCATACTGAACTCTGTATTATATCTATCTCTATATGCGTTTCCTCTCTCCCTTACTCCCCCCCCCACTCCCCAGTCACTAGACTATAAGCTAGTGGAGATCAGGAAAACCATACTGATCTTTGCATCTCTTTTAGTGAACCTAGTGTCATGAACATATTAGGTTTTCAATAACTATGATGGACTTTAGTTATTCAGGTTGAATTTACTTGTTGCTTTGTTAATATTTTGAAGTCTTTTATTTATATATTATATGTTACCTAAAAACCTAAATTTAAAAGAATTCTGTTTTATATGCAGTGACTTAACAGGGTCTAGAGTCTGAAGTGGGATCCCAGAAAGCCTGGATTCAAATTTCACCACTGGCACTGGCTAACTCTGAGACTGTAAATAAGTAATTTAACCTGAGCCTCAGTTGTCTCAGTCATATAATGAAAGGAAATAGAATAGAAGAACTCTGAGGTCCCCATCCAGTGATAATTCTATGATTCTGTATGTCATCTTCCTATATATCTTCAGTGTCCTTCCTCTAGTTACCATCCTCCATAGGGGCTATTGGAGTACCCCACATATTGTGTGCATTCAATCAAAATGGCAGCCTGGATTTTAATCATCTTTCTCTTTTCCTTTGAGCTCTTTTGATAAGGTTTTGAGTGACACCAGTACCTAAACATTTTTATTCTGACATCTCCAACACAAACTATACCATATCCAAATGAACTTAGCAATTGAGTCAGTACTTCTTACTCCTCATCCTGGAGTTATTAATATTCCAGGAACAAAGTACATTTGAGGTCTGATTCTATGAAGGAGATTTATGCAAGTTTAAGAAAAAAACAGGGACAACTCTGACCATTCTCTGTGCAGTCCAAAGCTCCCCTCAGCTGCTATACATTTAGTTCAGTCAACAAAGATCAGTTCCAGTCTTAGGATGGTGATCTCAATCAGCTGTAGCAGGTTACAGTCTTTTAAGCTAATGAGATCCTTCTTGATCAGATTTTCCATTTCTCATAGGACCACAAAAAGGAAGCTTGTAAATGAACCCTGGCAACAGGATTGTGTTTTGTCTAATTTGTTTGAGAGATTGACAGGAAGGGGGTGGCTAGAGTCTAAATCATAGAATCTCAGGATTAGAAAGTGGCCTGGGAGGTCATCTAATCTAGAAGAGCCCTTGGAGATCATCTAGGAACCAGGAATCTCCTACAAAAGCAATAGAAAGATAATTAAAAATAATAATAATAATAATAATGATAGTTTCTTGTACTTTCAGTACAAGAATGTGACTTTCAGTAGAATGTGACTAACTTGAGAATAAGGACTATTTAATTTCTGTCTTTGTATCTCCAATACATAAAACATCATTGTTGTTGTTCAGTCACATCTGACTCTTTATGACCCCATATGGTGGTATTTTTTGGCAAAGATATTGGAATGGTTTGCCATTTCCTTCTGCAGTTCATCTTATAGATGAAGAAACTGAGGTAAAGAGGGCTAACTGACTTGCTCAATGTCACACAGCTAGCAAATGTCTGAGGTCAAATTTGAACTCAGGCTTCCCTGACTCCAGATCTGATACTCTATCCACTGTGTCACCCAGATGACCCTATAAGCAAAATACATGGCAGATAATAGTCAATCAGTGAGCCAACAAGTATTTATTAAAGACATGCAATGCACCAAAGACTATGCTAAGTGCTGAAGATTTTTTTTAAATGACAAAAACTCTGCCTTCAAGGAGCTCACAATCTAATGGCAACATACAAGTAACGAATCTCAAACAAGACATATAAAAGGGAAAATGGAAGTTATTTCAGAGGAAAGGGACAAGTCTGAAGAGTAAAAAAAAAATAAAATCTTCTTGCAGAAGGCTGAATTTTAGCTAAAACCTGAAGGAAGTCAGGATGCTGAAACCAAAAGAGAGAACATTGGATTACGGATGGTCATTGATCATGACAAGAGGTAGAGAATCTATGTGAGGTACTGCAAGAAGTCCAGATCACAAAATACATGGAGGTGAATAATGTATAAAAAGATTGGTTTAATCGATGTTTCTTGAGTCCAATGGAATTGAATTAAAATTTCAAATATTTTTAATATTTCCCAAGGTACCTGCATATATTCTTCTCATTTAATCTTCACAACTATCCTATGAGATAGGTAGAATAGTCACATTTTCTACATGAAATAAAAAGGCCCAGAGATGAATGATTTGATTATGAACTCATGATGAGTTCATAAGATCTAGACTTAGAATTTGTATAATTTCCAAGAGGAGTCAGACTTTTGAGATTAAGGACTCTTTTTCTTAATACCATGCTGTCTCCATCCATATCATGTCAGAAAGTCATGTAAAATACAAGCTTCCTTTCACTTCCTCCTTTTATTCACAAGTTTCAGACTAAATAAAAACGATAGATTTTCACTAATAGTGCACTGAACTTGAAATGAGGAAGACTCATCTGACTCATACTCTTACTATGTGTCCTTGGGCAACTCATTTAACCCTATTTGCCTGAGTTTTATCATCTATAAAATGAGCTGAAGAAGAAAATGACAAAAGATACTCTTTGTCAAGAAAATCCCAAATGATATCACAAAAAAGTCAGACATGAATGAAGCAACTCAACAACACTTAGAAAGATGGATTAAAGACTTTAGAGGTAAAATAGACCTTATCCAATCCTATAGCCTTAGAAAAAAAGAAAACAAACTATGCAGCAGGACCAGGATTTGAACAAGAAAATGTTTTTCAGTCCCACCCTTCCTCTTACCCTGAATATGCCTAATAATTATAATAATAATAACAAACTCTATACAATGTTTTTAAGTATTAAAACTGTCTTGCATCATTCTCTCCTTACAGGCCTCTGAATCTTCCCATTTTACAGATGAAAAAACTGAGTTTCAGAGAGTTGGGGTTGTTTGCATGGTCACAGAGCTAGTAAGTTCCACATTCTTCCCATTAAATCATCTTGCCAGATAGTAAACATTTGTTTGCTATCACTTAATAAGTGTTGAATAAACAAAGGAATGATGAATGAAATTACCAGAGGTCTGTATAGAGGCTACCTCAGATAGCAAAAACTATCAAATATGTATGTAAATGCTGAATTGAAAGTCACATGGATTTTATACAAGTGAGACTGAGGAGAAGAAAGTACACTATATTTGGACGAATGATCTAGATTCTCCTATCCCCTTAAGATGCCAAGATAAGGTTCCTCCCATGCCTCTTTGAGAATTCAGGCAATTTTCTTTTTTTTTTTTAGATTTTTGCAAGGCAAATGGGGTTAAGTGGCTTGCCCAAGGCCACACAGCTAGGTAATTACTAAGTGTGTGAGACCAGATTTGAACCCAGGTACTCCTGACTCCAAGGCCGGTGCTTTATCCACTAAGCCACCTAGCCACCCCAAGCAATTTTCAAGGTACTGTGACTCCACTTGCAAATTGCTAACCTATGAATTAAAATATTCTATTAATATTCTATTAATCTGAAAGGTTTCCAAACAAAACTCATTCTTCATAGAGAGTATTAGCCCAGTAGAAGAATGGGGTTCAGGATTTAACAAAGGGCTACAATATATCACATAATGTCATCAAAAAAACAAACAGAATTTGAGTAGGAATCTAAAATTTTTAGATTAGAATGTAGATTCATGTATTTGTGGATGTTTTTAAATATGTTATTTGTTTTCAGCTGTGATTTTCCTTCCAACAATGAATACAATAAAAAAAGTCAGAGTGTAAGAGGAAAGGTGTGTAACTCCATAAGACAAGGTCTCCACAAAGAGGAAACAAGATAAATGTTTTCTTATTCAGTCATTTCAATCGTGTCCAACTCTTTGTGACCCCATTTGGAGTTTTCTTGGCAAAGATACTGGAGTGGTTTGCCATTTTCTTCTCCAGTTCATTTGGCAGATGCGGATGAAGCAATTAGGGTTAAGTGACTTGCCCAGGGTCACACTAGCAAGTGTCCAAGGCCAGATTTGAACTCAAGAAGATGAGTCTTCCTGACTTCAGACCCAGCATTCTATCTATTGTACTACCTAGCTGTTAAAGAATACTAGAGAATACAAATGAGATTCTCTGTGCAATCATGTCCCTAGAGAATTAGGAGGGATATAAACTATATTTTCTTGACTCTTTCAGCAAAACTCTCCAAATTAAGCTTCAATAATCTATCAGAACAAGGAGTGGGAAGACTGCAGTCACAGGAATTCATTTCTGAAAACTTGTTTAACTCAATTTCAATTTGTTTCTCCAGGCACCATTTTTCACAAACACAAGCTTAGGATCCAAATGGTATGTGTGGGGCATGTCCTTTGAAAGCTCAGGATATCTCCATGTTCCATCCCCAAGCCAAAGAAAATTCAGACAGAGAAACTGATAGCCTCAAAGGGGCTGCTTTCAATCATCTACAGTTCAGATCAGGAAGAAACGTGCATTTACAAATCCCCAAGCATCGAAGAAGGGACACGAGCTGTACATTGAGAGCTTTCCCAGCAGGATCTGGAGAAAGTTAATCTGATTCTGTTAGGCCACAAGTTGGCTTTCAACCTAGGTAGTGAGATCTGAGAGTTTCTGGCACTCTCTTGAATCTTGCGGTTCAAAAGGATTGGCACAGGCATAGGAAAGTTTGAAGGTTTTCTATACTTCCACTGGCCCTGATTCTCCATTTGCTCAAACTCAAAGATGACATCCAAGGGAAGGCCTTTCAAAGATCAGGATGGAGAATCACACACCTTTGCTGTCTAAATCAGGAAATTAGTGACATTAAAATCAAAACTTTATAAAACTCTATTTCCTGGGACCTAAAAAAGATTTTATGATAATGTCATTGTCCTGGTTTTTACAAGACAGTACCTATACCTATACAATCTCTAATGGATGTGTGTTCATCAGACTTTTAATGATCTATAGGAAATAAATTTAATAGGCGTCATCCAGGGGAGCTCCCCCTTCTTCCCAATCTAGGTAGACTATGGCTATGGATCTTAACCTATAGAACAGGTATGTGAATGGGCCTACATTCTGGGGCCTCTTGGCAAATTCCTTTCATTTGTTTTATCATAAAGTCTTGGTTGGTCCCCATTGTCCCCCATCCCTGGGAACTGTGTCAAAAATGATTGGTGACTGAGCAAGAGTCTGTCCACTCAGTAGGTCTAAAGGAGAAACAACTTGTGCTCTCACTCTCTTTCCCTGGAATTAAAGAGGGGAAGATAGAGTGAAAGCAGATGTTATTTCTCCTTTCAAGCCTACTGAGTAGGCAGCCTGCTTCCTGTTCAATCACAAGGACCCCCCCCCCCCCCCCCGCCACTTCCTGAGGGTCAGGGCACAGACTCATCTTTATGTATGGTACTTGAGGCAAGGCCCCCAATTCAGCAGTTAGAAGGGACCTCCTGATTCTTCCCTCTCCCCCACTATATAAGATTGAGGAAAATTCACCCTCACTAATGCCCAAGATAAACCCATGAGTCTCCAGGTTCATTGTACTTTGAGCCTAGATTTAAAAGATACCCCAAACCAAGAGCTTCTATCTCTTGCCTTTCTAGTGGGGATAATGGAGGTAGAGTCAGATAGAATTACTCCACAAATTATTGAATTGAATGTTGAATTGAATTGAATAAGGGAAACAGTAAGAGAAAGAGGAGAGAAAGGAGGAGAGAGTGAGGATAAGAGGAGCAAAGACAGCAAAAAGAAGGGAGAGAGATGAAAGTTGAGGGGGGGAAGAAGGGGAGGAGAAAGAGGGAGGAAGAAAGGAAGAGGAGGAGAGACAGAGAAAGAAAAAGAGAAAGAGAGAGGAGTGGGAGAGAGGAAGAAAGAGAAGAGGAGAATAAGGGAGAGATTTAAATAGCCTACTGAGAGAGAGATTCTTTCTAAAACAGTTCAGAAGATATTTCCCTATCACATGAGTGACTGAAGCCAGTTTTCCATTATCTGGCTGTGTAGCCAAAGTAGGCTACACATTTAAAACTGCCAGACTATGATAATCTCAATCTCTCTGCTGACTTCTAGAGATATAAAGTTTCTTTTTCACCCAAAGCATGGACTCCATGCAGTAACTAAGTGTGGGATCAGAACCCCCTTCCTCTTCCCTCTTAGACTCCTGGGTATGGGGTGGTTTCCTTGTTCTTTATAGTTCTAAGAACAGGCAGTGAAGTTCTCTCCTGGAGTATCAAGTCAAGGAGACCTTAGAGTCAGAATTTCATACCAGATACTGCTACCAACCCAGTGATAAAGCCCTGAGAAACCATGGTGCTAGTCCACAAACTCATGAGGGCTTGGAACTTGGTAGAGCTGGTGCTGTATAGGAATTGAGTTAAGCTGTGACCCTTTATCATTCTCTAGATACTGAGGGAGGATTGTGCCTCTAAATGTTGGGGTAAAAGAAGATAGTTTGGTCTTGTTTTCCCTTTGAAATAAATATTTCTTTGAAAAAAAGCTAATCTGTTTAGTAAGTGGAACTGGGGTGCAAGGAACCCCCAAAATGGAGAAACATAAATAGAGAGGGCATGAGCCAATAAAAGAAAGACTAAATAATCCCCACATTTCCTTCAAGGGTATTTAGAGATTTCTGGGGAAGCAGGAAAAAGTAATAAACTTTGCCGGGGGGGGGGTGAATAATCTCTAAAACATTAAGAAGCTCATGCCAAGCTCCATAAGAATTGTTCCAATTCAATTCCCTGCCCCCACCAAACCTTGATAGTGGTCTGAAAGACAAATCAGTTCCCAATCTATTTTGGTCTCAGAACCCTTTTACACTATTAAAAATGACTGAAGACCTCCCAAAGAGCTTTGTGTTTGTGTGGGTTATATCTATCAGTGCTTACCATATTAGAAATTAAAATGCTTTCATATTTATTATGAAAATAATTTTGACTTCACAAACTCCCTGGGGGTTCTCAGATCACATGTTGTGAACATGTCTAATTGATATTCTTTCAAAATATATCTTACAGCTTCTCTCAGTTTCATCCTATTAGTTCCACTTACCCTTAAGATTTCCTAAATATTTGCTTCTTCTAGAATTTCTGCTTTTCTGAATACTAGGAAGACTTCTAAACTTCTCCAGTGCAGGATAGTTGTTTTAAAATTGGTCATGCACTGGAAAATCTAAGAAAGCAGCCCATAATTGGAACACTACCTTCTGGGGCTATCTCAGGGAAAGCAGATAGGACTAGAATTTAAAACCAACTAAAGGCAATTGTCTATTGTTCCATAGTGTTGATTAAATAAAAAAAAAAAAACTACTACCCAAAGTCCATATTTCAAATTTGGTTATTTGATTTCAAGGATAATTCTAAAAATAACACCTCCTTCATAGATACCTAGACATGCTTATATCTTCAAAATAGCATTTAAGTGAAACTGCATTAATCTGGATCACACCAACTTCCAATTCACAATAATTCAAAGCAGATAACTGCAGTTAATATTTTTGTGCTTCTTGGTAAAAACAACAAGGGATTGGGTGAGCAAATTCATAGTGTGAACAAGAATGGGAGAGTTAGAGGGGCTCTATTTAATCTACATTTTAATCTACAAATTGTTTTAATGTATTTTATAACACAAAAATATTTAAGAGATAATTCTGGTCTCCTCAAAACCTTATAAAGTAAGATAGCCATCCCACTCCTGATATTGGATGGTATGAAAGACTATTCTTTAGAAATGTGCTAGACTTCCTTCTTAAAGTCACTTCTAGACCCTAGAAATGATGCTGTTGTTTTTGTCTTCAGTGTCTGTCTTAAAGTCACAAATAGGTTTGAAGTTCTTCAGTCTTTTCTGTGAATAGTCTGTGTCTTGAACATAATCTTAGTACATGAATTAATGAATTACTTACCTCATAACAACCCTGTGAAGTAAGCAATCTAAATTTGCTAAACATGCTCAGTTTGGAGATGATAAATTGAACACTCAGAAGTTAGGTGACTTGCACAAGGTCATACAGCTAGGAAATGACAGACAATGAGACTCTAATTCCAAGACCTCTATCATTTAGTGATGTGGATTTATTTACTCAAGATTTTGTGGAGATTATACAGGGAAGCCACTGGTTAATTCTTAGTTCAAGGATAATATAAGTAAATGGTTTTGGCAATAAAAAAATATATTTTTAAAAATATCTTTAGCTTTCTTAGTTTCATTTAGACTGACCTCCCCAATTAACCTAAAGGGTGAAATTATATCACACCTTGCTTTCAATGCCAAAAATGAAGCAGCTGCTAATGGGTCTGGCTGGAAAAATTCTGTTATTAACCTTACTGTGAAGATATGCAGTCCTACATACAAAATTGGATTCCCTGACATTAACTCATCCTTCCTAATTTATTCATCAGTGTGGCAACATCATCTTTTGGGAAAAATCTGAAACAAACAGTAATACGTTTATAGTTCCTAGGAGTTTGATGTTTGTTCCCTTGAGTAGCTCAACTTAGATTTTCTGAACTAAACTCTCCTGTGGTTTATCTTTAAGAATTTTCTAACTATCCTTGGAAAGATTTAGACCCCTTCCTCCTGAGGGCACAGATTTCAAAACCTAGTGTTCTTTCCCTTTCCTCCCTCCTCTATCTCTCTGTCTGTCTCTGTCTCTGTCTCTCTCTGTCTCTGTCTCTCTCTCTCTCTCTCTCTTTCTCTCTCTCTCTCTCTCTCTCACACACACACACACACACACACACACACAAACAATTCCTTAGTTGAATTATCTAGTAGAATCTATAAATTAAGAAGTCTACCTTGATTTCCAGAAGCATCTCAATGGAGGAAAAGGAAAAAGGCCTTAATAAAATTTGCTACCTAACTTCCTTCTCTGCCATTTCTTACCTATTCCTAACTCTTATGAGTAAAGAATTTACATCAGTTTCCTAGACCTGGTACCATGGATGACTCAGTGGCTGTCATTCCTTGGGGAAGAGGTAAGGGTAGTACTAGGGGGAGGGTTCCAGGTTAAGCCCTAGACCCCAGTAGTATGCCTGTTAGATACTCTAGTTATAAACATTACAATTATTAAATACATAACAAAAATAAAATCATATCATCTGGTATTCCATTAGACCACAGGATAGTTTTTACTGTGGGTTGAAGAACATTTGCTCATAGACAACAGCTCTAAAATAATTTCTAAATGAAAAACACTATGAATTGGAAAGGCATTGTTTAAAGTCAGACACCCTAAATTCAAATCTTAGGCAAATTACTGCCCCTCTCTTGGCCTTAATTTCTTCATCTGTAAAAGGAAGGATTTGGACCATAATCTCTAAGGTCCTTTCTGTCTCTCTTAAGTTCCAAGATTCTATTCTCCATGTGTGAGGATAGATAGGTAGATAGATAGATAGATAGATAGATAGATAGATAGATAGATAGATAGACAGATAATTTGGTGTAACTCTAACTGGAACAAAGAAAAACTTTATATTCTAAGTGCTGTTCTTAATTTTCCTATATAAAAAACACACACACACACACACACACACACACACACACACACACACTTACTTCCTTTAAGGGTAGTACTTTCTAGAGCTCCTGGAGGACAAGAAAATCTAAAAAAAAAACTGTCCTGTATCTAGAATAGGTAGAGAAAAGTCCTCAGAGTCTTTTTAAATACTGGGCAAGTCACTTAACCCTTGTTTACCTCAGTTTCTTCATCTGTAATATGAAGATAATTATAGCAACTGCCTCCCAGGGTTATTACAAAGATCAAATAAGAGAATAATTGTACAGTGCTTAGTTCAGCATAGAGTCTGACACAAAGTAAATATTAGTTATTAATATTATTAAATCCAAAAGAAATTAGTACTTACTGAAGGTTTTGTGCCCATTACAACAGAATAGAAAAAGCAATGACAAAAAGAGTTATGTCAAGAAAGAGGGGCTGTGTCTTCAGAGCAGCTATTTGGGTTGATTTAACAATGCCATACTGAGTATCACAAAGGTTCCTAATAGCAGTGTTGCTGTCAGTTTCCAATAATTTAGAAGAATTATTTTATTTCCTATTGATCTTATTTAGTTCAATCTCAGAAGACAAAACTAGGAGTCATGAAATGATAGTTGCAAGAGAGAAGTCAGATTTGATGTCAGAAAAAACTTGCTAAAAACTAGAGTAATCATAAACTAGGAAAAAGGAATAAGATGTATTGGGAGTTGGCAAATTCATCTTCAGTCAAGGTCTTCAAGCAAGACCTGGAATGACCTCTTTTGAGGGGATGTTGGACTAAATGGTAATGGAGATCCCTTCCAATTCTGAAATTCTGTTGTCATTTAAGTAGTTCATTGGTTTCTACTGGATTGACTTTCTTCTTCTACCCTTTTGAGATAGATCCAAGATGTATCACTCAGGAAGACACGTATTTGGAAAAGAATATAAGAAAAGGTGTCAACCATAACATGAATGGATGTTCCCAAGGAGTTTAGTCATTTCAGTCATGTCTCACTTTTTATGAACCCATTCAGGGTTCTCTTGGCAAAGATATAGGTGTGGTTTGCCTTTCTTCTCCAGCTCATTTTGCAGATGAGAAAATTGAGGCACAGAGTTAAGTGACTTGCCCAGAGATACACAAGTCAAATTTTAATTCCAGTCTTTCTGACTCCAGGTCCAGCATTCTTTGTGCTGTACCACTACATGCCAGTTACTTAGATGCATCAATGGGCAACACTGAAAGCTAAGAATTCTATTTTGGACAACATAAAAGAAAGGTTCCATTGGGGTAAACTAACTTTAGGTTCAGATCAGCCCCTGAGCTAGCACTATTCTAGTAACTGACTCCAAGTGATTAGCATCAGCATAGTAACAACTAGCATTTATGCTAGGGATATAAGGTTTGCAAAGCACTTTACATAATGTTTTAGGGAAAAACCCAACCTAAGCTTAAATTCAAAGAATAATGATGTTTGTGCAGTGTTTAAAATTATGTCATTTCTAGAGCTTTCTTATTAAGTATTTTGAACACATACAACACAAAAAGCAAAAACTGATGGTTTTTGCTTGTGGGACAAGTAATACAGTAGTGAGGGTGAAGAGGAAGAAAGTGAACTCACCTGGGATGTGGCTGTAAGGGGCTGAAGAAGGAAGCCCTTCCCCCCAGAAACACCAAAAGGTTTCTAAATAACTGAAGGGGAAAGTGTTTTCTCAGGTGAAGATGCCATCTGTCACATTGGAAGCAGTGCTGGGCAAGGGAGAAAGCATGCCTTAACATGGTCCTTTCGATGTCCTCAAAATTTTCCACTCTGATGCAAAGCCCCAATGACCTTGTCCTAACCACAGTTTTGACTCAGGTATTCCTGGGATGAGGGTGGAGCTAGGTTTGCTTCAAAGGGTTCAAAAACATCCCACTAAATCATCAACACCCCATCCCTCTTTTTCAGTTTTAACAACCATGACATTATTCAAGGGAAATATAATCCTTTATTTTCCTCATTCTTTTGTTCTTAAGTCACTCAAATGTTAGTGTGATGAGATATTTGATATTCAGGAAACAATTCTCACCATTTAATGAGTTTTATGAAAAGTCCCTTTTCTCCCCAAGCATGGAAGTCACATTTTACAAGAGAGACCTAAATGGCAAAGGTTTCCACTGTAAGCTCCAAATGTATGCATTTCTGAAACAATTCTCATTGTGGCCCAGTATGTTTGTTCTCCTGTCCCTAATCTCTATTATGGGAAATTTCCAGGGCTTTCCTGAACCACTTGAAGAAGACACCTTACACCATTACCACCACCCCCAGCCAGATGTGAACATCTGCCTTCTATTTTTAGAAAATCATCAAAGTATACCTACTTTTTTTTTATTTTAACCTTCTGCATCAGGAGTTGTTAAATAGAAAAATAAAGTTATTTGGATCACTCCATGCTCCTAACACCCAATGTCCAACCTTTCTTCACAGCCTTATAAACATCTATCAACTTCGGAAGGGTTACTAGAATGGGAAAAAAAGGGAGACTTTAAAACAAAGCTGTTTATTAGAGAATAAACCATTATCCTTGAGGACTTAGCAAATTGACCATCAGTCAGCCTTTTACTGATACAACAACCCAGTTAGATGAAATATGACAGTTAATTGGTTTATGTGAGCTGCATAAAGCATTTTGAGCAAAAAGTTTGGGCAATTGTTGCGGAGACTATATCTTAATAGAAAACAAGAGCAAGTAAAATAAAAACGCAGTAGTTTGAAAATTATGTGAAGGTGATTAATCCTCTGGTCTTTGAGTTCTTCCTCTCATTATGTGAACATTATGGTGATGATGTTACAATAATAATGGCTCAATTTATATAGTGTTTTAAGGTTTCCAAAGGATTTTCTTCACAGAAGACCTAGGAGGTAGACAATGTAAATATTCTTGGGATCACACAAAGCTATAAAAGCTCTACATATCTATTCAGAATAGACTCCTTTTACAGTCAAGGAAATCAGGTTTAATTTCCCCAGGTCACACTGTGGGAATGTGGGAACCTAATAGATCAGTGAGATTTGAACATAGGCAGGGTTCCAAACATAGGTACTCTTTCCTTTCTTCCATACTGCTTCTCAACCATCTCCCATTCTTTTAGTTTGCTTCATAACCACGTTTTGAGTTCTCATCAAATTAAACCAAATTTGCAGATTCACATCCCCAAACTTCTAGGTTCAATGAACCATAAATCTAACCCAGTATCAGAATTATTTTTATGTTGTAAAATAAAGTCCATAAGTATGGGCTCCTAACACATCAGGTTATTATATCTTATAGAATTATGGAATGTCAGAATTATAAAGATCTTAGGGATAACCTAATCCGATGGATCTCAAATTGTGATCTAGAGACCCCAGAGGCTCCCAAGACCCTTTTCTAGGGAATTAAGATCAAAATTTTACAATACCAAGGAGTTCAAATGTCTAATGTGGCAAACATTAATAACTATAATCCAAACAAAATCTCTTCTGGGGGAGGGGAAGTGATAAGAGGAGAGGTCTTCACAAAAAAAAATTTTTTTAAATTGTAAAAGGGTCTTGAGACCAAAAAGTTTGAAAATCACTAATCTAGCCCAAATCTTTTATTTTGCCCATGAATGAAAAGCCAGACAAATTATTTAACTTGTCTAAGAATGTTATTGTTGTTCAGTTGTGTCTGATTCTTTGTGATCCCATTTAGCATCTTCTTGGCAAAGATATTAGAGGGCTTTAACATTTCCTTCTGCAACTATTTTACAGATGAGGAAACTAAGACCAATAAGGTTCAGTGACTTGCCCAAGGTCACACAGTCAATAAGTGACTAAAGCCTTATTTGAAACCAGCTCTTCCTGGTTATCCAGGCTGGGGATAACATTTTAAATTTTCATTTTATGCATAGATCTGGGTCCCAGTGAAACTGAGTGACTTGTCCAAAGTTAAGCAACTGTACCCAAGACCATAAGTTCAACCTGTCTAATTGCTTCTTCTCTGTTTCCTTTGCTGGACTTTCATCCAAATCATGACCACTAATAGTAAGGGCCCCCCATAAGTCTATCCTGCCTTTTTCTCTTCTCCTTCCCTATTATTTATTTCACTTGTGATCTCATCAGTTCTGAGGGTTTCAATTATTATCACTATGCAGATGACTCTTAGATCTACATGTCCAATCCTGACCTCTCTTAGATTTCTAGTCTCATATCTCTAACGACTCAAATTAAATTTCTCATAGTTTCAACATGTCCAAAGCTGAATTTATCCTTTCCCCAAAATGCATACCTGATCATTTCACCATCCTGTTCAATTAACTCTAGTGATTTCAATAGACCAAATATAAAAATACTCTGACTTTCAAAGTGTCACATATGGGTTGCTGACCTCTTTCAAGGACCAAAGACCTGGATGGATAAGGTCTTTTAAACCTATATACGGCTTCCTTAATTTTCCTGGCCCCATCCTACTTTTCTAGTATTCACATACCTTATTCCCCTCCACATACTTTGCCATCCAGTAACACTGGCCTCCTTGGTTTTCCTTACATATAACACTCCATCTCCCAACTCAAGAGTTTTCAGAGACTATTCCCTCTACCAAGAATTCTCTTCCTCCTACTCCTCAAACCTGACTCTTAGCTTCTCTGGCTTCCTTCAAGTCCCAGTTCAAAGCCCACTGCCTTTAGAAGGCTCTCTTACAAGTTCTCCTTAATCTTAAAGTCTAACCCCTGTATGTTGCCTCCATTAGACTGAGAGTTCCTTGTGGACCAGGATTGAGTTTTGTTATGATTTCCTTTCTTTGTACCACAACAGTAGTGGATGTTTCATAAATGCTAGCTGAGAGAATGACTGATTAATCCTCTGGTCTTTGAGTTCTTCCTCTCATCCCATAATCTTCCAGATTTGCCCAGTTCTGGTTTAGAGGCAAAATGCTTAGCAACAAAGCTCACACAAAGCTGCCTCTTGGCACAGATCTTCTGCCACTGTTGGAGGTAAATGTGTAGAGCCCCTATAGCTACTAACAGCTCAAATGCCTCAGGAATGAATGATAGGAAGGAGCCCATTTAGCCTGCCAGTGGGTGCCTGAAGAACTCCCCATATGTGGAGTGTGTACAATACTTCTTAGTCCATCTGTCACCAATAATCCCCCTGGTTATACATAAGACCATCATACAACCTATGGAAACATATTGAAGATATTACCATCAGAGATGTCTTCTCTTATA
Organism: Macrotis lagotis; assembly: GCF_037893015.1. Classification (NCBI taxonomy): domain Eukaryota; kingdom Metazoa; phylum Chordata; class Mammalia; order Peramelemorphia; family Peramelidae; genus Macrotis; species Macrotis lagotis. Next base: position 647,341,787 of record NC_133658.1, read on the forward strand.
TTTTGAATCAGAAATGCCCAGTGACTAATAAATCTCATCCCCAAATGGGATACATTGGGATAAATGATAACTGGGGCTTTAAGGAATCTTTTAAGTAAGAGGGTTAGGGATATTATAAAATTAAGCTAGAAAACTCACCAAAAATGCTCTCAAGGGAAAGATGCACTCCCTTATGACTGGGACCTGAACACTGACTAGTCTCAGTTTCATCAAGTGATCTCACTGTGACTTCTTTTCTTGACTAACAGATCAAAGATGGAAGCAAGGGAAGAAGTAAATCAAGGCAGGGATGCCCTGGGTAGAAAAGACTCAATCTACAAATCTTAATTTTCAGAATATTAAATTTGTTTGGCTATAGGGGCAAGTGCTTTGAATATCTGAATCTCTGAGCTGGAAAAGACAAAGATTTGCTCATGTACCTTGATAATGATCTTGGGTTGATGAGTCAACCCATTTCATTGCTGTACAATAATAATTATTAAAAATTTTTATAAATTTATTTTATATTTTCCCAAAAGCAAGAAGGGGAAAAAGATTCCCTGAACTCAAATCTCACAGTGCTGCTATGAGGATTAAAGAAGTAAATGATGATATATAAAAATATGAATGTCACCTGAAATTTACCTGTGCCCATCATTTCCCCTCATTTGTACCATTTCTACCTTATAGACCCACATTAATAAAAGGTATAATCCAACTTCTTCATTATAATGATTATTCAAGTATTTAAAAATAACAATCAGGTTTCCCTTAAAATCTTCTTGGAGTTTCAAAGAAGCCTTGTTCTTTAAATTTAGTAAGAGTTTCAAAAGGAGCTTAGTCCAAGGCCTTGATGCCCCTAGCTGAAATTGCCTCCCCCCCCCAATATTACCTTGTACTTACTTTGTTATATTTTATATGCCTCTATATGGTGTCATAAGAGCATGGTGAATTGAAAGCTGCTCTTCAAGGCAGGAACCCTGTTCCTGAAACATAGTACTTAGGTGAAAGTGGGCCTCATATTATACAGTACTACTAAGTAGGCCCTGCTCCTTGAACCTTTACATTTCACAAATAAGTCTATCAGCTAGGGCTTTATACAATTGGCCTTATGACTGCTTTTGTAAAAACTTTGGGTTACAAAATATATTAGATGACTTCACAGGACCCTTCGATGTAAGAATGGAATCATAAAACCGAGGCTCAAACCTTGGCCATTTACTATCATTCTGACTTGAAGATGTAGCTTACTCACTGGGGTTTCAGTTTCCTCATCTATAAAAATTAAGATGTCTAAGGTAATTTGTAAAGGACCTCCCAGTTCAAGTTATATGTCCCTTCTGATCCTGTGGTTCTCTGAGCTTCTGATTCCATGATTCTGAATTGCAAAGATAAAGAATGATTTTCATTTTATTTACTTTATTATTTACTACTTTCTAAATTATTCCTCACATAAAATAAGGAAGCAAAGTTCTAAAAGTATCAAAAATGGGTTCAGATCATTTGTTTAAGACCCCATATAATTTGTCCTAAATTTACCTTCTGCTGTTGACTTTGTAAGCTTCAACACATTCCTTGGCTGTAGGGTGTCTCCTTTTGTCCCTTCTCCATGAATTTTGCTGACTTGCAGAACAAATGAGAAGGCCAGACTGTCTAACTTCCCTCTCTAGGCCTCCTTTCACTAGCATTCCAACTGTTATTTCTGGGCAAATAATCAGTTCCCTATAGAAAGAAGCCAAGCTTCCCTGTTCCCTACATTTTATGGAGAGGTCAGTAATCCAGCCAGTTCACACCCAGGTTCAATAAGTCAGTTTCTCATCATACTACCCTATTAAAGAACAACCCTATTTTACTGAAACAAAACTATTCTTCATTAACACATTACTGACTTGAATCTCACTGGAAGCCTATTAACCCCTTGGGGAAATTGAGACAGAATAGAATGTATTACTTTCTAAACACTACAGTAACTTCCTATTTCTTTTCTTTTAACTCTTTTTGTATCACTAGTGCCTCATATATAGTAGGGTTACACTTAATAAATGTTGACTGACTGACATATCCAGATCAGTCCTCATACTAAATTTTGAACATCTTAACAGCAATTTCTCAAGTCTTTCTGATCATTTTCAACACTATCTATTCTTTCCAAAATGCCAAAATTCCCATCTTTCCACCTCTTCTCATTCCCTATCTCCTAAGCAAAATGCTTCTCCAAAAACAAGAAATTCCTCTCTCTTCCTTCATAAACTCATCACTTTCAAGAAGCCTCCTCTGATGAGGAGAAAAAATTCCAATAACCTCACAGAGAAAATAAAAACAAAAACATCTCAATGAAATCATCTTCCTATGACTTCTTTGGACAGAAGAAGAAAGAAATATGGTGAAGATTTGGGGGAGAAATAAAGAAAAACACTCAACTGGGGAGTTAAAAGATCATTAAATCCACTTCTAGTTCCATAATTAACTAGTTGTGTGTCTCTAAGCAAGTCACTTGACTTTTTCCTGTATTTTATTTTATTTTTCCCCAATTACATATAAAAACTTTTTAACATTCTTTAATTTTTTTGTTGAAGTTTTGAGTTTCACTCACTTGACTTTTCTGAGCCTCACTTCCTTTAAAGGTAAAATTAGAATTTGGATTAGATGGTCTCAAAAGTCCACTGAGTAATGCAGGCCTATGTGACCCTAAGCAAGTCACTGAACCCTCTTATGCCTCAGTTTCCTCATCTGTAAAATGAGCAGTAGGATGTAGCAAACCACTCCAAGATCTTTGCCAAGAAAACCCCAAATGGGGTCATACACAATCATACCCAAGTGAACAACAAGGTGTCTTTCCAGATCTAATAGTCTATGATTTTTCTGAAACTTCCTGGAGGGCAAATACAATTTCTCATATTCTGTCCAGTATCTTACATATTTGGAGGAATTCATTGCTCATTACAACATAATTGAGGAATGGAAAATCAAATGGTATGACACAGAGAAATATGGTGTTAAGAACTGAGAACAAATACCTCTTCCTTTCCTTCTCTTCCCTCCTTCCTCCTAATCTCTTACCTTTCTCTAATCAGCAGACACTTTTTCACCTGGTTACAAAACAGACTAAAGTCTCAGTTATGTGACATATTCCAATAAGAACTACAAGCAGTTATCTCACTTAAGACTGAAAATATTTCACATTTTTTTCTGCCCTCCTGTCAGCCTCACTCCATGGTCAACTGACAATTTTGAGCAATGGAAGAAAATAAGGGTTCTTTTCATGTTCCTTAACAGAATCTTTGATGCAATATTATAATCTGCATGAAATCCTCAATCAGAAATGCCTCAGGTAATCTATCTAATCTATCCTAAAAAATTCCCACCCCATCATGCTCTCCCTTAAAAAAAAAAAAGAAAAACCTTAATACTTTTAAATATTTAGTCCCTTCTCCTGACCCCAAACAGTACTGACTATAACTTTGGTTTTATAAGAAAAAAAGCAATATCCCCAATCCCCAATAATCACTTCCAGCCCCCCGCCCAAGTGTGAGAAAGTTCTTTCTTTTATCTTGTTTGACTAATTCTCCCAAACTGTAATATAATTCCAAATTGATGATGATAATGATGTTTGTTCTTCATTCTCAAATCAAGGAGGTGATATCATGACAAGTACATGAATTGCATTTGAGGGCTTTCCAGAGTCTGACTCCAATCTGCTTTTCTGGCTTTATCTCACTCTTCTCCCCTTGTGCACTCTACTTTGACAAGTCACCAACCTCACTTTCTCCTCTGGAACCCTCTGAATTCAGTGGCCTGATATGAATCAGGACAATTGGAGATGACCCTAGATATGAGGCAATCAGGGTCAAATGACTTGCCTGAGGTCACACAGTTAAAAAGAGTCAAATGTCCAAGGCCACATTTGAATTCAAGTCCTTCTAAGTCCAGGACTGGTGCTCTATTCATTGTGTCACCTAACTGCTCCATCCCAATTTATCTTTATGTATGTCAATAATACATTTGCATGTATATATGATGTCTAAAGAACCAAAGTGATATAAAATGTTTCTGAGTCATGAAACTCTAGATAAATCACAAATTTTCTGGTCCTCATTTTCTTCACATAATATGAATGAGCTACGAAAGGTGATCGCCAAGGTCCCTTCCAATTCTAAATCCAAGGTCTTAAACATGTTACACTAAATTTGTTCTTTTAAAAAAAATTCTTTAATGATTTCAAAGGTACATGAAAATGTTTCTGTATCTCAGGTACATCATAATTAACTTTATTATACTATAGATGTGAGGAAGAACATTTATCAGCCCAGGCATCATGCCAAGTGTTGGGGAATATAAAAGTAAAAAAAAACAAAAACAAAAACAAATTGTCCCTGCCCTTAAGGAGCATACATTCTGAGAGAAACATATAAATAATCAGTACATACAAGATAATGATGAGGAAAAAGCATTAGCAACTAAAGGAACTAGAAAACTAATTTTTTTTTTAGTTTTTTTCGAGACAAATGGAGTTAAGTGGCTTGCCCAAGGCCAAACAGCTAGGTAATTATTAAGTGTCTGAGGCTGGATTTGAACTCCGGTAACTCCTGACTCCAGGGCCAGTGCTCTATCCACTGTGCCACCTAGCCACTCCCTGGAAAATTAATATTTTTTAAAATGAGCTTTAAACTAAGGAAGTTTAAAGTTAAATTTGAAGGAAATTAGAGTAATTTAAAAGGCAAAGATGAGGGGGTAGGACATTATAAGCACTTACTATGTGTAAAAATGTGCTATGAACACAAAGACAAAACTGAAATAATCTCTACCTTCAAGGATCTTACCATCTATTGATGGACTGTTTTGATAGAAAAATACCTGGGTTATCCTCATTTGAACCTTCATTATATATAGTCTTCTAAGATATCCTACAACTTTCACTCTCTCCTCTTAAGACATCCTTCTCTTCATGTTGATTAATCTTGCTGAAACATGGTCCTGAAAATAGAGCCTAAGTCTGCTTAGAGTGTAAGCTAGGAGTGTTAGAGTACAACAAATCTTGACCCTGATTTTGTTACTTTCCTGCTTGCTTAGGTTCAGCACTGACCAGTGCATACTGACAAGAGTTTAAATTCCATAGCCTGGGATTCAAGACTTTCCAGCGTCTGGCTCCAATCTGCTTTTCTGGCTTTATCTCACTCTTCTCCCCCTTGTGTACTCTACATTCCAGAGATTGTACCACTTAGCAAACTAGTGCTATCCTTTCCCATCTCTTTGCCTTTCCTCATGACACTTTTCCCTTCTTTGCTTCTTATTATCCTTCTTGCTCATTAAGTTCCAAGCCTAGAGAAAGTAATCTCTCCTAAATTTATACCTCTCTTTTTCTATAATCCCATTATAATTTATTTTAGAATTATTTGTGTTCTTATTTCCTCAGCTAGATTATAAATTCCTTAAGGATTGTTGTTATTCAATCCTTCAGTAAGTTCATGTAGTTTTCTTGGAAAAAATTCTGGAGTGGTTTGCCATTTTCTTCTCTAGTGGATTAATGCAAATAAAGGTTAAGTTACACAGTTAGTGTCTAAGGCTGGATTTGACTCAGTGATACAATCTATTCACTAAGCCATCTAGCTTCTTGAGAATTTTCTTCATATTTGCATCTACCCTAGCTTACTACAATACTCTGGATATGGTAGATACACAATAAATGCTGAAATGAATTCTCAAAAACAAAACCTCTGGATGAATTCGATTTGACAATAAAGGAGGGGAAGAGTTACTTCATATCATTTTCTTCTTCAAAGGTTAAACCCTCTAGTTGGTTATCTTTAGCCTTTGATTCTAAAGAACCAATACATTCCAAAAGAGTAAGAACAGAGAGTGCTAAATTTCCACTTAAATTTCCACATTCCCTGGACTTTGGATCAAACTCAAAAATTAAGCCAGAAAAACTACCTATTAAGTTCATTGGGAGATAGCACTTGCTTAGATTATCAAATAAGTCAATGTATATAAAGTGCTTATTAAATAGTAAAGCACTGGAAATGTCAGTTACCGGTATTATTAATGATATGCAAACAAATTTCAATTAAGAAGGATCATTGAGATTTTCTAATGATAAATGAGGGCCTTCAAGTATGTCAAAGATTAAACCATTTTGTTTGACCTTTTCTTGTTCTACATTAAGGTCCCAGGCATCAAAGTCACTGTAATGTACAATTAGAAATAAGTGACAGGGGCAGCTAGGTGGCATAGCAGATAGAGTACTGGCCCTGGAGTCAGGAGGACCTGAGTTCAAATTTGACCTCAGACATTTTTTTAAAATTGCCTAGCTTTGTGACCTTGAAATTTTAAAAAAAATGACAATCCATACACCTTCTTTCTTTTCTTGGGGCAGGGGAATTAAAAGTTGCAAAAGAGAGGAAGCCAGAAAACTCAAATGGGATAGACAACTAGGGAATGAATTTGGTGAAACCCTCTCCAAGAAGACAGAAATAAACTCATCAATGAAAAATATTTCAAATAACTTGATCACTTGATGAATCACATCCAGAAAAATTAATTGCAATATATCTCTCTTCCCTTTCCTGCTAAATTTCTTGAGATAACTATGGACCCTGGGTGCCTCCATTTCCTCTCCTCTCTCTTTTAAATCCTTCTAAACAATCTGGCTTCTTATTTCATCTTTCAGCTGAAATTGCTCTCTCCAAAATTACCAGTGGAAACTCCCTGACTGGCAAAGAGTAGCTCCAATGAGAAAGCTGAACCTCCCTATGAACAGTCTTCTTACAGTGAAACAGCCTCAGAATCGTGAAAAACTGTGTTCAAATTCCATCTCTTACAGATAGGGGCAGTGATCCTGGGCTAGTTTAATTGGTCAGTGACCCAGGAAACTTCTACAGACTGAATTACAAAGCAGTTCTCTACAATGGTATAAGGAAGTTTCCCCATCTCAAAGAAATCACAGGTCCTCCAAAAAAACTATATGCGGATAACTGTTATATTTTTTCGAACACTTGTCCTTTTTTTCCCCCTTTTCAGCGCTTGATGGAAGATTTAGCCATGAGTGACCAACGTATAAACCAGGACAAATCCCTTGTGACCCCATAGTGCTATATATACCTGATCTGAGCCATCAGAAGCAAGATCCAGGCATATGCCTAAACTTACACCTGTCACATTACCCAGCCTGGAGGGTGACATCTGGCAGTAATTCCAAGGTGTCCTCAAACCCAAGACACAAGGAAACCCTGCAGGATTAGAAACTAGAGCATGATGGCACTGATGTCATTCTGCTCTTTCTCAAAAGAAACTGAAATAAAGGACAACTGATGAAATGTGTTGGTATCTACTGGGGCAGGGAGCTATAAGGGGAGCATTTTTATCACCATTACTAAGCCAAAGAATACATATCCTTTGTGAAGAATACACAATGCCTTCGAGACTATCTCAATAGAATCAAAAGATTTAGAACTAAAAAAGGAGTTTTCAAGATCATCTTATCCAACCCCCTCATTTTACAGATGAGGGAACTGAGTCCTGAGAAAGAAAAAGAAGTATTGAAAGAGTTAACCATGATCCCTAGAAAATGAAATACCAGGTTGGGGAGCCACTACCTAGTACTGGCCTTCACCCCCTGAAGATTTGAAGACAGCTTTCTGAGACTGTCTGGACTGTATCTGCCCCTTTGGCCTTCACCTCGGGAGACATCTAGCCCTCCCAAAGACAAGGTTACAAGTTGACAAAGGAAGCTTTTTCCTTTAATAAGAACAGTACAACATCCATGTGAACACTCAGTTGGTTCTTTTTGGATAATGTTGCTGCTACAAAGGTTGAGCTGCTCCTTCCAAATGCAAACTCCTATAGAGATGGGAGTTCCAATCCCAGGAGGTCAACCAAAACAGAATTTGATTTTGGAGTCTTCCTTTTGCCTCCGCCTGGGTCTGTGAATCTAACTCAAAAAAAGTAAAAGAGAGGAAGACTTATTCCTCCCCGTTCCAGCTCCTCCTCACAGAGCCCCATAATTCATTCCAGCTGAACCTCCCTCTCCACAGGCCTCTTCTTCCCCTCACCCACCCCCCTTCACTGACTGGAAAACTCAGTCAATTCCAGACTAAGGGCAACCACCTGTGCAAGCTTGGGTTTGAGGGGGAGGCAACAGTTTAACCCTACTTCTGCCAACAAGTTAAAAAAAACTATGCATACTCCAGTGACTGAGTCCCAGAGGTCTACCTTCAGGTACATTTTGAGGAGATCATCGACAGTACCTTGAGTCCTAAATTTGCCTTTCCAGTGAGTTAAATAAATTCCTTCTAAATTTAAAAATTCTTACTTGAAGAACAAAACCCTTGACATAGTTTTAGAACAAATTGATAGTAATTACTTAGTTGACATTTTGAGAATACTGCTGAGACTCAAAAGACTGCAAAATCACCCTAAGAAGTTGTTATTTGGGTTGTTTCAGTGGTATCCAATGTTTTGTGATCCCATTTGGGCTTTTTCCTGGCAAGGATACTAGAATTGTTTGCCATTTCCTTCTTCAGCTCATTTTACAAATGAGGAAACTGAAGTAAATGGGGTTAAGTGACTTTCCCAGGGTCACACAGCTAGTAAATATGTGAGCAAAATTTGAGTTCAGCTCCTCCTGACTCTAGGACATATTCACTGTGCCACCTAGTTGTCCTTGCCATATGAAGTAGGACTCTTCAATCCATGATAACTCTAAGGCTGTCATTCCTCTTTCTGACCAACAGCCTTCAGTGGATCCCAACTGTTAACCTTTAGCTTGGCATTCACAGACTAATCAAGCACCACTTTTTTTTGGTTTACATTCTCCTCCCTTTCATTCTCTTTGCATTCCAGTCAAAATAGATGACTTGCCATTCCCTATATATATCTCATTTTGCCAACTACTATACCAATAGATATACATTTCCCCCAAACCTAAACTGTTGAAATTCCAAGCACCTTTGAAGTCCAATTCAAATGCTACACCCTCCATGAAACCCTTCCTTATTACTGTAGTCTATTTATCCATTCCCTTACAAAGTCCTTGGCTTGCACTTCTTTTATGAACTTATCATTTTTCATTGTAATTATTTTTGTGTGTTTCATATTCCACTCCTAACTAATCAGTAACTTCATAGAGATTCTGTCTTATTAAATCTTTCCTTCTCCTTCAAAATTTTATATACACAATTCTGTACCTAACAGATGCTTCATAAAAAGAAAAAGGCAGCAGGAGGGAGTGGAAAGGGCCCTGGTCATGGAATCAGTTAAGTCATGGGTTGCAATACTACCTCTGACACCATGCAGCCAAGTGCCCACAGCCATGTCAACATAAGTCTGTGAGACTCAGTTCCTCCCCTGTAAAACTGGAATAATAAAACTCCTTTATCGACTTCACAGGAGATACTCTGAACAGCCTTCCAACTCTTCTGAAGTTCTACAATTCTGTAAATGTAAACAGAGCACTTTGTAAACCTGAGTGAACTACGCAGCTATTTCTTCTGCTAAATGTCTGTTGAAATTGAAACCATCTCCTATGTTAGCTTTGCTGAATTGTTTCAGCATTTTGTTCCCCTCCTTTTGTATTCTTTGTTTCAAGGGTTAGCTTTCTGTCTAGGAGAGAAGGCAGGGCTGTTAAAAAGATGTAAAATCGAAAGATAGCAATTAAAAATTTTAAAGAAATTGAAACCACCTCCAACAAGGCAAGTGCTTTCAACTCTCTGGACTTTGCTTTCCACAGCTGTAAGATGAGGTCAATGGACAGGAATTCAGAAGTTGGTGATGAGATACAGTCTTCCCCTCACTTTCATTTTGCTGGGGCTAGTTGGTTAGGAATGACCATTAACGTGGGATGAGGTGTCCTTTGTGGAATGAGTTGGTGGTCTTTAGTCATTCCTAATGGGCAGGTGCAATTTATTTCCTATGTTTCCATTAGAAACACAATAGGGGAAGGTCAGAGGGGAATAATCCTTACCAAATGAAGTATTTCTTCTCCCCTCCCCATCTTCCTAGAGGGGAGGAAAATTCATTGATTAGTATTAATTAGCTAATGATAGAGGAGCACTTTGAAGATGAAAAGACCTCTGGAATGCACAGCATTAGCTGATTGCAGAGAAGGGTGGATAAACAGAAAAAAAAGCCATATAAAATGCCCTGGCCTAGCCTGAACTCCTCACATGCCTTTTTGTCCCTCCCTGCACTTAGAAAACTTGTCTCCACCGCCATAGCCAAGAACACATTCTTAGCTGGGTTACATAAACCTCTAAAAATAGCAATTTATCATGGGCATACTAAGTGACCCTTGACTACAGCCTTTTGATGGGCTATTAGGTTATTACAGTCTCTGCTTTCTGTTGCATGTTGGACCTGAAGATAAAAATCATTTTAAGTGCCTTTCCAACTTTAGAAGTATATCAGTTTCGTACTTTGGACATTTATTCATCTTGAGAACCACTGGAAAAGGTTTCCAGTGGTCAAGTAAGTTTTACCACAGATAGAGATTTGAATTCTTCTCTCATTCTTGTGGTCTGGAAAAAAAGGGGGGGGGGCAGAACTTGAACAGAATGTAGTCAGCCTGCCTGCCCAGGCTTGATAAATGTACGCAGATTAAATGCAAATCTGAGAAATAACAGTATTCTTATTTTTCCACATTCAATGCAATAGACATTTACTGAGTACCTAATATGTGCAAAGTAGAGGGGAAAAAAAGATTCTCAAAAAGCGCAGAATTGACTGGGAGCCTGGTGTGGGGGGAGGATGTTCCATAGATATAGATAAGTGGAATACTTCTCTGAATAGCTAGTATATCCATGCCACCTTTTCCCCAAATATCACACAGGAGACTTTGGATTAGGCAATAGACCATGGTAGAATAATGAATTTAGACTCTGAATTAGGTCTTAGTTCAGCCTTTGACACTTACCAACTGTAATCTCCAGGAAGTCACTTAATCTCAGTCTCAGTTTCTTCATCTGTAAAATGGAGATAATAATAGCATCTACCTCCTAGGATCACAAGGATCAAATGAAGCAATACATATATATATATATATATATATATATATATATATATATATATATATATAATCAAGTACTCTGCAAACTTTAAATACTTATTTGATGGCTTCAACTGTTCCACTCTTTCTTTTTACCTCCTTTGCCCCCAGCACCTTGCTCAGTATCTGGTATATATTTATAATAGTCATTTCATAAATATTTGCTGAACTTAAGTGTGATGGTATTATAGAAGCAAAGATGGGGGGGGGGGTTCCTTGGAAAACTGGAGAAGCCAGATATTTTCACAGGGTGGGAGATTAAGAAAAGCTTGAAGGAAGAGGAGGGCAAGGATGAGGAAGAACAGCATTACAGACATGGGGTCAATCTCTATAAATGCATGGAGGTAGGAAAATTCACAATTAGATTAGGGACTAGATAGTGGTCTAGTCACCCTAGAATGCTATACTATGCTAGGAACTGAAGGAACTATAAGGAAAACAGCATGGTGCCTACCCTTGAGGAATTCAAATTGATATACATACAGATTTTCCAATAAATCTGCAATCTCTTCAATGTAGTCAATCTCAGAACAAACTCATCCATACATGCCTAATCTGTGGGACTCATCCATGTCCTTCCTTGAGTTTACCACAGAAGTTCCACACCATATGCTGGAATACTTCTTCTCACATAGACACCAGTAAGTGCATTTGAGCTATCCATCCCTCATTCCTCATTCTAGCCATGTAACCAGATCATCCTTTTCATACCTTCAAGAAAACTATACCAGATTTATCCTGTGCAATTCCATATTTGTAACATGTAACAGCCTTCTCCTGTCCACCATATACCTCTTTAGATTGCTCTTTGAGTTATAAAAATATATGGCAGAGTATGAAAAATGAGTGAGGAAAACAAAGTGGCAAGTGATTAAAGAAAGAAAGAATGAGAATAATCACTTATAAGGGGAGGAATCAAGGAAAGCTTCCTGGAGAAGATGGCATTTTAACTGGACCTTGAAGAGTCACTTGGCATCAGGCAGTGATTAAGAAGAGAATATTCCAAATAGAGGGAAGAGCATGAACAAAAGTATGGACATAAGAAAAGTAGGACCATATTAAAGAAACTATTCAGGGGGTGGCTAGGTGGCACAGTGGATAAAGCACTGGCCCTGGAGTCAGGAGTACCTGAGTTCAAATGCAGCCTCAGACACTTAATAATTACCTAGTTGTGTGGCCTTGGGCAAGTCACTTAACCCCATTTGCCTTGCAAAAACATAAAAAATTATTCAAATTTCATTCAAGGAAATATAATATGAAGTAAAGGTGAATAGAGTAGACCCAGCCTATGAAAAACTTCAAATGTCAAGCTAAGGAGTTTTAACTTTATTGAAGAGGTTATGAAAAACTATTGAAGATATCTGAACTGTGTAGTGACATTGTTAGGATTTGGAGATATAGGTAACAACAGAATAAACTAGAGGTTGAAGAACTGGAGATGGTAATATCTATTAAGATATTTCAACAGTACAGGTGAAAGATACATTTAGGAGGTAACAATGAAAAGAATAGAAGGAAAAGATGAGAGAAAGATTCAAAAAGACTTAGTGAATGATTGAATGACAACTGAAACTTGCAAAATATTTTTGCATGGAAACAACGTAAAAAAAAAAATAGTAGTTCAGTTCCCAGGCTAGTCCACAATTCCTAAAAGAGCTGAACTACCCAAGTACTATTACTGTATAACCTAGCCCCCATTTACAACATTATTTCTATAGGAAAATGCATTTCAAGTTCCAACTGAGTTAACTCTTTCCAGCTTTATTGATGAGACACTATTACAGTGGGGAAAAAATAGGAGAACTGCTAGGAAGGATGAGGAAGCATATGGGGAGAGGGGTGGGAGATGCAGCTCTAAAAGGTTCAAAAGAGGCAGAATGGGAGCAGATCAACAGTTGGCATATGACATGGTCATTCCAGAATTAGGTGTATATAAACCAGGGGCTACCTGAAATGAATTCCAGAGTAGAAATTTAATTTCTATTTTTAATTATCCATTGATTGTATTGTTCATCTCATTTTTCCTTTATTGAAATGAGTAACTGAAACTGACTGCAAATCAGTTTAACTATTCAACAATGAATATAGACTCAAGAAGATATGAATTCAGACCTCTCTCGCCATATATTCATTTATTCAGTGATTATTCATGCTGTCTATATTTCTAGCTGTTGTCTCCCCCCATTATAATAGAATCTCCTTATGAGTAGAAATTGTTATTCCCTGATCTTATATTCCTAGTGTCTGGCACAAGATAGCACTTAATAGATTCTTGTTCATTAAGTGAGAATAAAGCACTGTGTTAGATGGTAGGTGGCTTGCTCTCACTTAATAAATTCTTTTTATTTAATTGATAATAAAGTACAAGGTTAGATACTAGATATCCAGACCTCACTTAATCAATTCTTATTGATTGGTGCTAGGTGTCCTCCCCTCATGCAGTTTGCCATTGAACAGGCAGACCAAAATTCATTCATAAATATAAGTAACTAAAAATGCCTACAGAAAGAAGTTGATTTTAGCATAAGAGAACAAAGAGCTACATGTATTCTAAGGAAGGAAATATCATTTTCAATCTATAATATTATAGAAGATTTTTAGAAAAATGCTTTCCTAGATCCACACAACTGACTTCTGGAAAGTTCAGGTTTGTCTATTTTTGGTAGGCATAAAAGTCTACCTTGCCCTGATTAAAAGGCAAAGTAACTTTCTCTCTTCTGCAACTTTCCTGCCCTCTGGTGGTGGGTGGGCTTGTAGGATGCTGCAACCTAGACCTGTCATGTACCAGAAAGTTTCTGAATTACAGCTTAAATTACAGTACTTTATAAATTCAAAAATATTTACATATGTTATCTTATTTTATCATCATAGCACTGTGAGATAAAAAAGAGATATGTGAGAAGTTTCAGCTTCTAATCTGTTTGTATTATCCCCATTTTACAGGGGAGGAAACTGAGTCTGAGAAAGGAAACATGATTTAACCACAGTCACATTGTTTCTAAGTGACTGAGCCTTGACTTTAAATCAAAACTTCTTTCTAGTTCCACATCTATTTACTTTTGTCACTACATCATCCTGTTTCTATGTAAGATTTCTGTAAGCTCAGAGTTAACAGTGCTTTCTAAAGAGACTTTAACTTGCAAAAATAAAAATAAAATAAAGAAACTTTAAAATTCCTTCACTGACCTACACAGGCAAAACAAACTAGATACTTGAACAACTATCCAGTGAATTTAGTCTATAGAAGTGGTTCAATTGGTTCACTGGAGGACACTGGAAATCTACATAAAAAGAAGTTCAATTCTGTATCACATATGTCATTCATTGTGAACACAGATCGTCCCAGGGACTAACAAGCAGATGTACCATTGCTGGAAATTCCACATTACTACTTAGCAAACGAACAATGGAATATGTCTTCACAAATCACCCTCTCTGGCTCTAAAAGAAGAGTTTTCCATCTTTTTTTTAATGAATTTGTTATATTCTATTCAACGCAGTGACCAGTCTCTCTTTCTAAAGGTAATTAAAAAAAAAAAAGAACGCATTCTCTGTTCAGTCTCTGAAACTGGTCTTTATCTTACTCTGATTCCTGGCCTTCTGAAAGCCCTACAGCTGAGGCTTCCATCTTGCTGAGCAGATTTTCAAACAAAGTCCCCTCCCTGGCTGTGTTCGGGGAGCTGCCCTCCAGTGCCGCCTGAATGTCCGCCAGGGGCTCCAATGCCGGGATTTATTTCCCACATCTTGAACGCATCCCTCCTCTCCCCCCACCCAACCCCATTCCTAAATCCTACAGCCATGACAGAAATAAATTAGCTAGAGGTACAGGTCACACCTTGGAGAGCAGGGAGCGTTCTGTGGGAAATCAATAGAGAAGATGGGATTCTCAAACAGTCGAAGCAGAAGGAATTATGCATTGACGGCCATGCACGAGGCAAACAAAGAAGCCTGGGAACAGCGGTCCGCCAGTGCACACAGAGTTCACGCATTCAGCCACCTGAACCCAAGACCGCCGTCGCCCGGCACAAATAGCTCCCCCTAAACACCTGTTCGGAGGGGGGCAGGGAAGCTTTGCTGAGAGGCAGCTACAGGCTCCAGACTTCAAAAACTGTTTTGTTTTTGATTTAATCGCTGGAGCAGGCTCTTGGGGAAATTTTGGTTGGGGAGGGGGGTCCCTGGAGTGCCCGCTCCCTGGCAACAAGAGCCGAGGCCAGAACAGTTTTGTCTGAATCTCTCAGTAATACCATCCAAGAAGCTTTTATTAAGGGTCTATAAGGGCAAGGCCCTGCTCGGTGCCGAGGCTACAGAGGGAGGGAAAAAACCTCCCTTCCTTCAGGGAGCTTACAGTCATTTTGTATCAAGCATAGGTTGCATCAGTATTTATTATCTCAGGAAATAGCTACTTTCTATTGTTAAGTATAAGAAACAGAAAACACTACGGAGGTAAAGGAAAGAAGCAGATGAAATTCTGAGAGAAAACACTTTCAGCTTGAGACTGTTTTTAGCTCAAAGTAGTCCAGGCCCTCATGGTTTTCCTACCTGAACCCGCCACAGGATATTCTCAAAAACATGATGCCAAATGCAGGTAGGAATGATTTCAAGGAAATTCTATCTCTTTTCTGATCTAATCTGCACAAATGGAAGATTGAACTAGATCTCTGGAGACCCTTCCAGCTCTTACATTCTAGTTTTAAAATTCTTGTCCATTCTTGCAAGATTAAAAAAAAATCCAGGACTTAGGAGTTTGAAAGATTCACAACTCCACCACTTACTGGCCAGGTGCTCATGGACAAATTACTCCAACCTCTCTGGGTCCTAGTGTCTTTAAAAGTAAAAAATGTATATGGCTAAGTATGTATTATACTTGTAACATTTTCCTCATAGAATTGTTTTGAGGCAAGTGCTTTCATAAACCTTTAAAAGGCTTGAGGAATGTTAACTGGAACAAGTTTCTTCTCTTTCCTCTTTGTCTTATGGAGAGTATCACATGCAGTCACAAATAGAAGCTGGTTGGGATGTCAAAGATTCATTGAGCCCAGCCCCATCCCAGGCAGGTATGTGCCTGTTGGCTTCTTTGTACTCATTTCAAAGCTCTTCAAGAAAGGAGATTCCACAGCTTGCCCTGATAACCTCTTCTACTGTTTATTTCTGCAAACAGTAAGAAGCACTGTCCTTTTCCCTAACCCAAGTATACATTTCCCCTCTTCTTGTCATCTCCCTAATTGTACATCTTCTAAGAGCTCAGGAAATGATCCTAAAGCTGACAGGGCACTGAGAGCTTTTGTTGTTCTCATGAAAAAACAAAACAAACAAACCAAAAAACTCAGATGTTGGTGTCCAGTGATTTTTAAGTCAGAGGACCCAAATTCAAGTTTTGGCTCTGCTGCTCACTCACCACCTATGTGGGTGACACTAGGCAAGTCATTACACATATCTCTGAGATTCATTATTCTCTGTAAGATGACAGAAATGGACTGGGAGATGTATAAGGTTCTTTCTAGTTCTAAATTTGTAGGCCAATGATAGGACTAACTGGACTCAGTAAGCAACATGGCACTGCATCCCAATTGGAAAAGGAAAAGATTTTTAAGGCAGAAAATGTTGAAATCCTACCATTTGCCAATAAACACCTACAATTGACATCCATAAGTATACAACTACTGAGGCAAAGGATAGTAGAAAGAGTACTAGATCTGAAAACTAGAGAGAAAACAGAGTTCAAATCTATAATGCTTACTATATGACAATGGGAAATCTCTTATATTTTCTAAGCCAAAGTTTCTTCTGTAAAGTGAAGAGAATATTAACTATCTTCTGACTCAAGAGTTTTTCTGAGCATCAAGAGTGCCCGGCCTTGTGTCAGAAAGCCTTATCTTCCTGAGTTAAAAATCTGGCCTCAGAAACTTAACCAGCTCTGTGACCCTGGGTGAGTCACTTAACTCTGCCTAATCTTCCTCATCAGTACAATGAAATGGAGACAGAAGTGATAACAACCATTCCAGTATTTCTGCCAAGAAAACCCCAAATAGAGTCACAAAGAGTTGGACATGATTGAAAAATGCCTGAACTAAATATTAATACCCCAGCAGTTCTAAGATGGCCACACACCTTGGTCCTCGTGTAAAAAGAAAATGCAGTTGAATTTTACATCATCCACTTTCAGCAGTCAAATAACTTTATCAGTTTGTGAGAATTAATCTTCATGTTACCAAAAAGGGACAGTCCTCACATAGCAGTCTGTAATTTTGTATCTTGACTTGCCTATCAACAAGTGTTGAATCATCCAGCAATTGGGTAAAATATAATTATCTTCTACAAGGTGTCATAAGCGGTTTTGTTATCTTAGATCCTATTATGAGATAAAGACTGTGTGCATGTGTGCCAGGGTATGTTATAATATCTATATAAGGAAGGAAATGCTGTGGGATGCTCCAAACATTATTTTTTAAAACAGGTTTTATTTTTGTTTGGAGAAATTATAGGCATAAGCCCAAAGACAGAGAATCCTAAAGGGATGATGAATGGGAGGTACTTCAAAATAAAATTCTTACATCAACTTATGAATGCTAGTGAGAAAGGAAAAAAGAAAGACATCCAAAGAGATAATGTGGTTGCAAAGGGAGCCCTTTAATAAATTTAGATTGTGTAATGCCTTGGCTAAATAAATGAAAGAATAAATGAGTGAAAGAATGAATGAATGAATGGAAAATAGAAACACAACAATGAATGGTTCAAAAAGGGCACGAACCTTGTAAGAATAATATCACTAAAGTTAAAAACTGGAATGAATTTGCAAAAAAAATTAAGGGACCACAAAAATGATTTATTTTATAGATGTCCAAAGCAAAAAGAATAAAGAAGACAAGTCTGCTTCTTGGAAGGATAATATAATGTTAATAGATATATAGAATGCAAAATTAAATCAGTTCCTATTCTTCTTGTCCTCTTGATCAAGGAAAATTTTTCTTCAAATTGAAAAAAGTAGAACAAATTTGGTTAAGAAGAAATTGAATCTTCTCAGATATATGAGGAGATTGACAGATAGCCCCTAGCTTTTATAAAAGATTTCGAGATTATTGGTCCAAACAAATTTTCTACCCCCACAGAATAGTGGTATAATTTTATTTCCACTCCATAACTCACAGAATCATGAGTTTTAAAAATCATTTTGTAAACTTTAAAGGCATATTGATAGATAGTTGTTGCTGTTGTTACTATTGTTATCAAACCAAGAACCTGCTCTATTCCTCTTCTTCACCTACCTTGTAGAGAGTATCACATGTTATCATGGAAATAAACTGACAACCAGGACTTAAACAGCTCACCTGGTCCATTCCCCTTCTCCTGGAAAAAGTCAGTGTCTGTCTCATTCTTCCAAGTGATCCTTTGTATTCATTTCAGAGCTCCTCAAAAATGGAGATTCTACAATGTGCCCTAGTGACCTATTCCACTGTTTATGGAACTTGCAGAATAAATTGAACCACTTGTTCATCATCATCAAAGAATCATGAAAAATAGAAAAAGTGCCAGCATATATATATATATATATATATATATATATATATATAATATATATATATATATATATATATACATCTGAAGCGCATTTCATTAGACTGTACAATGGCAGAATTTTATTTTTTAGTTCTTTGTTTTGTTTTTGCTAACAATGAATACTATCATAAGGGACATTCTTCATATTCAAAAATTAAAGAAACTTTTTTTTAAAAATTGGCAAGAATACTTTAATTTTAAAATATACATTTTAAAAATGAGACCTAGGATATAATTTTTTTAATATATCAAGGTATACCTGGCACACCCAATATGAAAATCTATAGGTGTCAGCAAATTAAAGTCAGACAAATGCTTTCCTAGTTAGAAAAAAAAAGGGAAGAGGAGGTGGAGGCCACAAACCAGTGAGTTTGACATAAAACCCTAGAAAAATTCTAGAATGGATTTACAAATGAACACTTGGAAAGAGAAGTGATCACTAGTAATAAGCATGAATTGACTAGGAGAATAAATCATGCAAATGAACTTATTTCCATTTTTGATAGGGTTTCTGGACTGAAGTCCTCTCCAGTGCCTCACTGTCTCATTCTCAAAGGCTTTGCTAACAAAGAACAAGCTCTGGCAGGCCTTGCCTAGCTGGAAAAGGTTTTTATATGGCAAATGATCATATGCCTGTTGTCTGAGAACCAACCTACCCCAATTTCAAGAGATTCATCACCCAGAGGCTGTTCAGTAGATGGTTTTTTTAAGTCACAGAAGGTTAGAAAGAGTATCTATAAGGTCAAACAAGAATATAAAATTTGTTCTTGAAGAGATTACCACAACAACAAAATCCCAGATCTTGTATTTACTGAAGACTGGACTGGTAGTGGGGGAAACAGGATGATGTTTCTCCTTCATTATCAAAGAAGACCATGACATCAGGGAGGGATGTCATGACAAGCTAGTGAATTGGCTCTGAGTGAGGGGAGCTGTGCTAAGTCACCAGCCTCATTTTCTTCTCTGGAGCCACCTGAGTCCAGTGGCTAAATATGAATCAAAAACCTGGAGATAGCCCTGGATGTGAAGCAGTCAAGATTAAGTGATTTGCCCAAGGCCACACTGCTGGTAAATGTCAAGTGTTTGAAGTCAGGTCCTCCTGACTTCAGGGTTGGTGCTCTATCTACTACATCACCTAGCTACCCCTTAATAGGGAAAACAATACTTGTAAAAGACAGTAGATCTAGAACTCATTGGGTATATAGTAATTAGTCTGATGCATAGGTGGTTGAACCATCAATATCAAAAAGCAATGATTAATGAATAAATACCAACATGAAAGGTGTTATATAGTGATATATCCTGGGTTTCAGTCCTCCATCCTGTACTGTCCCACATTTTTAATCAATTACTCAGATGATTAAATAGCATGTATCTCAGATTTTCCAACAATATAAAACAATATATTGAATGGCAAAATTGGAATCCAAAAAATTTGTACAAAATAGAAAAATGGACCAGATATTATGAGATAAAATTTAAATGAAAAGTCTTGTACTTGGGTTCAAAAAATCAAGAGAACAAGGATAATATGTGAAAGATGTGTCTAAACAGCAATTCATGTGAAATAGACTTGTGAATTTTATTAAGCCATCAATGTGATATAGCTGCCCAGAAAAACTAATGTAACCATAGGCTGAATTAATAGAAGCATAATACCACCTTCTCTTACTTGGTAAAGTTAGGCCATTCCTGGAATATTGGGCTTGGTCCTAGATATAACAAAGTGAAATGCCCTTTTGCAAAGTAGTAACTACCACAATTGAGGGGACACAAAAGCACATTCTCTGAATAGTGTTTAAAGGAATTGAGGATGTTTGCTCAATGATAAGAGTTAGGGGAGATATAAGTATTTTTAACTTTCTCAGCCTCATTTTCATCATCTTCACAATAGGAATATTATTGCCTAGCTCTTTGGGTTGTTGTGAAGTTCAAATGAGAAGATATAAAGAATTTTGTAAATGTAAAGGAAGCTATTTAAATATTAGTTATTCAATA
This sequence comes from Macrotis lagotis, assembly GCF_037893015.1. Taxonomy (NCBI): domain Eukaryota; kingdom Metazoa; phylum Chordata; class Mammalia; order Peramelemorphia; family Peramelidae; genus Macrotis; species Macrotis lagotis. The sequence goes on from NC_133658.1 coordinate 647,362,356, forward strand.
TAAAGACTAACAGACTGCCTTCTGTGGGGGGGGATTAGGGGAAAAATTGTAAAATTCAAAATAAATAAATAAATTTTTTAAAAGTCATTTATTATTTAGAATTATTGTGTTGTATATGTGTTTGTAAATCTGAGATTTCAAGACCTAGAGCCAGAGTCCCACATTCAGCTGATTTATATTGGGTAAAGGATATGGAGGTTGTAGATGTTCTGATCACCTCATTGCCACATAGGGTCTCAAGATTCATTGTTTCTCATCTTGAGACATGAAGTAGCATCCTCAATAATCTCAGTTCATCTGCCTGGCCTAGAAATAAAGACTGTTTTGGAACTGTTCAAGAAGGTTATATTCTGGGGGTTTTGCAATGAGATTAAAAAAAGGAACTGAAGCCTTTTATAAATATCAATCTAGGGTAATATAGAAAATTTATAAATATCAATCTAAAGCAAACAGATACCTGGGCACTTCTGAATAGGAAGGAAGGAGAGAGGGAGGGAAGGAAGGAAGGAAGGAAGGAAGGAAGGAAGGAAGGAAGGAAGGAAGGAAGGAAGGAAGGAAGGAAGGAAGGAGAGAAGGGAAGGATGGTGGAAGGAAGGAGGGAAGGAAAAAATTTAATAAATGCTTATTAGCTTCACTTACTATTTATTAAGTTGCTATTTTGTGCTAGATACTGTGCTAAGCACTTAATTATTATATCATTTGAACTTTACTACTACCCTGGGACATAGATAACTATTATTATAACTATTACTTTACAGTCAAGGAAACTGAGGGAAATGGAGGTTAAGTGACTTGCCCAAGGTCATACAGCCATTGAAGTGGAATTTGGACAAGTTCTTCCTGACTCCAGGTCCATGACTCTATCTATTGTACTGTCTCACTGCCTGTAAGTATAAACAGAAAAGCTGGTTGAATTCCACTGGTGTTTGGGCCTGCACTTATGGACTCATCAGTCTATATAGCATTTAATTTCTATATATCCTCCCTCCTATTCCCTCTAGGAGAAGGGGCCCAGCCTAACCAAACTCCATCAACTTGCTAAATTTATGTGTAGGCAAATCATTTCATATGCTTATATCTTACATTTTCTACTAGATTTTAAGTTCCCCAAGGTCTGGAATACTAGCTTTCATATTTTTTTCTTAAATTATCATTCCTCTCCAGTGGTATCCTATGCTCTACACACACAATGGACACTAAATAAAATTATCTGTTACCAAGTGTTGTTTTCCCCATTAACCAGATTAGAAAGCAGTGCCTTAAAAACCTTTAAGTGACCAGACCCCATATGATTACTAAGTGCCATAGCTGGACCTGGAACCTCTGAGTCTCATGTTTTTTCCATTATACCATACTGTCTTATAAACAAAAAAACCTGAATTTTCTTACATTTTACTAAATGGCTTAACTAGATGACTTAAGGTAAATCATATGATATCAGTTTTCTCATCTGACCAATTGGCAATAGCCATCTCAGCCCTATCTAGTTAACCCAGAATTTTTTTTAGGCTTAAATTAGATAATTGATGTTAAAAGTATTTTTAAAGGTCTATGTGAAGATGTGGAAGTCTTTTTAGGTCTTCAAAACAAAAGAAAGAGAAATCCAAGATATTATTATCAAAGAAATAAAGAATACTTGATGCTAGATTCTTTTTCTTCATTATCACTTCCTTGTCAAAATCCAGACTTTATCTAGATGATAAAGTCCAATAAATGATCTAAATTGCTTCTACTTCTTTTCACATCTGCTAACACATTTGAAATTTGTTCAGGAGGTGACCAAGTCAGAGAATATCAAGGTTACATGCATGGTGAAAAGGGAGAGGAAAGAAATTCATAAAGTTTATAGCTCCTTGCCTTCATTCCCAATTCTGAGACTCTATACACAAGTTACTAGATGTCACTGACTCTTGATCAAGATCTTGATTACTGGAAACCTCATGAGACCATCTTATTCATCCCTTGTCTCTGAGTCTGAAGAAGAGATACTCTTTTTCTCTGGTTCAACTTACCAAGAGTTAGGCCACATACTAGAGTAGAAAATGGAAACTGAAATAAAGCTTTGACTAATACCTTAGGGAAACTATGTTAAAAAAAAAAAAAAAGACCAACGGGGGTAGCATTTAGTCTTGGAAAAACAAAGACAGGTGCAGAAGAAAGGAATCTGAAGCAAATTCAAAGGCCTGGGGCCCAGTGAGGTGCTGCTGCATCCATCAACATGGCTCCTATATGACTGATATACAAAGCCACATCTAGGGAAGAGGAAAGGGTCATAGCTCCAGGTCTGCCCCTCTGTGACTCCCTCCTGCCTTTCCCTCTATGATTCTTGACCCTTCTGGCAGCCCAATTGGAATGGACTGATTGAAGTTAAAAGAGCAGCAGCAGAGCCTTAGCTCCCGCCTGCCTCACCTCCACTACTCCATCCTGAAACATAAAGATGAGGAGGGAGTTGGAAGGTTGGGGGGGAGGGAGGAAACAAGGGCCTTTGGGTTTCCTATGAAACAGAATCATTTCCATTTTCCTTCTCTGAATAGTTATCCAGTCTGATTTACACACAGATAAGATACTATGCTTTTTATCCCAGCAAATATTTAATCCCTAACAGATCAATAACCTTCTCCTTGCTATTCATTTATGAAGGAAAATAAATCCCCTTCCACTCTTAGAATTCTTGAATAAAATTATGCCAGAACCTGGGATGTTCTGATCATAGACATATCCACGTGATTACAGAGTCTCAGTTCCCTAAGGTTTTTTAAAAGAGACTGCCCATGCTAACTTTTACCTAACTGCCAAGATCTCACTAATCTAGATTTTTTAATTTATTTCCAGATGATGTTACAGAACTACAATGTAAAGCCTAGTCTTTCAAGTAAAATTTAAAAAAACCAACAACCTTCAGCATGATTAAACATATAATGCAAAAAAATCCACCTATTTCTGTGAACTTCCATTCCTTTTTTTTCCATTTGCAAGACTTGTGCAAGACTTTTCTGCCTAGTGTTTCCATAGGCCTAGCCTTTTTAATGCCTATTCTGCTGCAAAGGTTGACAATATAAGCTATACCTTACTCTGTAATTTGCAGTTGAATTTCCTTAAGTCTTAATATCATTAAAAAAACTGAATAAAAAGTTTCTCCTATTCACCAAATACTAATACATTCCCAAAGGTCCCTGAAAGTTTCCAAAATTATCAAAAAATGCCTCTTCCAATTGTGACTGCACCAAAAACAGTTACTTTAAATAAACCAGTATCAAGCCAAGAACTAATAAAGAGCACCTTTCCATTCACATCAGCCTCCCACAATATTTTTTTAAAAATCCATAATTGATGGTGGAGGGATCCCTAATGGAGAAAGGAAGAATGAAAGAAAGAAAGAAAGAAAGAAAGAAAGAAAGAAAGAAAGAAAGAAAGAAAGAAAGAAAGAAAGAAAGAAAGAGAGAGAGAGAAAGGAAGGAAGTTTTTAAATGCAAATTCTCCAAAGACACACATTTTGTCTGTGTTCTGGAAATTTAATCCAGCATAGAGGAATTTTTTTTTTTGTGGAAGGATTTGTTGTCACACACACTTAGCTGGAAATGTGGCTGAATTCTTTCTAGTTTAATTAACAGTTTTAAAATGAAAAAGTTAGCCCCTGCCTCCATTAGCTCTTTAAAGACTTTATTAGCATTTACTGACCTAAGTAGTCTTCAGTTCTCAGGTAGCAAAGTTTCTTTTCTTCTCCACTGAAATGCTCATGTGAACATTCAAGGACATTGTATTACTGAACTGATCAGAAAAGAACATTGTTTCCAATCTTCTGGTGCCCTACACCGAAGGAAAAAAAAAAAGAAGAAGAAGAAGAAGAAAGCAAGCAAGCAAAATGCAGACTAATCAGGCATTATTCTTCCTTGTGGAAAAAAAAAAGTAAATCCAGTATTCTGGAATGAGTTCAAACATAGCTTGACAGGCTACAGGAGAATTTACACTGAGCATGCTTAGCCCAGTACTGCTTGCATGAAACACTCTTAATGAATATCACTTCCTTCCCACTGGCTACTCCTGCTGGAAGTCCACACCCACTCCTCTTTCAGAAGTCAGGAATGTCGCTTCAACCAAAGTCCAGAAAACATGCTTATGCCCAGACAAGGCCCCAGTGATCAATAAACTCTCAGGTTGCGACCTGGAGGTCAGTTTGTCAAATAGACCATAGGGGTAAACTTCTGTACTTGTTTATGCTCTTGTTGTGGCTGCACTGAGCTGCATGCACTCTGCCTGAACAAAAGAAAAGAAGCCAGTCTCTCTCTCTCTCTCTCTCTCTCTCTCTCTCTCTCTCTCTCTCTCTCTCTCTCTCTCTCTCTCTCTCTCTCTCTCGTCATTTTCTTTTTCTTTCTTTCCTCTCTCAATCTCTCCTTTCTTCTCTTATTCTCTTTCCTCACTCCCTCCTCTTTCTCCTCCTTCCCTTGCCTCTTCTTTCTTTTTCAGTACCACTCCCAGAATGTCATAGGAAAGTTCTTTTCAAAGTCCCAAATCAGAATGAGAAATAGTAGTAACATAAATTCACACTGTTTTATACAGTCATTCCAATCATATCTCCACTCTTCATGGCTCTATTGGAAGTTTTCTTGACAGAGATACTGGAGTGGTTCCTCATTTCCTTCCCCAATTCATTTTACAGATTACTAAGGGAGGCAAACAGGGTTAAGTGACTTGCCCAGAGTCACTCAGCTACTAAGTCTCTAAAGCTGAATTTTAACTCAGGTCTCCCTAACTCTAGACCTGGTGCCTCAGACTCCTGCCCTTAAAAACTCACCTTACTATAAATAAAATACAATTCCCATTCTGAAGGTGCTCTGGTAACTCACTTGTCTCCCCTAAAATGCTATGTGTGTCCATTAAGAAATTTGATTTCATGGAGCTGCTAGGAGGTGCAGTGGATAGGGCCCCGGGATCAGAAGGACCTGGGTTCAAATGTGGCCTCAGATACTTAATGCTACCTAGCTGTGTGATCTTGGGCAAGTCACTTAATCCTATTGCCTTGCCCCCCAAAAAAATAAAGAGAGAGAGAGAGAGAGAGAGAGAGAGAGAGAGAGAGAGAGAGAGAGAGAGAGATTTCATGTTGAGGGCTGTCCAAAATTTGGGTCAGTTTGAATTTTTTGGCTTCTACTTTTTCACAACACTCACCTGCCTTCAATCTCACACATTGCTTCCAGGAATCAAGAGTGCTAAAATCCAGGCAAAATTACATGAAGAGGTATACCCTTTGTGAGACTGAGAATCTAGAAAACACTCCTCACTAGATTCTGTAACCTGAGCCTCTCTGATATGGATAGCAAAAAACCCATGTTTAATTTGAAATAATAACAAAATTAAAAAGTGCAATATTGCTTCAGGTCACTTGTTTGTACATGTGTTTCTCTTCTTCATCAAGTCACAAGTTGTAAAATTTGGTCATGCATTTGCTTAAAATTCACATTTGTGTGCACATACTGATGTATGTGGATATCCGGACTTGGATGTACTTGAATATATATGCACACATATGTCCTATGTGAAAAGAAATGTTATAAATAGTATTCTTACATGCAAGAGAAATTCTGTTGAACCACTCATGCAAAGATTGCCTAACAAACTTTGATTCTGTGAATTCATGAAAGGTGCTTCTGTATAAGGTATAAGTTATTTCACTTTCTTGCCCATAATATTTTCAGGAGCTACTGCTTGTACTGGACCTGTAGCATCCACTATTCTTTTCACATTGATGTCACTTAGGATAAATAAGATTTGACCAAACATTTCTTACTTTTTTCCTATCTGGGTAATTATTAGATTTTGTTTTTATCCAAGGGAAGAATAAGATTTAGAATTCTTCTCTATGTGCTTTCATTTACATGACATAGATTTCAATGGATTCATACACAACACTACACAGAAGTATAGACCCATAGAATTCAGACCATGCCAAAGAGATATCATCCTAAGGAAAACAAAAAACAAAAGCTAAATGAGGTATGAACAATAGGGATGATATCCTATTTTTAAAAGTAGGAGGTCCAAAAGGAGAAACTTACTTTAGGTTGGTTGCACAACAAATGACTTCATGGACGCAGATAACCTTGCCTCCTGGTTATTAAGCTGCAGTTTGGTCAATTCCTGAACATCGTGGACCATCCCAAATCTAAATTCATTGCTTAATACCTGGGATCAACAAAGCATGTTGTCTCAAGAGTTACCTGTAAAATTGCTATAGGGAAAAATTGGGCTACAATGATGGTGTCAAACTGAAATAGAAATGGGGGCCATTAATCATCTGTGAGGATCCCTGTGGGCTATATATTGAATTAATATTATAATGTAATGCTATCTTTGTTTCATTGCATTTTTATTTAGTTCCCAGTTACATTTTAGTCTATTTTGGGCTTCACTTGAGACTGGACCACAGTTGGAACTTGACTTTCAGATGTGATATCTCTGTTCTAGAAGACTGGTAGTATTTCATTTATTCATTCAACAAATATTTTTGGCTTTAGTATACCATGAGCTCACAATATAATGCTACACAGAAATGTAGAACATGTGGTCCTAGACTGTCAGGTGTTTGGGGAGCTGTATTCATTCATTCTATATTTATTAAACAGTTATATTGAGCTATACATAAATGAAAAGTTAAATAATAATATAAGAAATAATCACAATTAATGTTTTAAGGTTTAAAGCACTCTTTCACTAAATAACTCTGGGAGGCAAATAGATTCAAATATATTATTCCTATTTTATTTATTTGTTAGTTTGTTATCTATATATTGATTCCTGTTTTACAGATGGAAAAACTGAATCTCACAGAGAAGTGACAAGTTCATGATCACATTACTAGAATTAAATCAGGATGGTTCCAGTTAACCACATCTGACTCATCATCCATTGTTCTTTCCATTACCTAGTGTATAGAACAGATGAGCATGTTGTGTTAAAAGGAAGGAGAAAAAGAGAGATCTTAGAGTTAAGGTATAATCATAGAAGGTCTTAGGAAGAAGGTGAGATTTAGCCCCTGAAGAAAGAATGAGTAAAATTTAGATTGAATAAGGAAGAATCATATAGACAAAGGAGTAGAAATGGTGGCATGCATGGTGTGCTCCAAGAAATAGTTAATTCTAGATCAATCTAACTACAACAGAGCATTCAGAAAGGAAAAGTGGAAATTGAGGTAGGAAACATAGGCAGATAGATAGTGGTGGAGGGACTTGAACACCAAGCTAAGAAGTTTGGTATAGTTTGGTAGAAAATAGACAATGAATAAGGCTTTTTGAGAAGTATGACATAATGAATTTTTTAAAAGGAAAATCTAGTCTAGTGACAATGTTTTGGATGGATTAAAGAGAGGAGATCACTGCCAGGGAGTCTTATTACGATACATAAGTGAAGTAATAAGGGACTAGATGAGAGGATGGCAATGGGACTAAAAAGGAATGGAAGGATGTGGAAGCTATTAAAGAAGATTTAGCCAGATTTTGTGACTGATTAAAGATGAAATGGTAAGAGAAAATAGAAAGTCAAGGATGATAATAGATGATGCTACTATCATGCTTAAAATATAGTTTACAATGTGCTTTTCTTATATAATCTTATTTGATCCTTACAACAAACAACTGTAAATATTAATTTTCCACTATACAAAGGAAGAAACTGAAGTTCAGAGGGTGACATGATATCTACTTAAAAATCACAATCTCTGTTGTCACACAGATAGTAGGGGCTAGAGCTGGGATCCAAACTGAGACCTCCTGGCTCCAAGTCCAGATGACTTAGGCTTTGAGCCTGGGCAGGTGGGATGATAGCAGGGCCATTAATATCGATAAGTAAGCCAGGAGGAGAAATGAAGGTAGGAAGAGATAATAAGTTGGGTGTGGGCCATTTTAAGTCTGAGAGTGCCCGTGACTCATTTAGGAAAACATCCAGCAGGCTGTTAGACCACCTGCTTACAGCTGCCTTCAATTCATTTTCAGGGAGGAGGGCAGGGAGAAAAGGGAAGCCACAAATAGGCATAAGTCAATTTGAAGATACCTCTATGGCAGATAACAAACACATTGAATAAAATACATTCTAAATTGCAAACAACTAATATTCTATCCTTTATTTAGGAAGGAGACTCAGGATGCAATACACTAATTTCCTAAGAAGTAAGGCAAGTCACTGGACAAGGAAAGGAACAGAGAAGGGAGAGGCTGCAGACCTTGAAGGCAAATTTCATCCATTTCACCCTTTTGCCCAAGACCACCCTGGATACCTGGCAAGTTTTCACTCTTGATTTAGGGCCATCTCCATTAACAGAAGGGGGCAGCACTGTGCTTTCTGCAAGGTCTCCGTGTTCCTATAAATTGGAAAACCCACCCTCTTTTCCTGCTTACCCCTGAGCATCAGAGGCTCTCAGAGCTGCCACTGCCTTCTGACCCCTGCCCCTTTAATAATATTATACCATAAAGTTGCTGAGCACATGGTGGTTACCATGACAATGATATCCATATTTCTGTATGGATGCCAGCACTGAGTCCTGGGGGCTCGGGGCACATTGCAAATGGACAGCTTGCAAGGAACAATGGAGGGAGCTAACTGCTGATTCTTTTCATGCCTAATTACCCATAAGCACATGGCACAATGGCTTATTTAACTCTGCCTTGGCCCGAGATGGAGACGGCTCCCGTTCCAGTTGGAAAGGATTCTGTCCCAGGTCCTGGGATCAATTTCAGAGGCTGGGGTGGGGGCAGGGGGTTGGGAACATGAAGAAAGTGGAGCATTGAAAGACTCATGCATTGTTCCATCATTAGTTTGCATTTAGCCACATAGATGGTCCCACTCACCAATTATTCTAAGCCATGAAAGTTGTTCCATCTCAAATTTAGTTATGAGTTATGGGATTACAAATAACCTCTTTGTGACTCTACTACTCCCACTATCTTGAGTGGCAGCAAGTATTTCCCTGTCCTGTAAAGATCTGATCAGTAAAAAAGGGAATGCTTTGATTAAAATTATCCCAAAAGACATTCAGGTTTGTTGAAGTGTTACTTCCCCTCTCTAGACCTCAGTTTTCTCAGTTATAAAATAAAACAGTTTTGACTTGGGGCCTATGACATTATATATATATATATATATATATATATATATATATATATATATACAGTTTAATAATTGTTTTTCAGTATAATTTGTTTAATCAGACATATCTTAATTTTTATTCATTTAAAAGCATTAATCTGAGAAGGGAGTCATAGGTTTCAACAGATTCCCAGAGAGGTCCAGACATACAGAAGGTTAAGAACCACCGAAACAGATGCTGTCCAAAGTCCCTTCCATCTATAAAATTCTGTATAATGTCCTTAGATGAATAATGTGGCCTTCTCTACTCTCATAGCTGATTGATTCATCCTTTAGAGACTTGAGGTATCTTGTTCTCATTTCTTGAGAACCAATACTTGGAATCTAAAAACAAAAGGTCAGACTTTGACTCTTTCATTCTAATTAGTCAAGCAAATTTGGACAAGTCTTTGGGGAACCTAGTTTCCTCATCTAGAAAATTGACATCCTAATAGTTACAATACCTTTTTTTTTTTTTTTAGTTTTTGCAAGGCAAATGGGGTTAAGTGGCTTGCCCAAGGCCACACAGCTAGGTAATTATTAAGTATCTGAGACCGGATTTGAACTCAGATATTCCTGACTCCAGGGTCAGTGCTCTATCCACTGTACCACCTAGCCACCCCTACAATACCTTCTTCATAAGGTTCTTGTGAAGAAAAAATTAATTCAGAAAACCTGTTAGAAAATGTTTGCATTATTGACTCAATAACTGTATTTCTTTTCATATTTATAGGAATTTTATTGTATAGCCATTTTGTTTATAAGACTTTTTTCAACCAAGAAGTATGTGTTCAATCGAAAGTCAAGTATAAAGGAGAGTTGTTTTCTGGACACAGGCTTGTTTGAATCTGGACCTCAGAAGAGACCAGAGGGAACAAGAAAGGAGGAGAGGGTGACTCCCTGGCCAGGCAGACATCAGGCCCAAAACTGTGCCAACTTTGCCATATGGTGAGCTCGTGCCAACCTGAGAGAGCTTTCAGATTGCCAAGGCTGGGTATAACCACCGTCCCCAGCTGATTGATGGCTGGTCCTGGCTCAGGGCAAGTGCCACAGGGTTTCCTAGTATCATGCTGGTGCTCTTCCACGGGCCTGAGGCAATGGAATCAAAAAATAACTGGGATTATAAGTGAAAGTTGGGAAATAGAAGAGCTGGGAATAATATTTATAATTCATGGTTTTGCAGGATTGTTATTCCTTCTCTTATGAATGTTCTCAAATTATGTTCGGTACAGTTTTAGTGGAAAAACTGTGAGAGTTGGAGTCCTGCCATCTAGGGTCTGGGTGACTTCAGAAACATCACTCTTGGTATTAGCTCCCTCAACTGCACAATAGGGTGTTGGAATAGATGAGCTCACAGGGCTTTTCTAGCTCTAAAACTATGAATTCTATGATTCTGTGATAATACTACAAAACCAATAAGTCTATGAAAGTCTCAAAGAATGTGGCATTATAGGGCTTTCTATCCCTCTCAGGTCCTATTCTAATTTGTGATACCCATACAGGCAAGATCTTTTTTCTTCTAATTTTCTTTCTCAAATCTCTGCTGCTGCAGAATTTACTCACTCTCACATTTGTCTACATTATCTATAGTGATCAAGAAATACTAATCCATACTCCCAAAGGGCAACAAAAATGTGCATACCCTTTGATCCAGCAATATCACTACTGGGTCTATACCCTGAAGAGATGATGAAAAAGGGTAAAAACATCACTTGTACAGAAATATTCATAGCAGCCCTGTTTGTGGTGGCAAAGAATTGGAAATTAAGTGAATGTCCTTCATTTGGGGAATGGCTTAACAAACTGTGGTATATGTATGTCATGGAACATTATTGTTCTATTAGAAACCAGGAGGGATGGGAATTCAGAGAAGCCTGGAGGGATTTGTATGAACTGATGCTGAGCAAGATGAGCAGAACCAGAACACTGTACACCCCAACAGCAACATGGGGGTGATGATCAACCTTGATGGACTTGTTCATTCCATCAGTGCAATGATCAGGCACAATTTGGGGATTTCTGCAATGGAAAATACCATTTGTATCCAGAGAAAGAATTGTGGAGTTTGAACAAAGACAAATACCTTTAATTTAAAAAAAAAAACATTATCTTATTATGTAATTTTGCTGTCTCTTATACTTTATTTAGGATATGATTTCTCTCTCATCATATTCAACTAAGATCAATGTACACCATGGGAACAATGTAAAGACTAACTTATTGCCTTCTGGGGGGGGGGGGCGAGAAGCAAAATAAAGAAAAATTGTAAAATTCAAAATAAAATCTTTTTAAAAGACAAACAAAAAAAATTCTAATCCATCTGCCATCCTATCATAACCCTCCACTCATTCCCTCCTCAGGTTCCTCTCTCCTGGTTTAACAATCTCATTTCCTATAAACTTTCCTTAATAGGTACTGGGTGAAAACCTTTGATTTTACGAGCCTACCTTCTCTTCCTTCCCCAGTAGGAAGGAAAGAAAAGTGAACAAGCAATGACAAAGTGCCTCTCACTGTGTAAGGGACTGTACTAACCATTATCTCATCTGATCCCTATATCAACCCTATATCAATAATAGGGGCTATTATTATTATTTCCATTTTATGTAGGACCTAACATAATACCAGGGATAGATCTCATACTATTCTTGTGGAGAAAATAAAGAGGTGTTAATGCAAATAAACAGACTTTGAACTATTTCAGTGGCCAGACAAAACAAAATAATAGTAAGTTCTTGAATGTCAATGTAGCAAGAGGTCCCCCCAGTGAAGGCTCCTATGGATCTGGGTTGGACCCTGTGCTAACCAATATTTTTATCATTCATTTAGAGCAGAGTCAGGGAATCTTTTTACTGCCCAGGACCATTTAGATATTTATAACATCATTCATGAGCCATTAAAAATTATCAACTTAAAAAATTATTCAATTTATTGAATTTTCAGTCCTGCCTGAGGTTGCCTTGGCAGCATCAAACCAAATGATTTCATGATACTTATATAGTCCATGGGCTGGGCATTCCCCACCCTTGACTTAGATGAAGACATAACTGGCATCCTTCTCAAATTTGTAGATAACAAAGTTTGATGGGACAGCTAATACACTGGATCATTCTCCAAATATCTTCGATTACTTTGCCCAATCAGTAAAACACACACACACACACACACACACACACACACACACACACACACACACAGAGAATATTCACTCTCAATATATTTAGTTATATTGCCCCATCAATGATTCCCCTTCTTTTTAATCTTCAAGATCTACTTAGCTTCTGGTTCCTTTCTTAGTTTTTTCCTCCTATGTCTCTCCCAGCCTGAAAATTAAAAAAAGACAACTTTCAAAAGATACCACCATGCAGCAGCTAGGTGACAAGTAGATAAGAGTACTGGGTCTGGAGTAAGGAAGACTCATCTTTCTGAGTTCAGATCTTGCCTCAGACACTTATTAGATCTGTAACCCTGGGCAACTCATTTAATCCTGCTGACCTCAGTTCCTCATCTGTAAAATGACCAGAGAAGGAAATGAGAAACCACTCCAGTATCTTTGTCAAGAAAATTACAAATGATGTCATGAAGAGTTGGCCATTACTAAAATCTACTAAATAATAACAAAGATACTATCACCCTGTCAAGTTACCATCCTGTATTATTCTTCCCTTTCTCAGTCAAATTCTTAGAAAAAAGCCATGTTCACATTTTGCCTCTTCTCTCTCATTCTTTAGTCCTTTATAAACTAACTTCCAACCTCAATACCAAGTTGAACTTCTCTCTCCAAAATTACCAATAATTCCTTCTTATTGACCAAATCTGATGGTCTTTGTATAGTCCTCATCCTCTTGACTTCTTTGCAACATTTGACAAAGCTGGACATCCTCTCCTCTTGGATACTCTTTTCTTTCTGAGTTTTCATGATACTGCTCTTCAGCTTCCCTTGCTAGATCATCATTTATATCTTAGCCATATAGATGGATCCTAAAACTTCTGTCCTGGGTTCTCTTACCTTTGTTCTCCATACTTTATTAAAATGATGACCTCATCATCTCCTTTGCAATCAATTTTCATTGTCTATGCTTATCAACAAAACTGCAGGAAAGGTCTGTTCCACCAGGATCAGGAGTTGGAAAAAGCTGCAGCACAGCCTGGCCAGGCTCCTGGGTCTGCGACAGAAAGGGTGATTTCCAAACCTCTTGGCCCAGGGATCATTGGGGACAGCCAGGGACAGATGGAGAAAACTCTTGTCATGAGTGCAGAGCAGAGCTCCTGCCTCAGAGCAGCCCTGTGGTGAGAACCTGAAGTGAGAATCAGAAGAGCCACCCAGAACATCCAGAGCTCCCAGCCCATAGATGGTAAGGGGGTCTGGGAAAACTACAGAGGTCTCTCTTCTCTCCCTGGGGCAGGACTCACCTCTTTGCCCATATTCAGGTGCTGGTTACAGTCTGGGCCCCCACAGCATTACAATAGCCTAGCAGAGACCATTCTCACAGCTCAAGGACAGAGGGGAGGACCTGAACACCAGCAAGAGAGCAGTCAGAGCCTCTCATAAAACCTTGGAGAAACTAAATCCCTGCAGGCTGTCTCAAAAACCCCCAAAGCTTTGGAAGTATGGTAAATCAGTCATAGGCTGAGGAAATGAGCAAACAACAAAAAAAGAAAAATACGACCATAGAAAATTACTTTGTTTCCATGGAGGATCAAAATACATACTGAGATGATGACAAAATTGAAGCTTCTGTATCCAAAAGCTACAAGAGAAATAGAAAATGGACTCAGGCTATGGATGAGCTCAAAAAAAAAAAGATTTCAAAAAGCAATTAAGGGAGGTAGAGGAAAAATTGGAGGAGAAATAAGAGCAATGCATATTAATCATGCAAATCAAGTCAGCAACGTGGTGAAAGAAATACAAAAAAAATTGAAGAAAATAATGTTAAAAATCAGTTTAGGCCAAATGGAAAAAAAATGCAACACAAAAGGCAAACGAGGACAAGAATGCCTTAAAGAGCAGAATTGGCCAGAAGAAAAATAACCCTTCAAATCTGAATGGAACTAAGGAAGCTGATAACTTTGAGAGAACTCAGGAAGAAATAAAACTATACCAAAACAAACCCATAAAAATTAGAAGAAAATGTGAAATATCTCACTGGAAAAACAATTGACCTTGAAAATTTATCTAGAAGAGATAATTTAGAAATTATTGGGCTACCTGAAAGTCATGACCAGGAAAAGAGCCTAGACTTCATTTTTCAAGAAACAATACAGCAAAATTGCCCTGAGATCCTAGAAGCAGAAGGCTAAATAGAAATTGAGGGAATTTACTAGTCACCTCCTGAAAGAAATCCCAAAAGAAAAACTTCTGGGAATATTATAGCCAAATTCCAAAACTAGTCAAAGAGAAAATACTAAAAGCTGCCAGAAACAAGTAATTTAACCACCATGACTCTATAGTCAATATTACACAGGATCTGGCAGTGTCTACATTAAGGGCTCATAGGGCTTGGAATATGATATTCCAGAAGGCAAAAGATCTTGATTTGCAACCTAGAATCAATACCCAGCAAAACTGAACATCCTCTTTCAGGGGGAAAAGATGGACTTTCAATGAAACAGGGGACTTTCAGAATTTCCTATTGAGACAACCAGAACTCAATAGAAAGTTTAATCTCCCAACTACAGGACTCAGGGGAACCACAGAGGGGGTGGATGAGAAGGACTTAATGATGTTGAACTATTTGTATTTCTACATGGGAAAAAGATATTGATAACTCATATGAATTTTCTCATTTATAAGAGAAGTTAGAAGGAGTGTATATATATATATATATACATATATATATATATATATATATATATATATAGACAGGACACAGGAAGGAGTGGAATATAATGGTCTAATATAGTAAAAAGATGGAGTCAGTGAGTGATAAAGGAAAGCAGGGAAGAAGAGAAAGGAGAGGAAGAAGGGGCTAAGATATTTCACATAAGAATCAAGAAAAAGCTTTTACAATGGAGTGGAATGGGGGAAGGTGAGGGAGAATGAGTGACCCTTCATTCTCATCAGAAATGACTTAGAGTGGAAATAACATACATGCTTAACAGAAATATATATATATATATATATATATATATATATATATATATATATATATATAAAACACATAATAGAAATCAATCTTACCCTAGAGAAAAATGAGAAGAAAGGGAGAAACCTTGTATTTAACAAGTATGAAGATTTTAGATTTGAGGATATAAATTCATTATTTGGTAAAAATTGTTGGGAAAACTAGAAAGTAATATGGCAGAAATTGGGCATAGATAAATATCTTACACCATACACTAATATAATGTCAAAATGAATACATAACAAAGAAAATTTTAAGAACATAGAACCTATTACTTATCAGACTTCTGAATAGGCAATTTATAAACAAGTAAGAAATAGAGAACAGAACATGGTGAAAATGGATAATTTTCATTACATTAAATTTTTAAAGTTTTGAATAATTAAAACAAACAGGGTCAAGATTATAAGGAAAGCAGGCGGGGGAAAGGAGTTGGGGGAGATTTATAGACTATTTCAGATAAAGGTCTCATATTTCAATTATATAAAGAACTTTATTAAATCTATTAGAATACAAGTTTTCCCCAAATGATAAATGGTCAAAAGACATGAACAAACAATTTTCAGATTAAGAAATCAAAACAATTTGTAGACATAAAAAATACTCTAAATCATTTTTGATTAGAAGAATGCAAATTAAAACAACTTGGTGATATCATTTTATACCTATTAGAGTGGCTAAAATGATTTCAGGGGAAATCATCAAAACTGGATTCATTATCATTTCCTCTGAATTCTTCCCTTTTCCAGATCCCAGTTTCTGAAGGAGGTACCACTATACTTCCAATTTCTGAAGTTCTTGATAACCCTAGCATTATTCTAGACTTCTTCCTCCCCCCACATATTACCTCAGTTGCTAGATCTGTCATTTCTGCATTCCCATTATCTCTCACAGCCCCTATCCTGTTCAGGTCACTATCCCCTTCACCTAGATTATGACAATGACCACCTTATTACCTCAAGTCTAGTCCTACACTAGTCCTTCATCTATATAAGTGTCAAAATAATTTTCTTTAAGAACAAATGACCCTTACACTTCTCTACTTTTTTTTGCTTTGAACACAACTTGTTTATTTATTTTCACATTACTACAATAGTCTTGTAAAAATAAATATAATTCCCCTTCTCTCCCACCCACAGAGATAGAGAAACCTCAAAATAAAGTGAGAGGGAAAAAAGTGTACTTCAGTCTGTATTCAGATACCATCAGCTCTGTCTTTGGGATGGGTCCCATTTTTTATCTTAAGTCCATCAGAGAAGTTGCTTCAATATTTTTTCCCACAGTTGCTATTGCTAGTTGTATTTCCCTCCATTCTTTTCCTCCCCAACCCCATTTACTCCATTCTCTCTCTCTCTCTCCTTTTACCCTGTCCCTCCTCAAAAGTGTGCTGTATCTCATACTCTCTCCTGCAATCTTCCCTCTCTTCTATTACCTACGGCCTCCTCTCCACCCCCTGTCGTTTTTCTTCCATCCATTTTCTCTCTTCTTTCCTTTAGGTAAGATGGATTTCTATACCCTGGCGAGTACATATGTTTGTTTCTTTCTGAGCTACTTCTGATGAGAATGAAACCTCACTCAATCCCCCTCACCTTCCCCCTTTCCACTCCATTGCAAACGCTTTTTCTTGATTCTTTTACATGAAATATCTTAGCCTATTTTATCTCTCTTTTCCCTTTCTCCCAGGACAGTCCTTTCTCAACCATTAACTCAATCTTTATAATATATTATACCTTCATATTCATCCCCCTCCTGTTCCTTGTCTATATATGCTCCTTCTAACTTCCCTAATAAATGAGAAGGTTCATATGTATTATCAGTATCACCTTCTCATGCAGGAATACAAGCAAGTTAAATATCATTAAATCCCTCATAATTTGCCCTCCCTGTCCATCCTTTCTATGCTTCACCTGAATCCTGTACTTGAAGATCAAACTTTCTGTTCAGTTCTGATTGTTTCAAAATGAAAGTTTGAAAGTCCCCTATTTCATTGAAAATCCATTTTTTTCCCTGAAAGAGGATGTTCAGTTTTGCTGGATAGTTGATTCTTAGTTATAATCCAAGCTCTTTTGCCTTCCAGAATATCATATTCCAAGCCCTATGAGCCCTTACTGTAGAAGCTGATAAATTCTGTGTAATCCTAACTATAACTTAATGATATTTGTATTGTTTATTTCTGGATGCTTGAATTATTTTCTCCTTGGCTTGGGAGTTCTGGAATTTGGCTATGATATTCTTGGGAGTCTTTATTTTGAGATTTCTTTCAGGAGGTGATCTGTGGATTCCCTCAATTTCTATTTTACCTTCTACTTCTAGGATATCAGGGCAATTTTCCTGAAAAATTTATTGAGAGATGAAGTCTAGCTGTTTTTCTTGGTCATGACTTTCAGATAATCCAATAATTTTTAAACTATTTTTCCTGATCTGTTCTCCAGATCAGTTTTTTTTTCCAATGAGGTATTTCATATTTTCTTCCAGTTTTTCATTCTTTTGGTTTTGCTTTATTATTTCTTGATTTCTCAGCTTCCCTTAGCTCCATTCTATATTTGAAGGAATTATTTTCTTCGGGGAGCTTTTTTATTTCCTTTTCCATCTGGCCAATTCTACTTTTTAAGGCACTATTCTCCTCATTGACCATTTGGACTACTTTTTCCATTTGACCTAAACTGGGTTTTAAGATGTTATTTTCTTCAGTATTTTTATATCTCCTTCATCAAGCTGTTGACTTGGTTTTTATGATTTTCCCATATCACTCTCATTTCTTTTTAAAATGTTTCCTCTGTCTCCCTTATTGATTTTCAAAATCTTTTTTGAGCTCTTCCATAGCTTGAGACCAATTCATATTTTTCTTGGAGGCTTTGGATTCAGAAGCTTTGACTTTGTTATCTTCTGAGTATGTATTTTGATCCTCCATGGGACCAAAGAAATTGTTATGTTCAGATTCTTTTTCTTCTGCTGTTTGCTCATTTTCCCCACCCTAGACTTGATTTTGACTCTTTTTTTTTTTAAGGTGAGGCTCTGCTTTTAGGGTGGAGGACTCATTTTCTCAAACTTTGGAGAGTTTTTGCAGCTGTTCTCAGGGACACACCCCTAGAGACCCAGGTACCCAGTGGGTGTTCCTGGGTGTCTGGAACCAGTCCTGGCAACACGGTGCATCCCTTTCCAATCTCAGTGGAATAGATCCTTCCCACAAATCTTCTGAATTGTCTTGGACTGGAAAATTGTTTTGCTCAGTCTTTCTGTTGGTTTTGACACTCTAGTATTTGGTTAGGATCATAATTTAAAAGGATCTGGAGTGGTCTGGGGGAGAGCTTCTGGAATTTTCTGCCTTCATTCCACCATCTTGGTTCCATCCCTCTATATTTCTCTACTTTAAAAAAAATCCCAGTGACTCCCTATTTCCTCTAGGATAAAACATAATCTGGTCTGATTAGCTTTTGAAACTTTTAATGATTTGGACCAATCTATCATTAAACATGACCTCTATGATCAATCATATTGGTCGTCTCTCTGCTTCTCACACATTCCTTTGCAGGGCAGTACCTTGTGTCGAGAATATACTTCCTTCTCCTCTTCACTTCATAGAATTTCTCTTTTCTTTCGAGACACAATTCAAGTACCATCTTCTGTACTAAAACCTTTCCTGATTTCCCCAAATGCAGAGGCCTTCTATCTAAATGTTATATATTTATTCTGTATAGGCTCACTTATATGTATATCTTCTCTAACAGAATGTTAGCTCTCTGAAAGTGGGGGATCATTTCATTCTTTGAATTTTCCTCCCTAGTACAGCATCTGGAACAAAATTGGTATTTAAAAAATTTTGTGGATTGATTAATTGATAAATTTTATAGATATGCTATTATATTAATATATTAATAGTGTCAAATAATTAGAACTAGAAACTAGTCAACCAAATATTAATTTAGAAAACCACAAATTAATATTATTCTAGGTTGTATTATGTTTTAATTTCTTTTGTTAAACATTTTCCACTTGTATTTTAATTGTTTGACCCAATTGGGAGTTTAGAAGGCACTTGCTAGAGATTTTGATACTTTTGGCTATAAATTATAAAATATACACAAAAGATAAAAATTTTAAAGAATGAGATAAAATGAAATAAACTATTTTTAAATCTTTATTAATAGAATAAAAATTAAGATTTTACTGAGTGCAATGTGATTAAATATGCACTTTGTACACACTGATTCCAAGGTCTAGTTCAAAGGTCACTTAATTTAGATATGATTTTCATGACTGGAATAACCAAAAATATTCCATTCAAACATACATGTATTCACTTGAAGGAAGTATATTATTGGCTGCACTCACTAAATTCTGATCCTCATTTTAAAATCCCATCTACCAATTATACAAAGGTGTTTGGTTTTTTAAATTCAACTAGTAAATTTCCATCTTTCCTGATGTTAGGGACTGTGGGTCAGGGTTTCTGGAAGTCAAGGCTGGTCAAAAGTTCATCTACTTCAGGTTTGAAGAAGGGGGCAGCTGTCAATGGAAGGCAAGATGCCCAGGTAGGCAGGAAGGTAGGTAGAAGTATGTGCTACTGCTCTGATGTTGGCAGAAGAGGGAGTCCAGTAATGCTGAGAGGAAAAGAGGGAGAAAGAATAACTGCTTACTTGGGAAATTACAAGTATCCAGGACAGCCTGTGCTGAGAGAAAAGAAAGGAAAACCACCGAAGGAGGTGACAGCTACAAATGAGCTGAATAGCTCTGCCACTTTCCTCAGTTCTGATATTTTCTTTATGTACCTCAGTGGATCATCTTGCACAATCCTCTTTAGTCACTGTTATACTAAATGCCAATATGAAAATACAAAAAAAAATTGAAAGACTGGAGCATTTGCTGAATCTATTAGATGAAATTCAATAGGGGCAAAGGAAAAGTATTACACCAAAAATAAATAAATTTTACAAGTACAGCATGAAGGACATGTGGCTGGAGGGCAATTTGTTTGAAAAAGAATTGGGGAGTTTCAATGGACCACTGCTTAAGTATGAGCCAGCAGGGGGATGTGGTACTCAGAAAATATAAGATGATCCCAAAAAATGGAATTGTTTCTTCAGAAGTCCACCCTACTCAGACCATATGGATAGTATTATTTATAGTTTTAAAAATATACTTTCAGATAAACTGAAGAGCAACCAGAAGAACTCAACCTAGATGGTGAAGAGTTTTGAGGCAATGTCATTTGATTCAATAACATTCAAGTGGCATAGTGGACAGAATGCTGTATTTGAAGTGGGGAAGTTCTGATTTCAAATATTGCCTCATTTACTCCTTGGGCAAAGTCAATTGAATTCTCTCTGCTTCAGTTTGCTTATTTGTAAAATAGTAATAGCACCTTTATCACAGGATCTTGGGGAAATTTAAATGTGATAACATACAGAAAATACTTTGCAAACTTTGTAATGCTATGTAAGGTTTTGTTATTATTTCATGAGAATAAATGGAAAAAACTGTTCATATTGAACCTGGAAAAAAGAGTCTGGGCAGTCACAAGAGTTACCTGAGAATACCTGAAGGTCTGTTCTGTGATAGAGGGAATCAAACTTTTGCTATTTGATCCTATGAGGCAGAATTAAGAATATTAGAGGAAGGTGCAAAAAGTCAAATTTAGACTTTATGTCAGGAATATCTTCCTAACCATTAAAACTGGCACAGAGTGGAACAAGCTGCTTACAGAAGTACCAGTTTCCCTATATACATAATATATATATATATATACTATATATATACTATATTATATATATGCTATATACATACTATATATATATATATGTGTGTGTGTATATATAGTATGTATATAGCATATATATAATATAGTATATATATATATATACATATATATATATATATATCCCACTATAGATAGATATATCGATACATATCAAATATGATATACTAGAAACTCCTTTTAGGTATTAGTTGGTTTGATAGCTGTTAAGTTCCTTCTAGCTTATCCTGTTATTCTACAATCCTATAATTGTTATCCTGTCATTCTACAATCCTATAATTGTATTCATTAACTATTGGGGGAAAGTAGAAAGAAGTTTGAAAAACAAAAATTTTTCCTCTATATATCTATATCATACTATGTATCCTAAGGCTATATATACAAAACCTAAATATACACAAGAAAAATGAACAAGGTAAAAAGGAAGGAAATTGAAATAGATATCATGAAAAATAATGTAAATTGATAATTTTGAATGCATGAGACTGAAAGACTTTTTCACAAACAATATCAGTGCAACTAGGATAAAAAGTAAAAACTGTCAATTGTCAACTTCATGACAACTTCAATAAAGGTCCAACAGCCAAGATATGCAAAGAATTAATATATTATATAAAATACAATAGATTTATATATATACTATATAATATGGTATAATTGACATATTATATAATATAAACAAATATTATTATTATAAACTTCCTCAATAGAGATAATAGGTCAAAGGATATGACAAAAGATTTTTCAAATGAAGAATTGCAAATTATTAAAAACTATATGAAAGATTTCTCCACAATCACTGATAATAAAAAACATAAATTCAAACAACTCTGAGGCTGTTTCAAAACAAACTAGAAAAGATGACAGAAACTGGAAATAGTGTTGGAAAGGCTCCAGAAGATAGAAAGATTAGTGCATTTTTACAAATATAACTAATGTGCTTTTAGAAAATTAACCTAAGAACTATTAATTGGTCCAACCATTCTGGAAAACATTTGGGGCAGCACAGTAATGTAGTGACAGAGTGCTGGGCCTGGATTCAGGAAGATCTAACTTCAAATCCAGCCTCAGATTTTAATTAACATGACCCTGGGCAAGTGACTTACCCTGAGCCACTTTCCTCATCTACAAAACCAGGATAATTAATTGCATAAATATTTTGAGATATTAATTGAAAAGCATTTATCACATAGGAAGCATATAAATGATAGCTATTATGACTTTAATTTTTATTGTGCAAAAAGAGAAGTGACTAAAATGCCCATACCCTTTGACCTGGAGATACCACTGCTTGTCACCTATGCCAAGGAGATCAAGAAAAGAATACACAAACACACGTGTATGTATTATATAAATATACACATACACATGTGTCATATATATATATATAAAAAACAATGAGCATCCATTTTGTTTCTAAGTCTCTGTAATCAAAATATATGCCTGAATACACACATGTGTATATCTATGCACATACATGTATTTATGTATGCTTGCTTTCGTGTGTGTGTATGTGTATAATGTAAGTTGTAGTTAGTATTTATCCATCTATGTATGCATTGTGTGGCTATCCATGTGCATATATGTGTGTGCATGTATATTATAAGCAGGTGATCACAGATGATAGTTGTCCTTCATTCTTGAAGAAAACCATGACATCAAGGAGGTGATGCCATGACAAGCACATGAATTGGATTTGAGTGAGGGAGTGACTGTGCTAAGTCATCATCCTCACTTTCTCCTCCAGAATTATCTGGTTCCAGTGGCCAGATATCAGTCAGGATGACTGGAGATGGCCCTAGATGTGAGGCAGCCAGGGTTAAAGTGACTTAGCCAAGGTCATAGAGCTAGTAAGTAGAAAGTGTCTGAGGCTGGAATCGAACTCCTGTCCTCCTGATTTCCAGTGTTCTATCCTCTGCACCACCTAGCTCCCATGGTGATCATAAAGTAGACACTCACCGATAGGAGAATGACTAAAACTTGTGGATACATGAATATATTGAATATTCTTCTGTCATATAAAAACAAGAAATTGAAGGAATTCAGTAAAACATGGATGAACTTCAATAAACCTAAATGATACAATTAACTGATCTAGAATTAAATAAACAGATACAGAAGAATGATATTCATACTGATTTTGAGCAAAGGACAATAAAACAAAATGAAATGTTGTGAAATTATAATAACCAAGTTTAGTCCTAGATAACAGAGAAGGAAACATACCACCCACACCACCTACATTGAAGAAATATGGATGGAAGGTCACATATGCTGTCTGACATGGTTGGTTATTCCTTTATTTTACTTAACTTCTTTCATATATGTATATATATATATACATATATATATACATATATATGCATATGTGTATGTGTGTACATATATATATATATATGTATGTGTGTATGTATGTATGTATTTTAAAAAGCAGCACTGCATAGTATACAGAACAATAGGAAATATTCACAAGCACTCCCAGGTGTGAAGAACCTTGTTACCAACCCCAGGAAGAAGAGTCTCATATTACTTAGTGCCATATTCCTGCTAAGGAATATGGTAGGGGTTGTCTATAGTCCTGACAAAACTAATCACTCCATCCCTCTCTCCTCCTGGAATACATATCCAAGACATTATGAAGAACCTGATAAACTCATTAACCTCTCTCCTCATCAACTAAATCAAGGGGAGGCAAATACATCATCCAGAAAAACCTAGTATGCTTTTGCTATTTGATACTATGAGGCAGAAACAAGATTATTAGAGGAAGTTGCAAAAAGTCAAATTTAGGCTTGATGTCAGAAATATCTTAATAACCATTAAAACAGGCACAGAGTGGAACAAGCTGAATGGAAACCTGAAAGAGTTGAATACATATCTATGGTGTTTTTCTCTATTTATCCTCCTGGAGGTCAGAACTTTGAAAAGGAAAGATTGAAAGTGAACATACATAGAGGCTAGCAAAGAACAGGATTTATTCTTTTTGTATTTGGTTGTTTTGAGTTTTTTCCTTGTATCATGGATTATTATGATACAAAAATAATGGGCTCTTGGTAAGGTGCAGGAAGAATCTTGAAAATACCAGGAGAAACATGTTTGGCAGGAATTCTGCCAACTGTATCAAAGGATTTTAAGCTGAAATTTGAGTAGAGGGAAGGAAAATGTATATAGCTAGAAATGTAAAAGTGGATACTATGGACAATAGGTGGAACATGGAAGGTACAATGGTTAAAGAGGTATACAGTAATTAGTTAGCTCCCAAGTAAAAAGATTAGCAGGGAGGGTCTGAAATAATAATATTGGTGTTTTGGGATGTCTATTTCCAATTCATGGGCATGAACTCAGAACATGGGCAAGGAGAAGAATGAATGTAAAATTATAACACAAAGAGACAAATAAAGGAGATCACTTGAATGTCACCAATATTTTTTGAATGATAATTGTGCCTGAAACAGTAAGCGAGCGAGAGACAGCCAGCCAGACAGAAACAGAGGCAGAGAGAAACAGAAAGACAGAAACAGAGACAGAGAGAGAGACAGAGAAAGAGACAGAGACAGAGAGATGTATATGTATAATATGCATGTATGTATGTATGTATATATATATATATGAATATGTATATCTTGTTAAATGAAATAAAAACAGAGGGGTGAGACGGAGGAAGAAGGTAGTCATCTGTATGAAAATTCACAAATTACAGGTGAAGTAAATGTAGCAAAGAGATCTTTGGTATAACAGCTATGACATAAATTGTGGGAGTACTTTACTGGGCAGGCAAAATATGTGGAAGATGCTTTGCCAATACAAATTATAAAACCTTCACAGAAGAGAGATTTCGGTAGTAATAGAGAATTCAAAATAGCTAGATATCTGTTGAAATTATCATTCAGATAAATATAAAATATCTGCTAAGTTTTTCACCTGTCCCACTATTTCATCTTTCAGAAAATGGAGGAAGTAAAGACCTGCTATTCTGAACTTAATTCTGATAAACAAGGAAGACAATAAGGAAGTAATAGAACTCTTGGAAGAAAAGGAATATGGCATCATATTTTCAGTTAATGTCAAAGGAAGAATGTTCTGGGAAAAGTCTGATGGACTACAAACTAAGAAAACAAGAGAATTTCAAAGATAATTCAAACAGGGAAAAAGTAAATACAAGTATATGGACAGATAATCTGAAAAGAAGACAGCTCAAAAAGAAGGAAGTGCAGATTGAGGCATTTTTTGGGGGGGGACATAGCTAAAGCAGGAATGTATTTTGTTTGACTCTACATGTTTGTACTAGGTTTTGTTTTTCTTGCTTTCTCAGTGGGAGAGAGAGTTGGGGTGGAGAAAATATGAATCTCAAAAGAAAATAAAATTGAATTCAAAAAATAATAAAAATAAAATTCTACTAGTCACAAATGGTCTCACTGTGGAAGAAAGTGAAAGGCAGATAAGGAAACTAATGTGGCTATACATGGTGCTTTCTGGTGACCTTGTATTAAAAAAATAGAGAGAGCAGATGTAAGGAGGAATATATAACCAATGATGTTTATATATATATATATATATATATATATATATATATATATATAAATAGATTTATAATATATATTATATATTGATATTATATTGTATAATATAATATATATCATTTTTATAAATTTACATTATGATAAAATGATTATATTATAACAAAATCATAATAATGATAAAAAGAGTCAGTATAGGAATAATGTCAGGAAGACTGAGGCTCAAAATGGACTGAAGTTTACGAAAATGTTTTAAGGACAGCAAAAAAGACTTTTTTTAGCTATGTTCACTGCAAGAAGAAAAACAAAGAAAGGCTAAGCCCACTTGTTTCAAAGCAGATGGCTAATATCAACAAATGACTTGGAGAAAGCAAAAGTATTCACTTTCTATTTTGCTTTCATTCTTTCCATAAAGAATGATCTTAAAATGTGCAGAACATGTGAAAAGAAAGTAAAGAGTCCCCTATATGCTTCAGATGAGCTGACAGAGATGGATTACATCCTTGAGTACTAGAAAAACTTGCCAGTCATGCTTTAGAAAATGTAACAACTATGCAAAAAAAAAAAACCCCACGAAATTGTAACAACTGGAAGATGTACCAGAAGGTTTGAGATGATAAGATTGTAGATTTAGAGATGTAAGGGAGCTTATAAACTATATAGGTCCTCATTTTACAGATGAATAAACTGAGGCTCAGAGTTTTCTTTCTTTTTTTATTTTTGCAAGATATCATAGTTAGGTGTCTTGCCCAAGTTCACCCACCCAAGTAAATATTAAGTGTCTGAGGTCGAATTTGAACTCAGATGCTCCTGACTCCAGGGCTGGTGCTCTACAACCTAATTGCCCCATTGATAGTTTTCAACCTAGGCCATGCAAGGAGTTTGTGACAGAGGCAGGATTCAAATCCAGGTCTTCTAATTCTGAGGTCAATGTTCTTTCCACGGTGTCACACTACCTCTCTAAAGACATATTCTATTCTGGAAAAGAAGGAACTGAATTCTGGAAACTACAGATGATAAATTTGATGTCCATCCCTGGCCACATTCTAGAATGAATTATTACACATAATGGCTTATGGTCACCAGCATGGATAAGGAAAAGTTTTGCAAAATTGATTGATTTCTTTCTCTCTCTCGCTCTCACTCTCACTCTCACTCTCTGTCTCTCTTCTTTCTAGAAATAGAGATATAATGAATCAGAGGAATATTAAGGGTAGTTTGGTTGGATTTCATCAAATCAATCAACAATACTTGCTGAACAAAACTAAAGGTGATATAGACTAAGTGATGATACAGTTAGGTGGATTCAAAGTTGGCTGAACAACCTACCTAGAGATTGGCATGTAGCAAAAGTAAAGGGGGGCTAATAGAGTTAACTGAGGGTCTCTGTAAAACAGATAATTTGATATTATTCTGGTACCCAATTTTCCCACTTTCATCTGAAAAAAGTAAAGAAACTTTAAAAGGATTTACATCATTGCAAACATACAAGCTTACCCATGTAGTTTCCAGAATCTATATCTTTTTAAGAAAAAAGATATGATCACTTTTCAAATCTTTTGATTCTTCTTCCATTCTCCAGGAATATATTTTTTCATTGATACCAACTTTAAGAGAGAACATAAGTGTGTGTGCCACAGGTCTCTTTCCAGTTAATTTTTTAATCAATGACATAGCTAATCAGTGCAGAATAAGTCATGGTATAGGAATGTGATGGAATATTGTTGCTCTATAAGAAATGAGAAAATACCTGATTTCAAAATGATATGAAAAGACACATATGAATTGATGCTGAGTAAAGTGAGAAAAATTAGAACAATTTATATATCAATATCAAAATGAGCAATGCTGAAGACTTTTATAAAAGTGTTAAAGGAAAGGAGCAGAATAATCTACAAAACGTATAAAATAACAAGATCAATACAATGATCATTGATGATTCCAGAAGATCAATGAAGAAGCATTGCTCTCCATGACAGAGAAGTGATTGATATTTAGCAGGCAGAATTGAGGGTATTTGTTTTGCTTGACTATGCATATCTGTTAGAAGGAATTTGGTTTTCTTTTCTTTTTCCTCCCAACATGGTTGGAAGTAAAGGCAAGAGGAAAAAAGATAGATGGCAATATTTTTTAATTAAAGAGAAAAGAGGATACTACAGATGTGGAATGTTGCCATCTACTTTATGATAAAGTTACTGTATTAGGTTTTCTTAATTGTTTTACTTTGTTACCGAAAACCTCTTTTAGAAAGGGTATAATTTGTAAATATCTTTAATATAAAAACAAAACACATCAATAAAACTAATCACCTAATCAAAACCAATCAATACCCTATATGAGGACAGAAATGGTATGCTTATCAAAAAATGTGGATTACATTCAGCTACAAGGGTAGCTAACATATTAAGCAACAGAATCAGGATTCAAAAGTAACTGGATAAATTTGAATAAGGGTCCAAATTAACATAATGAGATTCAATAGAAATAAATGTAAAATAAGTGACACAGGTCCAGAAGGAGGGAGACTTAGGCAAATGAAAGATAAAGAACTCGATGTTTTAAATGAGGCTAATCTAAGTATAAATCAATAATGTGAGCTGGCTCCAAAGAAAGCAATCTTAGCCTCCATTAAGAAAAATATATTTTTGCGTATAAGACTCTCCTCTTAGCACAAAACAAATTTTCAAATCCCAATATAAGATCAGTTATGTAGAAAGGTACACTGAATCCAATAATTCTTTTCAATGAATTTATATTTCATGTTCACAATAGCATCTAAATATACTTAAAAATCATAATATAATATATATAAATTAATTTGTATAAAATAACAAATTTAATATTAATAAATAATAATATAATTAATTCATGCATTATTAGTTTTAAAATGTAGCTGGTATTACTATTTCTTTGTTATGATTATTTAGATACACAAATACACACACACACACATACACACACACATCAGAAAGAGAAGACCCTTTGTTATCATGAAAGTAATGCAGGGCAAAGATTCTGAGTGTGCCTTTTCCTTTCAATTTTACTAAGTGCTTCCTAGAAGCTTAGTGAAGCTAATCTAAGGTAGGAATGAGATATAAGTGCTCTCACTTCCTAATGTAGTAGCTGCTGAGAATGTATCCAGACATGTAGGGGTAGAGGTATTAGAATAGGTGATTTATTTTGAGTTCTCCCTCCCTAAAATGGAAAAAGTAAAGTGAGGGAGGTCAAACACTAATTGGATAGAGGGACTCAGGAATATATATAACCACATGCTAATACCTTAATGCTTTGTGATCAATTTTTGACTTTATCACTGGGAGCTGTTGACCTTAATCTATCCAGTATTGATCATAATCTATCCATTCCTTCTTTTGTTTTATTCTTATTCAATTGTTTCTACAGCTCTTCCATGAAAGAGTTACTCAATAAAATGGAGTTCTTCCTCTGGATCTTTTAAAATTGGTAGGTACAAGCACAGCCCACAATTGTATTCATCTGTTTATTTTTCAGTTTTGCTTGAGCAAACTCACCAATGCAAATAACTCAGGGAAAAAATTGCAAGTTTGCATATCCCCCAAAAGTTCTCTTCCCTTTGCAGGGGAGAGTTAAGAGAGCAGAATCGGAAGAGCAATTTGTAACATCAATATTATTAAGACCTGTATGAACTGATTAATAAAATGAATAGAACCAGGAGAATAATTTATACAAAAACTCTTTTTTAAAAAAACAACTTTTGAAAGCTGGAAGAACTCTAACCAATGCAATGAACAATAAGTTCAATAAGTCAATAAGTCCAATAAGTCCAGTAGACTGATAGTGAAGTATATAATGCAACTCCTGATGGAATAGAGATGGATTCAAGATGAAGAATAAGACAGTCTTCATATACTTTGCCTTCCCAGGAAAGTACTCCCACAATTCATATCAAAACTATTTTACAGGGGCAGCTAGGTGGTGCAGTGGATAAAGTACCGGCCCTGGAGTCAGGAGTACCTGGGTTCAAATTCGGTCTCAGACACTTACTAATTACCTAGCTGTGTGGCCTTGGGCAAGCCACTTAACCCCATTTGCCTTGCAAAAAAAAAAAACTAAAAAAAAAACTATTTTACTAAGGATGATGTTTTGGAATTTTCATACAAATAACCACCTTCTTGCCCCTTCTTTACCCCCTTTTATCTGTTTTCATTTTATTTTAATAAGATAAATTCTTTTACTGCTGTAATTTAGGCCAAAATATAATTTTTAAACAATGGTGTCATTCAAGAGATCTCACTAAGACATTTTTTTGGAGGTGGTCAATGAGGAAATTTGTTTTTCTTACTATGCATATTTTATAAGGTTTTTTTCCTTTTTTTTTCTTTAATGTGTGGGAAGGAGAGAGAAAAATATATCTAATTTCATTTTTTTAAAAGAATAGGAAACTGCGGCATTGTCAGTTGAGCTATCTTTACAAGGTATCCAGATTTCCTTCAGGACCCTTATTACACTAGTCATGCAACACCTGATAGCATAGCTCTCTAACTTTCCTCCCCCAGGAGACATACAACATCTGGAGGAAAGCTGACAAATCAGCTCGCTAGAAAAAGTTGACCTCTACCCTAGAAATTCCGACAGAGCCTCCAGTTCTTCATGAACAGATTACTCCTCTTCACCAAGTGCCTTTCTCTTCATTTGTTGAAATTTTTTCATTTTGATGTGAGGTCTCTTTGAGTATTTTGTTTATATAGAATGGCCATTATTTGTTTTTCTACTAATTACATTTAATATCCAAGAGGACTTTTAAAATTTCTAATTAAAAAAAAACAAAAAAGGTGTGCTTATTTTAAAGCTAAGTCATACTTGACAAAGGTCCCTACATCTTTTTAATCATATGAATGATAATAATAGCTAACATTAATATAACACTATATGCTAGTCAGTGTACTAAGTGTTTTGCAATTATCATTTCATCTGTTCTTTGTGATGACCTGCAAGGTAAATTCTATTATTATCCCCACTTTATAAATGAGGAAACTGAAGTAAACAGTAACTTGCCCAGGGTTACAAAGCAATTAATTATCTGGCATTAGATTTGAACTTCAGGACCAGTGCCCCAGCCAATGCACCACCTAGCAGCCCAACATCTACTATATTTCCCTGCAAACAGTAGCTGTTTCATGCATACCTATCTAATTGAATTGGATTAGTTGCTATAAATGATACAAATTTTTATGTGCAATTATCTTTTTATTGTACTATGTTATAGAAATATTTATTATATTCCATACATTCAAAATAAATTTAATAATGAAAAGAAATTCCTTATGTCAATGAAATAAAATAATTCTTTAAACTTCCAAAAGTAATATAATTTAAATTTATCTTTTAAGTCAGATATATTTGTCATTTTTATTTCTTTTTTTAATATAAATATTTTATTTGTTTTCCAATTATATACAATAGTTTCTATCAATCTTTTTTTCAAGGTTTTAAATTTTATAGTTTTCCCCCTCCCTTTCTTCCCTCCCCTCTCCCCCCAACAGAAGACAATCTGATAGTCTTTACATTTATTGAAGATAAAAATTTTTAAGACATTCCCTATCCACTAATCTTATAGAAGGAGAATTACAAATAACTAGTCAAGTGGACATGGCACTGTCAATGATCAGATTGGCACCAGATCAAACGAACTTTTTCTTTAATTCAGACTTTTTCAGTTCTCTTCCTTTTCTCTCTCCACCCCCCCCCCCCCAACACCCTCCCTTTGGACAGATAAAATCTAATAATTGTAGCTAAGTAACTCATTGAAGAGAATCAAATGGAGAAACTGATTAGAACTCAAGAAACCTCCCATTCCTATCTGTTGCTGAGTGTTGTGTTGTCTCTCATGATAATGGATAGAGCTATAGAAATAGAATCATCTAGGCCTGGGTTTGAATCCTGACTGTGATCCTGGGCAAATCATTTAGCCTCTCTGAACCTAAGTTTCCTTGAATGTAAAATAGGGATAATAAAAGCACCTACCCTCATAGAGTGGTTATAAGGACTCAAAATTTGAAAAGTACTTAGCAAATCTTAAAACACTATAAAATATCTATCATTATTATTGTTGTTACTACTATTTGTCCCCCAGTAGAGAACCACATTTATACAATAGTGAACCATATGAATGTAACTAATTACTGAATCTGATTGAGAAAACTGTTTACTTGAGATACTGAAACACATTTTTCTTTCCTGGCACACACTAAAAATGAAATATTAACAAGAAGATCTAAACTCCAGGGTTCATTTGGCTAAAGGTTTACTCAGAGCTCTTCTTTGTGATGTGTTTGAGCTGAAGTCTTGGGATCAAAGAGCAGCAAGGGATAAGCAATTCAAAATTGAAGGCTCTGTATTTGTGGTCAGGGTTGAAGGATGTGGACCTTCAGCAAGTTCTACAAAGAGATCACTTTGGGAAAAGTAAACTTGGCAAACTCAATCCTCTTTGGCACTAAACTGATGATGTCCCCACAATGGTAAATGACCTAAATGTGTAGAGCTTCTTGCTGCAAAGACAAACAGAAAACTCTCAAGCAGGCAGAGGTTCTTAACCTGAGGTCCTTGAACTTGTTTTGAAAAATATTTTTATTTGAATTGTATTTCAACCTAATTAGTTTCCTTTGCAATCTGATGCATTTTATCTTGTGCATTTAAGACTATTCTTCTGAGAACAGGTTCCATAGGTTTTACAAGGATCACAAAGGGTCCATAATCCCAAAAGGGTTTAAAAACCTTGAGCTAAAACAGAGAAGGGATAGCAAAAGGGTACCAGAACCAATGGCCGGTCTCATTTGGGTCTGCAACTACATCAAAGAAGAGAGATGGCTATCAAGCTACTTCTGGGTGGTCTTTAGGGTCAGAAATCTCCCAAATCTCCTTTAGCAATCTCCTCCAGGTTCTCAGGACTCTTTTAATTCTCTCTTGACATATTTTAAACTCATTTCCACTTGTTTTGTCTTCTATGAAGATGGAGTCAATCACTATCTTCCTAGTTTTGCCACCCTTTCTTATCTGAAGCCATTTAAATTGATTTCCTTAGCAAAGATGTGCATGACTTCATACAAATGACTCACAATGGGCCTAGTCAAAAGAGATAGAATGGAGTTCATAGCATTTCACCAAAGGTGTCCAGATTTCACCAATATATAAATTATTCCATTCTTCTGGTCATCCCACCTTTAAAACTTCTCCTAAATCCAAACAATTAGTCACTGTATCTTGTTGCCTGGCATCTTGTAATTAACAAATAGAAGTAAAATTCTTCTACAAAATCTCTTGGTTCTGCTCCTTCCTTTCTCCAAATGTTACCATTTTGGCCCAGGATCTCATCACCTCATTCCTGGATCAAGGTCACAGCCTCCTGCAGACTCTATGACTTAAATTCCTCTTCTGTCTAATCTTTGTTGCTTTTGTTCATTTTAGTCATGTTCAACTCTTCGTGACTCCATTTTGGGACTTTACTGGCAAACATAGAGGGGGGGTTTGCCATTTCCTTTCCCAATTCACAATGTTAAGTGATTAACCAAAATCACTCAACTAGTATCTGAGGCCAGACTTGAAGTCATGAAAATGAGTCTTCTTGATTCCAAGCCCAGTGCTCTATCTACTTCACCATCTAGCTACCCTATAAAATCTAGTATATATACTGACAGATGAATATTCCTGATTATCCTTACATCATTCTCTGATTATGGACCAACCATGATTGCTTATTGCCTTTTGGACCAAAATTTTCATCTTGGCATTCCAGGTTATCTACAAGCTGGCTTCATTTTATCTATCCTAATTTTCTTCTCACTACTTTACAATATGAATGCCTTTATTCTGGTCAGATTAGTTTCCTCATTAAAACTCCTGAAGTAAATCCCCTGCCTCATACTCATTCCATGCACTTACCCAAGCTGTTTCTCCTGCCTAGAATGTCTACCTGGAATATCCACCTTTCCACCTAGCATTTTCTTTGAAGCTTTCTAAGTTGAGGATTAATGGCTAAAATCTAAAAAGATCTTTAGCATTCATCAAGTTCAACCCTTTCTTTATTACAGATGGGTAATCTGAAGCTCATTAGAAGTGACTTGTAGTTTCACATTAATAGCAACTAGCAGAGGTAGTATTCAAATACAAATCTTCTGTCTCAAAATCTACTGCTCAAATTCTGTTGCATGTTACTTTTCTCATTCCAGAGATTACTTCTCTTCCTTCTTGCAATCCTGCAAATCACATAGCTGAGAACTTGATTCATATATAAAACAAAATCTCTCTCCTTCCCCCTCCTCAAGTGGGACAAAATATAACAAGACCCAGTAAATAATTGAATTAAGGTATCATTTTCTGACACCCAGATAGTAGATTTAGATATTTTGGAGATACTTACAATGACTGTGATAGACAACTTGCTTTAGACATAAACTGACTTTGTGACCTTGGATAAGTTACTTAACTCCTTCATGTTTTAGTTAACTCTTTAATATTATAAGTTTTAAAGAAAATGCCAATCTGCAACAGAATTGAGAGTTTCTTTCTCCTGAAGCACTCAATACCAATAAAATCAAGGATGGAATGTGGATCCACAAAAGACATAACTGTATTTTGCTGTGTGAACATTTGAGAGATCCATAACAACCACTCTGTCAGAAGTCTGGTCTGATATGACCCTCCACAGGAACAACCATTTTCCCAAACAGTTCAAGAGAGGCTCTGAGAATTAGGGTAGCCAGCCCTGACACTTCATAGAATTGAGTTCACTTTGGATGCTCGATACACATTACATCACAAGGAATTTGGTCCCAAAGGAGAGAGTTACTCCAGAGAGCCTGGCCAGCCAGCTCTGATTATCCAAAGGCTGATTATTATCCAGTTTGTAGCATATCCAGATCCTATAATTCTCTTTCCTCCCTCTTCATTGTCAGTATTTGGCGATTTTACTGCTTATTCACTCCACACCCTAAGGGTGGGCAGGTTCAGGGAAAGGAGAGGAAAGTCCCTGTTTTTAACTCAAGTAAAAGGTTTGGCTGGGAAGGAGGCTGAAAGTAAAGGCTCAAAGAGATTTGGGGATTATCTATGATTTCAATTATTCATGCTTTCCCTGGCTCCAATGGTCATGGATAATTAAAAGTTGGCCAGGATGTGTTAGATATTTTTAAGAAGGTGTTAACTCTTTCCAGGCCACTGTTTCATCAAACAAAACACAACCTTCGAAAAAGAGTTAAAAATCATAAATGTGATTTAGAACTGAAAGAAACTTGAAACATCATCTTCTAATTTCCTAGTTTTAAAGAAATTATGCTCCAAGGAGGTGAAATGCTTAATATCTCACTAAGAGTAAACACAACCTGGACTAGAACCCAGATTGTCCTACCCTAAAATCTAGTGTTTTCTGACTCTACCTTGTTAAAAATCACTCCTATTTATGGGGAAAAGCTTAGCAATGGAGAGAATTAGGATCAATATTTCTACTGAAATGCCAAAATATACATGAATTTCCAACCACAATCCAATCTATCAACAGCCACTTATTAGGTGCCTCCTGCTGCCAAGCACTATACTACAAAGGAAGGCAAAAGACAGTCCTGGCTATATGGAGAATAAATAGAAAGTTATCAAAAGAAGAGGGCACTAGAATTAAGAGGGGTTGAGAAAGGCTACTTAGAGAAGGTAGGATTTTAACTGAGGCTTGAAGGAATCCAGAAAGGCAAAGATGGAGGAAAGCATTCCAGGCATGGGAGGCAGCCAGTAAAGATGTCCAGAAAATTCCCATAGGGTAGAATGTCTTGTTGGAGGAACATCAATCACAGAATACATGTATGTGGGGAGGAGGCTTAGAGAGAGAGAGAGAGAGAGAGAGAGAGAGTAAGGTGTAGGAAAACTGGAAAGGTATGCATGTGGGTGGTTATCTTTGGGAACATCTGGACCAATGACTGTATTAAGAGGCTGAACATTTTCTTTCTTTCAGAAAGTTACCTAAAATGTCAGGTTCAACATGTGTGATTTTCACTTCTTGTTAAAGCAAAGGGGAGTAAAGAGAATCATGGAACTTTTTTTACTGGTTTTACCTTTAGAGAGAATTGGCCACTCTTCAAAGCTAGGTAAAGGTCCAGATAAACAAACAAAACAACCTTCTCCCAGTTTGAACTCCATTGCTTGACCAGACATTCTCAGAGAGTAGCATCCATCCTTCTTAAAAATTCCTTTTTCCCTGGACACTCAACCTTTTCATCTGAAGCCAATAGAGAAAGTGTAAGGATAGGGATCATCTTAAAACCATAAATGTATCCATAGCAAATCCCCCCCTCTATTCACCACCCTGCATGTGTTCACTATTGGCATATTGACAGAAATCCAGCCCCTCTACCTTAGCCAACCCCTTGACTGAAGAAAGGAAGGAAGCCCAGTGGAATTTTCAAAAGTAATAAAATGGGCTGGAGCCAGAAATGACATCAGTTTGGGGTGGGGGTGGAGGGGGGCAGGTGGAAAAATGTATTGAAATAAAACTTAACTCATGTCATCTTGAAAAGGTTCATCCATCTTGATGTTCAATTCCCTGGCAGAGACAGGATGTTAAATTTAGAGGAGCTCTTTCTATTTAATTGCTTCTCTGTATTAAGACATCACAGAAAAAAAAATCACTGAGCGCAGGGGTGGTTAAAGAGATAGGTTTCTCCATCAAGATGTCCAATTATAGGCCAGGAGAGGTTGGTACACTCTCATTTCCCCTAAATCTGGCAGTGACCATTGTCATTTGGCCAAACTGGCCAAGAACCTATCCCTGAATTGCTGGCAAGATGGCAACGAGATCAAAGTGTTCTTCCATCCTAGATGTCCTTAGATGATTGTATGTGATGTCAAGTCTTATAAGGGAAGTAACTCAATTAATTGGTTCCCATTAATGTTTTCCTAACACAACATTGATTGAATGGATTCTTAAACCCTTCAGGCTAAAGTATAGCACTTAACCCTGGTTGGAACTGGAAGTCTTGTTATTACAACTTTATGCTGGTAAAATGCTTTATGATAATTTTTATTAGCTATCCCACCAAGCCTTGGAGCCTGGTCAGCATCCTTCTCCACACTATAAGGAGGAAGAGTAGGAAACAATAGAGACAAGTACACAGTGAGAGGCAGGAATAGCCCTAGGCAAAACTGAGCAAGAGGCAAACTTTGAACTCTTTAAAAGATTTCCTCTTTCTACAGCCTATACCCTTTCATTATGGCAATCCATTATCTTTCCTTTACCCTAGTTCTGAGCATGCCCTCTATGATCCATAGAATGTCAATGAAGATTCATCTATGTCCTACTCCTCCCCTCCCTCACTGAAAGTAATCTGTTTTGTATATCATTTTATGTGATTTATAAATGAATTTCTAGTGCTGTACCAGGCTAAAGGGCTTCCTTTTACCTCCACATATATTTATAATAGCTTTCTGGAGACATTGACCCTATTTCTGCTCTCTGATCCAGGAGAAGTACTCTAGTTGTAGAAACTTCAGTAGAGGGAATTCTATATCAGGAAGGTAAAGGTGCAGATATATTTTAGGATCATAAGATTATAGATTTTTTAAAATGAGATAAGTTTAAATTCCATGTAAATTTACATTTTGACACATTTTTCCTGTTGGGTTTTCAGTAAGACTCACCCAGATCCCCTTTGAGGTTTCACTATTTTAAAGTTTAGGGAAGAAAATAATCCCTGAATTCTACAGGTCATATTTTAATTTTTCAAAACTCTTTCACACCTGTCATTTTATTGGATCTTTAATGAACAAAGCTGTGAGCTAAACATGGGAGGTGTCACTATTCCTACTAAACATATTTCTACTAAGCAGAAAGAAAAACTTGCCAAAGCTAGTGCTTGAAACTAGAACTAAACCTCAGGTCTCCTGGCTCCCACATTGAGTATTCTTTCTTCTAGAAAGAGAGTTCTGAAACTTTTTGTTTCAGAGTTCTGAAACTTTTTGTTGTGTCATGAACAGTTTAATAAAACTGATTAAAGCACTTAGACTCTTTCTTTTTTTCTTTTTCCCTCTCTTTCTTCTTCTATTTCTTCTTCTTTCTTCTTCATTTTTTATACTTTGTTTTATTGATGCTTTTGTTTTTATATTACCTTTCCTGTTTTCTCTTACTTCCCTAAGAGGTAACAAAGTAAAACAGTAAAACTAAGAACCCCTAAATTAGGCCATTAGATCTTCCCTCTGCTCTTCTCTTTCTTTTCCCTTTGCTCCACCCAAATCTCTACTTGAAGGATGCTTCCTCTCTGAATGTTTATATGCTAGCAGATTCACTTATTTTATAACCTTGAATAGTAGGTCCTGGAGGATACATTCCAATATAAAATTGCCAAGAAGTATCCCCGCTCAGCAACCCAGAGGTACTGTAGCCTTTATTCTCATATGTTCATAAATTTATGAACAATCTTCTTAGACAAGCCCAGAGGTGAGTATAATGCTGCTTCTTGACCAATCTCCAACTATGTCTACCCCTCTAATGACCTCTCTGAGGTAATCTTACCTAAACCTGACCACTAACTCATTGGTTGATAAACTATGCCAGATATTTACTTTTTGCACTAAGCCTATGATAGATGAAATATTTAGGCTATTATACATATACATATATATATATATATATATATATATATATATATATATATATATATATATATATATATCCTATTGATATAGGATAACCATTCCCAGAGGCTTATGAGATTCTTCAAAAAATTTGAATGTTTCCTGATTTTGCAGCTGGACAATGCATTAAGTTGAAGGGAAACATCATCTTGGATTTCAGCCAAAGGAAGTATTCTCCAAAAGTTAACCCTCCAGAGAATCTGAGGCCAAGGATTCCCACAGGATTCCTAATAGAAAAAGGGAAATCCACCTTTGGTCACCAAAAGTCATGGAAGACAGAACAAGCCAAGATGGATTTCACTTCTAAAAATTTCCCCGTTTCTTGTCCTTTGCTCCCTCTTCTATTACTTCTCTTCCTACAAATACTCAGCCTTCCTTCAGATGCCATACCAAATAAATCATCCATCTTCTTTAGTTATAGTCACACAGGGAATTCAATGAATTCTGGTAAACAT
The DNA here is from genome assembly GCF_037893015.1 of Macrotis lagotis. Taxonomy (NCBI): domain Eukaryota; kingdom Metazoa; phylum Chordata; class Mammalia; order Peramelemorphia; family Peramelidae; genus Macrotis; species Macrotis lagotis. Next base: position 647,400,961 of record NC_133658.1, read on the forward strand.
TTGGTTAGAAATATACTATGCAGTGGATAGAGCACTGGACCTGAAGTCAGGAGGATCTGAGTTCAAATCCAGCTCAGACACTTAGTAATTGCCTTGTTGTATGTAACCTTGAGCAAGTCATTCTTAACCCCATTGTGTTAAATAAATAAAATTTAAAAAAAAAAACACACTCTGACACTTGCTATCACTTTACAAAAGACTCAGAGAGCTGGAAGGAAACTAAGAACACATCTAATCAGACCCCCTCATTTTGTAAATGAGGGAGCAGTCCATTATAGACTGGGCCTGATTCAGGCCTGTCCTATGGTAGTTTAGATTTAAAATTGGAATAATAAAAAAATGAGACACCAATAGGTCATTCAATAGTTAACAAAAGAGAATTACTTAGCCAAATCAGGAGAGGGATATATTGAGGCTACCTTAGCTGAGTGAAACTCCCTTACCCACCAGTTAAACATTTGAAAAGGTGTCTAGAAATACTTGGGGCTGTTTTATACTCTGATGACCAGGAAGTGATATCAATATCATGAGCCCTTTGTCCCTTAAGCCAACCAAATCTTGGGGATGGTCTCATACTTTTTAAGAAAAATCAAGAACATCTTTAATAAAAGAAAAAAATCAAGAACAAAACAAAAGAAACAAACCAAAAACCCTAGCCTAATTTGAATGGGATCAGGGCTTAAGATATTACTCCTATGGTGTTTCTTCCTTTACCAAATGAGGCAGTTGAATCAAATGATTTCTGAGACCTCTTGCAACTATATATCATATAGATAAATAGATGATATATATAAGATGTAAAGAAATGTGATATGGGGGGGGGGTGAGGGAATCAACTGGCCTACCTAATAATCCTTTACCTAATTTTTATCAGTTACTGTTTAATCTAATCTATGAAGCAAAGTCACATAGCTCATGTGTAGCAGAGCAAGATCCAAACTCAGTTCTTGTGATTCCAAATCCAGGGCTCTTTCTACATGTCACACTTCCCTTCCCTCAAGATGTGTGTTTTTTTCCTAAGTATTTTGCTTATAATTGAAATAAATTTGCCCTAGGTGGACAAAAGTATCCTGTGGCCCAAAAACCTAGGCTTCCCATAGTTAAGGTAATACAAGTTAAAGAGAGGCAATTTTATACTTAGTTTTATTTGTTAATTCAAAAAAAGATAGTTTTTTTAAAAAAAATAAGTATGTAGATTAAATGGAACTATTACTCTGAGAGATTACAAATTATGATGCAGTCAGAAGACTTGAACTTAATTCTGACTCTGCTAATTATTTTACATGTACCTCTGGACAAGTTATTTAAACTCTTTATCCTTGGTTTCTTCTTTTGCAAAATTAGGAAGTTGGATAAGAAAATATTTATATTTTCATCCAACTCTATATCATATACACAAATAGATGAAATACCCAGAAAAAGTCAAGTAACCCACCAAAAATTATTTAATTTTTATCAATTACTGTTTAATCTGACCTATGCTTTCCCCAAACTTAAGTGGGAATAATTAGCCTTGAATCTTAATATTAGAATTTGGCCACCCCTCAACTCTTTCAACAGGTTCACCAAGTATTAAAATCTCTGTATCCTTTGCCCATATCCTCCCAGTGATAGAATGTTTTTATGCTTATGGGCTTTATCACATATCTAGCAAGTGTCAAACACTCTCACTACACAAAAGTCAAGTTCTTATTTACTCCAAGTCAAGTCAGCCAGCATGTATTAAGTGCCTACTATGTCTTCTAGAGTGACAAGGTTGCTGGTACATGGAGGAGAAAATAGTTTGCAGTCTGATCAGTGACAGTCAGACACATTGTAATTTGGCTCAAACAGTGATGTCAATAATGAAGGATAAGAACCATTGTAAGACTGGAAAAGATATAAAGTTTAGGTAAGAGCTGCCTTCATGGACCTTACAGTCTAGTACAGATTGAATAGAAACACTAGATTAGATACAAACTTCTGAGAAAACTGAAAATCAGAGGCGGTGAGGGAATTGCCCACAATCACACAATTATTATGTATACCTTTTCTAAGCCAAATTCAGACACTTCAATACAAGTCAATTCAGTTATTGACTGAATTTGACTGGGAATTTTGCTTATAAAATTTATTTAAATGGAATTGCCTTTGAATCCCAACTCAACTAACATATTATTGTTTGACCCAGGGCAAATTCTTTAACATCTCTGAATCTCAGTTTCCTTATTTATAATACTGGAGTTATAATATTTGCTAACACTAAATCCAATCCCCCCAATCTAAGGGAAAGAATGTAACAGTGGGAAAAACTACTATGTACTATCTGGTATGATATTGGGCAAGTCATCTCCCATCTCTGATTCTTGATCTCCTCATCTGTAAATTGGGAGTTTGAATTTAATTGACTTCTGAAGTCCCTTCCAACTCTGAATCTATATACTTTAACCACATTGCCTTTTCAAGTTGTTTTTGAGATAAAGCACTCCTAGAGGAATTTAAGTGGAGACAACTAACCCCTTATTGGAAACACTGTAGAAGCTATTTGTTCATGAAGAAAGGAGAGATTAGATGATCTCTGAAGTACCTACCACCTTTGGAATTCTATGGTTCTAAGGCCTCAAGTTTCTGACGAGTAAGAATGGCCTCTTCAATCATGAAAAAAGGGTAAGAACATCACTTGTACAAAAATATTCATAGCAGTTCTGTCTGTAGTGGCAAAGAATTGGAAATCAAGGGGATGTTAATCAATTGGGGAATGGATAAACAGTGGTATATGTATGTGATGGACCACTATTCTTCTATTAGAAACCAGGAAGGATGGGATTTCAGAGAAGCCTGGAAAGGCTTGCATGAATTGATGCTGGGCAAGATGAGCAGAACCAGAAGAACCTTGTACACCCTAATACCAACATGGGGGTGATGATCAATCTTAATGGACTTGCTCATTCCATCAGAGCAATAATCAGGGACAATTTTAGGGTATCTGCAACAGAGAAGATCTGGATCTGTATCCAGAGAAAGAACTTGAAGTTTAAACAAAGATCAAAGATTATTACCTTCAATTTTAAAAAGTTGTCTTATGTACTACATAATTTTGCTATCTCTCTAATATTCTATTCCTTCCTGCTTCAAATCAGTTTTTCATCAAGGATATGTGTTTTCTCTCAACACATTCAATTTTGATCAATGCAGAGCATGGAAACAATGTAAAGATTATCAGACTGCCTTCTGTTGAGGGAGTTGGGGGAGGGAAGGGGGGGAAACTGTAAATTTCAAAATTTTACAAAAATTGATAGAAGAAATTACTATTGTATATAATTGGAAAACAAATAAAATATTCATATAATAAAAAAGAAATGACCTCTTCATATGCTGATTTGCCTTTTTTAAAACAATTATTTCTTTCTTATCCTAAAATCCATTTATGAATACTCCCTTGGGAAATATGGGAAAAATAATATCCTAAGAGAGGTAAATGAGAACCAAGTAGAATTAGGAACTTAACTTCAGAAACTCTTTCCATTATACACCAACACTCATGTAAATGAGATTTACTCATGTAAGAAGAAGACATTTAGATAGGAAAATGAATCCGTTATTGTAATCTCTATATATAATCCAGTGGTGATTATTTTTGCTACATGTAACATTCCTTGCCAAAAGATCAGGAGGCTGTATGGTATTTGAATTGGTTTACATGGAATTGTCTTTGATCCCATCTCTTATGACATACTAGTTGTGACAAATTCTTTATGTCTGTGAGCCTCAGTTTTGACTTCTACAAATTCCATTAAGTATCTTAATGAAACATAGTTATGCTAATGATAGAACTGACCCTTGGGGCTCCACACAGAGAAATGGAATGCTCTACTTGTCCTTCAGTGAGGACTAGACACTGTTTATATATACGCCTCACCAAGAGCTCTGAGAGAAGCAGGAGTACTTTGAAGAGATGTACTATTTATTTCTAAAAGCAGTTCAATGGAAAGTCACAGTAGGGAATGGAAAAGAGAAGAACTTTCAAAGAAAATGATCTTTCTTTAAGATGGTACTTGCCAAAGGAGAAGAAAAAAAGAAAACTGTAGTTTAAGACCATTTGCTTGGTGTGAACAGAATGTCTCCAATACACTTCCAATTTAAGCTCAGGATTTAGAAAAGTGTATTCACACCCATCTCCAGACTCTGTAAAACACCCAGTGGCATATGGATAAGCTAATATGAAAAAGCTAGAAAAGAAAAAATGTAGCCAAGGTACATCCCATTCCTTTCAAGATTTTCTTAAATGATGTTTTTAATCCAATTCTAATGAAGGCAGTGTGGTTTCATGAAACCTTTTCCTAACTAATTTGTCCACTGGCAGTTAAGAGATCCAAATTCTAGTCCCCACTGTTACTAACTCTGTGTGTGTGGCCTTAAGTCAATCCAGTTACCTCTCAAGGCCTTGGTTTCCTCAACTATAAAAATAAAGAAATTGAGCTGCAGGATTTCTTAAAATCTCTTTTCACTTCTTAATATTCTATACCTTTAAATAAATTAGACAAACTGCTTCAAATCAGTTTTTCATCAAATTCAGAGTCAGAAAGATCATAGATTTTATTTTGTAGATGAAGAAAATAAGGACTATAAAAGTTAAGATTTTCTCAAACTCTTATGACTGGTGAGAGAGCCAAGACTAAGCCTTCAGCCTTCCATGCCTGTCCTCTTTCTACTCCACTATATTGCCTCTCTAGAGGTATCTTCTCAGATAAACTGAAATGAAAAATTGAAAAATTAGCTGTCCAAAATGGACCTCTCTAAGCAAAATAGACCCTATCTTGCCTTAGAGCAAATTATCTTACCTGAATTATACAGATTACAACTAGCTTCCATTTAAATTTTTACTCCCTTTGGTTGTTGAATAATGCTAAGAAAAGAAGACTGAAAAATCCTGAATCAGGAAAGGTCAAAGGAGGAAAAGTCAAAGATTACCCCAAACAACTAGAACCTCTCTTTCACTACTGTTCATTTATTCAATTAGCTTCTTCTTATTGCCAATTGGAAAGAGTTTTGAATATCCCAGTCCAAACATTTGAGTAATACTGGAGTTTTCAGTGAAATGTCTCACAGTGAGACATACAAACAACCACCCACCATATCCCAGACATGACTTCAGTAAACAGTTCTCCATTTTCTAATTCTGAAACAGTCCTGAGATTCACTGCTGTACCTTCCACCCCCTGAATGACAGGGATGTATTCTAGAGGATTTATCATTTTCACAACTTTGTAGCAAGCCAAGATTTTTTTTAGATTATGAAGAAAAAGAAGAGAGCAGATAATGTATTCGGATGGAAAGAAGTTTTAAAAGAATTTTTTTTAATCTGTAAGAAGATTTAAATGCAACCCTGTCTAGAGGCAAAAGAATAAACAAGACAGTATGCCTTGATTCTATCCAAGTTGAGGAGTCAATCAATCAATCATACTTTTATTTCCATGGAAATAAGAGTAAAATAAAGCTCTACTATGGCTGTCTTGTCTGCATTAAATATACTTCTTCTTGGTACACAATTATATACAGACCTCTTTTTATTGTGCTTTGTTTATTGTACTTTTATTTTAAAAAACAAATTGAAGGCTTGTGGCAACCCTATATCAATCAACTCTGTGGGAGTCATTTTTCTAATAGCATGTTTTCACATCATGTCTCTGTGTCACATTCTGGTCATTTTCTCAATATCTCAAACTTTTTCATTATTATTGCATCTGTTATGTTGATCTCTTATCAGGGGGTCATTGATTTTACTATTATGATTGCTTTGGGGAACCATGAATAACACTTATAAAAGACAGCCAACCTAAATGACAAATGTGTGTATGTTCTGGCTGCTCCACCAACCAGCTCTCTCTCTTCCTCTCCTTGGACCTCCCTATTCCCTGAGACACAACAATATTGAAATTTGACCAATTAATAATACTATAATGACCTCTAAGTGTTCAAAGGAAAGGAAGAATCAATCAATGTGGCAAACTTCACTGTTTTATTTTAAGAAATTTTCACTGTCAACCCAACCTCCACTAATCACTGCTTTGATCAGTCAGCAGCCATCAACATCATGGTAGCACCCTCCATGGGCAAAAAAAATATGACTCACTGAAGGTATAGATGATAGTTAACATTTTTAGCAAAATTTAAATTAAGATATGCAGATTTTTAGACTCAATACTATTATTTTCTTATATGCCAGGAAACAAAATAAAATTAGTTTATTGTGGTGTTCTGAAACTGAACCTATAATATTTCTGAGATATGCCCTCAGAAAAGCAGCCTCTGGGTATCCTGAGGTTTGAAGAATCAAATTATATTCAATAAGAGATCTTTTAGGTGTTCCAATGTTGGGAGTTTTGCATTCATTTTACATGTGAGGAAGCAAAGGTTCAGGAAAAGTTGAAAAGTTAAGTGAAAAAGTCAAGATTTGTACCTGACTATGGGGCAGCTAGGCATATTCTTCCCATCCTATCTACCTTTCCCATTCCAATTCTCCAGCCTACAAAACCCTAAGAAGGCACACTGGACATTAATCTATCAGAAAATAATCAGGCATATAGCCCACAACATTAGATATTAAGAAAATATAATAATCTCTTCTGTTTCTTTGAGCCATCATTTTCTGTCTTAAGGTGCTTCACTAATTATGACCCACTTGACTGATGTTTGGTGAGGGTCCTCAAATGGCAACATCTGCAAACCTAGTTAATTAACTAGAATAAGATTTATGACAACAAAATCTTATTTGTGATTTTCAGAAAGGACAGGAAGTATTTACAAACTATGCAGTGGCATTGTTATTAATAATTTGAAGGCAATCAGTACTTATTCCCTCAGAAAAGCAACCTCTGGGTATCCTGAGGTTTGAAGAACTAAATTATATTCAATAAGAGGCCTTTTAAGAGCTCCAATGTTGGAGTTTTGCACTTATTTTACAGGTGATGATACAAGGCTCAGGAAAAGTTGAATGATATGATCATAGTCACAGTTAAGTGAAAAGTCAACATTTGAACCTGACTACAGGAGCAACTAGGTAACACAATAAATAGTGCCAGGTCCAGAGTCAGGAAGACATCATCCTGATTTCAAATTTGACCTCTGACACTTACTAGTTATATGACACTGGACAAGTCACCTAACCAAGAACTTGCAGCTCAGATCCGAAGGACAGAAATCAGACTTTTCCCAGATCAGAGTGAGTAATAAAAAGGATGAGGGCCATCAGGGAATACCCAATGCAGAGGTGTGATATTTGTGGAGTCCAGACCAAGCAGAGCAGTTGATGGTAAGTGAAGTTAACTAGAAAGATCTGAGCCCCTTTTAAAGAAAGGTCTTAGGAGGAATTCATTCCTCTAATTGGGTACAGAAATAAATTTCACTAAACAGTGACATAGGAGGGAAAGGGGAAGGAGGAATTAGAAAGAGGGTCAATTAAGAGAAGGTTTTGTCCTAAGCAAAACATATTCCAAGGATGTACAAAAATGTTTTTTTAATGCTTTTGAGGTAGTGAATAATGGGAATCTGAGAAGCTGCCCATAAATTGAAGAATGAATGATCCAATTATGGCATATAAATGGAATGGAATATTGTTGTCCTGAACTATTAATGTATAATGACCAATCAGGATTCCAGTGATTAATGATGAAACATGCTACCTACATCCTTTTAGAGCAGCATAAGACTCAGAATGATCTAGAATGTAGAATGAGGCAAATATTTTTTAGGACTTGCTAAGGTAGAAATGTGTTTTGATTGACTGGTAATGAATTGTCTTTTCTTGTTTTCTCAAAGGGGGAATAGGATGTAATAGGAAATTGAGGACACAAATATTGGTTGAATAAAACAATTTTTTTAAAGAAGAACTCACATACAAATATTTTTCCTAATAACTTCAAGGTATACTCTCCCCTATACCCTTTAGTCTCTGAGGAAGTAGGTTTAAAATTTAGATCAATTTGAAAAGCATTGTTCTTACCAAGTTCATTCCCCTATATGGCACAACTGCTAGATGAGTCCTTTTGATGGGCTAGAGTCCCAAAGTCACTTCTGAAGATTCTTCTTTGTTCTTTTGAGCATTGATGCTAAGCTATCTGCAATACCCGGCCTAGATTCTTACTAACAGATTCCTGTGGCTATCTCTTTTGACTAAGTTCCTCCCCTCCAATTACAACAGAAAAAGTCAAACAAAAAGGCCAAGGCTTAAGACCTGTTTCTCAAGAGTCATCTAGTCTCAAAGGAGAAAAAGACCCTAAGGCCCTTACCCTAATTGCATGACCTCCCACAGAACATCATGAGAAGTGGAGTCACCAAACTCCCACAGATACAAATGGAGTTCAAAGGTGATCAAAGAGGACTCAAACCTTTTCAAAGACCAAAAATTTAAGCTACATAACCCATTAAAAGGGGTGCTCCCAAATACATGATCAACCAACTGGAACTAGTTATTAAATGTCCACACATGCTCCAGACTCCAAAGAACTTATGCTTCATTATGATTTTCCTGGAAGTAAACTTCCTAGGTTTACCCATGTGGGGAAGTTGCCTTAGTCAAGCAAACTGATGAGGTCTGAGCTGTTCCAGATTCTCATAAGCAGATTTAATTTAAAACAATAGAAATTATTATATTCAAACATGCTCACCTTTCTAATTATATTCAGATAGAAAGACCAAAACCATGATTATCTTGGGTCATTAAGAAATGCAGAGGTTAACTATAATGTCTGCAGAGCAGCCTCCCAAATCATGGCCTTCAACCCTACTAGGATCAAATTATTTCCTTCAGAAGACCATGTGATATGATAAATAACAAGCTATATCTGACATTGCGATACCTGGGTATGCAGCCTTCTGTAGACTTCTACAATTATGGGCAAATAATTAAATCTCCAAGAAACTCAGGTTCTTCAACAGTAATATGGGGAAATAAATGCATGCCTCTTCTTTCTAGGATTTTTTTTATGAGAAAATTTGTTAGAAGACTTAAAACACTAGGTAATAGAATGATAATGTTATGAATTTATTGCTGATATGTGCCTCAGAAATCATCTAGTACCAAGTGTAATCTCGACTACTGGGGAAGGGTGAGATTGGTAGATCACTTAATTCTGGGAGATCTGAGAGGCAGTAGGATTAAAGCCCAATTCAGGGTCCATACTAAGAACAGTAGTAGTATGGTGAGTTATAGAAACAAAGGGGCCACCAAGCTATTTAAGATTGGACAAACCAGCCAAGTCAGAAATAGATTGGGTGAAAGCTTCTGTGGTCAGGTCTATGAATGTCCAATTGCCTTCCTCCAAAGTTGTTTAGTCCAACCCTTTTATTTTATAAATGAGGAACTCAGTTCCAGTGCTAAGTGACTTGTCCAGGATCATAAAGTTCATTGGTGTCTATGAAGGGATTTGAATCTAACTTTCCAAGTCCACAAGTCTAGTTGGCTCTATTTCTGTAGCGAAGGTCTGGCACCCAATTCAACTGAATCAGTTTGCTGTAAAGTAAAGCAACCTAGTTTGCCAAAAATAACCAAAAAACCAATAATCCTTCATTACCTTTTACTGAATGATTTGATTGAATAATGGTGTGGGATGATGGAAGAGACACTGGCTCAAGAGATAGAATACTGTACATCAATTCGATGTCCAGGTCTACTACTCCTTACCCAGAAGTCCTTGGACTAGTCATTATCTGGCTTAGCTTTTCTCATCTGTAAAATGAAAAATAGACAAGGCCTAAGAGCTCAAAGAGCTCTAGATTCTAAGAAGTAAGAATGAGAATCTCTTATTGTTAGAGTCTAAATCTATTGCCTTGTTCTGCTACAGACAATTTTTTTTAAAATGTCTGTAAAATGCCATTGTATGCTCTAATGGAAAGAGCCATGGACTATGCTTATGGTAATTCAAATCCTAGATCATTTTACCTCTTACTAGCAGTCACTCAATAAAGACTTATTAAGTGCCTATTATGTGTTAAGTGCTGGGGATACAAAGAAAGGCAAAAGACAGTCTCTTCCCACAAGGAGCTCAAGGTGGAAGAATATACATAAAAGGAAGTTGAAAAGTGAGAGGAATAGGGCAGCTAGGTGACACAAAGAATAGAGCACTGGCCCTGGAGTCAGGAGGACTTAAGTTCAAACGTGATCTCAGACACTTAATAATTAACTTGGGCAAGTCACTTAACCCCATTGCCTTGCAAAAAAAAATGAGAGGAAAGAGGAGGTAAGGGGAAGACCCATTGTGCTGTGTACTTTCCTTAAATGGATAATGTGGGAGGAGCACTCCACTGCCCACCTTCCACCTTGTCTAATCATTGAGAGGTATCCCAGCAGGAGTGGGATGGGATATTGAGATGAGTTTCAGAATTAATGTAATCTTGCAGGATGATGAGATTCTGAAAAGTATGATGAAATCAAAGAGTACAGCCAGATAGGAGATAATGATTATGAGCATGGGCAATTGATTTAAAAACAATAGCTAATTTATGCAGTAATTTGTAGTTTGCAAAACACTCTTCTCATATAATTCAGTGAACTAGGTCAGTAGTATGGAAATTTTTATCACACCTTTACAGTTGAGAAAATTAAGGCACAGAAAATGACAATGACCCATCCAAGATCACATAACTAAATAAATTCAGAGCAAAGATTAGGACTCAGGTCTTCTGACTCTGAAGCTAGTATTTTTCCTAATCTCTCAGTCTCAGTTTCCTTATTCATAAAATGAGGATACCCACAAAAACTCAAGTGGGTCTTTAATCTCATTGTTTTAGAAGGCAGTCTTCATGAGGGAATAAGGATAATGATATCTGTAAGACAGGATCATTGTGAAGATGAAATAAAATAAGAATGGGGCAGTAGAAAGACATTGGATTTAAAGTTGGAAGACCTGAGTTTCAATCTTACAGACCTGTTTAACCTTGGAAAATAACTTTACCTCTCTTGGGAGTCTTGAAGACACTGACTGAGGTACTTACCAACTTTTTGACCCTGGGCAAGTCATTTAGCCTCTCTTGGTCTGTTTTCCCATCTATAAAATCAAGTAGGTGGTTAGATAGCATAAAGTAAGTAGAGGACTGAACATGAAATCCAATAGATGACTTTGTGGTCAGTTTCCTCATCTATTAAATGAGGGGGTTAAGACTTATGATGTCCAATGTCGCATTTCTAAATCTATGATCCTATGACTAAGTGACCTCTAAGCTACCTTCCAGATCCAAATCTATGACCCTAGTGATTTTAATGCACCTTTAAGTAGAACATAAATGTTAAGGGAGTGCATGCCCCAATCTTTTTTTTTCCTCTTTGAAGACCAACACCCAATCTTGGGCTAGTCTCCCAAGAGATCCATTTGCCCTCTTTTTTTTTATTTAAGGCAATGGGGTTAAGTGACTTGCCAAAGGTCACACAGCTAGGGAATTATTAAGTGTCTGAGGCTGTATTTGAATTCAGGTACTCCTGACTCCAGGGCCTATGCTCTATCCATTGTGCCACCTAGCTGCCTCCCACCCTCTGCCACTGCCCTCTTTTAGTAATCTTTACTCTGACCTTTTTGTCATGAGGTCTCTCTCTTTGTCAAGTCTGTTTTGGATTCTCTCTTGAGCTTTCTATTTCCTTCATTAGGGCATAGGATCATGGACTTAAGAGCTGGAAAAGAATTTAGAGGTCATAGAGAGCAATCCCTTCATTTTACAGATGAGGAAACTGATGCACAGAAAGGTTAAATGACTTGCCCAGGGTCAAAAAATTGGCCAGTTCCTCAGTCAAGATCTTCTAGGATGGAGCGGCTAGGTGGTGCAGTGGATGGAGTACCAGCCCTAGAGTCAGGAGTACCTGAGTTCAAATCCAGCCTCAGACACTTAATAATTACCTAGCTTTGTGGCCTTAGGCAAGCCACTTAACCCCATTGCCTTGAAAAAACAAACAAAAAGATCTTCAAGACTCCCAAATCCAATATTCTGTGTGCCATTCTGAGCTTCTTCATGAAAACTCAAAGTGAACCTTACAGTCAACAAGCCTGAACCACAAAGACTCAATTGTGGTTCACAGAGAATCCTTGCTATTCAGAGTCACACAACTAAGTCAAGATGAGAATTCAGGATTTTGGAATCAGTGCTGAGGGCCATTTCCATTTCACTCTGTCTCTTTGGTGTACTGGTATGGGTCAGAACATTCTTGAATTTCTTGAGAGAGCACAATCCATCCTCTTCTTTTTCCCCTAAAGGTGTGAGCTCCCTGAGGCTAGTGGCCCAGTCTGTCTCCTTTCTCTGGCTCCCCAAAGACCAGTAGGTCACCGTAGTTGCTCAATCTGCAGTGTGTGCTAACTGACCTTTTTCTGTCCTCCCAAGATCACTTTGTGGGCTTCTCTCAACAGACAAAAATTATTAGTGACTGGAAACAGGCATCTGACCAGAGGCACCCCCACCCAAGTCATCTTTAGCTTTGATCTTCCTATTCCCTGAGTTTTCTCTGCACATTCTTCTCTCTTCACTCTCCCTCTTCACCCCTGACCTGATTCAGCACCAACTGTGCAAACTGATCCTTGTCAAACAGTCTTGATTCATGTGGGGGCTGAGTGATGATCGATCACTAGCCATCTCATTCACTTTGCCAGCAGACTGCATACCAAAAATGACCCCTGCAAAAGAGTCACCTTTAGAAACATGTGCAGTCTTGAGCTAAGCCCTTATCTGATGGCAAGGTTGCTTTTTTTCCACATTGACTTGGATTTCACCTTTGTAAAATATTCCTTTATTCTCATCCCACCTCATTCAAGAGACTAAAGATGTTTTGATACAGAAACCTGGATTTGAATTGAGCTAGGGTGTGTGTGTGTGTGTGTGTGTATGCTTCATCAAATTATTTTATCATACTGAGCCTCCATTTATTCATCTGTATTCTGAAAGGTTGGACTAAGCCCATTCCAGGGCTAACAAACGTTCTGGCATCTGATCATTTTAAAATGGTCTGTATTGAGGCCCCAAGGAATCAGAACTCCCTTGTCCCATTCTAAATCCCAGAAAGCCTTCCAAGTCCTCTGGAAGTGCTGTAATATAGTTGTGTAAATAAATATGTCCAATTGGTCAGTTAGTCTGTTACTAGTCACACAACCCCAAATCCTAGCACTGAGTTCTTCATATGTCAATGAAATAAATACGTATCTGGAGAATCAAGTATTCCATTAAAAAGAGCACAGACTCCAGAGCAGATTCAAATTCTGCCTTTCATACTTACTGCCTGAGTGATCTTGATTACTTGTGCCTCAGTTTCCACATCTGCCAATGAGAGTGTTGGACTGGATGGACAATTCTAGAACTATGATACTATAATTTCAGGAGCACCAGAAAGAATTCCTTGCTCTGACAAATACATATCACTGAGTTGGTGCCAGAAATAATTATACTAATAGGAAATGAATGTTTTTGCTTTCCCATTGAGAGCTAAGGTTAAAAGTGCCAGTGTACTTCTTAAAGGTTACTCAGTGACTTAAATTTATATTGAATCGAAAATGGTTGATAAAAAAATTATTTTCTGGGGATAGATTTTGCTAGGGGCCATGAAAATACCAAACATACAGTACATGTTTAAAGGGGATAAGAAAAAGAGAATCTGGGAACTCTGAAGATAAACTTACCCAACTTCAAGGCTGACCCTTTTATGGCTAATAAAATGAATACCATCAATTTTCTTTAATCAATCAACACTCTGCCTTGAGCACCTGCCAAATGAGATCTATAAATGAAGGGAACTGGACTAGAATAGGACCTCTAAACTCCCTTTCAGCTGGGGCATACTTTGATTGTGCTGGCCTTTAAGTGAATACAGTAGAATGTAAACATCCAACTTGGAGTTATCGCCTCAATGAAGTCATCTTAAGAGATGACACATTTATTCCATTACAGCTGCAACTTCTCAAATTGTTAACAAGTTCTTCTTTGGGGTTTGCTTTCAGAGCCTACAACATATTTTTTTCTGAATTTCCTCATTTGTTTCAAATATTAATGCCCTGAGGATGTATTCAATTTGGGGAACTAACCAAAAAAGTCATAGAGAACCTAATCAGAACAGAGTGGATGATCAAACTGAGGAATACTATTTTTCATCAAAACCAAGTGTTTTTATCTAGTGATTAACCTGGTTTTTTCTTGTATCTCAAAAAATAGTTCCACATGAGTTGGTATGGAGGAAATAAAAGAAAAAAATAATTTCTGTCTTCAAATAGGTTGCAATCCATTCTGGGAGGAGAGGGGAAAAAATAGTTGCCATAGGAAGGAAGATTTTATGAATTCAGAGCAACATATAATGCAGAAACATTTTTTGTACTGGTCCTATGATTTCAATAAAACTTCATGTGGAAAGTCTACTGATACAATTCAACTGTAGTTTATAGGGTTAGAAAACTGTTTGACACAATGGGAGATTAAATGACTTATCTGGTCACACACAGCCAATTTGTCAAAGATTGAACTTGAACCCACAACTTTCCAACCTCATAGCCTACAAAGCACTAACTGGGATGGTCTGGTACAGTGGGAAAAAAAAACAGTCAATTTGGAGTCAAAGGTCCTAGGTTCAAATCTCAACTCTGATGCTAATTAGTTGATGAACATAGGCAAATTACTTAATTTCCTTAGGTCTTCAATTCATGAAAGAATTGGATGACCTCCAAGGTCCTTTTCAGCTCAAGTGCAAACATTGGGCATGATGAGAGAGCATTTAATGAAGTTCTCAGGTAGCCAGCCTAGAATAGGTTTGTAAGGGAGACTAGAATCTTATGGTTTTATTCAAAACTTTTGAGGAAATAAAGAATAACAACTGAACAGCTAGGTGGCTTAGTGGCTAGAGTTCTAGGCCCAGACTCATCTTATTGTGTTCAAACCTGACTTCAAACACTCACTAATTGTGTGACTCTGAGCAAATCACTTAACCCTTTTTACCTCAGTTTCCTCATCTGTAAAACTGAGCTGGAGAAGGAAATGGAAAACCACTCCATTATCTCTGCAAAGAAAATCCCCAAAGGGTCAGGAAGAGTTGTACCATATTGAAATGACAAAACAACATTAACAACAAAAAAAGGATAACCCTGCCAATGTGCAATACATCATGTGATGTTTCTGTCAGAGACAGAATCCTGGAGTACATGGGTCATCCATTGGACTAGAGTAGCAAAATCTTATAAAAAAAACAAAACAGTGGGGCTGAGTGGAGTCAAGTAGAGAAGGTTTCCTGGAGTGACTAGGGCTGGGTTTTAAAAAAAAAGGGAGGAACAGTGAGGAATAGAGAAGGCATAAATCACCCCATAATCTAAGCATATGCTTCAAGTTAATACATTTTCCAGTCACTCCAAATAGAGGGCCTGAAAAAGGATAAGAAAGCCTTTCCAAAGAAACATTGCAGTTCTTTGGACAATCCTTTATAAGGGAACTCTAAAGATAGATCTTGAGCATCTAGGTGGCATAGTGGACAGAATGCCAGACCTGGAAAAAGGAAGATTCATCTTCAGAAGTTCAAATTTGTCTTCAGATACTTACCAGCAAGTCTCTTAACCCTGTTTGCCTCAGTTTTCCCATCTGTTATAAGAAAAAAAAGAACTGGAGAAGGAAATGCAAACCACTACAGTGTCTTTGGCAAGGGAACCCCAAATGAGGTCACAAAGAGTCAAACATGGTAGAAATGATTGAACAACCAAAAATTAGAATAGTATTTAGAATGAAAAACAGCAGACAATTCCTTTCCAACCCTACAGGAGAAGTAAGATGGCATAAGAACCACATTCCTTTTCATACACTTTATAGAATCTCAGAGTTCATTTTTTAAAAATCTACCAAAGAAGACAAACAAAAAGGTTCAGACAGGGATTTAAACAGGGCAATTTGTCACCACTTTGTTAAATTGAATACATGAATTTATAAAACAAACCACATAAGAGAGGGCCATAATTTTCTTTTTTCATTCTTTGTACATCAAAATATGTTTGTGGATGAATAACTTCTTAATAAAAAAGAAAACTAATTTCTTTAGAAGAATCTCAGAGTTGGGTATGACCTCAAAGACTGGTTAGTCCAGCCTCCTAGCCAGGAGTCCTAAGTTCCTTTTCCCTGGAGGTTTTGAGCAGAGGCTGACCAGGTGACCAGGAATTCCTATGTTAAGTCAGTATTTGTCAATAAACATTCTATTAAGTACCTACTATATGCCAACACTGTGTTCCTTACTAGGGAAAGAAAGAGGGGAAAAAACAGTTCCTGTTCTCAAGAAGCTCCCAGTCTAATGAAGGAAAAAATAAATAAACAAGGGGGTACAAATAACCTAGATACAGGAAAAATAGGAAGCAATTGATAGAGGGAAATCAGTAGAATTAGGGGGAATCAGAAAATGTTTCCTACAGAAGGTAAGATTTTAGTTGGGACTTAAAAGAAGGCAGAGTAACCAGGAGACAGAAGAGGAAGGACAGAATTCTAGATATAGAATAAAGTTTGTTATTTGGAGGAACAGAAAAGAGGCCAGAGTCATTGGATCATAGAGTGTGGGGAGCGGAGCTATAAGGTGTAAAAAGACTAGAAAGGAAGGGGGTCCAAGTTATGAAGGCCTTTGAACTAGGGTTTTATATTTGATCCTGGAGGTGATAGGGAATCACTGCAGTTTATTGAAGAGAAATGTAACATAGTCCGGCTTGTGCTCTAGAGAGAACACTTTGGGCCATGAGCGGATGGTGTGTTGAAATGGGGATTTTAGTGGGGAGAGGGGGAGTTGGGGGACAAGAGTTGTGGCAGGCAGATCCACCAGCAATTTTTACAATAGTCTAGTCTTGAAATAATGAAGGACTGAACCAGGGTGGTATCAGGGTCAGAGGAAAGTATTTTATAAATAAAAGTGCACATAGAAATGAATTGCTTTTATGGTCTGAACAAAAAAACAACCACACACACACATCTACACAACACAAAGATGCTAACAAGATCCTTTTTTCCCTTTCCAACAGTATCACTGACACACTCACATCAAGTTGATATAGTATCTCTAGCAATGTCTCTTTAAAAGAAGAGGTCTCCTGTTAGGCAGGGAAAGCTACAATTAAGAGCCTTTCCAATGGGCAGGATTCAGAGCTGTTGCTGTGGCAACTCCTGCAACCTCCCTGAGTATCCAAATAAATAGTTTGTAGGTGCTTCCCCCCACCCCAGTCCCCTTCTTTTTAAATTTAAAAAAAAAAAGAAAATCAATGAGACTCGCTGTCGGCATCTATTTGGAGTTTGGGGGCCGGTGAGAAAGCCAGGCTTGTTCCAACGACAAAGGGAAGTGGAGCCTGGAGAAAGGCCCACGCCCCCAAATGCCTCTGATTTCAGATGGAAGGGAATTTGAGAGGACCAGCAGCCTAGCAGGGGCTGCCTGCCTCCAAGAGATGCTCCTAGAGGCCGGCAGGAAGAAAAGAGGGCTGCCAGGCTGTGCCGGGAGCCAGTGACCCCGCATTCCTGGGGAGAATTCCGACCTCTTGACCAGATTTCCCCCTCCATCCACTCCTGGCCCCTATTCCTCCCCTCTCCTTTAAATAATGGAGTCTCAGGTTAGACAAAGGAAAAGAAAATATGGGAATTACTTCTTTTAAAAAAAAAGTATCCTCTCAGCTTCCTGTAATAGGTGACATGTGGAAAATTAATTACAGGAAATGGCCCTGCAAAGTAGAGGTGGAATTTACTTAAAATTGATATGGTCTTCCCCACCCAGCATTCACCCCTGCCTGGCTAGTCTGAAGACGTGCTCAGACAGCCCACCACTGGGGCCCCCAACTCTCTGCTATTATCAGTTGAATCACGTCTCGTGCCAAGCAAAAGGTCATTTCGGGTCATCCTGGAGATAAAAGGAAGGGGTAATGTATGTGAGAATGCTCGAATTGGCAAGCAAAAAAAAAAAATAATAAAACGGCAGGAGAAGGAAGGAGAAAATGAGAAGATACAGCACACTAATAATATAGTTATGCCAAGAAACAAACAGGATAGCGAATCTCAAAGCATACCAAATGCCAAGAGATCTGAACCTGGGTATTTATTTAAAAAGAAATGATGCTGATGATGAAAAAAAGAATGTGACTGTATTGTTAGGTATGAGGAATATAATTGCTCTCAATTGGCTTCGCCCAGAGATTCCCTATCCTCTGAATCAACTAGTGGATCCAAGACCCCCTTGCTCTTACCAGACAGGGTTCCCCTAGAAAAGGACTTGGGAAACCTACTCCATCTAGGAATCTGGGGGTGTTCCAATATCCTGAACCAAATTAGTGGTGGAGATGGGGCTTAGCCCTCAGAGTTCTCATTTCATCTTCTTTTCTGGATATATATATATACATATACATATATATATATCCTCATACATTTATGGGGTTGTGCTTTAATTTGTTATAGTAACTGAAGTAGATCTCATTGCAAGAAATATGGAAGGAAGGGAGGGATGAGGGAAGAGAGGAAGGAAAATGAAAAGAAAGAAAGGGAAAGAAAAACGGAGGGAGGGAAAAGGGAGGAAGGGAAGATTGAAAGATAAAGAAAGAAAAAGATGGAAAGTAAGAGGGAAAGAGGTAGGAAAGAAAGAAAGAGAGAGAGAGAGAGAGAGAGAGAGAGAAAGAAAGAAAGAACGAAAGAAAACAAAGGAGAGAAAAGAACTGCCACTTTTTCTTTGCTTGGTAGGGGTGACCCACTTTTCCATCTTCTTGCTAAATAAGATGCCACTACCTCCTCTGAGTTTTTAATTCATTGCCATTTCAATAAAGACAATCCCTCGGCCCTGAGTTTCTGCCAAGGGTGTTTTTTCTTCCTTTCTTTCCCACTGCTACATTTGAATGTTCCTGCATTTGCCCCACCAATCATTTTCTGAGGAACAGGGATTGTTTCTTTCCGAGCACAACCCAGACATAGCCAACAAACTGTCAAGGGAGTGGGTGGTTCAAGGAATAAATTCTTCACTCCTGGACTCAGAAAGACTCTTACATTGGAATGCTCTCTCCCTGCACCACCACTGCTCCCTCCTGCCCCCTCCCTCCTCTTCCCCTCACACAAATGACTGCAGACTTTGATCAGACACCATGCTGCTCCCAGTGAAACTCAAAAGCAGAGATTCTTTTTTCTTAAGATGAGTTAAAGGCAACTAAGGGGTCTTGGGGTTTGACAAGGTCTTGACATTGCAAATGCTTTGAGAGGTTATGAGATTTATTGCTTCACCCAGCCCACCCTGGACCAAAGATTGCCACCTAAACTCTTAAATTTTTCTAGGAAGGCATCCTAACTAAACTAACAAACCGTCCCCTTTCTTCTGGAGGGTTTGTATGGGTATATACAAATAATAGACACATCCACACCCCCTGAGCAAGCTTTCAGCTCCCCCCCCCCCCCCACCTTGTCTGAGGCAATATCTCCAACTAACCACGAGGTTTTCTTTGTTAGCTGCAGATGCTGAATTTTTAGGGCGGATGGTGGAGATGTGCTACCTGCAGTTAATTTGGTACAGGGCGGGGAAGTGAGAGTAAGGAGATAAAAGGCAGGGAGAAAAGAGAGATGTGAGGAGAAGGTTGGCCCAGGTGGATAGATTCAACAGAAATCTAACCAGTATCAGAGGAAGGGGGGTGGGGACAGGGATTGGTTGATGTCCATGCCAATCAGAGATCATTGGCACTGGCTGTATTCTGTCAACGAATGGGAACTCCCTGTGCCATGACCACTTCCTATTGGTTGTGGGCATTATGATGAAGGGCTCAAAGGCAAGATCGGATAGGGCCGGCCAAGGCAGCCAGCCGTCCCATAGGGAAGAAGGTACCCTCACTACCATTGTTGTTGAATAGCATTAAATCATACCAAAGAATAGCAAAGATAATATTCATCAACAATGGTTCGTATGGTTTCCCAACTCGACTTCATGAGCTTGCTGCTCTCTCCCTCTCTCTTTCCCTCCCTCCCTCCCTCCCTCTCTGTCTTTGTCTGCCTGTCTGTCTCTCTCCTAATACCACAATCATAACCAAAAAAAAAAAAATCTCAATTAACAGTAGTCTTTCTATTCTAGTATAGCTACAGGTATATTCCTTATAGCACACAGAATAAATAGGCAATGTGCTTCCAAGACAATCCCTAATGTCCCTGAAAACTCAACTTAAACACTACTTCCTACATTCAGCCTTTCAGAATCATCCAGCTACTAAAAAATTTCTTACCATATATTTCATGTATACTTATTTTTGTAAGGGTAGATAGGTGGCACAATGGACAGAATGCCAGACTTGGAGTAAGGAAGATTCATCTTGCTAAGGTCAAATCTTGCCTCAGACTTACTAACTGTGTGATCCTGGACAAGTCACTTGACCCTGTTTGCCTCAGGGAAAAAAAATAAGCTGGAGTAGGAAATGGCAAACCACTCCAATATCTCTGCCAAGAAAATTCCATATGGGATCATGAAGTCAGACACAACTGACACAATACTTTAGGCATCTGTAGGAAAAGGTAGGGGAAGGAAAGAACAAAAGAAAAAGATACATCATAGTGTATATTTGAAAGGAATAGCAAGTTCTGCCCAGTAAATTTTAAATTTTATGTATAACCATCTATTTTTCGTTGTATTATGATATAGGAATGCTTGTTTTGTTCCATAAATTAAAAATTTTTTAAGTTTTTAAAAAGACTGAACAACAAAAAATTATTTTATATTATTTCTATATGTGATTATCAGATCTATTGTTTCCCCCCCAAAATGTAAACTTCTTGAAGTCAGATACTTTTTCCAATTTTTTCTTTGTATTTCTAGTGTGCTTAGTACACTAACCAAGCCCCTACCAAGCACTTGTTGATTGGTTAGCAAGGTCCATTTAGGATGACTCAGGTGATGCCTGGCTGCAGGAGCATTGATCCACCCAGCCAGACTAGCAGGTGTGGTCCAACCTTAGTTGTTGCAGACTGATCCACACAAGGGCACTGCAGCAGAAGCCTCTAGAATAATAAAGCCAGCTCACATTTCTGTCGCTCTTCTGATACCTAAAAAGGATGCCAGGAGAGGAAAAGAAGGAAAGTTTAGATCAACATAGTTCCAGATATATGATCAGATGATTGGGAAGTGGGAGAGAGAGAGAGAGAGAGAGAGAGAGAGAGAGAGAGAGAGAGAGAGAGAGAGAGAGAGAGACTGTGCTCTGCTTCACTATATAGTGCAAGTATTTTATACCCATTTTACAGATGAGCAAACAGTCTCAGTGAAATAGCTTGCCTGTATTCCCACAGCAAGTGTCAGAAACAGTCTTGAACACTAATGAATTAGTGATAAAATTGTAAATGAATGCAACTCATATTTCATTAGAAAGCAATTTAGAACTATACAACTGTAGCAGTGATTACTCTGCACTGGCCCCTATATTGCATTTCATCCTTCTCTGGTAAAGAGTGAATCTATTGGCTCAAATCTCTATCAATTAGTTTCCCTAAATTTTATCCACTTAACAGATTGGCTTTTTCAAAGGAATATTTATTTCAAAGGAAGAACATACATTTTCCCCCAAAGTATCTCCACACACACACACACTCACCCTCCCTCTCTAGGGAGGGGAAGGGAAATAAGTTTACCCTTATCTTCCTATATTACATTAGTTCCACCACGTTCCAAGACTGAAGCCTCTTTTGAGCTTGTATTTCAGTCATACTTCTCAAGGGTTCCCAAATGGATTGTTTGTAATAATTAACCTGGATTCCTGAACTCCAAGATCTCTATGGCTCATGATCCCAGATCCACTTCTTCCCTTTAGAAGTACACAAGCCAAACAAAACAGACTGAAATCCAAGGGGCCATGGAGAGAGATAATGAGGAGAGAAAAAGAGACTATGGCTTCCTCAGGTAGATTTCCATTTAACCAAGTCCAGGATTGCAGCAAATGGAAAGAGGCTGCTTCCCTACCCCAACATGGCAGGCAAATGTAGAAAGTTTTCTCTGACAAACCATCTCCCTGGCACCTCCTACATCTTTGGGGCATCATCTGAACACACAACAAACCCCCATCACACAAATTATAATGGTTAAAATATCCATATCTTTTGACACACAGATTCTATGCTAGGCATACATTCCAAAAGAGGTCATTGACAAAAAGAAAGTTTCAATATACTCCAAAATATAGGCATCCCTCAGAGATATTGGAGGTTTAGTTTCAGCTCACCACAATGAAGCAAATATCACAGTACAGCAAATCATACAAATGATTTGGATTGCCAGTACATTTAAAAGGTATGTTTTATATTATGGTAGTCTATTGAGTATGCAATAGTATTATGTCTTAAAAAAAGCTACCCCAATATATGTACCTTAATTTTAAAATATTTTATTGCTTCAAAAACTGCTAACCATCCTCTGAGCCTTCAGCAAGTAGTAATCTTTTTATTGGTGGAGGGTCTTGCCTTGACACTGATGATTACTGACTAGTCATAGTGATGGTTGCTAAAGGCTGGATCACTGCCAATGTTTTAAAATAAGACAAAACTGAAGTTTGAGACATCATTTGACTCTTCTTTTCATGAAAGATTTCTCTGTAGCATGTAATGCTATTTGATAACATTTTATCCCTGCCTCTGCTTTATCAACCAAGTTCATGTAATATTCTTCATTATCATTGTGTCTCAGGGAACATGGAATCCCAAGAAGAGAAAGAGAAGCATGGGAATAGTGGGTTGGTAGAACAGTAAGAATACATACAATATTTATCTAATAAGGTGGCTATCTTATATGGGAATGGTACCCCAAAACAACTATAATAGTAACATCAAAGATTACTGATCACAGATTACTATAACAGCTATAATAATGATGAAAAAGTTGGAAAGATTGACTTACCAAAATGTGACACAGGGACATGTTGTGAGCACATGCTGTTGGAAAACTGGCGCCAATATATTTGCTCGCATAGAGTTGCCACAAAATCTTCAATTTGTTAAAAAAAAAAAAAGTACTATCTGCAAAATGCAATAAAATGAGGTATGCCTGTATTTAGTTTTTTTTCCTATTTATAGTTTTTATCTAGGGCTATTGCAATAACCTTCAAGTTGGTCTTCTTATGTTCAATTTCTCCATTTTCCCACCAATTTTTCCTTCAATATTCCTTTTGGAAGTATGCCCAGCACCATGCTAGTCACAGGGGCTACAAAGACAAAAATAAAACAACCTTTCCTTCAAGCATCTACATTCTTAGGGTGTGGAGTTGGTAGCAGCAGGAATTCTGGGCACAGAGAAATGTTGTAATCTTTTTGAAGCTTTTCTGTTCTGTGGAGGGTGTTCTCCATGCTGTGTGGGCTCTTTGCAATCTCCATTTCCTAAGCCATTTTGGACTTCTTGATCACACCCTTTGGGGCAAGAGAAGGTGAAGCATGTAGAACTCTACTCCAGCTCAGTGAGAGCTATCTTAGTTCATTCTTTAAGGACCCTCTATGGCATGAACATTGAAGAATACCTGGAGCCAGATGTTAACCATTCCTCAAGCACTACCATTGTTCCATCCACCATGGAAATGCTTTTGAGCAAAGATTGAGCCTTTTTCTCCTCGACTCCTGGTCAGGCTGCTTTTTCTCTTCGCTTTTTCCTTTCTCTAAGCTGGATCTAAGCTCTTGTCCATGTTGCCGGAACAATATGCCCCAGCGCTATATGATTAGATCTATGGTGATGTCAGTTTCTTTTCTTTTCCTTTTCTTCTGCTGCTCCAGCTTCTTCTCCTTTCTCCTGTTCCTTTCTCTAAGCTGGATTCATCTGATCCAGCTCATGTTACTAGATCAATATGGTCCCAGCTCCATGTGGCTAGATCTATGTTGAGCTAAACATCATTTCTCTCCCCTTTTTTTTCCTTTTTAAAGACTTTGGCCTTTCTTAACCTCAGCTTCTGCTAAT
This sequence comes from Macrotis lagotis, assembly GCF_037893015.1. NCBI lineage: Eukaryota > Metazoa > Chordata > Mammalia > Peramelemorphia > Peramelidae > Macrotis > Macrotis lagotis. The sequence goes on from NC_133658.1 coordinate 647,424,836, forward strand.
CAGCCTGTCCTTTAAGAAACTCGTTATGTAGCTACTTCTCCACAGGACCTAATTTGTATAGTAGTGTGTGAACTTTTGTAGGAAACTAAGAACTTTGCAGTAACTTATAAACTTTTGTGCTACCTATGAATTAAAATCTAAGTCTTTATTACCTCCCTGAGTCAGAGAGTTGGTGATTTTGTCACCTCTAAAACAAACTACAACTGTTATCTCCCCATCCCAGTTTCTCTGGCAACATTTTTGGCATCCCTGGGTGGGCATAGCTATTCCTCTCTCCACCTTCATGAGTGAAGAAAGGTGGACAGGTAGAAGGAAGGTGACAAAATATAAGTGGAGAAGAAAATACAGAACAAATAAAAGGTCATTTCCAGGAAGGGGAGAGAGCAATTGAAAGGAAATGAATAATCCTCATGAAGGAAGAGGTACTTCCTTACATCAAGCCTTGAAGAAAACTAGGCATTCTATAAGGCAAAGTTTAGCAGTGCAAAGGATAGGCATAGAAACCAGAGATGGAATGCTATGACTAAGGAAAATGTCAAGCATTTTGGTTGGTTGAAAAAGTCATGAGGGAGAATAGCATGTAATAAGCTTGGAAAGACAAATTGGAACCTGATTTTAAAAAAGACTACAAAAGTCAAACCAAGAAATTTGTATTGACTCCAAGACTAGAGTAAAAAAGAGTGAAGGATAAAGTACTTTGCCCTCTGGTGAAGGTCTTTGATTACAGCAATAACTGTTGGTGGGTCTGCCTCATACCAGTCTATACTTTGTTGTTCAGTCTTTTTTTTCACTTGCATCTGAATCTTTCTTTCTTTTCTTTCCTTTTTTTTTTTTTTGCAAGGTAATGGGTTTAAGTGGCTTGCCCAAGGCCACACAGCTAGGTAATTATTAAGTGTCTGAGGTGGGATTTGAACTCAGGTACTCCTGACTCCAGGGCCCATGCTCTATCCACTGCACCACCTAGCCACCCCAGATTGCATCTGAATCTTCATGACCCATTTATCATTTTCTTGATAAAGATATTCAAGTATTTACCATTTCCTTCTCCACCTCATTTTACAAATGAGGAAATGGGGGCGAACTGGTTAAGTGACTTGTCCAGGGTCACACAGTTAGTAAGCATCTAAGACTAAATTTGAACTCAGGGAGATAAGTTTTCTTGACTCCAAATCTGGCACTCTATTGAGTCTGTCCTCCAATTAGCGACTGAAATGATCTTGCTAAAACTCAAGTGTGATCAAGTCATTATCACTCTCTACTCAATAAATTCCAGTGGCTTCCTATTACCTCTAGGAATAAATGCAAAATGCTCTTTTCAGTATTCAAAGCCCCTCATAACCTAGCTCCTTCCTACCTTTCCAGTCTTCTTAATAGCTTACTCCCAGGCATGTACTCTTTTATTCAGTGACACTGACCTCCTGGCTGTTCCAAGAACAGACTCTCCATCTCTCAGTTCCAGATATTCTTTCTGTCTGTCCCTCATGCCTGGAATTCTCTCTCTTCTCCATTCTAACTACTGACTTCCTTTAAGAGCCAGCTAAAATCCTATGTTTTCTATGAAACTTTCCACAAACCCTATTAATTCTAATGCCTTACTTACTATTTAATCCTGTATGTAGTTTGCTTTGTATCTATCTGTTTGCATATTGTCTCTTCCATTAGATTGTAAACTCCTTTAGGACAGACTATATTTTTGTAGCTCAAATGCTTTGCATATGGATGGATGGATGGGTGGATGGCTAGGTAGATAGATAGATGATAGATAGATAGATGAATGCCTGAGGTTTGATTATAGAATTATGAAAATGAAGGACTTAGTGATGGACAGCCTCATTTTTTTTAAGTAAAATATGAAATGAAGTCTTCTGCTGAGGAGAAGAAAGCAATTATATGTGTGACTTGAGTATTAAAAAAAAGATTTGAAACAGATGCTGAGGGAGTGAGGACAAAATCAATCAGGGAAGAGTAGGGACTGATATGCAGCAGTCCAATGAGATTACATAGCATAAATAAATAATGTGCTAAATCAGCACATTTGCATTTAAGTAGGAATAAAGGAGGACTGTGGGAATAATACATGACTAGGGAGGATGATAACAGTACAGTAGGATGAACTCAAGAAAACAGGAAGATTGGAATGATCAAGAAGAAAAGAAGGAAAAGGAAAGAAAGGAGGAAGAAAGGAAACAAGCATTTATTCAGTAACTGCTATGTGCTAGACATTGTGCTAGGCACTTTACATATATTAACTTTTATTATCTCTATTTTACAATTGAGGAAACTGAAGCAAACAGATGTTAAGTGACTTTTTTTGGCTTTTTCAAGACAATGGAGTTAAATGACTTGCCTAGGTTCACAGAGCTAAGTAAATATTAAGTATCTAAGGCCAAATTTGAACTTGGGTCCTTCTGATTCCAGGACTAGCTGGTTATCTATCCACTGCACCTAGCTGCCTTAGACATTTCAATTCTTCTACCTCCCCTAAAGCTTTGGAAATCTTGTGATGATAAAAGTCTAGGGATAAAGGTTCAAATTCAGTATGGGTCCAGGAGGCAAGGACATTATCCAGCTGACCTTTTCATATGCAATTGAACTATTCAAGACATAGTCCAATCCAAGGGTTAGGAATGTCTATTTTGCATTTGAAGGCCTTTCTCTTTACATTTTGAAGTCTCTATCTTTCAGCCCCTCCAGAATTAGAGCTTTTGCTAAAGTCTCAAGGGCCACCCCTTTTACATCTTTATATCTCCTTAACAATTTACAAAATATTTTACCCATCACATGTTGCAATTTACTTATTATATATCACAATTCTAGGATATAATAATTGTTATTTCCATTTGAAAGAAGAGAAAACTGAGGCTTTACTTAGGTTCAAAGACTTGCCTAAAGTCACATTCATAGTCACATAGTATCAAGACTAGAATTCCAACTCAAATCTTTTGTCACTAAATTAAAACAGAAGGATTGTGAAATTAATAGGGGAAAGATGGAAATAGGGAAAAAATGGCTTATGGATCCCAAAGTTTGATACTCACCACCACTCCCCTAATTCAGAACCCTAATGCCTCACACATGGAAAATTGCATTAGCCTCTATTCAACATCTAGGTTCTTGTTTATAAACCATCCTGCATAGCAATGCCAGATTATTTTACTAAAATGGGGTTTCTATATATTTTTTTGTTGCTCAAAATCTTTCAATGGCTTCTCATAGAGAATAAAACCCACTCTCCTTAGTCTGTTATTCAGTACTTTCCAATGTCTAACACCAACCTATCTCTAATCTTATCTTTTCCTACTTCCCAATGTGTGTCCTCTACTCCTGAATACTGTTAACTAAATTTGTCATGTATGTTCTAGCTGATGTGCTTTCCTCATGCTGCATCCCCTATCTAGCATTAATGTCCTTCCTTTGCTTTATATTCCCACTTCACATATTTTAGTAGCAGAAGTCAAGTCCCACTTTTTCTAAGTAAATCTGCCCTGGCCACTTCTTCACAAACATCTCCTTTTAACTATTGACTTCATCATTCATTTGCATTTGAATTGTTATTTCACTGACTTATTGAACACGGAGTTGAAGAGATCTTAGAGACCATCTTGTCCAGGTGTGTCCAAACCAAGCAACTACGAGCAACCCTCAAAGACCATTCATGCATCCATTGACTAGCATTGGATAAAGGGAAGATGAATAGGTGAATTCATGTGCCAACCTGCAAATCACAGACCAATTTAACCCTTAATTTACATGGTTTGACTTTTTCACATAATTAACATTGTGTGGTCTCAATAAACCCAGGAAGTTGTTTTTTTTTTTACAAAAGCTATATATAGAAGAATTAGGATCTTTATTTTAAAGTGTTAAATGACTCATCAAAATTGCAACAGACAATTTTATTGTTATTTTTTCTTTTATATATGAACATTTAGGCTCAGTGTTCACAAAAGGCATTGTGGTGGATGAGAACTGGAGGTCTCCAATAGAGATAGAGGGGCCTTGAATAGTGAATGAACTCACATAAGCCCTAGGATTTTAAACTGCTCAGGATTTATTATAGAAGATTTACAAAGTATACAATTAAAACTCCTAGAAAAGCAGTAAGCACTTTGAGGATAGGTTAAACTTAGTTGAGTGAGAGAGAAAGAAGAGAGGAAGGACAGATAGGGCTGGCTTAGTCTAGCCACATGGCATGGGGACCCATGGTGGTCCAGCAGGGCCTAGGTTGGGAGTACATGGACTAGGAAGGAGAGAGAGAGATGAGATACAGACATCCTTGCATGTAGAGAGTCCAGAAGAGACCAAGAGAGCCCGGGGGGAGGGGGGGGCTTCTTCCTAAATTCATTTCTGTGTAGGTTGGACAAAGGGTGATGCTCCAGGAGTGGTCTAGCATCTTGTTCATGTATCCTCCAATAGGCAAACTACATACTAGTCCTTCCTATTCAGAAGTGTATGACATCTAAGTTCAACATGTCATTTTCTGTCATGCCAGCATCAATGGGCAAGGTCAGGTAGCTGGAAACCAAAAGCTGAGGGAAGGGGGAAGCTGTAGGAAAGGTGAAAACTCTAAGGCCACTCCCATCCTGGAATGGAATCACTTTGAACAACAGAATTCCCCAGATAGGTACAAAGAATATTTTTCCTTCTACAAAATTTGTTTCCAATCACAACATCCCCCATGTCCATAATTCCCTGTACCAGCATGTTCTTATTTTTTGTTTAAAAAGTAAATGCTTTATTATTATACTTTATTACATTATTACATATTATTATACTCATTGATAATACAGGTTATTTTGTAGTCATAAATATTAAATTTTTATTTAGTTTTTATTGGGCAATGCAGACTAGAAGAATTACAACGTTAGATACCTATAATCTAGTTCCACTGTCTATTGTCACAAGTAAGTAAGAAGCAGAATTGGAATTGATACCTGGTTCTTCTGGTGCCAAATCTCAACTGTCACCGTCACTGTTTTTTCTATGTATGTCTTATTTTAGTTAGATTGCAATATTCTTTTTTGGGGAGGGGCAGTCAATGGGGTTAAGTGATTTGCCCAAGGTCACACAGCTAGGTAATTATTAAGTATCTAAGGTCAAATTTGAACTCAGGTCTTCCTGAATCCAGGGCCTGTGCTCTATCCACTGCACCACCTACTGCCCCAGATTGCAATATTCTTAAAGCATGAACCATGTTTTCTATTTTCTTGTACATCTCTGCCCTGCTTCCCCCACAGTCCTATTATAAGTACTCACAGCAGGAATGGCAAACCTAAGTAAAATATGTAATATTCAGACCTTCATAATACTTTGAAATCATTACTACTCTATGCTCTGGGCTAAATAGCTCCCAACTGATGTGAAAGCTAGTTAGGGATGAGCTGATAAATGTTGAGCAATTGGCTCCCTAAGGGGAAAAAAAAAAGTCCACATGACACACTTTTAAGTTAGTTGTTGTTTGTTTATTTTAGTTATGTTCGACTCTTTGTAGCCCCATTTGGAGTTTTCTTGGTAGAATTCCTAGAATGATTTGCCATTTCCTTCTTCATTGTATAGAGGAGGAAACTGAGGCACATAGGGTTAAGTGACTTGTTCAGGGTTCCACAACTAGTAGGTATATGAGGACAACTTTAGACCCAAGAAGATGAATCTTTCTGACTCCACATTTCTGACTTTATCCACTGTGCCACAAATCTACCCTTCTGATGCAGGGAATTAGGTACACAGAGAAATGTAATCATATATATATATATATATATATATATATATATATGAAACAAAATCTGTTCCATGCTGCTAAAGTATTTAAATCTTGTACTCTTATAAATATTGGAAACTGATTTTTTATAATCTTTTCTGTACTGTTAAAACAGTTCTTTTTTTTGGGCACAGATTCACCTGTGGGTATGCAGACCTGGTAAAATGTCAGAGAAGGCCCTCCTACAGTAAGCCCTCCAATACCAGATTTAGACCACTCCCAAAAGGCTACTCCTTCCATTGATCCTGCATGGGCATGTTAGAGGAAATTTGCACTTGGCAGCTCTCTATATTACCAGTATAATTAGCATTAGACCTATCTGGTTTAGACAATCAGCCCACCCCCAAGTGGTCCTTAAAGAATTCTTAACTTTCTCTAAATTTCTCTGTTTTGTATTTGTAGCAACTTTTTAATAAATCTGTTTTTTCTTTTTATACCTGCACTCTGGAGTCAGAGGGTTGTGATTTTTTCACTTAGAAAGGGTCAATCACCCTACTTCACCTCTTTTAAGTTTAATCTGCATTATCACACATTTTCTCCATCACTTTCTTAAGCTTAGGAAATCGATAAAATAAATCAAACTCTAATTTGTACCATGTGCCAACCTCTAATATATACATTTTATACTGAAATTTTAACAACTATTTAAGTACTGCTTCAAGCTGACTCCAGCACACTGGTATACTTTGAGCAACTTTATACTTTCTCTAACTCATTGTCACCATCCAGATGATCTGAGAATTAAAGTATTTGACATCTCCCCCCAAGTCATAATCCTTAACTGTAGTTACTAATTCTCCAAAAGCTCTCAAAAACTAAAACATGAATCATTTTTATAATTCAAGTTAAAGGAACAGATAAGACGTGTTACAGAGTTCATAAAAAATAAATTATACCCATTGGGGAACCAACCTCTATACAGTCTCATTTCCTTGGAACATTACCCTGATAGTGGTTCCAATATGGCACTTGAGGTTTGGCTCCCTCGTCCCCCTCTACATGTTGGTGCTTTTCTCTAATGACTCTTCTGACTACATAGTAATGCTCTTTTCAGGACAGTACTTTCTTTCAATTACTTGCAGAGAACAGTTCAATGTACCCCTAAATTGTTCCTTATCCTCCACAGTTCTCATCAGCACCTAGAAGACAGTAGTTATTTATCATATTACCCTTTCTCTGTCATCCTGTGATCTGTTGTTCTTGGGCACTTCTTTCCTTAGTCTGCTGTAAGATGGCATTCTTTCCATTCCCAGGGAACTAGCTCTCTAACACAACAATTCAGCACTGGGTTTAGGGAAGCAGACAAAATATCACCTCCATTTTCTCCCTGATTGTCCCACCAGCCTACTCACTTCTCCCAGAAGGCAAAGCAGAGTTATTTCTATTCCTACTCCAAACTTCTGAATGATGGAGAGAAGATGACCTACCCACTCCACCCAGCCCCAAGGAGAGAATAAAATGAAAATCTGGGTATGATGTTCATGCTCCACCCACTTTAAACTAAATTCAGTATTGCATTATTACCAACTTTTTTATGCATTTGAAACCCTCAATGAGATTTTTACTTTTGAGTTGTTTTTTCAGGGGGTAGTGATGGGTTTGTGAATCATTTTAACTGTCTTGACCAATTTTATATATAACTAGTTGTTTACTTATACAAGATGATGATCATAGCCAGGGGGTATCCTTTATATCTCTGGGATGGTGTCTTTGTCTCAGAGGAGATAACCAGTGTAGGTATCTAACATAGAAGATGAGATTTAGACAATGCAACACATACCTCAAATATTTTAACTACCCCAGATGCTTAGCCTTTTCTTCAAGAGTTCCAAGTTTACTTTTTAATTGGAAAGGCCACATACTCCTTGTAGCAATTTGTCATAGCATCTTCAAATATTTTCAACCATGAAAACCTGGGCTTAATCTAAATTCTCAATTAAAAATTAATAAGTTCTATTTTTGTTGTGTTCCAGACTCCAACCTTGAATCAAATTTAGAACACAAAGCCCAGTTTTTACATGTATTCTGTTCTAAAATACCTGGAGTTATCAATGAAAAGTGTTTATACTGTATGATCATCAGTGGTGGGCATGTTGGCAACTGATCAAAACCCCAGTTGAGTTTTGTAGCAGCAATTTTATTCTGATTTTAATTAGTATCAATTAGGACCAAAAAATAAACAGGCAGAATAATGACTCTATTGTCTTTCTTCGGTTTCTCTGGTCACAAATCTATTCTTTAACAATCTACTAAGCAGCTCTTCAGGACCACCTACTAGCTAGCTCTCAGTCCCTATCCACTAAGCATGGTGTCCAGAAGACTTAATTTGTAGGAATAGAAAAAATAAAATAGAATCAAAGAAGCTTCCAATAGGAGTAGAAGTAACTTTGTCCTCTTTTTTCTTCTCTCCGAAATAGCTGTAACCCAGGATAGAGAATCACCAAACACCACAGATTTCTAAAAGTTTTAAATTATTTTTTTAAATATCAGAATACCTATTTACTCATTACCCAAGATATATTTGGAGTGGCATAGATTCCAGGAATAAAGAGATGATAACCTCCCTGTATTTTCCCCTGTTAGACCATATCTGGAAGGATACATTCATTTTCAATGCCACACTTGAGGGGGAAATTACAATGTCAAACTAGAAGGTGTACAAGGGGTGGTAATTGGATCAATCAATATTTATTAAACAAGTATACCAGACACCTTGCTAAGGGCTGGATCATGAATTAGATCATGAAGGGCCTCAAAATCATTCTCTCTGAGAATTGATTGAAAGAAATGGGAGATATGCACCCCAGAGAACAAAAGACAGAGAGGAGGCTATCTTCAAGTGTTTGTCAGACTTCTACCAGGAAGAGGGATTAGATAAGTTTCCCTGGAAAGAAAAAAACCTCCCTAATAATTAGATCTATCCAAAAGTAAAATAAACTGCTTAGTGTGAGAGTAAAGTTAATGAATTTCCCCCTCACTGAAAGTTTTTAAGTAAAGTCTGTTGGATGTACTGTACAGAGGATCCTTTTTTCATAATAGGAAAGCAGCTAGTTTTTGCCCTGTCCGGACTATAGCTCAAAGCCTAGAGTTTGGTTATTGTTATTGTTGCTGCTGATAGATATACATAATAAAAGAAAGAATGTGGATCTGGAAAATGGAGGGCAATGTCCTTGCCCTTTTCATTTAGCTTTTGTTCTTGTTCAACTTCATTTACATACCAATTGAAAAGATCATGGGAAATGACTGGAAATTGTAAAAACTCTTTGTGTGTGTGTGTGTGTGTGTGTGTGTGTGTGTGTGTGTGTGTGTGTGTGTGTAGCCCAGCCTCCACACCCTTAATTTGGTTAGGGAGCAGCATCCAAATCAGGTTTACAGAAACAAGATTCCTATCATAAAATAGATGGAGATCATAAGGAGTTTCCTAACCCTAAGTCAGATAGTTGTCTGGGACCTTGAACTTAGAAATAGCACTGGAGACACTCAAAAAGTAAATTTAATCTCAATTTAAGATCATTCTGTTGGTTTTCATTGGCTCCTGGGTAGATGTGGTGACTCATGGTCCTTCCTATGCACATATGAAAGAACTCAGCCTGTTTTTATCAAAGACAAGTCTTCTGGACACCATGCTTAGTGGATAGGGACTGAGAGCTAGCTAGTAGGTGGTCCTGAAGAGCTGCTTAGTAGATTGTTAAAGAATAGATTTGTGACCAGAGAAACCTAAGGAAGACAACAGAGAGTCATTATACCCAACAATGAGCAGAAAAGAGCAGCTTTGTAATAACTCTAGAGGTCACTGACATTTCCATAGCATTATGGATGTGACCAGGGACAAGGTTTCCTAAGAGACATCTTCCATGCATTTCCTGGTATGTGACCTCTAAGTCACAGGTGTTCCCTGTGTACATGCCCCCCCCCCGCACTAGTGATGTAATAACTTCTTCAAAAGCACATCCCATTCATATATGAGAGGATCTTGTAATTTTATCTACTATACTATTTTATTGTCTTTGTTTTGAACAAAAGTGCCCTCTCTGGTTGACTTATAAAAGTGAGCACACTGATTTGGATCTATGTTCTGAGGAGATTCTAAGAACTCACAGAATTCCTCAAACCTAGAGCTACTTTTATGGGAGGAATACAGACATAGATTGGATAAGATCATTTTCAATTCCTTTCACAACTATGAAATTCTATGATACTGTGAAATGCGATAGATGTGGCTACATAGAAAATAAGTCCTTTGAAACTAACAAAATATTATTTTCACAATAAACCTAAAAAAGTGGGTATAACCATTATTAGGTCTATTTTATAGATGAGAAAACAGGCTAAGATATTTATTCATGGATAAACAGCTAATAAGGTTAGGATTTTATTATAATTCTCTTCCAAACCCAGATCCACTACACTTGATACTACCTCCTCATATATTTTCATGCTTTTATATTAATAGCCCTATGTTTGTTGGTTTTACATGCTATCAATAAGCATTTATGAAAAATTATTTACTATTTACTAGACCCAGCCAATGGAAATACAAGAATAAATAAATAATTGAAAAATAGCCAATTGAATACGGATAGTCTAGATAAGGCAAGAAAGTCTAGGAGAATGTACAGACAACTATATGTTTCTTTGGAAGGGAGAGGGAAGAATATACTTCTCCATCAGACTTTTCAATACAAATTATAAAAGATTGCAAGGCCCTTCTCTAACAAAAACCTTGCAAGGTTAGTAGAACCAATAGGATACTAGAAAGTTAGCAATGAAAAGGATGTTATAGATCATCCATGTGTCATGGACCCTTTCAGCAGTCTTGTGAAGTCTATGGATCCCTTCTCAGAATAATGTTTTTTAAAACCATAAAATATATAGGATAGCAAAGGAAACATCTGAACTTTTTTTTTTCAAAAAAGGTCATAAACCCTATGAACTGATCTGGTCTAATTTTACAGAAGAAACTGAGGCCCAGTGAAATTAAGTGACTTGTCCAACATTATGTTGCCATTATTAGAAGAGTAGATTCCAGTTTTCTGAATCCATTTTTTCTTCTATGGATCACTCACACTTTTAATGGGATGCTCTTGATAGGTTTTTGCAACCCCTGCCTCAAAAGATTCTTATTGATTTCTTGTCTGGCTTAAGCTCAATTTTTTGAGCAACCCACTGACCAGATATATGATTGAAGGTTTTTCTTTTAGCAAAACATTTTTATTTTGGAGTTTTTTGGTCCTAAAGAAATTTTTAAAACTAATGAATCTGGAATTACAATCTTCTTTACCCAGATAATATTAATATTCTCAGGTATAGTTAAGGAGTTCTGTAACCTTCCACTGGAGTTCCTCCTTCAACCAAGACCCTTGAGGCTAGAATATGGGATCAGATGCTTGCTGATTTCCCCTCTGATTTCATTTACTAAAATTGTCCCAGAAAACCTCTATTTCAAAGACTGGATAAAAAAGAATGTTTATTTCCACTGCTGCTGCCCCTTAGATTGTGTCTTTTTAAAATTAACCTGTTGGTTTGTGATTACTGAAATAATTGACTTCCCCCTATAAATGCAGTTATAAATACATCTTGGCATTTGTGCATATATACTTCATCAAAATAATAATGGCTAACATTTTATATCTATTAGTTCATTTGATCCTCATAGCAATCCTGTGAATAGATGCTATTATTAGCACAATTTTGAAGATGAGAAAATTGAGGCTGGAGGCTTAATTGACTTGCCTAGACACACAACTGGATAGTGTCTGAGGCAGGATTCAAAACTTAGGTCTCCTTGACTTCAAATCCATCTGCTATGGTCCACTTCCCCTTTCTGGGCCTCAGGTTACCTATCTGTGAGCCTTCTCATTTTATGCTTCTTTATGTCCTATCTATTAAATGTATTTATTTTTTATTATAAACATGTTTATGTATATTATATGTTTACCCATCTATTAGAAGCCCAAAGAACATTAGAAGTGTCTAAGGATTTAGTCTCCCTTCATTGCTATACTGTTGGTGCTGTGTGTTCAATTTAATTCTATTCTCAGCAAAATATAATTGTGAAAGTAAATCTGCAGGTGGAAAAATCATATTCATTCAATAAATACTGATCAGCCACCTACTATGTTTGGGGCATTGTGTTCAGGGCTAAGGGAAATATAAAGTTTGGATGAGGCAGCTCCTAGTTTCAAATTAGTAACAACTGACATTTATGTACAAAGCATTTTGTATACATTATCTCATTTAAAAATGCATCATAATTCACTGGAACCCTGTGTGGAAGATACTATGGCCTCCATTTTATAGAAAAGGAAAATGGGATCACAGAGAGTGACTTGCCCATAGTCACTCAGTTACTAACCTTTCAGAACCAGAGTTTGTTTAGAGTATTTCTTCCAAGCTTGAGATTCTATCCATCATGGTGGGCTGCTTCTCACAGACCTAGAGTATCATAGTGGGAGAAGGTTATGATAGCTCCTATTTACATATGTGCTTTAAGGTTTGTAAACACCATAATAATAATAATAACTAAAATTTGTAAAATGTTTACTATTGGATGGATCAGGTACTGTTCTGTGTGCCTCATAATTATTTCATTTTATCTTCACAATAACCCTGAGAGGTAGTTATTCCTTCCACATCACAACTTTCCCTTTCATAGTTTAGATATATCATGGTCAGTGTAAGAAGTTAAATAGAGGGAATTTGGGGAGAATTTTGGAGAAGCCTCTGATAACACATGAAGGCCAGCAGATGGCTTAGAGCCTAAGACAAAAATACTTAATCCAAATTTTATAATAAGGTATTATAAATACCCCAAAGAAAATTCAGACTTTCTCTGGTATCAAAAGAGGGTCAAAAATTTCATGCTGATTTTCCAGATTGTAGGGGCACTGTGCCCCTAATCCCATGATGTGGAAGAGTTAACTGTATTATTCTCATTTTACAAATGAGAAAGTTAAGTGGTATTGGTCAGGGTTACACTGCTAATAAATGCCTGAGGATAGATTTGAACCTAGGTCTTCCAGACTCTAAGCCCAGCTTCATTGCCATCTAGCTACCTAAGATTTAATAAACATTACCTCATTTGATTCTCACAGTAACATTGCGAATTAATTGTTATTGTTGTTAATGCTGTCCAATGTTTCAGTTGTGTCTGATTCTTTGTGATCGCATATGGGTTTGGTTTTCTTTTTTTTTTCTTTTTTTGGCAAAGATAGTAGGGTGGTTTGTCATTTTTCTTCTCCAGCTCATTTTATAGATGAGCAGATGGGGTTAAGTGACTTGCCCATGGTCACACAACTAGAAAGTGTCTGAAGCTGGATTTGAAGGCAGGTCGGCTTGAATCCAAGTCTGGTACTCTTCCCACTAGCTATTATCATTTTTATTTTACAAAGGAGGAAACTGAGGTTTAGAAAGATTGAATGAGGAAACAAAGGTCACATAGCTAGGCTTTGTCATAAGATCTGAAACCAAGGTTTCCAGACTATAGGTTCAGGGCTCTTTTCACCATTCTGTGCTGTCTCTAAGATATAGATTTGTATAGTGATAATACACTATATTAAATTCAGTGCATCGGAGGAGTACAAAACAAAATGCTATGTGAGGTCCAAGAATTTGAATGAAAAGATAGTCAAAGATTTAGAGGGAATGGTCAGATGAGTAGGAGGAGAACAAAGTAAATGTAGTGTCATGAATAGCTATAGAGGTGAAAGTAACCAGGAGGAGACCATGATCAGATGTCAAATGATAAAGAGAGATGAAGAAAGATGAGGAATGAGAAAAGATCAGAAGACTTGGCAAGTGAGTTTGGTGTTGGATGCAGATAGCTGAAATGAGAAAAATGAGAGAAGAGAATATGATGGCATCAAGTCTAGAATAGCTTTCTCAAGGCATTCAAAAGGGAAGGAGTTATATAGGCTGATACCAAGAATGGTCCTATGAAATGAGGGCTCTTTAAAGATGGCAGAGACATGGGCATGTTTGTAGAAAGGCAGCAGCAGAGAGAACTGAAGAAGAATCAAAGATCAGAAAGAGTGGGGATGATGAGAGGACCCATTTACTGAAGAAGATGAGAAGGAATGGGATGAAGAGTCAGTTCATGGAGAAGGACCACTTCTTCATATGAGACAGGAGAAAATGAAGAGAAAGAGGTATAAGATTTTTGAAGGAAAGAGGAAAGATGAGGGAACTCTCATTAAATGTCCTCAATTTTTGGTGTAAACAATGCAGCGAGATCCTTAGTTGAGACTATTGAGGAAGGCGGGTATCACAGGAAGCATCAAAAGAACTGAGAACCAGGGCCAGCGTCAGGAGTACCTGAGTTCAAATCTGGCTTCAAACACTTAATAATTACTGGCTTCAAACACTTAATAATTACCTAGCTGTGTGGCCTTGGGCAAGCCACTTAATCCCATTGCCTTGCAAAAAATAAAATAAAAATTTTAAAAAATTAAAAAATAAAAATAAAAAGAGCTGAGAACTTCAGAACTGCTTTGGAGATTGGGAGGAGTAGAATGGATGCATTGCTCCAATGAGGACCTGCTTGAGATTATAAAATATAAATTTACAGTGACCAAATCAGCATAAATTCATGCTTTCTTCCAATTCCATTCAGCAATTATGAGTAGGACTAAAGAAGGTGAATGTGAGTGTAATTCTGGGTTGGGATTAGGCAAAGTATGCTAGGGATTGGAGGGGCAAGGGCTTGGAGGAAACAAGAACAATATAAAGTTAAATCAGTTCACCAAAGAATCAAATATTAATAATGGAAGAGACTCTCACCAGAGTATGGGTAATGGCCTGGAAAACTGAAGGGAGGAGAGAATGTAGTTCATGGTGATGGTGAAGAATAAGGTTAAAATTTTATAAGATATAGAGAAATATGGAATTACAATGATTGTGATCAAATAAAGGAATTTTGACATTCATGAGCATGGAAGTAGAACACTTGAGGGGGATGGCAAAGATCAAAGGTATGACCATCTCCATAGCTGAAGTGGAAAGGAGACATACATCATGGAGCTGTGTAAACTGAAGAATTGGAACACTTGAATATTGGAAGGATTAAAATACACAAGTTTGAACTTGATTCCTTTGGCAATGGAGTTAAGTGAAAGTTTTTGAGCAAGGAGAAGATATACAAAATTTCCTCTTTAAAGATTCATCTGGCAGCAGGTTGTCTCCTTATCTCATCATTAAATAAAACTACTTTCTCCAAAGTTTGATGCCTTCATTGACAAATCCAATATCTTTCTTTTAATCCTCATCTGACATCTGCAGCCTTTGATAGCTATTAATGACTCACTTATCATTGACACTCTTCTCTCTAGGTTTTCATGATGCAGCTGTCTCCTGACTCTCCTCCTAGCTGTCTGACTGTTCCTTCTTCATGTCCTTTTCTAGAATATTCATCCAAGTCATGCCCCCAAAAGGGATCATCGTTTAGTGTTCTTCTGTTCTAGATTTTCTTCTCTTCTTCCTCCCTTATCTTACTCTCTATGCATCTGATTTTTAGATTTAACTGTCCAACTTTAACCTCTTGTCTCTGGTTCAGTATCTCAAACTGTCAACTGGACATCTCAAATTAGCTTTCCTTTTCTTTAAAAAAATATGTTAAATTCAACATGTCTTTGTTGAATTCATGAGCTAAACTCATGGTCTTTCCCCCAATCTTTCCCCTTTTCTTAACATTTTTATTTTCATGAAAGATAGTACCATCTTTCTAGTTATTTGGGCTCACAACCAACCATCATATATTCCTTTCTTTCTCTCACCCCTCCCCATCCAATTAATTGTCAAGTCTTTTGCTTCTCAATATGTGATGATCAACTATGATAGACTTAGCTCTCCTCAATAGTACAATGATCAAAGCCATTTCTAAAGGACTTGTGATGGAAAATTCCATTCTCAATCAGAGAAAGAACTATGGAGTCTGAATGCAGACCAAAGTATAGTATTTTTCTTTAAAAAAAATTGATTCATGCTTTATGTCCCCCCCCTTATGTTTTTTCCCTTTTCTTCTGATTCTTCTTTCACAAGATGACAATACAGAAATATGTTTAATATAGTTATATATGTATAACCTATATCAGATTATTCAATGTCATTGGGAGAGAGGGAGGGAGGGAGAAAAATGTGGAACTCGAAATTTTACAAAAATAATTTTGAAAACTGTCTTTGCATGTATTTGGAAAAATAAATAAATTTATTTTAAAGTCTTGTTTCTACTTTCTCTAATATATGCTCCCCTCCCCCCTCATTTCTTTTCTCTGACATTGCTACCTCCCTGTTGCAGGCACTTATCACTTCATGACTGGATTATTGCAATAGCCTTTTTCATGGGTCTGCCTGCCTCAAGTTTCTTTCCAATGAGTCCATTCTCATCTCAGTTCTCAAACTGATTTTCCCAATACACCATGATTATCTCTTCCCTATTCTATAAATTCCAGGGGTTTCCTGTACTTTCCAGAATCAAATATGAAGTTCTCTGCTTGGCTTATAAATCCCTCTCTAAATAAGCCTCTTTCTATCTTTTTTAGTCAACTTACATACACCTATGCACACACACATATATGCATACCATGTGTGCACACACATACATACTTATATGCATCTTTGTACACATACCAGGTTCTCTATGATCACTGTCACCAACTTCCTTGCTGTTCTTCAGACATAACACCCAAGACACCCATCTCCTGACTCTGAGAGTGTTCCCCCAACCCTAGAATGCCTCCCTCACCTCTGCCACTTGGAATTTCAGGCTTCCCTCAAAGCTCATCTAAAATCTCTTTTGCAAAGTCTTTAGCAATTCCCTGAATAATAGTACCTTTCTTCTGTTGGTTATCTCTGATTTATCCTGCTTCAATTTTGTTTATACTGAGTGGTTTGCATTTTGTCTCTGCTTGTTAGATTATGAGTTCCTGGAAGGAAGGGACTATCTTTTTCCTTTCTTTGTATCCCTTGTACTTAGTATGGAGTCAGACACATAGGACTTTGAAAAATATTTATTGACCAATGATTAGCAATGTAAGAGAGAATTCAAGTAAACCAGAAGGCCAATGAAAACATTGAACTCTTTCCCAAAACAAATCAAACTTCTTCTGACTAATCTCAAGTGCAGGAATAGAGAAAAAAGCATTGGTGAGATCAATCATCCCATACTTCTTTCTCATTTTGGGACTGGGTTACCTATCATGATCAACTAGCTGACTTTATTCAGATCCATACATTGACAGAAAGTTTCTAGATATCATTTACTTTTCTCATCATTAGCATTGTAAGGGGAACTAGTCTAACAAAATACCCTAACTTCTTTCATCCCCATTACTAGGAATACAATGAAAGCAAAATGAGTTCTGTATTGACTATGAGATGATTATTGGACATCTAAATAGACAGGGGCATCTAGAAGTTATAGATGGGGCCTAAAAGCTAAAATGAAAGATCTTGACTGGAGATGCATATTTGGGTATCTTCTGAGACATCATGCCCAGTAGAGGGCATGAGAATAGATATTGCTGATAAAGAACACATACAGTGAGGTGAGCATAGGGCTGAGGACCAGATCAGAGTATAATCTACAGGGTGGAGTAAGGAAAAAAGCTAGAGATGAATCAGGGCAGTAGAGCATCATGGAACCTAATACAGGAAACAGTTTCGAGAAGAAAAAGGTTATCCATAGTGTTAAATGCTATAGAGAGGTCAAGAAGTATGAAGACTGAAGAGAAAAAAGCATATTGTATTTTGTTATTAGGAGATTGTCAGTGACCATGGAAAAAAAAAGCAGTTTCAGAAGTTTGGCAAAGGAGGAAATAAGAGGCCGTGAGTGTATGATTCAATAAAACATTTTTTGAGTTGTAGATTAGAGAAAGAAAATGAGAGTTTGCAACACCATCTTCTCTTCATCTTCTCAGTAAAATAGGAGGAAGACCATCTGTTGAGAGGGAGGAAAGGGGATGAGACTGGGGACTTGAAGAGTCTGGTAAAGGTCTGGAACATATGCTATGGTGAATTCAACAGTGATTTTAAAAAAAAATTCCTTAAGTCTTATCTTGCCTTGCCAACTTGATTGCTACTTCCCTGAATAAAGAAATTATGTTTCATACTTTTCTCCTCTTCTCCTACATCACCTAACACACGGCAAGAAAGCACATAATGTAAAGAAGACTAGACAGGTCGGAAAATATATTTGAGGTTTCACTCCATGACTTACTAAATATTTATATTCAAATCATTTAATTTTGATGAGTTTCATCATCTAGGAAATGGAGATAATAATAATAGTTATACTACCTACCTCAAGATTATTGTGCGACAAATTAGGTACTGTGTATAAAGCACTCAAACCACAAAGACAATCCCTGCTTTCCTTCAGGGACCTCACAATTTAATGAGAGAAGACAAGAAAGAAAAAGAAACCGAAGGGTGTGCATATGTGTGTGTGTGTGTGTGTGTGTGTGTGTGTGTGTGTGTGTGTGGAGGAAGAGGATTCCTAGCATGAAGGACATGATGAGGTGACATTAATATTAAAAAAAAAAGATAGCAATAGTCTAAAATTTAGGGTCAAATATAATAAATAGTACAGGAAAAAGTAAAACTCATGTTTAGGTTCAAAAAACCAACTTTCTAAATACAAGGAAGAAAGAAAGGGGAGAAATGAGTAGACCTTAATCTGAAAAAGGTTAGACGTGTCAACTGTGTACTGGAAACCAAAACTGCTCACACAATCATAGGTTATATTAATAGGGGGTAATATCCACATTGGGGTAATATAGCAAACTTGTTGTTGTTGAGTTTTTCAGTCATGCCCAACTCTTTTTGACCCCATTTGAGATTTTCTTGGCAAAGATAATGAAATGGTTTGGCATATACTTTTCCAGCTCAAGATGAAGAAACCAAAGAGAATAGGATTAAGTGACTTGCCCAGAGTCACACAGTTATTAAGTGTCTAAGGACAGATTTGAACTCAGGAAGTTGAGTCTTTCTGATTCCTTTCCAATGCACCACCTAGTCACCATTTGAAGTTTAGAACATTACATTTTAGGAACAACATTGGATAGGAGAATAAACAGGATTGGTGAAGATCTATTTTAACCATTCCTTATGTATGATATTCAAAGGATATGAGGGTATATGGTTTAAAAAAACAATATATTATACCTGTCTATAATGGTTTAAAAGACTTTTTAATGGACTTAATTTTCCTTAATTCTATATAGAACAGACCTCAAGGAAATGGGAAGAAATAGGAGAGAGAGAGAGAGAGAGAGAGAGAGAGAGAGAGAGAGAGAGAGAGAGAGAGAGAGATTTAGGCTTCATATAAGGAAAATTTTCTAACAGAGCTATCCCAAACTGGAACGGACTGGATGCATCTGAAGAAAGAGGGATTCCTATGCTTGAAGCAAAGCTTAGGTATTGCAGTTGGTGTCTGGAAGACCTGAATTCAAATCCTGTCTTAGACACTTATCAACTCTGTGACCCTGGACAAATCACTTTACCTCTCTCTTAGCTTCACTTTCCTCAACTAGAAAATAGAGACAATAATAGTATTACAAGATTATTGTGAGAATCAAGAGATAATTTATGTAAAATGTTGTATAAATGTTATTATTATAAGAGAGGATTGTTGTTTGGATATAGACTAGAAATGATGATCCCTCTGATTTCCCTTCTAGCTTTAGGATTCTATGATTCTAGAATAAAAATGATGAATATGTTCTGCTTTCATGGGATTACCAGAGATCTTTAAAGTTCATCTCAGGGGCAGCTAGGTAGTACAGTGGATAGAGTAACCAGCCCTGGAGTCAGGAGGACCTGAGTTCAAATCTGGACTGAGACACACAATAATTGCCTAGCTGTGTGACCTTGGGCAAATCACTCTTAAAACTCCTTTGCCTTAAAGAAATAAATAAAATAAAATTTTTAAAAGTTTATCTCCACTCTAATTACTTGGTGACCATTGTTATGACAATTCAGCATAGAGGTCCTCAGTAGAGTTGAAAAGTGTCCTACACCCTCTCCTTAAGGGATGATGAAAGAAGTGCCCATTCATTTGAGAGTGTTTAAGTGGTCATGGAACTGGCTGGAGAATGCCTGAAGAAATTAGGATTTTTTTTTCCCTTTACATGAAGAAAAAGTTGGGGAGAGGTAGGAGATAGTAAGAGGATGTAATAAGCTTGTTAAGGTGCATGATAGATTCTAGTGAGAAAAGAGAGCAACTTTCCTGAGGTCAAAATAAGGGAAATGACCTTAAGTAAAGACAGGAGGAATTTCTATTAGACACACATTTCCTGTCTTTATGAAGCTCTGAATCAGTAGGTTAGCCTAGGGGAAGAGGAAAGGCAATAGAATCCTCTCTTCCTCAGGAAATCTCTTAAAATAGTCTGACCTTTGGTCCTTCCAGGCCCTTTGAGTGCCTGCCTGGGGAGAGACTAGATGATTTCTGGCTGATTCCAATTCTGCCAAAGGAGGAATGATTGGAAGTTTCAGAGGGCAAATTTTAACTCCATATGAAGAAAAGCTTCAGAAAAATTAGATTCTAGGAGATCTTCAAACATTTCTACCAATCAATAAGCATTTATTAAGCACCTACTATATGCCAGGAATGTTGTAGAGGAGATGCAACAACAGGAAAAAGTTTAGACCAGATGGTATCTTAAGTGTCTCCCAATCTGAGATTCTTTGATTCTGTGAAATATATGTTGGACTGTTAAAGAGACAAAAAGTGTCTAAGTGCAAATTTCACAGCTGTATAGAACTAGATCCAGCACTGGCAGCTTTTCTGAAGTGCTGAGCCAAGTATTCATTCATTTTCCTCTTCCCAAACAAAATACAAGTGGACACTAATGATTTACATTGGTGGAAGCCAGTCGAGTCTTTCTCAGGAACAGAGGGTTGAGATGCTGAATATGAAGGGCATAAGTACATGGGCAACTTCCAGACCAGAGGTATAGCCAAGGATATTAAAAAGAATAAAAGATCACACAGGAGTAAAATCTTGGGGTGATCATAGATGATGGGAGAATAATTGATGGCCATAGATCTAGAGATGGAAGGGATCTTTGAGGTCATCTAGTCCAATGCCTTTATTTAATAGACGAAAAACTGAGACATACACATACAGCTTTAAATAATGAGGCTGGAAGGAAACATAGGATTCTTGCTCCTTATGCTAATCTGTTGCCTCTGGATTCCCCCACTCTGAGACATGTACCTTTGTATTTTTTTTAATTAGATTTATGATTTCATTGGTATAAGCAGCAATTCTCTCCAAAGCAGATCAGCTATAACTCTGTAACTTACACTTTTAGACAGAAAGGTCAAATGAGGTGCAGCCTGAACCAGATTAAAATATAATTGGGAAATATTTACCAAAATAAATTATAAAAATACTAAAAAAGAGAAAATGTTAGTAGGTGGTTTTCTAGATCACTACATGACCTTCAAGAATGCCTATGTATAGATTAAGGCCCCCCTTTTCTATCTGACTTTGACAACACTTAGAACACTGAAATATGAAGTCATCTTGACCAGTCACACAACCAGTATGCATCAGAAGCAGAACTGGAACCACTACACTGAACTGCTTCTCCTTTGAGGGAAGAGGGGACAAAAGGGACCAGAAAGGGAATGGACCTATGATTTCAATGATAAGGAATTTCTAGAGGTGAAACTCTCTTCACAGTACAGCTCACAACTCATTCTGCAACTTAGAGTCATAGAGAATTGTCTGGATAGTTATATAATCTGAAAAAATAAGAAAGAAGAAAGAAAGAAAGGAAGGAAGGAAGGAAGGAGGGAAGGAATATAGAAGGAAAGAAAGAAAGATTGAAAGAGAGGAACAAAGAAAGTGAGAGAGAAAGAAAAAAGAAAGAGAGTAAAAGAGAAAGAAAAAATAAAAAGAGTAAGAGAAAGAAAAAAGAAAAAGAGAGAGAAAGAAGGAAAAAATAAAGAGAGGAACAAAGTAAGAAAGAGGAACAAAGATAAAGAAAGTGACAGAGAAAGAAGGAAAAGAGAGAGAAAAGAAAGAGAAAGAGAAAAGAGAAAGAGAATAAGAGAGAGAAAGAGTAAGAGAGAAAGAAAAAAAGTAAGAAAGAAAGAAAAAGGGGCAGCTAGGTGGCACAGTGGATAAAGCACCGGCCCTGGGTTCAAATCCGATCTCAGACACTTAATAATTACCTAGCTGTGTGGCCTTGGGCAAGCCACTTAGCCCCATTGCCTTGCAAAAACCTAAAAAAGAAAAGAAAAGAAAAAGAAATGAAAGAAAAAAGAAAGAAGGAATAGAAGAATGAGAACGGTTTCTTATTGTCTCCTGCAATATCTAAAGACCTTATCTATGTCCATGAAGTATCTAGAATGTGATTAATACTCATTAATCATTTAGGATGATAAAAATTTAAAGAAGTTAATGTTTATTTTTGTTAATCTGTTTTTTTTTTAAGTGAATTTGCTGAATTTTGTTGCACTCTTAAACATTACATACAGGGTATCTCAAATATCTCTTAGTGTCATTTTAAGTAAGTTTAAATTCCCTAAACTCACTCTCCTCACCCCCTCTCCAGAAGATTAAATTTCTTGAAGCTTAAACTGCACAAAGACTTTGGGGACAACCTTGTACTGTCTCTTGGAAAGAACTAAATCTTCCATTGAAGAAAATTATACATTTTTAAAAATGTTTTTTTCCCCTATCTCTTTAAACTTAATGATGCTTTTTTTTTCTTCTTAAAGATGGCGTTTTTGTTTTGTTCTGGCTCTTTCTTCTTCTTCAGGGATCCCAGAGGCTGCAGTGTAGGGCTGTGAACCCCTTCTGCTGTTTCCTGTCATGTGATGGGCAGTGCTGACTCTCAGCTCCTGGCTATTTTTCTCTATGCAGGACTCAACATATGTTTCACCTTTGTGAAAATTACATCACGTCACAGGAAGTCACTCTTTTCTTCACCAGAAATAGCGGATATTCTAAGTCAATACTTAGGAGAGAAGATAAATTAGCCCTGAGAAGGTCACTTTAAGGGCAAACAGCTCCAGAAATTCCCTAATGTTTGACTTTCCTTTCATTTATTTTTAAGCTCAGTGAATGTAAAGTGAATCTGTATGTACCAAAATATTCATAATAGTACTTTTTGGGATGACAAAGAAAAAATGTAAATAAAGTGGATACCCATCATTTGGAGAATAACTGAACAAATAGTAACATAGAAATTCAATTTTATTACATTTTATTTATTACTCATTTATTACATTTTTAACATGGAATTTTATTAGGTCATGAGAAATAACAAATCTGAGGAATTGTTAAACTTCAATCCAAGATATATTATTTACTGCCAACGTGATATTGGGCAAGTCTCTATGAGCCTCAGTTTTCCCATATGTAAAATGAATGTGTTAGACTTAATGACTTCTAATATGTCCTTCCTAGCTCTAAGTACAAAATCAATGACCTATGCAAACAGCAAGACTTGAATTAACTGATAAAGAGTGAAGTAGGATAAGGACAACATAAAATATTGGTTACAATGACAAAAAAATAAAAGAAAATACCATTAAAAGGCTGCCAAATTGATTAATTGTAGTTCCTACTTCCATATACTTGGTAGAGAGTTGGGGAATTAGAGCTACAGATTACCACCCCATCCAACTGGTTTGTTTGATTAATCAGTTTTGCTTAAGCATTTTTCTTTACTACAAGGAATAGAAATGAATATGATAAAACAGGCATGACAAAAACTTAAAACATAAATAAACTCCTCATTGGAGTGAAATTATAGGAATCCAGTCATCTCTACTATAATCTATTCTACATAAACTAGATCTGCTACATTGTATGTTGCTGTGATGGCTTCTGAACTATGGAAACAGAACAGAGGCTGACTTTTTCTGACTTAGTTTGTTCTCTGTTATATTATCAAGAGAATTAGACATTTTGATTTTCTGAAATCCCATTTCTTCCAGGAAGCCCTCTTGATCAGGAGAGTACCATCAATAGCAATACCTTGCCTTGGTCTGAATACAGAATTCCCAAGGGTGCTTCCCTCTTCTACTGAATCCTTCCTTCCTTATTCACTAATGACTACTTGATGGCACAGTGTATAAAACATTGCCCTCAGAGTCTGGAGGATGGGAGTTTGAATTTAGCTTCAGAAACCTGCCATTTACTAGCTGTGTGACCTTAGGCAAGTCACTTAACCCTGATTGCCTTGCATCCAGGATTATCTTCAGTCATCTAGATCCATAATTGACCATTGGACCCAGATGGCTCTGGAGGAGACAGTGAGGCTGATGACTTAGCACAGCACGGCCTCACTCAAATCCAATTCATGTGCTTCTTGTGGCATTACCTCCTTTCTTCAAGAATGAAGGACAAACTTCATCATCATCCTTACTGATCTGAAAACGTACTTAACGCAGAGCTCTACACCGATGAAACTATGAGCCTGATATAATCTTTCTATTTTTGCTTTGCTTCCTGTTTCTAATACACCTGGACAATTTTCTTTATGGTTTCTTGAAATATAACATCTGGAAGTTTTGTGTGGTTATGGTTTTCAGAGGGCCTGAGGATTCTTAAATTATCTCTCCTCAACCTGCTTTCCTTTTTCCACGCTCTTTTGACTTTTTTTTCTAATATTTCTCATTATTTCATGGAGGCATTGAATTTGGTTTGCTTCCTTTCATTTTTTTCAGGGAGTTCACTACTTAGTAAATGATTTCCATCTCAATTTTAAGTTATATAATCTCCATTCATTTTTTCCTCCTGAACTCTAATTTAACTTCTAATTTCATTTTTATCTTCTTCATCATTTCATTTAGACCCTCTTGCAGTCTTTTTGGTCAAGATTTTTTTTCTTCTGAGTCTCAATTTGTAAGTTATTGTGAGGCTGCTCTCATCTTTTGTACTTAGAATGAGAAAGGACATTCGAGATCATTGAATCTAACCCATTCAACTTAGAAAAGTGACTTAGATCTCTTTAACCTACAGCATTTCTTTACTGCATTTCTTATTTTCCTCTGTTTCCTCACATTTTCAGCCTCAGATCTTGGATAGGGATTTAATATCCAGAAAAGTCAATCCCCTGTGGTACTTTCGAATAGATCAGTAGGTTCTCTTTGGGCCCATTTCTTCTATAATCAGGACAGCACTGCTGTCCTGGCAGCATTCTGAATGGGATATCTAATACTAGGTCCCACACTTTGCCCTAATCCTTGGTTTCTAATAATAATAATAATTATAATAATGGTAGCTAGCATTTACACATATGCTAGACACTAAATTAAGTGCTTTACAAAATATTATCTCACTTGATTCTTACAACAATCCTGGAAGGTAAGTGCTGTACTTATCCCCATTTCTCATTTTACAAAATGAGGCAAATCGAGGTTTACTGACTTACCTAAAGTCAAACAACTAATAGGTATCTGAAACCATATTTCAACTCAAGTTTTCCTGACTCCAAAATTCTATATATCATATGATCTAGCTACCTGGCTCAGTCTCCTGGTAATCCATGGCAGGTTCTGGATTTGGTTTCTTTCTCTTTGCCTACTACTCAATTGGAATTGTTTCCTTCCCCTGCAAGGGCCTGATAGTGGGATTTTGGCTATGCAACCTTCCCTCCCTACCCGCTATCTCCACATTCTAGCCAACCACTGACTTGGCTCTTTCTCTTAGTATATCTCTTAAGGCTACACAGAATTTACAACCAGGTGCATCTCACTACAGAGTGACCCCCATAAACACTTGTTTCTATTGCTTCTATTCTGACAAGCTTGTGCCCGAATATGGCATCAGGTCCCTGATTCCTAGAGCTCATACTGGCTTGTGACTCCTCTATTCAAAGAACTGGCTGACTTTTGTTCATTTTTTAGAACTTGCTCTGGTTTCCCTAGAAGTTCTCCCCCACCTTTATTAGCTTCCACCAAATTCACCTGTGCTCATGAAAGCTTCTCTTCAGCCTTCACTGGTTTCAGGCCATCTTCTTTGTGCAATTATTGACTGAATAGAGGACTTCCTTCTGTTTCCTCTTTGTTTTTGTTTATCATTAATCTTTCTGAGGCCCTTTTGGGATACCTGCTTGGGTTTATGTGACAGAACTGAGATTTTCTACAATCTTTCATGAGTCATTTAAATCGGAAGTCTAGATTAGACATTTTAGAATAAAATGTGGAATATACAAAAACAAAACACACCCTAAGATATTTACACACTTTTTAGGGGTGGCTCAATATTCTGTTGATTCTGGCTTAATGATGAAAATTAACTTGGGCACTTGTAAGTCATTCAAACATTACTTAACTAGAGCACAGAAAGGATATTCAAACACAGCTTAGATGGACATGTGCCTTCTCTAAACCATTCCCATTCCCCCCACCCCACCTTGTATTCTATACAGAAAAGTTCATGGTCTCCAAGCTAGTGGTTACTTATCTGGTCCTGAGAAATGTGCAAAGTTTGAAGACCCCAACCTAGTGGGGTCTTTAAGTGACCAGAAAGTCACTTCAATATGACCAGAGGCTTCTAGGAAGCTTTGTCAAGAGTTTGAGCCCCAATAACTAAGTAAACCCTAGTTTTGTCTCCAGAAACCTTGACTAACATGTTTCAGAGGAAAAGAAGAATTCTGGTGGATAGTATTCCTGGCAGTAGAGATTCTACTGCTAAGTATACCCCAAGAAAGTTAATGACAAAAAGAAAAACCTCATTTTAAAAGTTTTTTACGGAAGCACTCTGTAGGATCAAGGAATTGGAAACAAAGTAGATGTTCATGACATGGGGGAATCCCATGGAATATGATTGTAATAAAATATTACTAGATATAAGAAACAATCTCCATGATGAATACAGAGAAACAATGGAAATCTTATATGCATTAGTAAAAAGATAAATTAGCAGAACCAGGAACACAAAAAATGATCACAACCTAAGTGAAAAGATCAGTAACAAGATATTTGAAAGTGAATGCTGTGAAATTATAATGATTAAGTTCAGCCTCAAATTTCTAATCTATTTTCTCTTTTCTTCTCAAACAAGAGATGTAAGAAGGTACCTTCCCCAACTTCTTTACAGAGGTAGAGAACTATGGGTAGGAAACAATATATAATGTTCAATTTTTTAAATATATTGGTTAGTTTTACTGAAATGTTTCTTCCCTTGTTCATTCTTTGTTATTAGGGTTGACTCTCTGAGAGGAGTCATGGGAGAAATACATTGGAAAATAGAAGTGATATAAAAACAAAAATCTAGGAATAAAAATATACCTTAGAAAAAAAATATGTGTCCAGAGTCTTGCAAATAGAATCAAAAGGACCTGAAACTGAAAAAAAAGAGAGATTAAAAACTGCCTTTCAATAATCACCAAGCTAGATAACATAGAGAACAGCTATTTTGTAGGAAGATTAGAGGTAGAAAGAATCAGA
This sequence comes from Macrotis lagotis, assembly GCF_037893015.1. Taxonomy (NCBI): domain Eukaryota; kingdom Metazoa; phylum Chordata; class Mammalia; order Peramelemorphia; family Peramelidae; genus Macrotis; species Macrotis lagotis. The sequence continues at coordinate 647,452,002 of NC_133658.1, forward strand.
AATTCATAGGAGATAAAACCTAAGAAAGGATTCAGCCATGAAATTCTAATCCTCAGGTGTCTGTATAAAAATCAAAAGAATCTTTATAAACAAGGAAAAATGGTGATTCAGACCAATGAAGCTGATTTGACAGCTAAGTATCACTGAGGTTTAGTTGAATAGGATACATGTTTGGAAACTGTTTTTTCTTTTCTTTTTCTTTTTCTTTCTTTCTTTTTTTTTGTCTTTCATTCTTGAAGAAGACCACAATTTCAGAAAGATGATGCCTTGGCAAGCACATGAATTGGATTTGAGTGAGGGAGTACTGTGCTAAGTCACCAGCCTCACTTTTTCCTCCAGTCATCATCAGGACAACTGGAGATTATGGTTCAGGATGCAGGGCTATCAAGGTTAAGTGACTTGTCCAAGGTCACACAGCTAGTACATGCCAGAGGCTAGATTCAATCTCCTGATCTCCTAGTTCCAAAATCAATGTTCTGTCCACTGCATCATCTAGCTGTCCCTCCATAGTTGGAGTATGGTTCTGAAAATATATACTTTATTCAAAAAGCACAAGATAAGTGAACAGGGGTGAGCAATGGAGAATTGAGTAGCATTATATATTAAGAAAATACATGTATGTGGGGAAAAAACCCAGAATGCAAAATACCTAGGATCTTAGATATAGACCTAGAAGCTACCTCAGAGGAAATCTAGTCCAAAATTCTCAAGCTATAGAGGAGGCAGTTTAGGGGCAAGATCACATAGGTAGTAAGAATGAGATATAGAATTTCAACCCAAATTCTCTGATTCTTTTCACTGTATCACTATGGGCAGAAACAAAAATGTTACTGTTTCCAGAGTCAACTATAGATTGCCTAGGCAAAAAGAGAAAAACAGATTAGGAATTTGAGGTAAAACTCATAAGCCTAGTATGGAAGCATGTGATGAGAGATGTTAATTATTTGTTGAAGCTTGCTTGCTCTCTCTGTCTCTCTTTCTCTCTGACTCTGTCTCTCTCTGTCAAAGGAACAAAAAGTTAATCATTGCTTGAACTCCTTAATAATAATTTCATTCTGGGGTAGCTAGGTGGTGCAGGGAACAGAACAAACAGCCCCAGAGTCAAGAGGACCTGAGTTCAAATCCAGTCTCAGACACTTAATACTTACTTAGCTGTGTGACCTTGGGCAAGGCACTTAACCCCATTGCCTTTCCCAAAAAACCCCAAAAAACAAATAATTATTTCATTCTTCAAAATGAAGGGGATCAATGAGAGGAACATCCATTCTAGGCTTTATTCACTTCAACAAAAAAAAGATGGTCTCTGGGGCAGAAATAATAGGAAATTTGGAAGAGAGTAATTACTTCAAGTTAGCATTTGTGTTAGAGAAGAAGAAAGGGGAAAATTGCCTAGGTTTTTAAAATGCATTAGATTAAATATGAAAAGTATTTGAAAAAATTCATTAAGTGAAAGAACACAAGAGAAGATGCCTGTTTCAACAGGTTTGGGGATTTTGTTTGACCCTCTGGATTCTGGAGAGGAAGATTTTACTAGACATTGGATCATATGAATTTTAACATATTACAGTAAAGGAAATGTTAGTGAGAGAGGGGGAAGGAGAAGTATCAATTTTGCCTTTGGTCAATTCTCTTAAACCTTCAACACATTGCTTTGATCAGAGGAAGACCTTCAAGCTTTGAACAGTCCAAAGTGAACTTCTAGTCTCACTGGCAGTGAACTAAATGGCATTCTGGATCAACTTTCATCAGTGTACATCCTTAGGAGTCAAGAATAGGCTGGATTTGGCTGTCTGAGAAACCCAAAAAGAAAACTATATCATGCCTATGGAGAATTTCTTAAGCACACCACAAATGGGAGAAATAGAATTTCCTGTTATCAGAAACCCTTTTGCTACAAGTATTCTTTAGGCTTGAGTCTACACACTTGGATGTGTGATTGAGGATTTTTTGGTACTAACTGTTCTTGTTATACCTCCTTAAACAAATGTATCTTTCTAAAAGCTCCTTAAGGTTGGCTGACAAATTGATTCTTACCTGCCTATCTTGGAAGCAGTTGGAGGTGTGAGAGAATCACAATGGTGGGAGCCTAGCAATGATGTTAGAGAAAACCAACTAATATCCTAAAAGATATTCATAGAATGCCTAGAACACTGAAGGGGAGATGGAGCAAATCAAATTATGAGAACCTGAATTCTCATGGAGTGAGAATAAGGGAAAAAAAGCAAGAAAAAACAAAAAAAAGAGGGAGAGTAGAGGAATGTGGATGAGAAAATCTATGGGCTACATATGTATTGAAAATGAAAATAAAAACAATTATTAGAGAATAAATACAAATAGTCCCATCTAGCCTATAGATATATTAGATCTAATTAGATATACTTTTAGATGTTTGTAGAGTTTTCCTGGAAATTAGCAAGGAATTCTAAGTACAACAAGAAATGTTTACAAATCTAAATTGGGGAAAAGAAAAACTTCAAAGAAGGATTAGAGCCATTGCTCAGTAGGAAGGAAGTTGCTTGAAAACTAAGATCAGAACTAATCGATTTTAATTTCACTTTTGTTTTCTCTGCCAAGGATAATGATTTTTAGACTAGGAAAAATGGAACAAAAATGTCTGTAAGGGAGTTGAAACCAAAGACAAATAGGAAAATAATAAGAGGGTAACTATATGTTTTTGATTAATTAAAAGTTACTAAATCTAGGTGACTTGCATAACAGAATACTGCAGGAAGCAACAGGTATGATTCCTGGAACTCTGATTACTAAAAGTATTGTTTGAATGCTTATGGGAAATGGGAAATGGGTCAGAGGTCTAAAGTAGAGCTAATGTCCTAATTGTCCCACTATAGACCAGTGAGCTCAACTTTGTCTTCTTGCAAAATACTGAGGTATATTATTAAAAGCATTCTTAGTTAACATAGAAGGGGGAAAATAGTGATTCCAATGAATTGGCATGGCTTCCTCAAAAAAATCATGGCAGACTAATGTAATTTTCTATCTGATCCCAAAATACTACTTTAGTTATAATATATACAAATTTTTATTTTTTTAAAAAGCTCTTGGTAAATTCTCCCAAGTTATATTTATGAATAGAATGAAGGGGTTAAGGCTAGGAAATGACACAATTGAGTTGACTTGGAACAAGTTGAATGATCATAACCAAAGACAGGAGCTATTGATGGTTCTGTCCTCCAGAGATCAGAATGCCTGAGATCTATGCCTGTTCTGTGCACTTTAATATTTTCATCTGTGATTTGGATATAGGAGCAAATATCATAGTTATTGCAGATGACAAAAAGTAGGGTGGGATAGCTAACACACTAGATACTATAGTAAAGATTCCCAAAACATCCTGACAGACTAGAACATTGTGCCAATAAGATAAGATTTAGTAGGGATCAATGTAAAATTTTACAAGTTCAAAAAATCAACTTCACAAGTTCAAGTTGAAAAGGCGTAATTAGACAACAATTCATTTGAAATGTATCAGAAATTTTATAAAATCATAGGTTTTGAGAGATAAGTGACTTTAAAGGTTTACTAATACAGTCTCATCATTTTACAGATAAAGTGAGGGCCAGAGAACTTGGATGACAGGATCTCACAAGTATTAATTACAAAAACCAGGACTCAAAACCAGGCCATCTAACTTAAGCTTCAGTATCCTTTTCACTGATCCACTGAAACAATTTTTAGTGAATTGCAAGCTCATTATGAAACAATGGTGGGATATAGCAACCAATAAAAAGTTAATGTAATTTGGGGCTAATTGAACTTCTATGGGCATGATCTGCAAAGGATCCAGGGAAGAGAGAAGTCCCTCAAGGTCATGATGTATGAAGATTGGTGAAGGAACTGAGGATATTTAACCTGGAGAAGAGAAAGTTTGAAGGGTATGTGACTCTTTTGAATATTTTTAGGTCTATCTCATAAAAGAGGGATTAAGGATGATCTACTTAGCTGCAGAGGACTGGGAGAGAACCCTTGGGTGTTACTTGAAGAGAGATAGCTGAAGGCTTGACAAAGATCTTCTTAACATTGCTACCCCAAAGTGGACTGGACTGCCTCTGAATTTAATCTACTCTTCTCTCTTGCTAATTATAGGTATATCCAAAAAGTAATGTTCAGGTATGAATTAGACTTGACAAATTAGACTTCTGATATAATTAGACTTGATGATTTCCTTTGCAAATCTAAGAGATTTCGCAATTCTGGGGGAAAAAAAGATTCCTGACCATAAATGGGAATGATATGAAAAAAGCCAAATGAGTTAAATAGATAATAAGTGCTGTAGTATCACAAAGAAAAGAAATATCATTCTAGACTGGTGTTGTCATGAAAGGTTTCATAAGGATAGGACTAGTTCTAGGTCACAGGAGATAAAGAGAAATCAAATGGGCAAAAAGAAAGGGGACAAAGAAACCAGCATAAACAGAGGTGTAGGGGTGGAAATTCATCAAAGAGATCTCAGCATCTAGAACTGGTAGTAAGCTTAGAGATGATTTAATCTAATCAATCATTTTACAGATGAGGAAATTGAGACCTAGGGAGCTTACTTCACTTCACTGCATTCAAGGTTTGGTCTCTTAACTCCAAAGTCAGTGTACCTTCCACTACAGCATGAGATTAACATGGAGGCTGTTGATAGAAACTCAAGCAACTTTACAAACTCTGTGGGAAGCAGTTTATAGGACAGAAGTGGGAGGCATGATTTGAACCAGAGATTAGGATCTGATTATAGAAGATTTAAATACTAGGTTAAGGAAGATGTAAATGATGTAATGACTTATCAATATTAATAAGAATAAGAATAACCAACAGGCCTCAAACCTGTTGGTGTTTTAGAAGAATGTCTACCATAAGCATGTGAAAATTTCCTCCAGTAGAATGGATGGATAACAATTTTTTCCAGTGCCCATGAAGGCAGCTAAAGCAGGTACTGGAATGGAGTGCTCAGAACTTGATCAGACATTGAAGATGTCAAGGTCATCTTTTGCATCTCAGACCATTCCTAGCTATCCTGACTTTTGTCTTGCCACTGGATTTTGATGACTTTTTAAGAGAAAGTGAGGCTGATGACTTTGCCCAATTCTGCTTCACTTAAATCCAATTCATGTGCATTGTAGGGTGATATCTTTGATCTTCAAAAGCAAAGGAACAATCACAGTAATAACATATTTAGGTGGTATAAAGTATACAAAGTATTTTCTCATAATTCTGTGAGACAAATATGTTATAAATAAAGCATTGTGATAATCACATGACATTTGCATAGTAATTCAAGATTTGCAAAGTTCTTTAGCTATATTAATCTCATTTAAGATACATCATAACTCTGTAAAAGAGATACTATAGCTCTCATTCTACTGATGAAGAAACTGAGACTCAGAGAAATTATGAAAAGCCCATGAAAATGAGTGATGAAATGAGGGACAATCCTTATAAGTCTGTAGAGAGTACATTTACAAATTTGACTGATATGCTCTCCATGTGGAAAGGGTTAGGAAACCTGAATTTTGGAGAGTCATTGTGATGGAAACGACTTGGAAAGACTATGGACTATGCATAGACTTTGTGTATTTGGTTCTAGTTGGTTTCTTGAACTGGATGCAATTCAGGAATCAGATTGGGAACACACTCAAAAGACTTTAATTAGTCTTTTCTTGTTTCTTGAACAAACTTCTCTTTATTTTACTCCTTTGTGATGTGTTTGGTAAAAGACAATGACATAAGGGGAAGAAACCTTGAGCCAAGTACCTCTAAGGCTGACACACAGACCTATAACCTTGGCTCTTTTCTTGCCTTGATATTTGTTCTTTAGTTTTAGATGAAAGTGGAATTTGAAAGGTCAGGGAATTGAACTATCCAGGATCATGTGATTTGAGTCCTACTGGGTTTTGCCACCAGCTCAACATTTATGCCACAAGCAATGGCCATCTGTATATAGCCCGATATGGCATCAATGCCACATTTTGATATGAGCTTGGTAGAACCAGTATTATTTAAAAAGTGTTTTTAGTCTGAGCTCACTTTACTTAGAAACCAAGAGTTGAGTATGGAGTTGGGTTCTCCTGAAGTACTGGGAAGAAATGTTTTCACTTCCCATTCTTGTGATGTCTTTGAAATACATATTATTTTGTAAACACTAATTTAGTAAATGAAACTAGGGTAGTAATGATTGACAGCTAACAATGGGGGGAGTAAACCTGAAATGGGGGCACAAATAAATGACTTTAGAGAAAGAGAAACTCTTAACCCCTCAGAGGATGCCCCTAGAACCCTGAGGAAGAAATGTAGCAGCCTAATCTGGGATATTGAACCCAGAGAATACACTATGGCAAGCACTATATTAAATGTTAAGGAAACAAATACAAGTGTGATAAAAGTTTGTCACATGCCTAAACTACCTATGATTCTGTCATCCAAGCAGAATATACCTTGTTGTTGTTTATGGGCAGCTGGAGACCTGGAGCATGTATGAACATTCTTTCTTGGTCTACCACACAGTGTGAGATAGCTCTTTTCCATGACTATATAGTTAAAATGGTTGAGTTTTTAGAGCATGCAATCTAAGGATGAAGAACTCCTCTTACAACATGAAGCAAGAAGAGAGAATCTGAGGGTTGTCTTCTTATTTTACCTCTCCCTTAGTTCAAGTAGCCCTGAGAAATGAATCTGGGTCTTTGGTCATTTTATTTATTCTTTTCCATTCTAAGTGCAAAGGAATAGATTCTTCAGTCTGAATCAGGAGCTCCAGCAACAGGGATCCAGAAGGCTCAGAATGCAGTCTAGCTATTGCAACCAGTTCTACAGGAACACTGAGAAGCAAGAGTATCAGGATGCCAACCTTAGCAGGGCTTGGAAGTAAATAGTAATTTGTAAAAGCTAATCTAAAATGATGTGGTAAGATGGAACTTGGGTGCTAGTTACTGGGCCCTAATTTGGAGGGGAATACAATTGGTAAGGGTTCAAGCCAATGACAAAGGAAAGAGACCTTCTCAAACCCCTTCAAAGTATCAGAGAACCCTGAGTGGGGTAAGTTATAATAGGTCTGGCTCTGAGAATGTGGGGTCAGAGAATGTTACATAAGAAGGCAAAGAGGTCCCTGTCCTTCAGAAGTTTATATTCTAATAGGGGAAGACAACACTAAAAGGGAGGGAGAGCTAGAAGGACATTATAGCATAATTTTTAAATGTCCAGAAAGTGATTTGGAGGCCTGGTGGCCAGCAAAGAATGGTAAAGCTAGCAATTATCTGAAATAGGATTTGAAACTAGATCTACTGCACTAAACTAATGACAATAGAATCACCCAATATTAAAAGTCATAATTAATGCTAGAAATGATCTTTTAGATGAGGCCACAGAAGGTAAGAGGCTTGCCTAGAGCTGTATAACTAGTAAATGACAGATCGAGGACCAGACTGTAGCTTGTTTTATTTTTTTAAACTTAGACTCTTTCTTTTTCTTAATTTTTATTAAGTGTTAAGTGACTTGCCCAAGGTCACACAGCTAGGCAATTATTAAGTGTCTGAAGGCAGATTTGAACTCAGGTCCTCCTGACTCTAAGGCTGGTGCTCCATCCACTGTGCTACCTAGCTACCCCTGGATTACAGCTCTTGATACACAACTCTTTCCATTCTGATTCTCCAAGAATATATACAGTTCTTGTTCTCAGGGAGTTTACAAAGGCTAAAAAATAAGTGGAAAAAAGTGCTTGCTCATGAACAATGAAATAATCCTTCTTGTAGGTGGTTAGGAAAGGGCAACTTTTCAGGCTCTGCAGGCTCAGGGTCATATAACTAAAAGCTGTATACCCCTCTTAGGGGTAGCTTCTAAAGGCAAAGGCTGCCCCAGGAGATGAAGGTAGAGGGGATCTCTCACTTGTAAGAAGTATCTTTCATTCTGTCTGCCTGGTAGTCAGCCTCCTTTCTAAACCTTATCCCCTTGTAAAGCTTGATAGAATGATTGTACGTTTCTGGGTCAGAATATTCAGAGTCCAATTATTTTAAATAGTTGCAGTGACTGACAATGGGTTCAGAGCCCTCATAAGAGCATATTCATGGGGTCTTCACAAGTCAGGTGCTTTCACATCTGGTAGGCTCTTTCTAAACTAAACACATGGAGATCTGGGGTTCAGAAGTCAATGGAACAAAATGATAATTGGTCATTAAAATCTCTCAGCTATGAGTTTTAACCCGTTTATTCTGTATAGCCATTAAACATGCTTTCTTCAAGGATATTAGGAGGGGAGGTAGGAATAAATCTAAAAAGGAAAGCTTCCTTTTTTCCCCACTAAAGAAAATACTATTTTAGCTTGAGAATTTTCTGCCTAAAGATCTCCACACAGCCTCTTCAGAATAATAATAATTATTATTATTATTTCTATGGCACTTAAAAGTTTATAAAATGCTTTATAAACATTAGTTCAGAATTTCTCCCCAAGCTTACTGGGAAGAAACTGATTTTCTCATTTCTTGATTATGTCTCAGAACAGGTCTCTGAAGTTGAAGGATTCTTATATTCTGGGATGTAGGACTCAGTTGCCTTTTAAGTTATATCTGAAGAAAAACTATAGCCAAAAGAGAGTCTCAGATCCCATAGAAGTTGAGACAATGGAAGAGTGAACTGACTGAATTCTGGTCAAATGGGAACAAATCAAACCCTCCTGGCTTCCTCCCAGACAGTCAACTATCCTCCAAGGTTGAAACAGACCTAGCTTGCCCCAGGGCCAAAGTCTAACTTTACCCCTCTCTTCCAGAGAAGTTCATTTTCCCTCTGTCCAATTCACTGATCATCCATGATCCAAATTGAAAGAGATTCCAAGGAATCTGAATAATTTTTAAGGGAAGTCACTGATCAAATATTTTCAATCTCTATAAACAATAGGCCTAAATGAGATAATGAATTGCAACAGAAAATTTGGATTAGATATATGGCAAATTTTCTGGCCAGTCTGTTCTGAGAAACCATGGAATCCTTATTCCTTGTGATCTTTTTGAGTAGATCAGACAACTATCTATCTTGGAGTATTTAAACATAGTCCTATCACTTGGAGGTAAGTTACAGAATTAGATGACTTCTTGGGGTCAAGTTTAATGCCAGTATAATAATATTATAAATCAAGTTCACTGACTGAAGCATTCTTTGGATCAGTGGCAGGGTAAGGTAGTAAAAAGCCATTGAATCTCAAGTCAGAAGGTCGAGATTCAAACTTCCTCTCTCCTAGTCTCTACCTGTGTGCTCCTAGGTAAATCATGTCACATCTTTGTGCCTCAATTATCTAATATTAAAACGACTAGATTAGACTAAAAGATATCTAAGGTCAATTTCATCCTAAATCTATGATTCTTTGAAATCTAGAAGGCAAAAGGAATGATCTTGTCCAACCCTCTAGTTCCAGAAAGGCATATAGCTGTAATCAACCCATCCTTACCTATTTAATTTTGCTGTTCTTTAAATATTTGAAGGATACTATTATGGGAGTCTTCCTTGACCATGACTTTCTTTAATTAGGTGATACTCATAGTCCTCTGACTCTGGAGTCACAGTTAAAAGAATCACATAATTCTGAACTATAATATAATAGAGAGACATAGAAATCAAATTTCTTAATGGGCCATAGAAAACCAGGGACTGTGTTTGCTTGAATTAATCCTTGTCAGCAATGTTTCCTTCCCAAAATGGAATAGTAGAAGAAGCCAAGAGAACCAAAGCTCTAGTTTCCATTCTACTGACCTTGGTTTCATATGGGATAAGTCACTTTACCCCTAGGCTTCAGTTATCTCACATGTAAAAAAATGAGGTGTTAGGTCCATTGTAGCTTTATTTTTTTTTGTAGCTTTATTTTTTATGATTATAATTCAATATTTTATTGTCACTTTTCAATCATTTTGGAAATGTATGACTTTTCATGACCCTATTTGGGATTTTATGACGATGATACTAGAATGGTTTGCCATTTCTTTGTCTAGTTCATTTTACAGATGAGGAACTGAAGTAAACAGGGTAAAGTGACTTGCTTGGGGTCATACTGCTACCAAGTGTCTGAAACTAGATTGGAACTAAGATCTTCCTTGTTTCTAGGTCTGGCACTTAATCCACTATTCTATCTAGCTGCCCTAAAATTTAGAAGATATTTACTAAGCAACTACTATATCTAAGACACCATGGTAGGTGCTCGGTGACAAAGACAAAAGGGAAAAATAATATCTGACTGCAGGGAAATTACATGAGATAGTGTGGATTATTTATCATTCATTAATAATGTCTGAATCCAACTTAATGTGATTAGAAATTTCTTGTACTCAGAATGTTACCTTACCTCGGTAACTTTTTAGAAATACCAGAGTGGACTACAAAGGATTTTGGGTTCTCCCAGTTATTGGATCTAGCCAAAATATTCTTGTTTGGGGTCTCCACTCCCAGGAGTTATTTTGGGTCCACCTGAGCTTGTGTTTTGTGTTTCTTTCATGAAATTTTTATATAGCTTGTATGCAGATGCCTTTGTCAAAATCCTACATAGAATAAACCTTCCAGAATCTGGGGAGAGGGAGCCATCCCATCTTTCTGTCTCTGTGTCTCTACCAAACAATCCAATAAATTTATTTTAAAACTATTTTAGTTTTTGGAATTTGTTCTTGTGAACTTTAATAGGACATGTACCTAGATAAGTAAATACATGATGATAAGTATTAAAAAGTATTAAATGGGAGGGAGGGAGGGAGGAAGGGAGGGGATACCTGAACTGAGCTATGAAGAAACTGGGGATTTCAAGAGGCAAAAGTAAGGAAGGAATGTAGTCAAAGGTGTCAAGTGAGGAGAAAGAATACCAAATACAGAACACAACAGCTGGACTAAAGGTGTGAAGCTGAAAAATGTGAAATCAGCCTAGATGGCAGACAGATTATTGTAGGCTATAAATGTCAGATTGAGAATTTTATATTTTATCCCAGAGGCAATAGGGAGCCACTAGAGATATTTGAGGAAGGGAATGACATGATCAAAACTGCACTTCAGGAATATCATTTTGTCATTTGTATGAAGGATAGAATAAAGAGGGCAGAGCCTGGAAAAAGGAGGTACCCAGATAATATGTTTTCATAATCATAGAAGAGGCTAGGGCAGGGAGACACAAATTACTTAGGGTCTTCCTGAAGACCCTCTATAAGCACTATCAACAAAATAACTGAATAAGATCTGTCAGGCATATAGGGGAGAATCAAATCCCAGTTTAGAATTGTGCAAGAAGAAAGAGCCAGAGAAGGAGAGACAAGGCTAAAACATAAGTTAAGCCAACAGAAGACTGAGCCAAAACCTAGTAATTCAAATAGAAGACATGGTCTAGACTTAGCTACTAGACTCAGGATGAAAAACAGTCTGTCAATATCCTCCAAAAATAAAAAAAAGACCAGGGTCTAGAACAAACATACAACCTCTATCCAGAAAATGAGGATGGAGATATGAGCAAGCAGAAGAAAACACCAGACACAAGGAAGAAAACTTTGAATTGAAAAATATCTAAAAGATAAACTCAGAAGAATGACTCCATGATAAACTTAAATAGGACGTGAGAGAAAAGAATGTCCCAGCTGAAACAAAAAATACATTATTAAGGGAAATAAAAATCTAGAAAAGAATGGTAAAAATAATTAATAGCTTAAAACAGATGGTAGTAAGCTGTTTTTGTTTACTGGGATGTTTTTAGCTGCCCTAGTAAGTGACTTGCCTAGGATCACACAGCTAGTAAGTGTGTGAAGCTGAATTTTAACTCAGATCTTTCTGATTCTAGTCCAACCACTTTATTCATTGCACTACCTAACTCCCCCCCCCGCCATTGAAACTTAAAGGGTGACATAGAAAGCAAGAACTCCATCAAACTATAAGTAATGTTAACCCCAAATCAAAAGACTGAAAAAAAGAAGAAAATATTAGATATATACTATCAATTACAATTGACCTGAAAACTGGCAAAGGAGAGAGAACCTTGGAATTATTAGACTATCTGAAAATCATGACAAAAAAGCTATATAATATATCTTAAAAATCATAACTGAAAACTGCCTCAAGCTAGTAGGACTATAGAGCAAAATAAAATAGAAAGAATCCACAGGTAATGTAAAAAAAAGACTCAAAAATGAAAACTCCAAGCAATGTCATGGGCAAAATTCAAAGGATCCAAGTCAAAGAAAAACACTTGAAACAGTCAAAAAGGAGTTCAAGTACCAAGCCACTACAGTTAGATTCACATTAGATTAGGAATTGCCATAAAGGAGAAATCTTTTCTCTGAGAAATTGGAGAATGAGGTTCCCAAAGGGAAAAAAAATAAAGGCTTACAATAATGAATACCCTATCCAGAAAAACTGAGTATAATGCTACATAAGTGGAGATGGATGAGCAGGGAATGGACCTTGAATGAAACAGAAGACATATTTATTTATTTATATATTTAACTGTTTGTTTTAACCATCATCTTTAAACTTTGCATTCCCAATTTTCTCTTTCTCTCCAGACCCTCACCCACCCATTGAGAAGGTAAGCAATATGATACCCATTTCACATGTGAAGTCATGAAAAACATTTCCACATTAGTCATTAAATGCAAAAGAGGAAGAAAGAAGAAAGAAGAAGAAGGAAGAAGTAGAAGAAAGAAGAAAGAAGAAGAAAAAGGAAGAAGCAGAAGAAGAAAAGAAGAAGAAAGAAGAAGAAAAGAAGAAGGAAGAAGTAGAAGAAGAAAGAAGAAGAAAAAGGAAGAAGCAGAAGAAGAAAAGAAGAAGAAAGAAGAAGAAGAAGAAGGAAGAAGTAGAAGAAGAAAGAAGAAAGAAGAAGAAAAAGGAAGAAGCAGAAGAAGAAAAGAAGAAGAAAGAAGAAGAAGAAGAAGAAAGAAGTAGAAGAAAAAGGAAGAAGCAGAAGAAGAAAAGAAGAAGAAGAAGAAAAAGCATGCTCCCATCTGCACTCAAGAGTCCATCATTTCTCTAGCTGGAGGTGGCAAAGCATTTGTCATGAGTTCTTTGAAATTCTTATAGATCATTTTGTTGATTATAATAGTTGTTTTTCACAGTTGATTATCATTATATTTCTATTACTTTGAGCAATGATTTCTTGCTTTTGCTTACTTTACTTTGCATTAGTTCATTTAAGTGTTTTCAGTTTTTTTTAACTTTCTATGTTTCTTTTGGCTCTTATGGTTGCCTTTTAAAATTTCTACTCATGTTCTTTGACCATTTATAAATATAAATTGGGAAATGGCTCTTATTTTTATAAATTTTCCTCAATTTCATATATATACATATATTTAGAAACAGAGGACTTCTAATAATTCTTAACATAAAAGTCAGAACTGAGAAGAATTTTGAGTATATTAGATAGTTGGTGATGATGATGAATTGTTTATATTCTAATATATATAGAGAGAGAAAATAGTACTCTCAGAACCCAAATGTGTTCAAAGAATGTAGAAAAAGTTAAAATGATAAGCAGAGGACCTGGAGTTGGTTTTGTTCTGTTTTGATGGTCTTAGAAGAAATAACAAATTCTAATATTAGAAGGTGGAGAATAAGTGAAAAAATAAAAAAAAGAGAAAGAGAAATAAATGAAAACTTGTGATTAGGGATGGGAAAAATGGAATAGAAGAAGAGAGACAAAATGGAAGCAAATCACTTCAATTATATATCCACTAATGTTAAGAAGACTCCCTTTTACCAAGGTAAGGACAAGAACAGAAAGAGAAATTTATTTATTGGCAGTTTTATTTTTATTTTTAAATTTTTTAAAAATATTTTATTTGTTTTTCTAACTACATACAATGGAAGTTTTTACCAATCTTTTTTTGCAAAGCTTTGAGTTTTATGTTTTTCTCCCTCCCTCCCTTCCCTCCCTCTTCTCCTTGACAGAAAGCAAACTGATATAGGCTTGATTGTGTTGAATCAAATACAAATAGAAGAAAACATTAGAGAGAAAAAATTGACATAATACATAAGACAACTTTTAAAAATGGAAAATAATAAGCTTTGATCTTCATTTAAACTCCACAGTGTCTTCTCTGGATATGGATGGTATTTTTCATCACGTCTTTTAAAACTATCTTTGATTCTTGCACTGCTGAAATGAATAAGTCCATCTTAGTTGAGCATCATCCCTTGTTGTTGTTAGTGTGTATAATGTTCTTCTGGTTCTCTTTATTTCGCTCTGCATCAATTCATGCAAATTTCATAAAGAAATGTAAGCAAAAAAGCCCACAATAAATAATCATAACTATGAACATAAATAGAACAAATTCTATTTATGATGATATCAAAAGGAATTAGAAAGCAAAAAGTAATGATAGTTGTTTAGCAAAAACCATACAATTCATATGCACACTATTAAAATCCAAAGGCTTACAAACTTGCAGCTCTAATACTATCTAGTTCTAAGTCACAGATCTAGGGATAACTAAAACCTATAGAGAAATGACCAGGACCAGGACAAGACTCCTAGACGAAAGGGAAACCTGCAGTTCTATCTAATTGACTGATATTGGTGGAACTTGCAGAGATCAGATAAGTGAAGCAACAATCAGACTTTGCCCTGCATCAGATTACTTTAGGATCTCTCAAAGCTTACATGTCTCCAGGAGCTGTCCCTGAGATCCTAAAATGAAGCAATATTCCATATCCCAAGAAAGCAGCAGAAGGATACAATAGAACAAAATTAGACCAGATATTCCTTTCCCTCTTCAAAAGTATGCAAAGTAATATAAAATCTAAAATAGAAAAGTAGGCTGGAAGAATGGAGAGACAGAGAGACAGAGACAGAGAGAGAGAGAGAGAGAGAGGAGAGAGAGAGAGAGAGAGAGAGAGAGAGAGAGAGAGAGAGAGAGACTATCCAACCATAAAGAGTGATAATGTTGGCTCAAAACACAAATTCAGAAAAGAATAGTTTTAAAATATCTACAAGCAAAGCCTTAATGACAAATAATTCTTGGCAACAAGTTCAACTAGAATTTCTAGAAGTCAATCAGGAGCTGTTTTTATTTTGTGTGGGTTAAGATGTAAAAATTGTTTTTAAAAGCAAATGATAGAACTAGAGAAAAAATGGATATAGAAACAAAAGCTAAAATTGAAAACTTTGGAAAAAGAACTAACAGCTTGGACCAAGAGGTCCAAACCCTACTTAAGAAATAAACTTACCTTAAAATTAAAATAGGGCAGATAGAAATTACAAGACAATAAGAACTATTCAAAGTCAAAAGACAAAAAAATTAGAAATACACATACATACATATCTATCTATACATGTAAATGTTACATATAAATTTATATCAATCATCTCATAGTAAAAAAAACTGCTCTGGTAAACACTGAGGAAAGAGAATCTTAAATGCCTCTTTACCTGAAAAACAAAGAGAGAGAGAGAGAGAGACAGAGAGAGAGACCTCACATATTTCAAGAAATCATAGATGGAACTGCCCAGATCTTTTGGAATTTGAAGGAAAAGTAAATATAGAAAGAATACACCACTCTCCTGAAAGTAACTCCCTAAATGAGAACTCTGAGATAAATATATTCAAAATCCAAATCTTCAAGGTCAAGGAAAATACACCACAAGCAGTCAGAATGAATTTAAGAACTATAGGACCACATTAGGATTACACAAGATTTAGCAAGCACCACTGTGAAGAGTGAAATACAAGTGTATATCTTGGAATGTACCAGAAGATAAAAGATCTAGACTTAGAACCCAGAATAACTTATCCAGCAAAACTGAGTATAATCCTACAGGGGAAATAGATCTTTAATAAAATAGGAGACTTACAAGCATTCTTGATCAAAAGACCAGAGTTGCATAGAAACTTTGAAGTGCAAACATAGGAGTCAAGGAAAACATAAAAAGATAAACATGAGTGAACAATAATAAACTGGTAAATAAGAACAAATTGTTTACATTATTATATAGAGAAATCATGTGTGTGTTTGTGTGATTGTGTGTAATCAACTGTACATAGAACTTTACAAAAATTGATCATATAGTAGAGCATAAAAACTTCACTAATAAATTTAGGGAAGTGGAAATGCTAAATATATCCTCTACTAACCCCAGTGACATAAAAATAATATTCAAAACAGGACTTTTGAAGAATGTGTTAAAAATTAATTGGAGACCAAATAATTTAATCCTAAAGAATTGGGAGATAAAAGAAAAAATCATGGAACCAACAAGAAATTTCATTAAAAAATTATGAGACAATTATGAAAATTAAGAGGAAATGTATATCTCTAAATGCTTTGAGAGAGAACAATGAGCAATGAATTGGATATGTAACTTTAACAAACTCAAAAACAGCAAAGCAGAAAGATCCACTAAATACCACAGTTCAAATTCTGCAAATGAAAGAATTAACAAATTTGAAAGAAAAAATTGAATTAATAAGTAAAATTAGAATCTTTTTCAAAGTAAATAAAGCTTAAAATAGATACCATTAGTTTGCTTTTTTAAATGATAAAAGTTAACAAAATTGTGTCAGAAATAAAAAAGAATTTATTACAATTGAAGATGAAATTTAGGAAACTATAAGAAACTATCTTGCCTGATCATCTGTCTAAAAACCTGCATTACTAGATAAAAATAAATATTTACAAAAATATAAAATATGTACCTGGATTAACAGAACTAAATTATTTAAATAATCCAGTTTAATGTAATTTCAATAAACTACTATCAAGGAAAAAATTCAACAAACCAAAATTCCCCCATCCAAAAAAAAAAAAGGAAGAACCAGTGCATTCTATCAAACATGCCAAAAAAAAAAATCATTTCAACATTGCATAAACTGCAAATTTTTTTTTAAAAAAACAAAATAATAACAAAAAAAGATGTACTACCAGCAGTACCAGATCTCAAAAGGCAAAGCAGTACTAATAGAAACTATTTGGTATTGGTTAAAAAATAGAGAAACAAATTAGGGAAACAAATTCAGTACACAATGTACAGCAGCAAGTGAACATAGAGTTATAGTATTCAATAAACCCAAAGATCCCAGCTACTAGGTGAGGACTCACTAGTCTACAAAAACTGTTGAGAAAACTGGAAATCAGTCTAACAAAAATTAGGTATAGATATACCAAATATGATATACCAAAATAAGCTCCAACTGAATATATAAGTTAATCAAAAATGCTGGCTACATAAACAAATCATAGGATTAAGAGAGAAATTACCTCTTTATCTGTGGACAGAGGAAGATATAATGAAAAAAAGAATTATTCTTTAGAAGAATAACAACATAATCATAATAGATATCCATAGTTTCATGCACAATCTCTTCTGTTAAACTACATACATATATATATATATGTATATGTATATACATATATATATATGTCCATTTTGTTTGGCATTTGTGAATTTTAAAAATAGTGAACAATGAACTCAATTTACCTCTTTGAGTTTAGAAAAATAATACAAATACACTTACAAATAAATTTAAATCCCAGCTGACTATGTGATCTTGACTGTACATTGAATTGAATTGGATATTGATTCAGATGACTTCTAAGATTTCAGAAATAAATTCTAATGCATTTTCTCATACTAGACAAAACATTTTTAGGGAGGAAAAAGGTAGCCACCAGCATCTAGTCTGCAAAAAATGAAGCGAAACCAAATCACTCTATCACTGTCTCCTTGTGTCTCTCTCTGTCTGTCTCTGTCTGTCTCTGTCTGTCTCTGTCTGTCTCTGTCCTCTCTCTGTTTCTGTCTATCCCTGACTCTGTCTCTCTCTTTGACCATTTCTCTGACTCTCTGTCTCTGACTTTGTTTCTCTGTCTGTCTCTATTTGACTGTCTCTCTGTCTCTGACTCTTTGTCTCTCTCTCTGTCTCTCTCTGTCTGTCTCTGTTTCTTTATCTGTCTTGTCTGTGTCTGTCTGTCTCTGCTTCTCTCTCTGTCTCTGTCTTTCTGTGTCTGTCTGTCTCTCTGTCTGTCTCTGTCTGTCTCTGTTTCTGTCTGTCTCTCTGTCTCTGTCTCTCTCTGTCTCTGTCACTCTCTCTCTCTCTCTCTCTCTCTCTCTCTCTCTCTCTCTCTCTCTCTCTCTCTCTCTCTCTCTCTCTCTCTCTCTCTGTCTCTCTCTCTCCTGTACTAATTCACAGACTCACTATAGCTAATTGCTAATTGGTGATACTAACTCTTCAACTCATGATCCATCATATCATTCTAATGCTGGTCCATATCAAAAACACACAAATTTAATATTAAAACCACTTAAGACATAAATAGTATAAATAACAAGAAATTATGTATTAAATTATTTCCTGTATCATTACAGAAAGAAAGGTAAATAATTTAATTAATCTTTAATCCCTTTGACTTCCCAAAATGATGAGAGGGCAGAGCCATTTTCAGAACTCACAGACTCAGTAGTGAATTTTAAATATCAGTGTCATCTGTCTTTTGGAATGTTTTTTCTAGAACTCTCTCAATCAAGAAAATAATGGACACTTCAGGGTAGATGATGAATGCTGAGACATATCATACACATATCAGTCATATTATACATAGAATCATCTAGGTCTAGTCATGATGCCAGCGATAGTTATACTCATGATCTTCTTTTGCTTCATCAATGAACTAAAAGCCTGCTGTTTTCATTATAGCATTCTGTTCATCCCCATGACTTTCAAAGGACAGGTCCCCTTCTTTATTTTTATTTTTATCATCTTTTAAATTATCTTATTTTTAATTTATGGAATAAAAAAGCATTTCCATAACATAGCATGATAAGATTTTCTTTTTTTAAACCTCCAACCTGATAGCACAAAGAGTTCTTACCTTGTGTCATCACTGCACTAGAGCCTCACATATTTTTCTTGAACACTAAGAATGCCTAAGAGTCTCCCTCTGGGAGAGGTAGTACTGAGGTCCCTTCCAGTGAGTGAGATCTCTTTGGTCTCAAGCCCTTGGGGAAAATATGGGAATATGACTGCTCCCCGGATTACAGTCAAGATAACCTAGACAGATCTTAAACTCTGATATTTTATGAATCCATATGCCAAAGTCAAGGAAATTTCCAGTAGGTGAGTTTCCCTTCTTTCTTCTAGACTGAATCATTGTGACCTTGAACAAATAACTTCACATTAATAAAATAAGGAGATTGGACTATAATTTCTAAGGGACTTTCCCTCTCTAGAGGTTGCTGGGTAGTCTATGGGATTTAGAATGAGGAAGACCTGAGTTTGAATTCTGACTGCAATACTAGTAATGTGAGCCTGGAGAATTTTTTCCCCATTTTGTGCTATTTCCTGTATCTGAATAATAAAAGTACCTACCTCACAGGGTAGGTACTCAAATGAGTTATCATCTTCAAATCTTAAAATACAATATAAATGTTATCCAGAGAGTTATGATCTTCTTCCTTTCTCTCTATTGGGGTGGAGGATGTGTAGAACTATAGTTTAAGCCTAACCAGTTTGTTCAGGGACCTGAGGGTTTCCTCAGCCCTACCCCATGATCTCTCTGCTGTCAGCACACAGCAGGAACAGGAGAGCAGGCGGAGACTCCCAAATTGTTTTACATCCCACTGACCTTTCCAGACCCATAGAATGATAATAACCCTCTCTAACCTCAACCAGATTCAAGCCAGAGAGGAAAAGGGAGGCGCCTTGGCCTACAAGGGGCCATCTATTCTCCCCTAGACGAGAGGTATGGTAATGAAATCCAGACCATGCTAAATTCCCCATATTTTATTACATGTCTACGCAGAACCAGCACTCGCAGGTTCCTGTACTTTGCTCTCCACCTAATCTTCCAGTGCAGACACTGCTCTTCTTGGACCATGTTCTTTCGAGTCACCAGCCCAACCTATGATCAGGGTTAATAGGTGTCTGACCATGGAGTGTGTGTGTGTGTGTGTGTGTGTGTGTGTGTGTGTGTGTGTGTGTGTGTGTGTGTAGGGGGGGAACCTTTTTCTTTTGCATAGTTATATGGATGAAGGAAATCAGAGCTTTGGAAATACATCAATGGAGCAACAGTGACCTCAAGTGGTGCACCTCCCTCTGAGCTATCCCAGAGGAGGGAATTCCTCTCCCAGGGTTTCTTGCCTCAATCTTCCCAGAAACCAAGCACATAGTATTTTTTTCTAAGATTTTTTGTTTCTGTGTTGTGGGTACAGATGTGTGTGTGTGTGTGTATGTGTGTGTGTGTGTGTGTGTGTGTAGATGTATATTCTGTTTAAATGAAGTGTGTTCTGTACTGAAGGAATCAGTGAACTGAAAAATCAATGATTCCAGTGCATAGTTATGGATAATCCTTAATTTGAAATATGAATTCTTCAAGAAGTTCATGATATCCATCTATCCATCCATTTGATAAGCATGTATTAAGTTATGTGTAAGGTACTATATTAAGTGTTGATGATACAAAACTAAAACAAATCCATTCCTTTCTTCAAGGAGTTTACAACTTCCAAGGATGGCACTCTCACTGAATCATCAGATGTTAAAGCTGGAAGAAACCTTAAAAGATTAGAGTAGAAAATAAGTCCACAGAGATGAAAGTATTTGCCCAAAGATTACGCAGTGGCAGAGACCAGACTAAATCTAGATCTTTACCTTATTTTTTTGTAAACTAATTTTCATGAGGCATGTTATTCAATCCCCTCACTATCCTCTTCTGTATGTGCTCCAGTTGGTCAGAATCCTTTCTTAAATGTGATACCCCAAAATGAATGCAATAAAACACATGTGGGTTGATCAAGGCAGAGTACAGAGACATAATTCTTTCACTCTGAACATTATGACTCTTTAATAAAATTTAAGATTATAGTCTTTTGGTATTTTGTTTTGGGTTGCCATCACACATTTGATTCATGTTGAGTTTTCTAGACACTAAAACCCTTAGATTCTTTTCACAAAAACTTTTCTCTGGCTGATCACTCTTGGCTTTTTTCTCTTCCTCATTAGGTCTCCTGCAAGTATTATTCTTCTAAGTTTGCTATATGCAATGTTTTGCTGTCATACGTGTGATTTTTGATAGTAGTTCACCAAGCAAATATTGTTGTTAAGAAGAATGGGAGTTTTTGCAACAGTTAAACTAATTGGTACTATCAAAACAAAAAAGATGCATAATTCTCTAAATGTGATCCAATCTAATCCCTTCCTTCTATTCAATCCTTGGATTTGTTTATAACACCTGCTCAATATTTAAATAAGTCACATAGCTGGTATCTGAGGTTGGATTTGAACTCAGTTCCTCATGCCTCTACAGTGCTCTATCCACTGTGCCACCTAATTGCCCCTACTAGTGATTCTTAATGTGTGGCTGGAAGACCCCTGTGTCCTTAAGACCTTTTCAGGGGGTCCTCAAAGACAAAACTATTTTCATAATAATACTAAAATGCTTAAATTTCATATAGAGTAAATATCAATAGATATCATATAAATAAAACCTTTTGAGGATATCCTCAATAATTTTTAAGAATATAAAGGGTTTCTAAGATAAAAAAATGTGAGAACCACTGGTATGTAGTATATAAGCTAATCGAATAATTCAGGGGATTTCTTCTTCGATGGAATGTTCTAATGTAGGCAATAGCATTTTTTCATCCACTTTGTTTTTTTCCAGTATTTAGGGTTAGATCAATCCCTACCAAATGTTAATGGATTTCCTTGGGCAATCTTGTGTGTGTGTGTGTGTGTGTGTGTGTGTGTGTGTGTGTGTATCATGGATCCAACGCAATCAACTGCATGTGAAAATAGTTTGATTTTGTAAACTTCAACATTGATAAGAATTTTTTCTTTCATTCATACCCTAAAGTATCCATAACAATGGAAAAATCTCAGGTTATATACCATTTGTTAATGTCTTATTTTATCTTCCCATGAAGGAAATTTGGGGGTGGGGGTGGGAGGAAGTATTTTCTGTGGTCCCATTTAGCAAAAATATTACACAATTTTATCAGGTAAATATGTAAATATACAAAGTGTGAGTATTTAGCAGATGATGGTGCCAACTTGAGGTTTTCATGGTCCTACTGATTCTATACTTTGAAACTTGAAGTGAAAGGCTGTCAGTCCTAGGAGACCACCAATCTGAATGAATATGCAGCAGTTGTTGAAAACTAAGGAATTACTAGTCCCTAAGCAAGAAAAGATCGTGATTTACCTTCCACAGTGATATTCTGATATGCAAGTGGTTAACTCACCATTTTCTGCTCCCCTAAATTGACCCCTCTTTCTACCGCCACATCACCACAGGCAAATAGTAGTGGCATTGGATGGGGTTGACTAAACTCAGAATTTCCATCCCTGGAAGCCAGGAATGTGGGAAATGGGTGGGAAGACTTTTTGTTATTTTATTGTATTTTCTTTTTTTTATTAAAAAGAAATCTATTTTTTCTCCCTCCCAACCCCCACCCCAATGGAAAACCAAAAAAGTAAATTCTTCATAACAAATGTGCATA
Source organism: Macrotis lagotis (assembly GCF_037893015.1). Taxonomy (NCBI): domain Eukaryota; kingdom Metazoa; phylum Chordata; class Mammalia; order Peramelemorphia; family Peramelidae; genus Macrotis; species Macrotis lagotis. The sequence goes on from NC_133658.1 coordinate 647,474,434, forward strand.
GTTTAGCAAAAACATTCCCTCTTTGTTATTATTCAATCATTTCAATCATGTCCAATTCTTTGGAACAAAGATACTGGAGTGGTTTGCCATTTCCTTCTCCAGTTCATTTTACAGATAAGGAAACTGAGGCAAACAGAGCTAAATGACATACAGCTAGTGTCACATTTGAACTCAGGTCTTCCTGATGCCAGGATCAATGCTCTAACCTCTCTGCTACCTACCCATCCATTTCTTTCGTTGACCTTGTTCAAAAAATGTCTTATTCTGCACCCTGAATCTATCACCTCTCTGTCAGAGGGTGGAAATTATGCTTTATCCTCAGTCTCAGAGGTTTCCATGTATTTTATTACATTTTCCATTGCTATGATGTGGTCTCATGTGATTGGTTGAGGTAGGATCCAGGTCTAGGATGCTTTAGAGAAGGAAACTTAAGTAGCTCAGAATAGTGGCTGCATAACTGGTTAACACAAACCAGGTGTGAGAGATAAAATAACTTCAGAGCCCTGATACTAACAGCTGACTTGGTGGGAGAGAGTCTTTTGTTCTGTTATGAGTCAAATAGATTTTTTTTAATCAATAGACAATAACAGATGCAGAAGTATCTTATATTCTCATATTCTCTATACTTGTCAGTTGTGTGTGTGACTATGAAGATGCTGTCTAATGTGGAAAAACATCTGCAGAAACCTTCCTGGTTTCTTCTCTAGGTCTCTTCAAGAAAAAACTGGATGTTTGTATAGAGGATATGTGTGAAAATTTTATAGACATGAGACTATACTGGAAGAGACCAGCAGTTGTTAATAACTTCTTGGTCCCCCTTTTTGAAGACTGGGTTTATAAAGGCTAACCACATTTTTCATTCTTTTGAAATTTCCTGCTCTTCGTTATCTATTGAAAATCAATTCCAAATAAGCAAATATATACAGACAACTGGAAATTTAATAATGATATACTGATTAATGAGTGGGCCAAAGAACAAATCATGAAAGCAATTAATAACTGTGTAAAAAGGAAAAATTATGATTAGACAGCACACCAAAAATTCTGGGATGCAACTAAAGAAGTTACTGAATGGAAATTTACATATACATATATGTACACATATACACCTCTAACAACAAATATTAACAAAATAGAACGACAGGAGTAATAAACTGAGTATTCACTCATTAGAACTGTTGCTAATTTTAAGGGACTAGGGTACTTCACTTCTTCCCTCTCCCTTAAGGAATCCCTCTACTCTTTATCTATTCATAAGGTGATCTAGCTCAGTCCTAGGGGAATGTTTTCTAAAGAGCAGAGATTTGGAGCTGGAAGGGACCTGAGAGGTTATCCAGGAAACTGAGATACAGAGAGGTTACATGACTGACCCTAATGTACATAATGAATACGTGTCTGGAGTAGGACTTAAGCCCAGGTCTTTCTGACTCTGAATTCAGAGCTCTGTCCACTTCTTTACTCTTCCCACTAGTCAGATGAATCAAACTTTTTTCATACTTTGTTTCTTTATCTCCCTATGACAGAACCCTAGGGAAAATTTGTTTGAAGATCAGATCTTTGCTGATGTTTAAGATCTCCCCAAAGTAAGACACACAAAGGTAATTTTAGTACAGTGCAGTCTAGGTTTAGGACAACTATTTATTTCCTTTACCCAGAAGAAATAATTAATATAGCCAAGACCTGTAAGCACTTTACAAAATAACTTAAACAAGAAGTAATAACACAACTACTATTATTGTCTTCAGGCAAGTTGATATTAAAATATTAAACCATGATGTGGTCTATGGGACTCCTGAATGGACATTTTAAATTTTACCTTGACTCTGTACTGTTCAAATAATTTACTCTAGGTTCCTGTTCTCTAGCAAACCAATCAGGAACTTGAGCTTCTTTCATTATCTATTGTCCTTTTCTCCAATGTAGAAATATCCCTTACCAACAATCAGCTCTATCTCAGGATGTAAGGTCTCTAGATTTCTCAGATCCATAATGTTATCTCCAAAGCTGGACATTTTTATCTTTGGATCACTCTTTAACCACCTAGCTAGAGGGCACAGTGGGTAGAGCACTAGCCTTGGAATCAGGAGGAGGGGAATTCAAATTCAGCCTCTGACACTTACTAGCTGTGCAACCTTGGGCAAGTCAATTAACCCAGATTGCCTCACCTCCAGGACCATCTCCAGTCATTCTGATTCATATCTGGCCACTAGACCTAGTCCAGTGGAAAAAGTGAGACTGGTGACTTGTCATGGCATCCCCTCCCTGATGTCATGGTCTTCTTCGAGAATGAAGGACAAACTAAATACTTAAGAAAGAAATAAAACAAGTGGTAGTCAGAAGACCAAGACTCAAGCTGAAGTTCACCAAAATGCACATAATGTGCCTTGGCTGCCATGTTTATTTTTCTATCATTCATTCATTTATCTGTTTGTTTATTCATTTATTCATTTATTTATTCATTCATTCATTTGTTTATTTATTCATTCATTTATTAATTCATTTTATTTATTTATTCATTCATTTATTCATTTGCTTGTTTGCTTAGTCATTCATTCATTCATTTATCTATTTATCTGTTCATCTATTTACTTATTTATTCATTTATTCATTCATTCATTTAACTGCTTATTTATTTGTTTGTTTATCTATTCATTTAGTTATTTAATTTATTTAATTCATTCATTTATTTGTGTATTTATTCATTCATTCTTTCATTTATTTATCTCCTTATTTATTTATTTGCCTGTTTATTTATTTGTTTGTTTGTTTATTTATTTTGCAAGGCAGTGGGGTTAAGTGGCTTGCCCAAGGCCACACAGCTAGGTAATTATTAAGTGTTTGAGGCCAGATTTGAACTCAAGTACTCCTGACTCCAGGGCTGGTGCTCTATCTGCCCCTGCCATGTTTATTTATAGTTACTATTTCCAGGGGGATGAGGGAAGTAAACTTAAAGATTCCTACCATTCTCAGTAAGGAGGAGAAGCAAGGGAACAAGAGCAGGTGACTCCCTTTTAAATACTCAGGAGAAATAAGAAGTTTGCTTCATCATTCCAAAGCAACCACGACATTCAGTCTTGAGATGTTTTCCTAGATGTGCCCAGGAAACTGACTCAGAATTCCATGGAATATTCATCAATCCAACAAATGCAATTTTAAAAAATTAGATAATAAACAAATTAAGCTCAAAAGAAGAAAAAAAAAAGAAATATTGAAAATTAGAAGAAAAGAGAGATAAAAAGACTATGGAACTGAGAAGCAAAACTCAGTTAATTTGTAAAGACTAATAAAATCAATAGAGTCTAATTAAATTGATAAAAATAAAATCAAATAGCAATATGAAAATGAACAAGGTAAAATCATAATCAAAGAAATCAAAAGAATTATCAGATCTTCCTATACATAATTATATGCTAGTAAAATTGAAAATTTAGAACAAATACAGGATTATTTATCTCCCAAAATAATACATTACTAGAATATATACAAGCTAATCTCAAAAAAAATGAAAAACCATAATGAAACTAATAAAGAAAAAACAGATCTTGGTAAATGTACTGGTGAAGGCTGCCAAACATTTAAAAAACAACTAATATCCATGCTACAAATTTTTTTTCCAAAATTTGAGAAAAGAATTCTATCATTTCCTTTTATTAGATAGTTATAGAACCTTAACCTAGGAAGGATGAAGCAAAGAAAGATAATTATAATATTCATTACATAAAAACTCCAAAAAGTAAATACTTAAAATACTCTTTTTTAATATTATAAAAAGCAGGTCTCTAAAATAGAAAGTATTTTTTATAATGAACAAATACCAGAAGCTCTCCTGCTGATAAAAGAACTAAGGGGGCAGCAAAGTAACACAGTCGATACAGCACTGGCCATGGAGTCAGGAGGATTTGGGTTCAAATTACTTAGCTGTGTTAACTTGAGCAAATCACTTAACCCCATTGCCTTGCAAAAAAATTAAAAAAGAAAGAAAGAAAGATAAGAAAATAGAAAATATAAGTAAGGCAAGGATATTCCATTTCTTCACCATACTTAACATATTTCTAGAACTTCAGAAACAGATATTTTATCAATAGAAATTGTATTAAGGAAGATAAATTAACTTTATTGCTACTAAGCCAGAAAGATCATAGTACCTTTCTATTTGACTTGCAGTTGAAACTTCTTATATGTATTAAATCTTCCATTAGAATATATATTCTGAGTAGGAACTATCTTGCTTTTCTATTTGCATTCCCAACATTTAGCAGTGTTTTGCACATTGTAAGCACTTAATAAATGATTTTTTTCCACTAATTCTTTTGGAGGAATAAAAATTCTAGATATTCAAGGAAAATTATGAAAAAAAGAGAATGAAGAAAGAATATAGTACTTCTAGATTTCAAATTACATTATAAATCAGTAATCACCAAAACTTCTTAGAAGAGTTTTAAAAAAAAAGAAAAGTAGTTAAGTGAACTAGACAAGGATGACTGAAAAACAATCAAATTGAATAGACCAGTGTTCTCTAAACTCAAAGACAAAAATCACTTGGTAGGGAAAAGTTTTTTTTTTGCCAAGAAATTTGCCAAGAAATGCTAGAAGAACTGGAAAGAATATTGGCAGAAATTAGGTTTAGACCAACAACATCATCATATACTGCATGATGATGATGATGATGATGATGATGATAACCTCAAAAATAGATACATGGCCTGAATATAAAAGAGAATGAGATAAAATGTTTTGCACAATTATATTTGGGGGGGGGGAATTCTTGCCCAAAGAAGAAAGATAATCACAAAGATTAGACAGACCATTTTCATTGCATGAAGCAAAAAGTTATTGTATGAACAAAATAAAAGCAGTTAGGATAAGAAAGAAAATTTCCAGTTAAAAAATATTTGCATTAAAGAACTGTGATAAAAGTCTGATATTCAAGAAAAACAGAGAATTAATGCAAAATGTAAGAATTATTCCCTAATGGTTATGAAAAAAAATTTCTAAAAATTGCAAATTAACAATCATATGAGACTTTACTATATACCATTAACAAATCAAAACAATTCTGAGATTTTATTTCACAATAATCAAATTGACAAAGGTGGCAAAAGGTGAAAAAAGTCTATGTTGGTGAGACTCTGGAAAAACAGGAACACTAAAACACTCTTGATGGAACTATGATTTGGTATAACCATTTGGGGAAGAAATTGGGAATTATATGAAAAAAATAATATAAAATACCTATTCCCATTAACCTAGAAATTTTACTTGTAGGTGATCACTCAAAGAGAAAAATTCTACTTGTGGTATATGCTCAAAGGGAAAAAAATAGCACTTTACCCATCAAAATAGTCATGGCAGCATTTTTTTTTGTGGGATCATGGGAATTGGAAAGAAAGTAGATGATCAAAAATTGGAACTAAACAATTTTGGCATATACATATAATGGAATATTACTGCAACATACAGTAATTATGAATAAGAAAATAGAAAGATTTTTATGAACTGATAGAAATTAAAATATGCAGTCAAAAAACAATATACACATGACTTTACAAAAACAAAAAAGAAACTGAATATTGGACAATTCTAATGATCAAGCTTTTCACTGAAGAACAGAGAAAACATGCCTCATTCAGTTTTTTTAATGTGATAATTTATGGATATGGAAAATTGCATATGTTGTCTGATTTTAATGATATGTTTATTGACAACACTTAGTTGTATCCATTCTTTAAAAAAATTATTTGTTAGATTGAATGACTTACTGTCTACAAAACCAGAATGGATAGTTTTGGAAAGGAAAGTGATGGGAAAAACAAAAGATATCAATAAAAAAAAGTCATGTTGACAGATCTGTTCTGTGTTATGTCCATTTTCTTTCTTATTTCATCTACAAATGTTTGTAGAGTGATTTGGGTTAGCTAGTCTCTTAGCTTTCTTTAGGCTTTATTTTCCCTCATCTCCTTTTTGCTGTTTTGTGAGATGCAGCTATTCATAATCTTCACTCACTCTCCTCAATGGCATTTCCATATGAACTTTTACTCTTAACTGGTTTTGACCTTGTCTTTCTTCTTGTTAAAGAGATCAAGTGTATGTTTGCAAAGGCAGTGTCTGTCTCTTTAAGCTTAATTGTTGTGGCAACTATTTTGCTTTTGTTTATTAAACTTAAAGTTTGTAGAAATTTATAGCTTCTATAAGCTGTCAAGGTATCTAAATCTCTATATCTCTATATCCTTTCTTCTCATTTGGAACTGTACAGTCAGTATTCCATCTTCAAAGACTGCTTTGTCAACAATCTGTAATTTCATATATATTTATATGTAAATAATATTTAAAAATACAGAGTTTATTATGCAAATGATGTCATTTGATCACCATAATAATCTGGCAAGATAGAAACATTAAGAATGAGTACAGTTAATGTTTGTAGACGGTCTAATATAGGGGTGTATTAGAGTCAGCCCTCACAGACTTGAGAACCAATTGTTAAATTTGTAGTGTCACTATAAGTAACACTGGGTAATGAGAAACTACAATGAACTTGTTCATTCCAGCAGTACAATAATCAAAGACAATTCAAAAAATTTGTGATGGAAAATACATACATATCCAGAGAAGAGACTGTGGAGTTTGAATGTAGACCAAAGCTTACCATCTTCATTTTTTTCTTTTTAGGTTTTTGCAAGGCAAACAGGCTTAAGTGGCTTGCCCAAGGCTACACAACTAGGTAACTATTAAGTGTCTGAGACTGGATTTGAACCCAGGTACTCCTGACTTCAGGGCTGGTGCTTTATCCACTATGCCACCTAGCTGCCCCATCTTCAATTTTTTTTTAAAAGACTTTATTTATTTTGAGTTTTACAAATTTTCCCCAATCTTACTTCCCTCCCCCCACCCCCCACAGAAGGCAGTTTGTCAGTCTTTACATTGTGTCCATGGTATACATTGATCTAAATTGAGTGTGATGAGAGAGAAATCATATCCTTAAGGAAGAAACATAAAGTATAAGAGATAGCAAGATCAGACAATAAGATATCAGGTTTTTTTTTTCTTTCTAAATTTAAAATACTAGTCCTTGGTCTTTGTTCAAACTCCACAGCTGTTTCTCTGGCTACAGATGGTATTTTCCATTGCAGAGCGCCCAGACTTGTCCCTGATTGTTGCACTGGTGGAATGAGTGAGTCCATCAAGGTTGACCATTACCCCCATGTTGCTATTAGGGTGTGCAGTACCTTTCTGTTTCTGCTCATTTCACTCAGTATCAGTTCATGCAAATCCCTCCAGGCTTCCCTGAATTCCCATCCCTCCTGGTTTCTAATAGAACAATAGTGTCCCATCACATACATATACCACAGTTCATTAAGCCATTCCCCAAATGAAAGACATTTACTTAATTTCCAATTCTTTACCACCACAAACAGGGCTGCTATGAATATTTTTGTATAAGTGATGTTTTTACCCTTTTTCATCATCTCTTCAGGGTATAGACCCAGTAGTAGTATTGCTGGATCAAAGGGTATGCACATTTTTGTTGCCCTTTGGGCATACTATCTTCAATTTTTAAAAGTTGTCTTATGTATTACTTTTTTGCTCTCTAAGTTTTCTTTTCCCATTTTATTTTTAGTCTTCTTTTACACAACATGATTAGTATGGATTATGTTTAGCATAGTTATACATGTATAGCCTATATTAGATTACTTTCTGTCAGGGGGTGGGGGAAGGGAGGAAAATGTGTAACTCAAAACCTTGCAAAAATTGTTGAAAACTACTGTTGCATATAGTTGGAAAATAAATAAATAAAATGTTTAAAAATTTTTTTAAAAATAAATTCATGATGTGAGCATTTTACATCAGAAATTGACAGTTGCTATAAATTAGGGCTTGATTTATTGTTTCATTGAATACCTAGATTGAGAAAGTGTTAATAATAACACAACAATTTTAAAAGTCAGAGTAAATAAACATTTATTATTATTAAATAAATATATTTATTACTATACACACACACATATATATATAATATACATGTATATATAGGTCTCAAGGAGACCACAATTTATTTGGAGAAGACAACACATAAAAAGAAGCTGAAAAGGGGTGAGGGAGGGTACTTGGTGTGCAAGGGCATGAAGAAGACCTGCAACCAGGATGTGTGACCCTGGGTAAATCACTTTACCCTGTTTGCTTCAGTCTCCTCACCTTAAAACAAGCTGGAGAAGGATATGCCAAATCATTCCAATATCTTTGGCCACAAAACTTCAAACTGGATCATAAAGAGTTGGGCATGACTGAACAACAAAAAGAAATAATAAATCAAGAGACCTGAAACATTGTGAAAGGTTGCCCCTGAGATGAAGCATGATTGAAGACAAGGATTCTGGGAGGCAAAGATGAAAAGAAAATACATCTAGTGACTGGTAGATAATTTGTGCAGAGGCACAAAGATAAAAAGGAGAATATTGAATTTAGAGATGTCTAATTTGGCTTTTCAGTTCATGAAGAGAAAGGGTCTGCAATAAGGTTAGAAAAGTACATGAGAATCAGTTGATATATATATATATATAATATATATACATATATTACACACATATATATAAATATATATGTATGTGTATATATATATATATATATATATATCCTTAAATGTCAGGTTAACAAAATTGTAATAAACCCTAGACCAAGGCTCAATGGGAAACTATTCAAGGTTTTTTGGGGGTTTTTTTTGCAAGGCAAATGGGGTCAAGTGGCTTGCCCAAGGCCACACAGCTAGGTAATTGACAAGTGTCTGAGACCAGATTTGAATCCAGGTACTCCTCACTCCAGGGCCGGTCCTTTATCCACTGCGCCACCTAGCCGCCCCAGTTTGGGTTTTTTTTTTAAAATAGATATATAGAATTTGAGGGGGCAGAGACTGGAAATAGGATTAGAATTCAATTAGAAAATTGTCACAGTGTTCCAGGCAAGAGATAAAAAGGGTTTGAACTATGTGGTGGCTATGAGTGGAGAGAGGATGGAAGGAATGGCTATTAGAGGTGAAGATGGAGAATAGATAAGACTTGGAGATTTGGTATGTAGGGAAGAAGGAGGGAGAGGCAAGAGTCAATTAAGTTAAGAGCGTTTATTATATATCTACTGACAAAAATGATGTTTTAACCCTCAAGTTACCTACATTCTCTCAAAGTAAAGTAGTATAAATAAATACTAAAAAATAGAGGAGAAACTGATACTTGAAGGAATTGGGAAAGGATAAGCTTTGGAAGAGAAAGCAGAGTTGATTGATTCATGTAAAGGGGTAAGTGTTCTAAGAGACAAAGGTGAGAAGAATGTGTATTCTAAGCAAAAGAGACAGACTATAAGCAAGGCATTAAGTTGGAAGATGGAATGTTTTGTTAGAATGATACTACTATTAATAGCTAACATAATAGGTCCAAAATACTTTGCAATTGTTATCTCATTTTTTTCTTGGGAATTTAATAATATTTTTATACCCATTATACAGATGAGGAAACTGAGACACAAAGTCAAGTGACTTGCCCAGGATCAGAGCTAGATTTGAACCCAGATGTTTCTGACTTTATATCTGGTGCTCTTTCCACTCACCACCTAACAGGTCAGCTTCACTCTAATGTACAATGTTTGGTGTTTGTTTGACCATGTTATCAGGGAGATGATATCATTTCAAACACATGGATTGGATTTGAGTGAAGGGGGCTGTGCTAGGTCACCAGACTCACTTTCTCCTCCAGAGTCATCTGGATCCAATGGCCAGATATGAATCAGGACAACTGGTGATGGCCCTGGATATGAAGCAATCAGGGTTAAGTGACTTGCCCAAGGTCATATAGCTAGTACATGTCAAGTGTTTGAGGTCAACTTTGAACTCAGGTCCTCCTGACTCCAGGGCTAGTGCTCTATCCATCTAGCAACTCGCACGATGTATAAAGGAGAGTAGTGTGTATCAGGGGTAGTTAGGTGGTGGAGTAGATAGAGACTCAGGCCTGGAGTCAGAAAGACCTGAATTCAGGTCTAGCCTTGGACACCTGTTAGGTGAACCTGGGCAAATCACTTAACCCTATTTGTCTCATGACAAACCACTCCATTATCTTTGCAAGAAAACCCCAAATGGGGTCACAGAGAGTCAGGCATGACTGAAAACGATTGAACAACTACAAGTGCTTATCAAACCTGGAAAGGTAGACTTTCAAGAATGATTCTGGGGGCGGCTAGGTGGTGCAGTGGATAGCACCAGCCCTGAAGTCAGGAGTACCTGAGTTCAAATCCGGCCTCAGACACTTAATAATTACCTAGTTGTGTGGCCTTGGGTAAGCCACTTAACCCCATTTGACTTGCAAAAAAAAAAAAAAAGAATGATTCTGAGGAAAATCATAGATTTGAGCATGCAAAGTTTGCAGTACCCATGGAACATTCAGTAAGAGATATCCAACTAATAGAATGGCATCCAGGATGAGACCTAGAGCAAAATCTAAAATAAGGCCTGAGATAGATAGCAATCCATCCAGGAGAATGAGAAAGAATAGTCATACAGGTATGAGGAAAGAGCAGTGTCCTGAAAGTTAAAGGAAAAGAGATTTTTCCAGGAGATGGGGGATCTGAAGTATTTTATATGTGTATATATATATATATATATATATATATATATATATATATATATATATATATATATATACATATAGCAATCAAGGAAGATGAGAACTGAGAAAAGCCCATTGGATTTAGCAGTGAAGAGAGTAATAATTAATCTTGGAAAGAAGCATAGTCTCACAGAGTAAAGAACCTTGGCTCTAGATTCAGACAACCTAAGTTCAAATCCTGCTTCTATCGTTTATTATCTAGATGACCTTGGGAAAGTTATTTGACTTCTCTAGAGTTCAGTTTTTTTTTATCTTCAAGAATGATAATGGATTAGAGGGTCCTCAGATCCCTTCCAACACTAAATCTATGACCATATGATCTTATGTTCATTCATTATATGAGAGCAATTTCAGCCTAGTGATGAGGGCCAGAAATTAAATTTCAAGGCATTGAGAAGTCAATGATAGTGGGAAATTGGAGGTAGCACAATTATGGTAATCCTAAAAAGTTTGGGAGTAAAAGGGATAAGAGATACATAATGATAAGTTGAGGGGGTGATAGGGCCAAGTGAAAAATTTTTAAGGACTGAGTAGAACAGATTAGGTTTGTAGACATTGAGAAAAGAGTCAGTAGGTTGGAAGGGAATGAAAATGAAAAAAGAAAGAGAAAATGACAATCAAGCAAACTACTAAGGAAGGTGGGTAAGACTGGAGGAGCTTTGGCAAGGAGAAAGGCCAACTTTTTCAGGGATAGGAGTAAAAGAAGAAGGGATGTTTGCAGAATAGAAAAGTTTAAAAAGAGAGTATGGGAAGAAAAGGTACCTTAAGAAAATTATCTACTAGGAAAATGGGGTAGCGAAAGTCTCATTGATGAGATAAAAGATTTGAAACATCTGCTAATGGGAGTAGGATAGAAAATAAGTCAGGGAGGAATAAATTTTTTCACCAGTAGCAGTGAGGACCTGTTGATATTAGATAAAAAGAATTTGTGGTGGATGGACTAGCATTCAATACCTTCTGTGCAAAAGCAGAGGATAGGATACAACATTGCCATGGCTAGAATGAATGAAGGACAAGGGGAACAAAGAAATCTAAGATAGTTGATAATGTGTAGTTCAATTGGTTTGTTATAGAGAGAACTTCTGGCATGAGGGTCATTTTAAGGCATTGGAAATCATGGTCTGGTGCTGCCAAGGCAACTGCAGGTGGGACTCAAAATTCAATATATCTAGAAGCTTTTTTGGGGGGGGAGGGGTGAATCGATTAAATGTTTGCTCAAATACAACTGGCTAATTTTTAAATTTTGACCTTTGACAGAAAAAAAATTCCCTACTGGGGTGGTTAGGTGGCACAGTGGATAGAGCACCGGCCCTGCAGTCAGGAGTACCTAAGTTCAAATCTGGCCTCAGACACTTAATAATTACCTAGCTGTGTGGCCTTAAGCAAGCCACTTAACCCCATTTGCCTTGCCAAAACCTAAAAAAAAAAAAAGTTCCCCACGCCAATCATTAGGGGAATCGGAAACGATGGAGGGATTAGAAATTTTGGTTGGGATGAAAATAAAATTAGAAAGAACAAGACAAAGAGAAATTGAAACATAGAAAATTTTTATCAGAGAGGCATTTCAGAATTCAAATTCATGGAAGAAGCACAATGAATAGTGAAGATGAATCTAAAATGTGATCATCCCTCTGAGTGAAGCAAAGTAAAGCTATAGTCATAGGAGTGTAAGAGATTAATCTATTGGGAAACCAGTGTGTTTGAGGAGTTACCTACTTGTAGCATGAAGTACCCAATTATGAGTCCTGGATGCAAAAAAAAAGAAAAAGAGAAAAGAAAGAAGGAAGGGAAATTTATTAAATGACGAAGGTCTCCAGAAGGCATAATGGAAGAGGAAGAAAGAGAGAAGTTCAAAGGGAAGAAGGTTTTCATTCTGGAGCTCAAATGACTAACAGAGATTTAGAGGAACAGCATTTACTAAATTTTTGTCTGTAGATATCATTTAGTTCCAATCTATTTTCTAGTGATCTGAATCAAATGGAGGCCAATGTTGGTGCAATATTCCTTTTCCAAACACAGGAGATTTAGGGGAAGGGAGAATGAATCTTCATGGGGGATTTGGCAAGACAATGGTCTGGGAAAAGACTGAACTCACATGATTTTAGCTAGATAGTGATATCCTAAGGTGGAGATGGGTGATGAGGCATATCTGGAAGTTAACCCAATTATGCAGTATGCCCTTGATTCTACATCAGAGACCTTCATCTTTCTCACTTTGTCTTGTATCTATGGTCCCATTAGCAACGCTTTTAGGGCTCTGCTTAGACCTGGTTTCAAATTCTTCTGTACTGGAGTTGTGAACTAATCTAACCATTCTAAAGAGCAATATGGAACTGTGCCCAAAGAGCAATAAAACTGAGCTTATCCTTTGACCCAGCAATATCAATACCCAGAAGAAATCATTTAAAAAGGGAAAGTACCACATATCCAAAAATATTCATATCAGTTCTTTTGGTATTGGCAAAGAACTGGAAATTGAGGGGATGTCCATCAATTGGTGAATGTTTGAACAAGTAAATAAATGTTATGGAGTACTATTGTTCTATAAGAAATCATGAATGGTCAGACTCTAGAAAAGCATGGAAAGAATTATATGAATTGATGCTGAGTGAAGGGAGCAGAACCAAGAGAACATTGTACACATTAACCACAACATTGTGAATTGATCAACTATGATAGATGCAACTCCTCTCAGCAGTTCAGAAATCTAGGACAACCCTGGGAGATCTGTTATGAACAATGCCATCGACATCCAGAGGGGAAAAAAAAAAAGAAAACCCCTCCCCCCAAAACCCTACAGAAACTGAATGACCATTATACTCACTTTTAAATTTTTTTCCTCTTATTTTTCCCTTCCTATTCCATGGTTTTCTTTCTTTTCCCTTAGTTCTAATTCCTCATACACAAAATGACTAATATGTAAACATGTTAAACACAAATGGAAATGTACAATGTTCACTAGACTGTTTGCCACTAAGGGTAGGGGAGTGGGAAGGGAAGATGGAAGAAAATTATGTAACATAAATATGAAAGTGGATTAATGTTGAAAAGCTTTCATAATATATAATTGGAAAAATAAAATAAAATATAAATCACAAAAATTCCCCCTTATTCACTTGCTAATTTGTGTGATTCTGGGGAAGTCCCTTAATCTCTCTGCATCTGTTTCTTCATCTACAAAATTAGGATGTTGAAACTAAAGTTTCTTCCAGTTCTTAATCTCTGATCCTCTATTCCCTCTCTGTCTTCTCTTGTTCTTCCTAAATATCCCTACTTCCTTCAAGATATTCCAAAGTGACATGCTTTCAAAATTCCTCAGCATCCTAGTTACCTTCCTCTAAAAAAAATCACAGCCCATACTGGGGATTTTCTCTTCTCTACTATCTTAAAGATATCATGAGAAATGTTTTCTCTGGGAATTCAGGGTACAATTAAGCAGAAGAAACATTGAAAAGTGATAAATAAATCTCTAATAAGTCCAGTTAATATTTCATTAAGTCTTTTTCTCCTGCCCTTAGTTTATTTTTGAGGTAACAGGGGTTTAGTGACTTGCCCAGGGTCACACAGCTAGTAAGTTAATAAGGTCACATTTGAACTCAGGTCTTCCTGACTTCAGAGCCAGTGCTCTATGCACTGTACCACCTAGCCACCCCTTCTCCTCAGTTTGAGAACCCTTTAAATAGTAACATAAGTTTAAGTTTCTGAGGTCCCAAGGGAAAAAATCAGTCAATTGTCTCTATGCTATTTATTCATTATAAAATAAATCTAATAGTTGAACCCTTGCCTTTAGACTCTATTCTGTACAGAGGCAGTGGGTTATCGTGGATAGAACTGCTAGTTTCAAATCCCACTTCTGACACATGTACCTGAATTCCTCTGATAACTTCTCATGTGTAAAGAAAAGGTGAACAGAAGGAGTTGACCTGCACTGGTAAAAGGAATTTACTCACCTGATATTACCCTTCCCTTCTACCATGAAATCATCCTAAGTAACTGTATACTAGGCATTGTACAAGGCATAGGGAATACAAAGATAAAAACAAAAGTCTATTCCTTACATTCCATCAGGAAAACAACACATGCAAATATAGCAAATATTAAATATATGAAAGAAAAATATAAAGTAACTTCAGGGAATGCTAGCAACTGACAAGTTGAGGAAAAACCTTCTATAAGGAGGTGGCATTTGAGTTGAGTCAAAATGAAGAAAGATAGGGATTCCAAGAAGTAGAAGTTGGGGTAGATGGTGTGTATTATAGACACTGGGGACAACACATGCAAAGTCATAGAGATGAAATGTCATTTGTAGCAAACAGTAGCCAATTTGGCTAGAATAAAAGGGAGTGATGTGTCTGTCATAAGACTGGAAAGTTGGAGCTAGATTGAAAAGAGTTTATAATTTCAAACAGAAGAATAAGAAGTTTTATCCTAAAGTCAATTAGGAGCCACTGGATCTTCTCAAGGAAAGACTGAATATGGTCTGACTATGCCAGAAGAGTGATTGGAAAAGGGAGAGACTTGAGACAGAAACATCAATTTGATGTCTAGTGATCATACAAGATATGATAAGGGTCTTTACTTGGGTGGTGGTCAGTTGAGAGAGATGTAAGAACTGATGTAGAGGCAGAACTGGCAAGACTCTGTGACTAATCACAGAGAGTGAGTGAGTGAGTGAGGAAAAATGAAAAAAATATTTCAAAAATGGCAAATCTGAGGGACCAGAAAGAGGGTAGTAGTTTTGGGGGAAAAATAGGTTAAGTTCAAATGAGAAGTAGGTTTGAGAAAAAAGATGAATTCTATTTGAGAAATGTTGAATTTGAGAAGTCAGTGAAAAAATATTCAGAAGGAAATGTCTAATAGGGAGTTAATAAAGAAGAGCTAGAACTGGGAAGTCAGCCAATAAATATTTATTAAGCCCCTTTTTATGATAGGCATTGGCTAAGTGGTGGGAATATAAATATAATAAAGAATGACAGTCAAGAAGCTTACAATCTAAAGGGTGGGGGAAGGAGGAGGGAGATAGCATAAAAAGGGAATTTAAAGGAATAAACAAGAAGGTATCTAGCTGATGGAGAAGTCCACAAGATTACAGTTGGGAAAACAATGTCTCATTAAGAATTGAGACAAGAGCTGAGTATCTAGATCTGGAAACATCTTTATAGAGATAATAATTAAATCCATGAGAACTAGAAAGTTCAGAGAGAGAGAGAGAGAGAGAAGAGGAAGGGTCTGAGGACAGAATCTTGGGAGTAAGATGGTGAATTGCCAAATAATCATTTGAAAACACTAAACCTTTAAGGGTTAAAGGAAGCATGGATTGCTTATCAGCTAGGAACAGAATTTACTTTCATACTTGGAAATGCTTCAGTCATTAGTGGAGAGCAGAGACCCACTGAGTCCCTCATTCATATACTTCTTTCTTCAGATGGTACTGTGAACATCTCAGCAAGCAACCCCATCCTTTTCGTCCTAATTAATTTGGTCTAATTGGTTTCAGCCCACACAACAGTGCAAGTTTCTGCAGAGAGGAGTCACTCTTATGTTTAACTGTTAAGTCTCTGCCAGCATCAAAGTCTCAATCATTAAGCCATTCACTATGAGAGGAGGAACCAATGATGGCTCTCATCACAGCCCTCCATCCCTCCCAATAAGTCTATGGTAAACCTTAAATATTCCGGAAAAAAAATCTCAAAACATGCTCATAAACAAAGAAGACATGAATGAGTTTGAGGTGAAACAAAAAAAAAACTAGAATCTCTCTCTCTCTCTCTCTCACACACACACACACACACACACACACACACACAAACAATTAAACACATCCAAGAAAAAAAATTCACCATTTAACATATTCAATAAACAATCTAGAACAGTGATACCAACCTCAAATGGAAAAGGAGCTATTATACTATACATAAGAATCTATGTAAGTCCAAATTGGCTTAGAAAAACCATATATTAGGGGGAAGCTAGGTGGCACAGTGGATAGAGTACCAGCCCTGGAGTCAGATGGACCTGAGTTCAAATCTAACCTCAGACACTTAATAATTGCCTAGATATATGTCCTTGGGTAAGTCACTTAACCGCATTGCCTTAAATAAATAAAATTTATTACTAGTATTACATATGTTTAATTGTATTTTGATTTAGTTTGTTAATATTTTCATCAGAGCCTTGAGAGGAGAAGAGATTTATATAAAACCACACAGCTCATTAGTAAGCAAGACAAAACTAGACCCTATAGATCCTCCTGGCTGCCAGTCTAATGTTGTACCCATGATAGCATATTGCCTACTGCAATTGTTATAATGTATTATCATAACACAGATTTGTAAGTGGTGACTAAACATTTACCAATCTGCATGACATTTAGAAACCTGTCAGAGTCTCCAGAAGTATTTAAGACTAAAATAAATATAATTCCTTTTATTGCTCACCTGGCATACATCAATATTTGTCATAGAGAGAACTAGAAGACCAGTTTGGATACTTTAACACCACCCTGAATTAATGTTCAGGGGTGCTTTTTTTCTCTCATAAACCAAGACACAATCTGAAGATTGCAATGTGTCCCCCATAATTCTCACATTAACATGGGTCAAAGAAGTAAATATATTTGGTTTGATGGCAGAGAAAGGAAAAATATGGGGGTGTTGGAAGGAAGAGAATTACAACAGGTCCAACTGACCTTTCTAAATAAATCTTGAACTCTG
This sequence comes from Macrotis lagotis, assembly GCF_037893015.1. Classification (NCBI taxonomy): domain Eukaryota; kingdom Metazoa; phylum Chordata; class Mammalia; order Peramelemorphia; family Peramelidae; genus Macrotis; species Macrotis lagotis. The sequence goes on from NC_133658.1 coordinate 647,491,793, forward strand.
ACAAAGGGGAAATAGACAAAAGTCAAGACACTCTAATACTACTAACTCATAATTTAGTGTAACCAAAGAAAAACAATCATCACAACCAGGAGGTTGTAAAAAACAACAACAAACAAACAAGAAACCACCTCCTTTAGCAACCATTTAATCTTGTTATGCAAAAAAGACATGGCAGCCAGGGACAACACCATTTAAGGCAAAAGGACATTTAAAAAAATTTAGTGAAGAATATAAGTAGTTACTACTTCATAAAATAGGGAAACGTTTATGATCTGCAAATGTATCTTTTGCTACTTTGGTGTGAGATATGGTTAAATCAGAAAATGAGGTTGTCCAGTATTACTCTTCCTTGGCCAAACCACAACTGAAATATTATATTGAAATCTTGGTGTCATTTTTAGGCTTATTTCAAGGAAAAATCTTCTTAAAGCTAGAGATAATCCAAAAGTGGATTATTAGATGGCTTTCCCATCTCTGTTTTTTTTTGGGGGGGGTGAGGTTTGTGAGGGAGAGGATGCTTCAAGCAAAGATTGGATGATTGGTATAATATAAGGAGAATTCTTAGTTAGTTAAAGACTATACTAGAAAGATCTCTGAAATCTCTTTCAAATATGAGCCTCTATGATTCCTCCCTAAACTCTCAGACATTTGCATCAGAAGTGTTTATGTATTTTTTTGAGCAATTTTGAGAAATCAAAAGGATATAATTTCAGGAGGGAGAGTGTCACAAGGGAAGGGAAATGAACCTTTGAATTTCATAACTGTTAACATTAGGATCACAGGAATTTTCCTCATCTTTAGTGAAAATACTTTAATTTGAAAAGGAATTCTTCAATATTTAATGCCTTAGTGCAGGAATGTGTTTTTTTATTTACTAGTAATAAATTTTTGTTTCATGATAAAGATTATATAGAAAATGAATAACTCAGATTAAATATTCTATAAGCTTTTTCCAGGTTTAATATTCTCCCTTCTCACAGTCTCCCCTAGTAGTTATACTAGATATTTCTAATTGTATTTTGATTTGTTTTGTTACATATTTGCATTAGAGTCTAGAGGAGTGAAATCATGCTAGAGGTAGTATTTTGGGGGGAAGAAAATAGAAAGAATAAAATCCTCCAGGGTGAAAAAAACTTAGACTTATTTATTTTTGTGTTTACTACTTCCATGAACTTGTTAACCTAAAAGAATTAAAGAGGCAAATCATCATCTAAGAACACTAGGACTCTATGCTCTTACATGCATTTGTCTTGACATATGACGATGCTATTGAAAATGTAACTTACTACAAATTGAAGATGAAATGTGGGACAAAGCAAGAGCACAGGCTCATTTTGGTAAATGTGCCTTTGTCTTTCCTAGATTGATGAATCTGGGCCTCTGCAAACTCTCCACACAGATTCCTAGTCATATCCCCAGGAATGAAGTCCAAAAGCGTGTTGCTATGATGGAGATGCACATTTAAGAGACAAACAGAGAGGAAACGACAAGCAGCGACATGTTATCATTAAGTAATCACAATTCCCTCCCTGTATTCCCACAATAGCTGTCACTCTCCCATCTGGAAGGCAGGCCATGTATAAAAACACCATGTCAAACACCTTTTCAATGAAAGAAAGAAGGGGGAAAGTTAGGTAGGTACAGAATAGAATATTTTGACGGGTTGAATCCACCCTACTTCCCCACTCCCAACACCCACATGTTCTTTAAACAGTGGGTTCTGTAGAGAGTTTCAAAGGCTCTCCATCCTGACAAACTGAAATAAAACAAGAAGATGCCACCAAAAAAGAAAGAGAGAGAGAGAGAGAGAGAGAGAGAGAGAGAGAGAGAGAGAGAAGGGAGGAAGAAAAGGAGGGAAGGAGGGAAGGAAAGAAAGAAAGAAGGAAAGAAGGAAGGAAGGAAAGAAAAAAGAAGAAAGAAAGAAAGAGAGAGAGAGAGAGAGAGAGAGAGAGAGAGAGAGAGAGAGAGAAAGAAAGAAAGAAAGAAAGAAAGAAAGAAAGAAAGAAAGAAAGAAAGAAAGAAAGAAAGAAAGAAAAGAAACCATATCACAGTTCATGGAGGAAGTTAAACTAACAAGTTTTATGGTGGCTGTTTAAGCTATCTACGAAGTAACTGCAGGATATTTCCTCCTTGCTAGAGACTGGGGTTGTGCTGTCAGACATGAAGGACTACAGAAAGGTCAGGTTGCAAATAGATTATAAAGACCTCAAATTAATGATCGCACATTCTTCTGAGCAATTTTTCTACTTTTCCCCCCCAGCCCCACTCTAGCCTTAGCTGCTTTTCTTTTTCCCCTCTTCCCAACAGAGGAGGTGAAAAAATAAGATCCATTTGGTCTCTCCATACACCCTCTTTTTTAATGGTACTGAGGGTCATGCCATGAGGCAACAGTCCTGGGATCCTGGACATCTGGCTTCTATTCCCACCCAGTCACTGACCTTGAAAGCATCTTGAAAGCATTTGGCTGTCTTAACAGCCTAAAGAGAGCTATTTGTTTCAGCCCCAACAATTCAATCATTTGCTTCCATTTGGAAACAATTGGTGGTGAGATCTGACTTACATTTTTGCTGAGGAAAGCAAATTCTGAGACTGTTAATACTAGAACTTGAGAAAACTGTACAAAAGGCAAATCACTAGCTAAGGGTCTGACATGACCCCCTGCCAAGGAGGTAAAATTATTACTCATTCATTAGACCTGGGTGTCCATTTCCCTCTGTGCTATCACCTCTTGCCCTCTTCTCATCAGGTTACCTAGTTTAATATGAGTCAATAGTGTGATGTGGATATTAAAATAAAGTTTTAAAAAGTTAGTTCATGTAATCCTAGGTTTTCATTAATAGAAGAATAGTGTTCAAAACAAGGAAATAGTTTCACTTTGTACTATTCTCATGAAACCACATCTGGAAGATAGTATTCACTTCTGGAAATCACATTTTAAGAGAGAAATTCATATACAGTTCTCATCCAAAAACACAAAATATTTGGCTTAAAGAAGGAAAGAAAGGAAGACAATTAGAATGTTCAAGAAACTATGCCATATAAATAACTGAAAGAACTAAGGATAGCTAGCCTAGAAAAGAGAAAAAAGAAAGTTTGACTTAGGGTACATTTTCTTCAAAAGGCTGTCACATAGAAAATTGGTAGGATTTATTTTAGGTGGCTTCAGAAGACAGAACTAGGTCTATTGAGTGGATTATGAGGTAGATTCAGGCTTAGAATAAGAAGGAACTTTCTAATAATTAGGGCCTTTCAACAGTAGTCTAGACCAAATCATGAGGTCGAGATTCCTGTTACAAAGGGTCTATTTAGTCTCACTTGATCAGAATCACAGAACCTGAGAATTGGAATTCACCATACGATCATGTAGTCCAACATATACTTGAAGATTGAATCTCTTTTACAATGGGCCAAGTGGACTAAATTGTTGTAGCCCCTTTTGTAGGGTAAAAGAAAAAAAAAAAACAGTGACTGTAGATACACTGTTTTTAAGTATATGATACCCCTAAGCAGAATGTCTTAACTTTTGTTTTGTCTTCCCTTTGGAAGTCTTCCCCTATCTCTTCTCAGAATAATATTCTTAAATGTACAAAAGAAAATACATAGGATTACAATGGAAACTAATTACATTGAAAAAATATTTTAAAAACAATTTCACAGACTTCAAGTTAAGAACCCAAGCAGTATAGGGAGAATAATTTCTTAACTGTTACTAGCTAGAAATAGAAAGGTAGATTAGTGGAAGAGAGTAGACAAACAATCTACAGCAGTAAATGAATATAGTTACCCAGTGTTTGACAAGTATAAAGACATTAGTTCATTGTTAGGTTAAAAGTTCTTGGGAAAGCTGGAAAGTATTCTGGCAGAAATTGGGCATGAACTGATATCCTACACCATTTATCAAAATAAGCTCAAAATGCATACATGCCTAGATAAAAAAGAGATATTACAAAACAATTTGAGGAACATGGAATATATTTTCTATCTGATTTATATGTAGGTGAGCAAGTTATGAACAAACAAAAGATGAAATGTTATGAAATGTAAAAATGGATAATTTTCATTACATTAAATTAAAAAGATGCTGTACAAATAAAACAAATAAAGGTCAAGATCAGAAGGAAAGCAGAAAAGTAGTTTAAAAAATTTTATAGACAGTTCTTCAAATAAAGATCTCATATCTCATATATATAAAGAACTTTGTTAAATCTATAAGAATGCAAATCATTCTCCAATTGATAGTCAAATGATATGAGGAGGCAATGAGGAAATCAAATCATTTAATAAAACAAAAAGTGCCCTAAATCATTATTGATTAGGAGAAATGCAAATTAAAACAACCTTAAGATATCATTCTAACACCTATCAGATTGGTTAAAATGATAGAAGGGGAAAGTAACAAATTTTGAAGGCAATGTAGAAAAATGGGACCTTAATTCATTGTTGATGGATCTCTGAGCTGATCCAGTCATTTTGGAGAGAGATTTGGAATTATGCCCAAAGAATTATTATGCTGCCTTTACCCTTTGACCCAGCTATACCACTATTAGGTCTCTTTCCCAAGATGATTAGGTGAATTGGAAAAGAACCTACATGTTCTAAAATATTTATAATAACTGTTTGTGGTGGCAAAGAACTGGAAATTGTGTAGATGCCTATCAACTGGGGAATGGCTAAACAAATTGTGATATATGTTCATGATGGACTATTACTCTGAAATAAGAAATGATGAGTTGAATAATTTTATAAAAGAAATCTCCATGAAACAAAGAAGAGTGAAATAGCAGAACCAAGAGAACATTGAATTGTTTTAAAATATTGTTTTAAAAACAACTTTGAGCAACCAAGATATTCTATAATGATATTCTATTGTAAATACCAAAAATAACCTGAAAGATTCTATAAAGGAAGATGATGTTTGAATCCAGAAAAGAATATTGTTGTGGTGAAGGAAATGATGAGGTACTTGATTTAGAATATCTTGGAAAGACTTGGACTTATTAGGGAAGATGCTATCCACCTTCAGAAGAAATACACATAGTACAGTCTTCAAACATATGCACACATATGTCTATATATTTGTGTATATATATATATATATATATATGTATGCTTATAGATATGCTTATGTGTGAGTAAATATCTATCCATCTATATATATATTCATATTTAATTTCAGATTTCTTTAAGGTGCAGTGGGGGAGGAAGGGAAAAAATAAATTTAAAAAATACACAGTAGAGAATGAAAAAAGTGGGCATCATTGAAAACAATGTGTAGTATGTATTATTTAGGGACTTTTTTTGAAATGGACATTTATTGTTTTATATTGAAATCTCTCATGATCTGCTGTGTACATGGCAATACTTTTTTCTTTTCTCATTTTTGTATTTAAGTATACAATAAAAAAACTGTCAAAAAAATTACTTCTGTACCCAACACCAATATGTTATTCTACCCTTTCCTCCTAAATAAATTACAGTGAGGAAAAAAAAGCCTAGAGTCTCTTTTAGCTTGAGTAATTGAGAGACTAAATGAAAACAGCAACTAGTTTGTGTGCCTAAAGGCTTGACATGAGAAATAGCATCAATTCCAACCTGTCAAACTTGGAATCTGGATCTTCCAATCCAGAATAGAAAGACTAACTAATGAGTCTTCAAGCTTTAATAGTAAGTGTTTCTGTTAAGGTATTGGCCAATATGGACATTAATTAAAGGATCATGGAATCAGGAAATGATCTAGATGAATCATAATTAGTTTTTAAATAGATTTTGGAAACCCCAATTTCAAAGAAACATAAATTCAATGAGAATCTCAAAGTTTATCCATGACTCAGGATGTATTATGGTCACTAGTCCCCTCTCAACAAGAGTGCTTTGTCTCATGAATGAGCAAAAGAAGCTCCACAGATCCATCCTACTCTATGTGGCCTTTGACTAAAATGAAATTCACTAGCTCTTTAGAAGAGGAGGCAGAAACAGGAGAAAGAGGCATCCAAAAGCACAAGGAGAAAATAAGGAGGTAGAATGATCTAGAAGAAATAACAACACTGATAGTTACCATCTATTTGACCCTGTCAGAGTTATTTAATTTGCCTTAGTCTCAGTTTTCTTATTTGTATAAAAGCTAGCATTTATATAAAAATTTAAGGTGTACAAAGTACTGTACTGTTGAGTCCCTTTTTGGACTCCTTTATCCTTCCTCAGGAAAGCATTGAAGAGTCAGGAGACGAGGAAGACACATTCTCCCTTTGTACACCAAGGTCTCCATTTATTTACCAAAATACAAATGCTTAAATATCCTCCCCAGTCTAATCCACTCCCATTCCTTTGGTACTTAGTAAAACAATATTCTGGTGCTCAAGGGAACCAGGTGTTGAAGATTTACAGTATTCCCACACACAACAGCCCCTAACAAAGTATTTTACAGATTGTGTCCTCACAACAAGAGAAGTTTTCCAAATGAGGAAATTGTGACAGAAGTGACTTGACCAGGATCACACAGCTAGTAAATGCCTGAGACAGGATTTAATTCGGATTATCCTAACTCCAAGTCCAGAGTTCTATAAAATGTGCCTCCAACTTCCCCATGATGGGGTTAGACTAGTTATCCTCTGAGGACTTCTTCAGCCCTGGATCCATGGTCCTTAACTAACTTCAATTTCAATAATCAGAGTTTTCCACAAGAATCTTTCCTTTGTTGGGTTTGTGGCCACTTCTGTCCCTTCAGAGCTCTCCAAGGTACTTCTATCCCTAAGGCTCCAGGTTTCTTCTAGGCCTCTTCCCTATGGGGCCCTTTGTTTCTCTGTATTTTGACTTCCATACACTTCAATTGTCATGAATTATCTAAATTCTGAGTCAACAGCAGATCTTTTTTGGAATGTCATTGTATTTTTTCCTATTCCATGCAAAGATAGTGTTCAACATTCATCTTTTTTGTAAGCTTTCAAGTTTTACATTTTTCTATCTCCATCCATGACATAAAACAATCTGATATAAATTATACATGCTGTGTAAGAAGAATCAGGATTAAAAAGGGAAAAATGAGAAAAATGAAAAAAACATAAGTTTATAAAAATGAAATTAGCATATTTTGGTCTAAAGACTCCACAATTTTTTGTCTGGGGAAGGATGGCATTATCCATCACGTCTTTTAGAATTGTTCTTGATCATCACTGAGCTAAGTTTATCATAGTAGATCATCACATAATGTCAACAACAGGATCTGAACACAATCTTATTCAATATTGGAATGAAATGAGGACTTCAAAGAACATTTGATAGTCACCAAAGGGAGATCTATTTAGCCAAAGCAATAATACTGCTCAATCTAGTTGGTTCTCACTTGCCACCATTCAAGCATCATGTGGAGTGGCTGGAACTCCTTGTGCCTGCTTTGTATTCAGGTGACAAAGAAATGATATCAATGACCTGAACCTTTAGCCCCCTTAGCTAACCAGGTTTCAAGGATAGCCTTAATTACTTTCAAGGGAAAACTAGCCAACTTGGGACAGCTAGATGATACAGTGGATAGAGTGCTGGGCTTGGAATCAGGAAAACTCATATTTATGAGTTCAAATGCTAGCTCTGACATTTAGTAGCTGTGTGACTCTGGGCAAGTCACTTAATCCTGTTTGCCTGTAAAATGAACTGGAGGAGGAAATGGCAAACCACTCCAACATCTTTGCTAAGAAAACCCCAAACCTAATTTATAGGATGATTGATATTGAACTTTTGCCTCTGAAGGTAAGGAAAGAGAACATTTCATGAATGGAAACAAGAAATGCAATGTTATATATGAGAAAGAGCAAGAAAATCAGTTTGGTTGAATCAAAACCATTCCCTGTATAGACTATATCTAATATGGTATATCCTAAGGAATTGCCTAAGTCACAAAAAGGTTAAGTGACTTACCTAGAGTCACACACTTAATGTCATCAGTAGTATTTGAACCCAATTCTTCCTTATTTCAAGTTCACTCTAGCCACTGAACCATGTTACCTCTTCTTGTCATTTATTATATATAAAAAGTCTACAATAAAAACATGTACAACATATAACATAGTCATCTGATTTCATTTTGTTCTGATATATAATATTTCACAGCACATGGAACCTGGTACAGGATCTGTTCAGCTCACCCAGGCTTCAGATTTACCTGAGTAGCTCCTGCATAAACTAAACTGGTTGTAGTTTAGTTGTTCCAGTCATTTCTGACTCTTTGTAATAACTTGGTAAAGACACTGGAGTGGTTTGCCATTTCTTTCTCAGCTCATTTTACAGGTGAAGAAATTGAGGTATATAGGATTAAATGATTTGCTCAGGTTTACAAAGCTAGTAAATGGACTGGATTTGACCTCAGATCTTCCTGAAACAGACCTAGTGCTCTATCTGCACCACACCACCTATTTGTTTAGTGATTTATTCTTGGACCAAACAAGTGGTGATGGTTCATTTTACAAATATACCATTCAAATGCACATCAAAACAACCTTGGGATTTCTCTTCATACTTGGTAAAAAATAACTGGTAAAATATGACAATTTATATTTGGTAAATAATTGGTAAAAATGACAAAAGATGGAAATTAATTTTGTAGTTTTTGTAGGAAGATAGGCACACTGATACAACAGATAATAGAGCTATAAAAATGGCACAACCATTATGAAAGCAATTTGGATTTATGCAAAGTGATTAAAAAGTGACTCAGATGTCAATACTATGCTTATACTCCAAGGAGGCCATTGATAAGAAAAAAGTCCCTACATGCACCAAAATATTTTACAGTAGTACTTTTGTGATAGAAAAGAATTAAAGTAGATGCCCAGTGATTGGAGGATGGTTAAACAAATTATGATTCCTGAATAAAATGGACAAACAAAAAGCCCCAAAATACAATCCTATCTCTTGAGCTTGGAAAGAACAAGGCTGCTTTTTTTGGGTGCCTTGAACCATGGATGAACCCAACTATTTCTTTTTGTTTCTTTCCTGGTCTTGGCTGACAAGGAAGGGATGCGTGTGATGTGTGTGTGTATGTGTGTGTGTGTGTGCTTGCCATTCCCCAGTCATCTTATGTCCTGCAGGATTGTGTTTTGAGTTTTTTTTATTTGTTTTGGTTTTTGTGTCTTTGTTTCCCTGATAGAGAAGCTTACATGTGGTACATGATTTTACGGGAGAGACCTGTGATTTCATTGACTTATGAGATTATTGGTAAAGAAACTCTCCATATCTGTAACTTATAATATAAAAGAGCCACCCCATAAGTACTAAGAATTTAAGTGACTTGTCCAGTGTCACGTAATCAATCTACAAGGATTTAGTAAGTGCATTGTGTGAGGTCCTAGGGAATCAAATACAAAAAATGAAACTTTAAATAGGAGGGAGCTTGGGTCTGAGGCCATACTTAGACTCAGTTCTTCCAACCTTCAAACAGAGCCCTCTAACCACCATCCCAGTCTGCCTCTCAAACTTAATTGAATTCAAACACCTGGTTCCTATTCTTGCTGTGCTAACAATCAAAATCATCTAGTGGCACAAAAACTGCATCAAATAACCAATAATAGTCAAATAGTTAAAAGAACTACTTTCTTCAAATAGTCTAAAACAACTTCCTCCTTACCTTTACATGCCAATCATGATGCTGCAATATAACTTTTCCATTGGTTTGTGCAATATAATCAATGGCAAAATACTGTTCATTGACATGTGGTTGTGAGTACATCGGGTGATGATGGAAAGCAAGGCAGGCCAAGTTGTCAGTCATTCCATATGGGGAGAAGGGGGTGAGGTCTATCCATGCATGTACTAAAATGTACTTGCTCTTCTTTATGTGTGGAGGAACCTTCCTTGGAAAGGAGGAGGAGGATCCTTTTTGGATATGACTTTTTTGTTCTGAGCAACTGTTATTTATCCCTCTCTTTGAAAAAGATGACCTTCCTTTTAAGCCCAGAGTGACCTCCCAGCAAAACAGAGTGTAAGGGGGGGGGGGGGGGAATGGAGTCAGAATGTCTGTCATTATGTGTGTTTAATCATTTGTGGGGCTCATGTGTGCCCAGAATATTTGATTCTAAGGATTGTTCTTTCCTTATGTCTTTAAAACATACCCATGACCCCATTTAGCAAAGATACTAAAGCGGTTTGCCATTTCCTTCTCCATCTCATTTTACAGATGAGGAAACTGAGGTAAACAGGATTGTCACCTCCCCTCAGCTTAGATTTACAAACTCCATCATTTTGATTTCTTCCCCTTTGATTTTCCTCCTTCCCTTTCTAATCTCCCTATTTACATGCATAGGTTAAATAGCTTTAATTCAACTTGAAGAGTATAAAAGGAAAACCCTCTAAAAGTTCTTAAAGAGATACCTTCTAAAGGGGTTGACTGTGCTCTTGGTATCTAAAGGAGGGTGGAGAAACATTTTGTTTTGCTTCCCCTTTATTCCACATACTATTCAAGGAATGGGTAAAAACAGGAAACAAATGGAGAAGAAAAAAGGGAGTGGATCTTTGCTCTCCAAAGGAAATATCCAGCTAATCCCACTATACATTCCTACATGTCTAATGAGGATAGGTGCTAACAGGTTCTGGACTGTCCTTTTTCTGCTTCATAGTGTTCCTGACTCCAAAGACTCCTCAACATGGGGAGAATGGCTGTTCTATCTATGCTGGAAAAATTAAGCTTTGAGGATCCCATGATTTCTGGGAGAGGAGCTAGAGTTCTATTCAGTTCTATGTTGTTGTTGCTGTTGTTCAGTCATTATTGTTCAGTAGTGTCCAGGAAAACTAGATGGTGCAGTGGATAGAGCACGTCTTGGAATCAGGAGGATGGGAGTTCTAATCCAACTTTAGACGCCAATCATCTTGACTTATATCTGGCCACTGGACCCAGATGGCTCTGGAAGAGAAAGTGAGGTTGCTGACTTAGCACAGCACCCCTTCACTCAAATCCAATTCATGTGCTTGTCATGGTATCACTTCCCTGATGTCATGGTCTAAGGACAAATGGTATCAGTTTTGACAAAAGATACTGGAGTGGATTGCCATTTCCTTCTCCGACTCATTTTATAAATGGGAAAACTGAGGCAACAGGGCTAAGTGACTTGCCCAGGGTCACCCAGCTGGTTTGTTTCTGAGACCAGATTTTACTCAGGAAGAGGAGTCTTCCTGACCTCAAGCCCAGCATTCCATCCCTTGTGCCACCTATTTGCCCCATACAATTCCTGGTGACACTTTAATGTTATCCCCTTTAAGATGATTGTCCAATTTGTTACAGGCTCTTCTGCTTTAAATAGATAGTGAAGGTGCTACTAAGATATGGATGAGGGAATCTCTACCAGAGAATCAACACCCAAACCAAAGTATGGATGCAAAAGAAAAAAAAGTAGAGAAAACAATAAGAAGCCCCCAGATTCCCCTAGATCATGGCACTATGATGTTGCTAGATCATCACTTGATTCCTGCTCTTTTACTTCCCCCCATATCTATCTTTGTGAACAACCCAGAATTAACCAGTCTGACACAGAACACTCAAGTCACAATCAGTGCTTACTCTGATTGTGTATTCTGCCCATCATAGCCTCAGAAAAGACAAATATCCTGGACAATGCCTTTCATGTAGTCTGAACTGTGTCCTCCATACCTCTCCCTGCTCTTTTTTTTATCTTTTCCCTTTCTCCCTTCAACTCCTCCTTTAACTTTAACTCCATTCCCTCCGCTGCTTACTAACTTCTTTATTCAAGGATAGACAAGAATAAGATGAAAATCACGTGTCATCCTGATTTCCATTTCTCTTCCACTATAGTGTGGAGAAGAGTAGGAACCATTGAATAGCATGCAGGGGTTGGATTATCTACAGATTCCAATAATGAAAGTAGTCCTTTTCCCATTCTGCTCTACAAAGCCAGGACCAATAGGAGCAGGCAAGGTAAGCAGCACCTGGGGTGCAAAACATGTAGAGAGAAGGAGAGGCACAAACATCACTTTTACAATGCATACATTTGTAAATCCCACTCCATGGCACATTACTATTTATTCTATGATAAGTTCATTTGCATTAGTTGCAATGAAGGATCAAAGCATGAACCGGACAATAATCCACAAGAGGCCTCATTTTCAAACTTTGCCTGGGGCACACAAATGCTTTGGCTCCACTGCTGCTTCTGATTAACTTAATGATCTCTAAATATCTTACAAATATACACAGAAATATTTTACAAATATACTCACATAATTTAACATAGTAACACCTAATTGACCTGATCAAGGATTGATGTGTTCTACATAAATGGTTTTTCAAAAAACTGATTTTCCCCTTTAAAATTCCAAACATTTATATTTTAATTATTTAAATTTATATATATATATATATATTTATATACACACTTTCTAAATGCATCATACCCTTTCTTGACTTTTTTTCAAAATAGGATTTATATACTTTTTTCTTTGTATCACATTTTCTACCCCCCTGCTACTAGGTTGAACCCTCTTTGTGACAAAAACAAAAAAAAAAATTTGACAAGATATCTAACAGAGATCAATACATATTTGCTATTCCAGCTGAGTAGTTCCACACCTCTCTGTCATGAGGGAGTAGATATGTTTTGTGTCCTCTCCTCCAGATCCTGTGCTGGTTTTTTAATTACTCAGAGTTCAACTTCCTTTAGTGATTTTTTTTTAGATTTTATTTTACTATTTTATTTATTTATTTTTTTGGTTTTGCAAGGCAATGGGGCTAAGTGACTTGCCCAAGGCCACACAGCTAGGTAATTATGAAGTGTCTGAGGCCAGATTTAAACTGAGGTCCTCCTGACTCCAGGACCAGTGCTTTATCCATTGCACCACCTAGCTGCCCTCTTTTAGTGAATTTTTTTTTCAATTACATTATTATAGCCATTATGGATATTGTTCACTTCGGTATGTGTATTTTATCCTGCATCAATTAATATAAATCTTCCCATGCTTTTCTGAATGGTTCATGTTTATTACTTCTCACTTCATTACATTCATATATGTAAATTTTTTTAGCCATTCCCCTATCTAGTTATCTACTTTGTTTCTAGCTACTCAGTATCATAAAGAGTGATACCATGAATATTTGGAGATGATCTGACCTTTTGTTTCTGTACTTAACAGATTTATGGAATTAAAGGATATTCCCTGCCTTAGTAAGCATAATAAGGGGAACATAATTCAAACCTTTCTTGATGATACTTAGTCATCATTATGAAAACTGAATTCAAAGATACAATAATAACTCATAAATTCATAGAATCACAGAACCTCAGATTTGGAAGGTACCTCAGGGATTACTTAAACCAACCCAACAAGAATCTCTTCTACAACATACATCTGATGAATGTTAAGCCACTATGCTTACAGAAATCTCATTTCGCTTTTGGATATCTCTAATTATAATGAAACTCTTCCTTACCTCAAGCCTAAATTTGCCTTTTTACAGCTTTTATGTATTGCTCCTTGTTCTGCCATCTGAGGCATTACAGAAAAAGTCTAATTGGTCTTCCTCATGATCAGGTTTTAATAATATCCAAATCCAGAAGGGAGTTTAAAGAAAAAGTCACATTGAATTAAGTCAGCAAACAATTATTAAGTGTCCACTACATTCCAGTCACTGTAGTAAGGATACAAAAGGGTACAAAGAAAGACAAAAACAGTCTCTGTCCTAAAGTTCTTCACAATCTCATGGGAAAGAGAAGGAACCCAACATGCAAACAGCTATATACAAAAAATGGTGAACATAAATTTCATCAACAGACTTTGTACTTTATGATTCCTTTGCTTTCATTATTCCATTTAATTGTCACAAAAGTTATGTGATATATATAGCATAAACATTATTGTCTATTTTACAAATGAGGAAACTGAGGTTCATGAAGGCTAAGCAACCTGTCCAGGTCCAGAAATAAGCTGGCAGAAACCAAACCAAGGTCTTTGGAAACCAAGTCAAGCAAAGCCAAAAAACATTTCTTAAGTGCCTACTATGTGACATTCATTGTTTTAAGTCCTGGGGATACAATTAATAGAAAGAATAATCTCTGCCCTCAAGTAGCTTAAAATCTGATAGGAGAGACAAAGAAGGCAGGAACGGGAGGACACCCTAAGGGGTATTTTGTTCCATGAAGTTGAAAGCAGAAGGAGCAACAGGTGCAAAGTATAGTGCTGAGAATCCAGTACCTCTATAAAGGAAGGCATCTAATCAGACATTATAAGAAATTCTAAGTTTAAGTTAATGGGAGGATTTCTGCTCATTGTTTCTACTCAAAATAGGTCTACAAAAATGTGGATTCTCCCTTTTGGCAGACAGGTGATACTGAAACTGATAATTCTTTGAACAAGACTTGGTTTATCTAAATCATGTACCTCAAGTCCCTTCTTGTAAATATAGATCACCTTTCATTAGCATATTCATTTTCTTATTGATTGTTAACCAATAAAAGTTGGTTAACTCAGAAACATTTCTTACAAGGGCATATAAACGGTGAGCCTACTGCTATGAGTGGCATTTGAGAGTGCTACTGCCATCCTTTTATTAATAAACATGCTAGCCTTATTTATTAAATGATTAAATTACCCAGAAACTATGTCTCTTGAACTTTTTAAATGTCATTATGTTGTCATACTATATAAAGTCCTAAGTCAATAGACTTGAAAGCTATACCACATCATTCCTATTAAGTAAAGTACATTGGTTTTTACTATAAATATTTTCTTCCCTGGTGATATGATACATTTGCCTAAAGTCTAATTCTGGATGAATGGAGCATCTCTATTTTTAAGAGACCGTTGTCCTCCAGAAAGCTTTGGGTTAGAGTGTATATTCATTGAGAGAAGCTCCCTGAAGGTGATTTCCTATGGGACCAAGTGTAGTCCATGTGAATGAAGTGAATGCCCATGTTCCTATGTTGGAATTTTAAAAAAGAGAATAGTTTAATAGGAGCAAGGAGGAAAAGGAGAATACTGAAACAAACCCTCAAAATGATTGTGGACCTATACTAGTTTGAGCTTCAAATCCTCAAGTTGTAATTCATCTTATCTTTTCTTTCAATACATTTTTGCTGCCCATTGGGGAGATGACAGAAAGACCTTGTTTACCCTTTTTGAGGCACATGACCACTCAAGGTCAACTAAGGACTTAAGTTGAGAAGCAGGACCCTGGACATATTTTAACCTTCCCTAGAGTAGAGACTAAATTCCTATAATGAGCAAATTATTATCCTAACATTTTCCTAGCTTGACCTAGGATTGAGTAGGACACACCTTCAGGAATGAATGAATTATCATCGAGTTAAAAAATATTGCTTACAGTTCAAGTCACTCTTGATAAATGGTCAAAGACAGTTTTCAGATAAAGAAATTAAAATTTTCTAGAGTCTTATGAAAAAATGCTCTTAACTATTGATTAGAAAAAATGCAAATTAAAACAACTCTGAGGTACCACCTCACACTAATCAGATTGACCAATATGACACAAAAAGAAAATGATCAATATTGGAGGGGATCTGGGAAAACTGGTACACTAATGTATTGTTGATGGAGTTGTAAATTGATCCAACCATTCTGGAGAACAATTTGGAACTATGGCCAAAGGGCAATAAAACTATGCATACTCTTTGATCTAGTAATACCACACATACAAAAATATTTATATCAGCTTTTTTTTGTAGTGTCAAAGAATTAGAAATTGAGGTAATGTCCATCAATTGAGGAATGGCTGAATATTGGTACCTAAATGTGATGGGATTCTATTGTACTGTTAAGAAATCATGACGGAGCAGACTTCAGAAAAGCTTGGAAAGACTTGAATGAATGGATGCTGAGTTAAGTAAACAGAACCAGAACACTGTACCCATTAACAGCAATATTGTTCCATCAACTATAATGTCTTGGCTCCTCTCAGCAGTTCAGTGATCAAGGACAATTCTAAAAGATTTGTGATGGAAAATGCCATCCATATTCAGAGGAAAAACTATGGAGTCTGAAAATCTACCAAAACACAATATTTTCACTTTTTAAAACTTGTTTCATGTTTTTTTTTCTTTCTCATGTTTTTTCCTTTAGTTCTGATTTTTTTTCACACTATGAATAATATGGAAAATGTTAAACATGAATGTACATGAATAACTTTTATCAGATTATTTGCTGTCATGGGAAGCAGGGAGGAAAGGAAGAGAGGTAGAAAAATTCAGAATTCAAAAATTTATAAAAAGATGAATATTGAAAATTATCTTTGCATGTAATTGGAAAAAATAACATTAAAAAACATTTCTTAATAGCCCTAGCATTGTAGCTATACAAATATAACACAGGTGATGACAAATACAAAAATAAAAACAGCAACTTCCCTCAAGAAGGTTACATTCTGCAAAAGAAATAGCAGACATGTTGGATAGGTAGACTGGGAGAAACACTTTGGATTATAAAATTACAATGATGTTGAGTGGTTTTGTTGGAAGATAAATCAATACTTTCAATTCAAAATCAAAATAGAACTGATTTGACCATTGTTCATGGTTTCAGATTTGGGGCAAGGTGGGGAAGGAAGCAGCAATAACATTATTAAAGAGGTTATGGAATTGTCCGGAGAATCAGGAATGAAGGAAAACATACCTTGGTTTGTCCTGAAATTGTGTTTCAGAAGAAGCAGTCACCCATCTGGAGAGCAGGGGTCCAGGCATTGGCTCAGGGGTGGGGAAAAAGAGTCGGAGTTTTTGGAGCCCTCTGGGTATTGGGAAAATTTAACAATGAAAAAATTCCTCCTTGTTATTTTAAGTAAATTAATCTTTACTACCGATTTTAAGTCTGTTATTTGTTAACAACAGCTGGATCTGAAAAGGATAAGGAGTTGCCAGTGGGTGGGGGCAAATGAGCCAAAGAGAATAGCTAGCTGGCACCTGGGGAGTAATTGGGAAAGCAGGTTCTAGGGAAGACTGCACACCCCTGTTACATATGCATACATAAACACATTCTAATGAGCTCTACACACATTCATTCAAGCCCATTGGCTCTTGCCAATCCCTCATTAAACTTATTTTCACCTCCTAATCGGCACACAGGATAAGTTTCGTTAATTAAATGTGTCAGTCAGCTTATTATACATTCATTTAAAAAAACCCCAAAACAACAACACAAGCCCAAACCCACTCTCTAAAACCCCAATAGCGGATTCTTTCATGTAGCTTGCTGACTGTAACAGTGACAGACTCCAACCTGTGCTATTACCCTGGGTAAGTATGGCTGGAGTGAAAACAACAAGAAGAAGCCATTTTGGAAAATACTCCTAAGCACAGCATCTGCTAATTGGATGCTATTTTGGTATTTATGTAAGCTCTGTGGAAAGATGCTGTTTATTAGGGACCCATATGAAACCAGCCCAGCCAAAATTGGCTGATGTAATATTATTTATATTTGGTTCTTGGTTGCATCATCATTTTATCTATTAGGGGTGAGAGAGAAGGTAGCAGATTTACCTTTCTAATTCCATCTGGCTTAGGCAAATGTTTAAATGAGTTTAAATTCCCCCAGCACACATAAACTGATGGCAGTGAGAACCAGCCCAGAAGCGTGTCTACTGGCTGTTTTTCAAGCATGTTGTATTAGACACATAAGGTCTAAAAATATGGAATGCACGTCTTCAGAATATGTATTGCCATCATTTTCTTGCATTAGCATTCCATTATTAGTGGGATCACCATGACTTGGATTCAAACAGATCACCCCACTACCACCACCACAACTATTATCTCTTAACATCATTTTATTTCAGGTTTTCAAGGTTAGCTAGTCCACCATTGGCTGCTGTTTCCTCTCCTGTATCAATGATTCCAAATTGCCAATAGGCAAACATCAGTGCCTAGACCGTGATCCATAAAGGAAGGATTTCACCAATGTGGTTGATAAAACAAAATAAATTAACATTATTTCTCACTTAAATAAGATTTTTTTTTCCAATGAAAAAGAATTCTGTATAAGGATAGTTAAATATAAATAGTAGAGGCAGAGTGGAGAGAGCATTAGGTTTAGAGTAAAGAAAGACCTGAGTCTGTTCAGTCTCAGAAATTTAACAGCTGTGTGACTCTGAGCAACTTCTGTCTATATCAGTTTTCACATCTGTGAAATGGGGATAATAATATCACCTACCAACTAGAATTGTTGTGGGGGGGGTAATGAGATCAAATTTTTAAAATGCTTTACAAACCTTAAAGCAGTATATAAATGCTATCATTTATATAAAATTCATTATATGTAAGAATGATATACCATATTGAACAAGGCTTTTTTTAAAAAAAAAAGGCAAATGTTTAATCGGTTTTAAATCTCATGCTTTCTCAAGAAAGGTCAAGAGAAGGAAGGGATAGAATTTGGAACTCAAAATTTTCAAAAAATCAGATGAATGTTGAAATTAAAAAATAAATGAAAAATAGTAAATAAACGTTTGCTAAGTTCAGACCAGAGGCAGGTAGATGGTACAGTGGATATCATACTGAGCTTGGAACAAGAAGATTCATCTTCCTAAATTCAAATCCAGCCTTAGACACTGTGTGATCCTAGGCAGGTCACTTAACCCTGTTTGCCTCTGCTATCTCATCTTTAATGGGCTAGAGGCTCTGGGATATACTACATGACAAAAATTGTTGGGAAAACTGAAAAACAGTGTGGCAAAAACTAGGCATATATCCACATCTCACACCCTTTACCAAAATAGGGCCAAAATGGGTACAGGATTTAGACATAAAGAGTAATACCATAGATAAATTAATAGACCAAAAATACTCTATCTATCTGATCTATGAAAAATTTATGACTAAACAAGAATTAGAGCACATTATAAATTGCAAAATGAATGATTTTGACTATATTAAATTAAAAAGGTTTTGCACTAATAAAATCAATGCTGCCAAAATTAGGAAAAAAAGCAGAAAGCTGGGAAACAATCTTCACAACCAGAAGTTCTAATAAAGGTCTCATTTCTAAAATATATAGAGAATTGCATTAAATTTATAAAGTCACAAGTCATTCCCCAGTTGATAAATGGTCAAAGGATATGAACAGTTTTCAAATGAAGAAATTAAAGATATATATAAAATCATATGAAAAAATGCTCCAAATCATTATTGATTAGAGAAATGCACATTAAAACAACAATGAGGTATCATCTCATACCTATTAGATTAGCCCAGATGAGGAAAAGGGAAGATGAGAAAAAATAAAATAAAATACCAAATTAAAAAAATGGACTAGAGGAAGAAACAGCAAACCACTTCAATATCTTTGCCAAGAAAACCCCAAATGGGTCACAAAGAATGACTGAACAGCAACAAAGTGAATATTACTAGAAAGGCACTATGCTACATCACAATAATTTCTACCTTTCAAAATGCACCTTGTCCAAATGGGCAGTTTCTCAGGCTAAAGTTTCTTGAAATATAACCTGCCTTTTATATTTGAAAGGAAGTCATTCAGCTGAACCCCTTCCTCTTATTGTGCCTCTTTCTGATCAACAGCCCAACTCAAACATGGCAGAGCTATGAAGTACCAGTGGATGATTTCTCTGCAAACAACCACATAGTAAAAGTTTGATAGACCAGGGTTAACCTAAAAAAGAGAGGGTTAGTCTTATTTCTCAACTCCAGAATTATAAAGGGAGCACATCTGAGCAAAGAAAGCGCTCCATAAACTTAAAGACTGTTCACATTAGAAGGAATTTTACTACAGTTCCTTTATTTTACAGATGAGAATACTGAGACCCAGAGGGCAAGAGAATTGCTTAACCTCAAACAGGTCATAAGTAACAAAACCAGATCTGGGATGAGTTGGGGGAAGGGGGTGGAAGAGGGATTCTAGTTCCCAAAACAATGGATTTTCCACATACCACATGGATTTTCCTTTGCATTGGTCCATCTTCCTTCTGTCATGTCATCTTTCCAAATTATTTTTAGAAATAGATATGCAATGTCTATACAATACAAAGCATTAGGCTAGAATCAGGACACCTGAGTTGTTTCTAATCCTGGACCTGCTAACTATCCAACTGTGTGACTTTGGACAGTCTCTTACTTCTCTGGGCCTCATTTTTTCCTTCAAACTGGAAAGAGTGAGGAGAACTGGACAATATCCAAGGGTTCTTTTATTTTTTTTTTGGGGGGGGGGGTTGCAAGGCAATGGGGTTGAGTTATTTGCCCAAGGTCACACAGTTAGGTAATTATTAAGTGTCTGGGGTCGAATTTGAACTCAGTTCCTCCTTCCAAGGCTGGTGCTCTATCCACTGTGCTACCCAGCTGAACTATCCAAGGGTTCTTAACCATTTTTGAGTGTGTCATGGACCCCTTCGGCATTGTAGTGAAACCTCCTCAGAGGTTTTAAATGCACTAAATAAAATATATAATTATAAATGGAACCAATTACATTAAAATAATCATTAAAATATATAATTTTTCTAAGTTCATGGACTCCAGGACCCCTCAATGAGATGATTTCTAATGTCCATTTTAGCTGTAAATTCTCTTGTCCTAGAATTCTAGGATTCGATGACAAGTCCAGTGTTTTCCATCCTCAACAACAGAATTGAATTGACCACATGGCCAAGCCCACTGGTTTTGTTGCTGCCAGTTGTTAAAATGGCCAAAAACGTTGATTTAATCAAATTACAGTTGCCAAGTACAGACGCAATGGTGGCTGAGAATTGCCATGGAAAACCTGTCAACAGAAGCTCTCAGACTCCAGGGCAGGCGTCAGGCGGCAGTCTCGCCCCATCTGCTATTCTTTCTGACAGTCTCATCACCCTCTGCTTGGAGGGCCAAGAGGTAAAAGAAGAAGGAGCCAATAAGCCAGATGGGAACTTGGGCACACTGGCAGATCTAGAAGAGGAAGAAAAGCTGGACTGGCATAGCAGAGGTGGCCTGGGTCACTATGGCTTCTCGTCCAAGATGGGGGGAGGAGGAGGGAGGGAACGGGATCAGGTCCAAGACTCCAGACTGTGCTGAATAGCAAAGAGGAAATGAGAGTCAAGAGCATAGACCACTAACTGGATTACCTCTGTGGACCTCTTCCCCTTACTTTATATTTATGTTATAATCATTTAAAAGAAGATTTTATGGAGGAAGCACACAAAGCAAACTATCACATGGAAGTGAGAAGGACACTTTGAAGGTTTCTTAGAAGTCTGGAATCGATTGGGTGTCATGGGAGACACTGACAAAGGATGCCCAGCATGGAGTGCCTGCATCAAAGAAGGTCCTGTGCTCTATGAGCGAAGCTGAATTGCAGTAATTCACAACAAACATGAGATGTACAAATTTAGAGACATTTCCACTCCAAATGTTTGTGTGGACCATGAGAGTCTGACCTGGTGGAGCCTTTTGAGCTCATATTGTTCTGATCAGCCACAGTAGGGCACAATGTATCTTGACTCCAAAAAGTGATGTCCTTTGGGTCCTATTCTAGGAAGAAAGACAACAGCCAACCAACCAAAATTTTCCTTGTATGTAGTTTGTATTTCTTTACCTATGAGCACCCTCTTCCCCCTTAGGCCCTGTCAAGAATGAAATCTTTGTAAGGACTGTGCTAAGACATGATTGATGCTTTTTCTTTTCTTTCTTTCATTTTTTTGTTTTGTGTGTGTATATATGTGAAGCAATGATTTTGTGACTTACCCAGGTCACATAGTTAGTGTCAGGACTCTAAGAATGAATTTGAACTCAGATCCTCCAGGGCTGAATTCGCTCACCTAGCTGCCCCCATAATAGACTTTTTTGTTTGTGTTTGTTTTCTTTTTGTGAGGCAATGTGATTAAGTGACTTGCCCAGCTAATAAGTATCAAGTATCTAAGGTCTGATTTGAACTGAGGTTCTCCTGACTCCAGGGTTGGTGCTCTCTCCATTGAGTCACCAGCTGCCCCTCATAATAGGTTCTTAATAAAATTTCATTGATTGATGTATAGATGAATCCTATGAGCCAAGTGAATTTAAGCATTGTGAATTTAAAGAGGTTAGAGGATTTTAGCTTTGTAAAATGATTTACATACTACTTTTCAGTGGATCCTTGCAGCCCCTTAAGATAAGCACCAGATGTATTGTTATTCCTATTTCATTGATAAGGAAATTTAAGCTTAAAGAGATTTAATAACTTGCTCAGGGTCACACAATCAGAATCTGAATTACAGTTCAATTCTGTACTGACTCCAGGTCCAGCATTGTTTCCAATACATTGTGCTGAATTCCCATCCCCTCCCCCTCCCCAATAAGACATGCCCTATATATCAAAGAGATATAAAGGTAGCAGCAAATTAATTTAATTCAAATTAGATGTGAATTCGTTGAAGAGTTACAGTATAATAAAATGGAGGTGAGCTGATTTTTAGTTTACTTAATCGAAAGTTAGAAAGAACAGAGCAAATAGAACTTTGGAAGAATGCAGAATGTGGGGGTTTATTTTGTGTGACTATTTATTTGTTATAAGGAAAGTGTTCTGTTTTTCTTGTGGGAGGAAGTTGAAGGGAATGTGGAATACTGATACTTTATTTAAAAGAAAGAAAATAAAATAAAGAATATCATTGAATCATTTAAAAGAAAAGCTAGAATAGAGCTGAAAAAAATTTATACGGTAACAGAGACAAGCCTGTCATTGTTGGAATGTCTATGTTCAGTTTCAAATATGCAATTTTTTTAAAATTAAAAGTAGTGAGGGTGGGAGCAAATTGTAAAGAGGACTTCACAAATTTCATATTGTCTTATTTTTGTTCTTTGTATATTGAAATGTTCATATTTGTAAGTGTTCTTAAGTTCATAATAAAAAAGGAAAATATCTTAAAAGAAGTGAGAGGACGAAAGGAAAGGAGAAGGAAGGAAGGAAGGAAGGAAGGAAGGAAGGAAGGAAGGAAGGAAGGAAGGAAGGAAGGAAGGGTCAAGAAAGGAGGGAAGAAGGGAAGGAAGGAGGGGAGAGAGAAAGATGGAAAGAAAGAAGGTAACAGATATTTTAATAAGTTCTTTCTATGTGCCTGAGAATGCAAATACAAGTAAAAGGAGAAACAATTCCTGGCCCCAAGTGGGGAAACCCAAAGCTTTGTGCCACCATTCACTAGAAGAACCAGAAATTTAAGAATACCTTGAAGGACCAAACTCTAGGTAAACTGCATCAGCTGATAGAGTATTTTTTTTAATCCATAAAATGAAAGCTTTCATTTCAAAGCAAAATTATTTGCATTAAATTACATTTACACAGATACGAGAAATTATGCTGTTATTAAAAATTTCATCATTTAAAAAAAATCTGGTGAAATAATAAGGAATTTGGAGTTAAGGAATCTGGGCTGAATCTCGACTCTATAACTTACTTGGAATGGAAGTTTGGGCAAGTCATTCACCTGCTAGGGTTCAATGCTCTTTTCTTTGCCTGAACCCCACCTACAACATTTGAAAACATTCATTGGGGGGGAATCTATCATTGGAGGCAGCCCATTCCACTTTTGGAGAGCTCCAATGATTAGGATATTTGTCTTTATCTCAAATCTAAATTAGCCTCTCTAATTTCCATCCATTGTTTTTAATTCTGCTTTGGTTCCTCTGTGGTTCCTCTTCTACCTGCTAAAATCTTTAAATACTTAAAAATAGCTATCAAATTTGTCCTAACTCTTCTATTCTTTAGGCTAAACATATTCCATTCCTTCAACTGATCCTGTTATAAATTATTTTTTAAAAATTTGACCTTCCTGATCGTTATCATGTGGACACACTCCAGCTTATCAAAGTACCTTCTAAAATGTGATACCCCAAAGTAAACATTAATTTGTTTAGGATCTAACCAAGGCACTCCTTTCCCAATCCCTCTTAAGTCTATTCCATTCTCTCTGTTGATTATTTCCTATTTATCCTGTATATAACTTTTTTGTATGTAGTTGTTTACATGTTGCCTCCCCTGTTAGACTAAGAGTTTCATAAGGGCATGGATTGTCTCCTGTTTTCTTTCTATCCCCACTGGTAGCATAGTGCCTAGATCTATGTGGGCATTTAGCAAATATTTATTGACTGACTGAATCCTAAATAGACACACTCTTTAAATATGATTGTATTGGCTTTTTTTTCTTAACAGTTATATAATGTAATTGACACTCATTCAGCTTGAAGCCCATCAAGACTGTTTTCAAAAGAACTGCTGTCTGGTCATGCCTCTCTTATCTTAAATTTAAGATGATTTTTTTGAATTCAAGTATAAGATTTTATACTTTATAAAATTACATCCCGCATCCCATAAGATAGGGTTAACTTCCTAGCTTGGTAATATCTTTTTGAATTCTGATTGTCATTCAGTGTATTAATTATCCACTCCCAGACTTGTGCTATTTGCTAATTTGAGAAGCACACACTATAAAGATTTCTCAAAGTAACTGATAAAAGTTTAAACAGCACGGCGCAAAAGAAAGCAAGGAAAGCTTTCAGATGCCTGAAAGAGAAGGTAGAGTCTTAAGGTAGCAGAGTTTTAACAATAAGGGTTCCCTCTTCCCTTAGGAAAGGACAAAAGAAGGAAAGTGAATAATAACATTAAGAGATTTAGAGGGGTGTATAAGAAGCTGAGGCGGGTATACATTATATGAACTCATTCTTTTGAGTAAATTAGGATATATGATCAACTGCTTAGGGTAATAAAAAAGGAGGAAGCTACCATCGGGGGCTTAAAGAAACAAAGTTTGGAGTGCCCATTGTGAGAAATGTAATAGAGCACTGGGGAGATGATGGAAACAAATGCAATGCAGCAGTGAAAGCCAAATTGATAGTAGATAACATAAATATGTAATAGACAAAGTCAGTGTAATTTTGTGATTTCCTGTAGCAGTGTTTGGTAAAACTGGAATAGGAGCAGAGGAAGTCAGTGAAAAGAGTAATCCAAAATTGAAGGTTAGCAGGTTAGCAGGATTAAGACTGTGAAAGGATCAAGGCTCAAAGAATAACTGATCATGTTTTAACTGTTCTGCAGGATAATAAACCCTCTGAGTGTTTTAAAAATAAACAAAGGTTAATTAGTTAATTCAGTGAAACTCACTTGTCCAAAAAAAATTAGGAAAAAATAAGTATTTGAGCCAGATTTTTAAGGAGGTGGTAGATATGGGCAGGTAGAGAGAAGTCAGAGAATAGCATGAGCAAAAATTTTGGGGTGGGAAGGAACAAAAGATCTGGCAAATGAGGAATGATCAGAAAAACCAAGTTGGAGTATAATTATATTAGGAAATAATGACAGATGATTAATGAACTTGCCACCCTATGAGGACCTGGGCATCATGAGATTATAGATCTTGCTGCCCCATAGCTTTGGTCCTAGCCCAGTCAGGCCAGAAACAAAGTGAAGCAGATTTAGAAAAAGAGAGTATAGAGATGCAAATATAAAACACCAATATTCATTCTTTAATAGAGAGAGTGACTTGGACAAAGGACATGAACAAGTTTTTGAAAAATTAATTGAAAATTATAAGTGATCATTCAAAAAGAAGTCACAAATATATTCTTCATTCTTATCATGCCATTATTTCTCTCTTCCTCTTAGTATATTTTGTCAAATTGTCTCTCCTCTTCTAATTTTTTCTTCTTTTCCCTCCTTGAAACTATAATTAATCAGTTCCACTTTACACATCTTCTCTTCTTGAATTCTTTTCTCCCCATTCTCTCACTTCTCAAGTCTTGGTAAGCACCAACATTGGACTTCCTCTTCAATGTACTGTATTTCCCCAAGTATAAGACACAACATTTTTTTGAAAAATTTGGAGTCTAAAAACTGGGAGTGTCATACAGTGGTTGTAAATTTTTTTACTTGCATTTCCCCCTTTGTTGCATGTGTTTTTGTGCTCATTGTTGTAGATTATATTATTTACATTTCTCACTTTTTCATAGTTTTTGTCTCTGCACTCATTTTTTTTTTTTGCATTTGTTACCGGTATATTAAGTTATGTTTTGCCACATTCTGCCCAGAAATGGCTCAGAAAAGATTTTCGTACAGAGCTGAATTCAAGTTCAAAGTGATCCAGTTTTGCAAAAGTGAATGGAAATGCTGCTACTGAATGTCAGTCTAGTCCTCCCAACACCCCAGCAGAAGAAGGCCATGAGAGCCAAGTCAGTCAAATGACCAGATTTAGATAGATGACTGAAGAGATGGATTGAGGAGCAAAGGGCCAGTGGAATCCCTGTATCCACAAAGATGGTTCAGCAGGAGACCAGAAGAATTGCTGATGAAAAAAGAAGTTCCTGATTTCACACAACTGGTGCTTCAAGTTCATGAAACAGAATGGACTAAGCTGGCATCCACATGCTAGACTTGCCTAAAAGTTGCCTGAAAGCTATGAGCAGGAGGTCCTTGAATTTCACGTTGAATAAAACTTGAGTTCAATGACTTTATGTAATGCACTTTTTTTTCACATTTTGGGTCCCAAAAGTAATGCATCTTATACATTGGAGCGTCTTAAACATGGGGAAATATGGTATCTCAACACACCCTCTCTGTTTAACACTCAACATTCTTTGGATGTTTAAACTCAGAGAAGAAACTGGACTTGGTCTAGGTTTTTTGGTTGTTTGTTTTTGTTATAATTCAATTGTGTCAGAATCTTTGTGATCCTAATTAGGGTTTTCTGGCAGAGATACTAGAGTGGTTTGCCATTTCCTTCTCCAGTTCAATTTACAGATGAGGAGACTGAGGCAAACAGGGTTAAGTGACTTGCTCAGGGTCATGCAGTTAGGAAAATCTGAGGCCAAATGTGAACTCAGGTGTTCCTAACTTCAGACTAGGAGCGCTATTCATGTACCACCTAGCTTTGCCACTCACTAAATCTCAAAAATCAGCCCAAACCCAGCATATGGTGAAGCCCTCTGAAAACCAAAAATGGTACTGTCTTCTTCAGAAGCATCTGATGACTTAATGTTGAAGGAGTCACACAACCATGTTGAGTGGATCCACACAAGTTTATGTTATCCAGTCTTTTTTTTTTTAGGTTTTTGCAAGGCAAACGGGGTTAAGTGGCTTGCCCAAGGCCACAAGGCTAGGTAATTATTAAGTGTCTGAGACTGGATTTGAACCCAGGTACTCCTGACTCCAGGGCCAGTGCTCTATCTACTATGCCACCTAGCCGCCCCCTATGTTATCCAGTCTTAATTGTTTCATGAATTACCATGACTGGTATTAATAATTAAGTGGTAATTTTACCAGAGTTGAACAGAAAGTGCCAAGGAACAAATAGCTCTAGAGTACCTTTAAATTTGAATTGGTAGGAGTGGGTAGGTGGTGCAGTGGATAGAGCACTGGCCTTGGAGTCATCAGTACTTGAGTTTAAATCCAGCCTCAGATACTTAATAATTACCTAGCCATGTGGGCCTTGGGCAAGCCACTTAACCCCACTGCCTTGAAAAAAATCTAAAAAAAAATCTGAATTGGTATTGCTGATACTCTAAATGTGAAATGATTGCTCAGGGATCAATAAGTAGACCTAACCCTATCAGTCTTAATATTCTTGGTATAAATAAAGGTTTATGTTCTCCACAATAAATTAAAAAAAAAAAGAAGCGGCTAGGTGGCACAGTGGTTAGAGCACTGACCCTGGAGTCAGGAGTACCTGGGTTCAAATCCGACCTCAGACGTTTAATAATTACCTAGCTGTGTGACCTTGGGCAAGCCACTTAACCCCGTTTGCCTTGCAAAATCCTTAAATAAATAAATAAATGGTTTTCCATTTATTCCTTTTTTTCCATTTATTTCCATAAACCTTATCAAGCTTGCAATTCTTGGTATAAACAGAACCAAAAGGAATAAACAAATTCCAATGCAATGGAACAATGGTTCACAGGTGTTCCTTGAAGAGGTCAAGAGTTATCTTTGCCCATCCAAAGGCAACTTAATTAAAAATATCACTTCTCAGAATATTAAGTCATCTGATGTTAAAATAGTAATGATAAGATCTGCACAAAGACCACCATGAAAAATAATTGCAGTGTAAGTAGTAACATTGATGATTGAGGATGAAAAGGAGAGAAATTCTATGAAGAACTGGAACAGACCCTTCAAATTAAATCAATGTATGCTCTGATACTTAGTGGCTTCAATGCAAAGTTGGGAAAACATGCTTCAAGAAAAAGCAATGAGCAAAGTCAATGACTTTTAGATTAAATAGAAATAACATGCCTTAAAAAAAAGAATTGCTGTGCACTAGATGTGGCAAGTATCAAATAACAACATAAAAAATAAAATAGATTATATTTTACAAGACAAGAAAAGACTTGTTAATAAGGTGGAAGTTATCCATGAATCAACTGTCTGTATACAGTCAGACTACTGACTTGTCAAGGCAAAGATCAGAATTAACAAAAAGAAAAAAAGAAGAATAATGGGGAAAGAATATAGCATACAGTTGAAACTTAAGCCTGAACTATTTAAGCAAGTAATTAGGAATGAAAAATGGGAAATGGACAACAGAAATTACATCAGTACCAATTAAAATAATTTTATACAGAAATTTACTGATATAAATCTATTGCCATAACAAGAACAAAAGAACTCAGAAAACACCTTAGTCAGCAAACGTTTTACTTCCTTGCCAAGTAGAGATGGAAGCCAAAGGCAACACAAGTTTAGAATATCAACTCACTTGTAAAATCTTACAAAGAAGGATGATGGACAATTATGAGCAGTATTATTATACAAAGTAGGAAAAAAGCAATGGAGGGTAAAACTAGTTTAAAGAAAGTTTGGCAAGAGATCCAGCTAATCAAAGATATCCCAAGGAAAAAATGGCAGAAAAACAAAGAGAAGAAAATGGAAGAGATCTCTAAAGATTATTTTGAGAAACTGTTTTTACCATCAAGGAGAATGAAAGTAAGAATCCAGTCTTAGATGAACCATTAGGGGAGGTAGAAATATCATCAAAGAAGACAAATACAAGAAAAGCCACGCAGATAGAACAGAGTGTAGATAGAGGAAATCTGTACTGTAGGAAATACAATTGGGAAGAGATTAGGGAATCAAAATATAAGGCATCTAGAGTAGGGGAAAATTTCAAAACCATATTAAAAGTATGGGACCTTATTAACACCTCTTTTCTTATTGACACTCTGCTCCCGGGGATTCCATGACCCTACTTGATCACTCATTTTCCATCATCTCCTTTGCTGGATTTTCATCTAAGTCTACTAATGAGAGATGTACTCTCAGGTGCTATTCCTGTGCCTCTTCTTCCTTTATACCATCTTGTCTTCGTGATCTCATCAACTCCCATGAATTCAATTACTATCTCTATACTGACTATTCTCAGATGTACTTATATGGCCGTAACTTCCCTTGTGACTTTCTTCAGTCATCTCCCTCACCAATTACTTACTAGAAATCTTGAACTAAATATCCCATAGGTATCTCACAAATTGCCAGCTAAATGACAAAGCACTGTGTAAACTGAATTTGAAGTAAGAACTGAATTCCAATCCAGCCTCAGCCACTTGCCATTTGTGGACATTGTAACGTAACTTCTCCCTGTCTCAGTTTCCTCAGTTATAAAAGAGATAATAATACTACCTACCTCAGGGGCGGCTAGGTGGTGTAGTGGATAAACACTGGCCTTGGAGTCAGGAGTACCTGGGTTCAAATCCGGACTCAGACACTTAATAATTACCTAGCTGTGTGGCCTTGGGCAAGACACTTAACCCCATTTGCCATGCAAAAACCTAAAAGAAAAAATAATACTACCTACCTCACAAATAAGATCAATATTTGATCAAATAAGATAATATTTCTAAAACATTTAGCACAGACCCTGAAACATAGTAGGTACTTAATAATTGCTTTTTCCCCCCTTTCCCTTTCCTTCAGCATGTCCAAAACTTAACTTATCATCTTTCCCCCAAAGTCCTCCCTTCTTCTTCTGAGGAAGACAACAATATCCCAATCCCCCTCTCTGCAGACTCACAAAGTAGATATCATTTTCAACTCCTAAGATTCTCTTTCAACCAATCAATTGCCAAATTCTGGGGGTTTTCTACTTTTATAAGATCTCTTATATATGCCCCTTCTCTACTCTGACAAGACCACTAACCTGGAGTCAGTCCTCATTTCATCCCTGGACTATTGCACTAGCCTCATGACTGATCTCCAGGTCTCAAGTCTCTGTCCACTTCAGTTCATCAGATATCAAACTGATCTTCCTAAAATACAAGTCTTGCAATGTCATTTCCCTTTTCCATAAACTTCATTGGCTCCCTATCAATAGAATTAAAGACAAACCCCTCTCTTTGGCATTCAAAGCCCTTTATAACCTGATCCCTATATCCTTTTCCTGTCTTATAAATTAACACACACACACACACACACACACACACACACACACACACACAAACACACACACAAACCCTTCTCCTTGTCTCTACTCCTATACTCTATGATTCATTGACACTGTTTCTTGCTGTTTCTCAAATAAAACACCCACCTTCCAAGTCCAAACATTTTCACTGCCTGTCTCTCTCCCACCACACAAACCTAGTATTCTTTTCTTCCTTTTTTCCTCTTCCTGTCTCTCCTGATTTTCTTTCAAGTTTGAACTAAAATCCTACCTTCTACAAGTTTTTCCTGATCCCCTTTAATGTTAATTATTTCCAATTGATCTTGTATGTAGTTTGATTATAATAATTTTCCAATTGATCCTATATGCAGCTTATTTGTTTGTAATTATTTTCAATTGATCTTGCATGTAACTTTTTTGTTTATAATCATTTTACAATTGATCCTGTATGTAGCTTATTTGCTTACAATCGTTTGCATGCTGCTTCTCTCATTACATTGTGAGTCCCTTGAATGTAAAGATTGTCATTTGCTTTTCTTTGTGTCCCCAGCACTTAGCACAATGCATGGGAAATAGTAGGTGCTTAATTAATGCTTACTTGCTAATTTGATCCTGAGAAAAGTAAGTGAGGAAATAACAGCCACCAACTTGCAGGCCTATTAAAACTACAAAAAAACTTTAAGATTTATCTATATGTGAAGGGGCGGCTAGGTAGCATAATGGATAGAGCACCAGCCCTGGAGTCAGGAGTACCTGAGTTCAAATGCGGCCTCAGACACTTAATAATTGCCTAGCTTTGTGGCCTTGGGTAAGCCGCTTAACCCCGTTTTTTAACCCCATTTGCCTTGCAAAAAAAAAAAAAAGATTTATCTATATGTGAATAAGGGCATCCCCAATGAGGGCTTTAACAGGGAAAGGGAGGCTTTCGCAAACAATAGACAACAATAGATGACATTGTTATCATTTTGCAATTGGCTATAAAATATGGAGAGAATGAAGTTGCATTGTGTTTATTGTTTGTCATTCTATTTGATAGTGCTGTAAAACACTATCTTAGAGCCTTTTTCTCTTCAAATCATTCATATTCATTCATCAAAATCACTGAAGCTAAAAAAACAAAAAAAAATCATTGAAGATGCCTTAAAAGACCAAACAATAAAAATAACCCTGTTAAATCATCCTTTGATTATAAACCAGGCAAAGCAAAAAATGGGGAGAACTCAATAAATGTGTTCACTTCTGGAGATGGAGGAAATCCAATGCAGGAGGACCAGTGGTGAAGTCCTCCAGATATACCTGCTTGTGGATAACATTGTTGTATGTTATTCCTTTGATTTTGTTTTTTTCACTATATAGCAATTCAAGTATATTGTTTCCATGCTTCTCTCATAGCTGTCATTTCTTAACTGCATAATAATTTTTCCTTTCATTCATTAACTATACCACTATGGTTAGAGCAGTAATTGGTTCAACCATTCTGGATATTTATTTAAACTGTTCATACTCTTAAACTAAGTGGTCCCAAAGTTGGGCATAAATACCAAGGAGGCCAAAGGCAGAAATGAAGGTCAATATATAACAAAATGTTCATGACCTTAAACTTTGGGACCAAAATTGTGATACTGAATATGAATGGAATGGAATGAACATTATTGAACAACAAGAAATGACAAATATAAGAAGTTCAGAGAAAAGTGGGAAGAATTTATATGACCTGATACTGAGTAAAATAAACAGACTCAAAAGAACAGTACTCACAATGAAAACAATAATGTGAGTAAAAAATAATTGAACAGAACTCAAAGAAATGAAAAGCCAATGAAGGTCCAAAAGAACAGATAATGAAGCTTTAAAATGGCCTCAGAGAAGAAAGGCTAGAAAATATTATCAAATAAGTTGGCATACTGTCCTCTATTTAGGTTTTTGTTTGTTTTGCTTAATTGTCTTTCTTGCAAGGGAGAGTTACTGGGGATGGGGAGTAGGGATGGAATAATATTTGTAAAGCATTTAGCACAGTCTCTAAAACGTAATAGGTACTTAATAATTGCTTTTTCTCCTTTCCCGTTCCTCCAGCATGTCCAAAAAAGAACTTATCATCATTGAAATAGTTCACTACTAGGTTTCCAAGAGGTCTAGGGTTCTGTGAAAAATCCAAGTTATAATAGAATAAGAACCAGGAATTCTGGACTCCCAGAGAAGCTGCTAAATTCCCAAGACAGGACTCCAAATATAGAAGAAATTGAGAGGTGGGAGAGGTTGGGATAGGAGGTATAGTACACAGGTCCCAACAGAAAGTAGTTAGCCAGAGCTACTATGTACTCTCTTTTGTCAATCCTGGCTGTTTCCACTTCCCTTATCTCTAAGGAAACCAAATTAAAAATATACCATTGGGGCCCTAATTGATTCCAAATTAACATTTCAGAATAAGAAAAGCAAACCATTTAATTAACACATAAAATCACCATAATCAGAACTAATTCACTATTGCCATGACTAACAGTTACAAGCCACTGAAACCCTGAGAGTACTGCGTTCCCCTATGGTACAACTGAGAGAAGTGTGTTTGCAAATGCGTATTTGTGCATTAATTAAAGCTCGGGGGGACCTCCATATTTGGGCTTTTATGTTCAAATCTCTCTCTCTCTCTCTCTCTCTCTCTCTCAAATCTCTTAGTCTTCCTTACTTCCTTTTCTAATTCTTCTTCCTCCTACCTGTGATCATTCCCCAAAGTTTATTCCAGGGGTCTCTTCTCTTTCCTCCATCTCTGAATCTCTCCCTTTTCCCCACTTCAACTATTACCCTCTTGTGAATGACTCCCAAATCTCTCTCCAGTCTCAGAGTCTTCCTTAAGATTCAGATCTCTCCAATTTCCTGTTAGAGCTCTCTCCACCTGAAAGTTCTGCTGATATTTCAAACTCAACATATTCAAATATGTACAAAACCAACTCATCTTTTTATCCCATAATCTTGATTTTCCTACTAATTTCATGATCTCTATTTGATTCTCAGTTACCTAGGCTCAAAATCGGGTTATTTTTTTCTTTCTCCCTTTCTCATGTCCAATTCTCAACCAGTTCTCAAATCCTATTGATTCTGTCCTCCCAATGTCTCCCTTATAACTTTCTTCCTTCACATTCTCCTTGCTACCTCCATAGTTCAAGCTCTCATTATCATTTCCCAACTATTACTATACTTTTCTCATTGCTCTTCTCCCTTCCATTTTCCCCAATTCACTCAGTAATTCATGAAAAGATTAGTTTTCCTGTAGTATTTTTCTCATGTCACTCTGAATATTAATTGCCTGTCAAATAAGCTTCTTTCTAAACATGACCCAAAGTCACCTTCCAGTCAAATGTACTTCTTTGCCAAATATCTTTTGTCCTTATCTAAAGTGGACTATTTATCATTGAGGAATATGGATCATGCTTTGAACTTGCTTTGATCATTTCTGTGTCTTTACAATTTTCTCCACCTTATATACTCTTTCTCTCTTTCATAAGGACTCCCCTAATTGATGGAATTCTACCATTATTTAAGACACATCTCAAATATCACTTTGTTCTCCCTGATCACCCTAACTTGAATTTGTCATTCACCCTTCTGAAATCTCTGGAGAATTTGATAAAATTTTTGTCATTTATCAAATGCTGCTTATTGCTCTATAAAAATTTGGGCATATGTCTTATCACTGCAGTGAACAGAGCACTGAATTTGGAGCCATATAACCTGGTTTCAAATCTGAGGTCTGCCACTTTCTACTTAAGTAGCACTGGGCAAATCCTTTAACTTTCCTGGACTTCAGTTTCTTCATTTATAAACTAAGGATGTTAAATTAAATGATCTCTGAAATGTCTTAAAATTCTAAAAGAACAGGATTTAGATATAAAGAGCAACACATAGATAAATGAATAGACCAAGAAATACTCTATCAGATCTATGGAAAGAGGATGAATTTATTACCAAACAAGAATTAGAGTACATTATAAACTGAAAAATTAATGATTTTGACTATATTAAATTGAAAAGCTTTTGCACTAATAAAATCAATGCTGCCAAAATTAGAAAGAAAGCAGAAAGCTGGGAAACAATCTTCACAAGGTCTCATCTCTAAAATATATAGAGAATTGCATCAAATTTATAAGGTCACAAGTCACAAGTCCCACTTGATAAATGATCAAAGATATGAACAGTCATTTTCAAATGAAGAAATTAAAGCTAAATGTAATCATATGAAAAAATGCTCCAAATCATTATTTATTAGAGAAATGGAAATTAAAATAACAATGAAGTATCACCTCACACCTATCAGACTGGTCAAGATGAGAAAAAGGGTAAATGATCAGTGTTGAAGAGGTTATGGGAGGATTGAGACATTGCTGCATTGCTGGTGGAGTTGCGAACAGATCTAACCTTTCTGGAGAGCAATATGGAACTATGCCCAAAGAGCAATAAAACTGTTCATACCCTTTGACCCAGCAATTCCAATTCTAGGTCTATATCCAGAAGAAATTATAAAAAAAAGGGAAAGTCCTACATGTTCCAAAATATTCATAGCAACTCTTATTGTAATGGCAAAGAATTGAACATTGAGGGGATGCCCATCAATTGGGGAACATCTAAAAAAGTTATGGTACATAAATACTATGGAATGCTATTGTTCTAAAAGAAACCATAAATGATCAAACTCTAGAGCAGCATGGAATGATTTACAGGATCTGATGCTGAGCAAAGGGAGTAGAACCAAGAGAACAATGTACATATCAACAACAACATTCTGAGATGATCAACCTTGATGGAAGTTCAGAGAACTAGGACAATTATATTAGCCCAGCTATAGACTATGTTATCCCTATCCAAAGAAGGAAAAACAAAACAAAACAACACATACACACACACACACACACACACACATGCACACACACACACACAAAACAACCCTTCAGAATCTGATGAACACATTTTTAAAAGTATCTCTTAACTTTCCTTTATTATTATCTTTCCCTTAATTCTAATTCATGATACCAAAAATGACTAATCTGTAAACATGTTGATCAAAATATGTATGTACAATGCTAACCTGACTGTTCACTGCTGAGGGGATAGGGATGGGAAGGGAGGATGGAAGGAAATTTTGTAACTTGGAAGTTTACATGTACATATGGATGAAAATAAATTAGTTAATTTTGAAAACTCTAAAAGAAGAAAATAAGTTATCTTTTAAGTGCCACGAACTATGCACTTTGCAAATATATTCTTATTTGATCCTCAAAAACTCTGTGAACATATTATTATTATTATTATTATTATGCTCGTTTTATAGTCAAATGAAAGCTAATAAGTGTCAGAGGCCAGATTTGAACAAAGGTCTTCCTGATTCCAGGTCAAGGGCTCTATTCTCTCTGCCAACTAGCTATCTCTTTGAAATATCTATGATTCTGAACTCTTTGAGGACAAAGAATAAATTTTATCCATCTTTGAATTCTCCACAGTGTCTAGTCCAGTGTCTTACTGTTTGGTGAAGATTAATGAAAGAATGCAGCTCCATAAGATTTTTTTTCCTCCTCTAATCTTATACTAAATAGTTTCAAAGTCCTTTCCAAAATTTATAAAGTAAAGCTGTTAAATTTATTTCATAATTGGACAAAGTAAGTTACAGAGAAAGTCCAAAGGTATCAAGAAAAGAAATGACTAATCACAGAAGAGAACCCATGAATTTCCAAATTCTTCAGAAGAACCCATTTAATAAATGGCCCCATGTAATTAATTGATAACTTACTGGTACTCTAAATTTCAAACACTTGCCTCATCTTAAGACAACAAATCAACAAAGCTATCCTTGGCCCACAGTGCCACCTATTGGTGAATATGAGGAATTCCATTAGACTCATAGAATAAAAGGGACATCAGACAGGCCACTCACCTGCTTCATTTTACAATGAGAACATGAGAGACTTTAAGTGATCTATCCAAGGTTACATAGAGTAATAAATACCAGAGTCAGAATTCAAATAAATATATCTATTTCCTCAAAAAATAACTAAAAATTTATTTCCCTAAAGACTCCAACTTCTTTTCCCACCCTCCCTGGAGGTGTGGGGGAGGTATTTAATTTTATTATGTAGCTTAATATTTCCCCCCACCATTTCTTATATACAAAATCTTTGTTAATCCTTAACTTCCTTCTTTCCTTTCTCTTCTAAATATTTTCAAATTAACCCCAGGAATTTCTTGCATCTCTCATTCTTTCTGTCATTCAGAATTTCATATTCTATTTGTGAAAGCTTAACCTGCTCTATGACTAAATGTAAACTTAATGCTGCTGCTACACCTATAGAAAGAAATAAAAGAAATAATTTTAAAAGGATAGAGTCAATGTCATATCCTTTAAAGTCTCTTAGTTTTATAAAATCATAAAGCTATAGATTTATCTATTATTCTCTAATTAAAGATCTATTTTGCTCAAACAACAATATTCAAGATAAGCAATCATAATCATATTCCATTTCACTATTTTTAATGCTGAATGTATTGATAACTAATATTGAAATAATATTGTTTCTTCTTATTTTCCATTTCACATTCAATAAGTCAGTTATAGCATGCATTAAATGGACTTTTGAGGGATGACTTACAGATCTAGACATAATTTATATTTATTTCTTTTTTTTTGCAAGGGAAGGGGATTAAGTGACTTGCCCAAGGTCACACAGCTAGGTAATTATTAAGTGTCTAAGACTGCATTTGAATTCAGGTCCTCCTGATTCCAGACCCAATGCTTATTCTCTGTGCCACCTAGCTGGCCTTATTTATTTCCAAGATATACTGAATATGCCAATCACCCAACTTACAAAATGGACTTTTGGAACATGATCCATTTTTATAGTGTCAAAGATACAATGCCAACAATGAATGCTGAAGCAATTCAAAAAATAAACAATCACTGTACTTGGATTATTAGGGAGGCTTTTAAGAAGAGACAAAACAGCTGAGCATTGAAAGATGTATTTGTAACAGACAGAAAAGAAGAAAGCATTTTCCACCTCTTATAAATTGACCTCAGGCTCATTACTCAATTGAATCGTCCCTCTTCAATGTTACTAATGACCATTAAAGTAGTTCGATTCATTGATCTTTTCTCAGTCTTCATTCCTCTCAAAACACTTATTCAGTTTTCATTTCTATTGACTATTCCCTTTCTCCTACAATTTCTTCCCTCCTTGAGTTTTTGTGACTGCTACCTTTTGGTTTTTCTCCTGTCTGATAACTCCTTCACAGTATTCTTTGCTGAATATTTATCTGTGTTTCATAAACTAATTTTGAAGCTATTTAAGGTTTTATCCAGGTCCCTCTTCTCTTCACTTTGTTTACATTCTCTTGGCACTTTCACTAGGTCCCATGTATTCACTCATCTATTATCTCTATGCACATAACTCACAAATCTATATATTTTGTTCTCACTTCATCAACAAATGACTACTGGACATTGCTATCTGTATGTCCCACAGGCATTTTAAACTCAACAGAGTTCTTCCCCCCCCCCCCAAATTTAATGTCTTATGATAATAATTTTTTATTTTGGATTTCTTTTTTAAAAATTTTCACCATGTCATTTCTCCTTGGAATATTTAGCTACCTGATACCTGTCTTCTGCTACTATTAACCTCACTTAGCTAAACTCTGAATCATAGGTTGATAATTAATATCAGGGAAAGACTTTTTATATTCCTCAGATAAGAAGCCAAAGGGGAGCTTTGAGCTTCCCACAATGATATAGCTAACTATCTACTGGTGTGGTATTCTATTGGTTCTGACTCTATCCCTTTGAGGCATGTAAATCTCCCCTCTCATCTGAATTTGATTTAATCTGTATGACTTAGCTTACCTATAGCATCTGTTTAACTCGGTTTATTTCCTTAGGGTGAGTTTATGATTCTGTTTAACTGTTTGTTCAGTTTTTTGGAGTTTTTTTATTCAGCATTTCATTTTTCCCCCCAATTGCATGTAAAAACAATTTTCAACATTTGTTTTTAAAATTGAATTTTTCCCCTCCTTTCCTACCCACTTTGTTGAGAAGGCAAGCAATTTGATATAGGTTATGTGTAGTAATGTAAAACTTATTTACATATTTGTCATGTTATAAAAGAAAACATAGACCAAATTTTTTTTTCAAAAAAACCAAATGCAAATAAAGTTTTTAAAAAATATGCTTTGATCTGTATTGGTTCATAGTATTTTTCTTCATCACAGATCTTCAGAGTTGTCCTGAATCATTTCATGAGTCAATTATAGTTGTTTATCTTACAATATTGTAGTTACCATGTACAATTTTCTTTTGATTCTACCCATTTCATTTGCATCTGTTCAGGTAAGTCTTTCCAGGTTTTTTTGAGAGCTCATCATTTCCTATAGTTCAATTGTGTTCCAACACAATTTTATATCACAACCTATTCAACTATTTTTCCATTTGATGAGCATCAATTTTCAGTTCTTTGCCACCAGTAAAAAGCTGCTACAAATATTTATTATACATAAAAGTCCTTTTCCTTTTTGCTGTTTTACGTCTTTGGGAATAAAGACCTAGTGGTAGTATTGCTAGGTCAAAGAGAATGCACTTTTTTTTAGGCTTTTGGGCATAATTCCCAATTGTTCTATAGTTAAATTAGTTCACAACTCCACCACAATGCATTCCTGTCTCAATTTTTTCACATTCCCTCCAACATTTATCATTTTCCTTTTATATTCTATTAACCAATCCAATAGGTGTGAAGTAGTAC
Source organism: Macrotis lagotis (assembly GCF_037893015.1). NCBI lineage: Eukaryota > Metazoa > Chordata > Mammalia > Peramelemorphia > Peramelidae > Macrotis > Macrotis lagotis. The sequence continues at coordinate 647,530,871 of NC_133658.1, forward strand.
GTTGGCTTGTTTTAACTTGCATTTCTGTAATCAATAATGACAAAGCATTTTTTTCATATGGCTATAGACACCTTTGATTACTTCATCTGCAAATTGACTGCTCATGTTTTTGATCATTTGTCAATAAATTTGATTTATTTCTCTACATATTTTAGAGATGAGGCTTTTTAAAATTTTTTTTAATTTTTTAATTTTTATTTTTTAGGTTTTTGCAAGGCAAACGGAGTTAAGTAGCTTGCCCAAGGCCACACAGCTAGGTAATTATTAAGTGTCTGAGACCGCATTTGAACCCAGGTACTCCTGACTCCAGGGCCGGTGCTTTATCCACTGCATCACCTAGCCACCCCTAGATGAGGCTTTTATCAGAAAAATTTGCTTCAAAATTTTTTTGCAGTTTTGATTTCTGGCTGTATTTCCCTCCATCCTATTTCCCTCATTTATTCTATTCTCTCCTTTCATCTTGTCCCTTCTCAAAAACTATTTTGCATCTGACTACTAAGTCTTCCAGTCTACCTTTCCTTCTATTTTCCTGTAGGATAAAATAGATTTCTATACCCAATTAAATGTTCATGTTATTCCCTCTTTGAGACAATTCTGATGAAAGTAAGGTTCAAGCATCCCTGGCCCCCATATTCCCCTCTTTTGTACTTTTATATGTCAGATAAATTATTCCATTCTATCTCTTTCCTTTTCTCCCCTTTATTTTTCTTTCTCATCCCTTAATTTTATTTTTTTAGATATCATTCCATCATATTTAACTCACACCTGTGTCCTCTGCCTATATATACACTTTTTAACTGCCCTAAAAATAAGCAAGTTCTTATGTATCATCTTTCCATGTAGGAATATAAACACTTTAATCTTAAATCCTTCATGATTTCCATTTCTTTTTTTTTTTTTACCTTTTTTATGCTTCTCCTGAATCTTGTATTTGAAAGTCAAAATTTCTCTTCAGCTCTGGTCTTTTCAACAAGTGCACTTAAAGTCCTTAATTTCATTGAACATCCCTTTTTTCCCCTGTAGGATTATATTCAGTTTTGCTGGGTGCGTGATTCTTGGTTGTAATCCTAGCTCCTTTACCCTCCTGAATAACATATTCCAAGTACTTCAGTCCTTTAATGCAGAAACTGTTAAATCTTGTGTTATGCTGACTGCAGTTCCATTCTCCTTGTATTGCTTCTTTCTGACTGCTGGCAATATTTTCTACTTGATCTAGCACTTCTGGAATTTAACTATAACATTTCATTTTGTAATTTCTTTCAGGATGTGATTGGTGGATTCTTTTAATTTTTATTTAATATCAGGCCAGTTTTCCTTGATAATTTTTGAAAAATAATGTCTAGGCTCTTTTTTTTGATCATGGCTTTCAGGAAGTCTAATAATTTTTTAAATTACCTCTCTTGGATCTATTTTCCAGGTCAGTTATTTTTCCAATGAGATATTTCACATTGTGTTCTATATTTTCATTTTTTTGGTTTTATTTTATTTCTTGATGTCTCATAGAATCATTAGCTTCCAAATCTAATTCTATTTTTTTAGGAATTATCATTATTATTTTTTTTTTAGGGTTTTGCAAGGCAAATGGGGTTAAGTGACTTACCCAAGGCCATACAGCTAGGTAAATATTAAGTATCTGAGGCCGGATTCAAATTCAGGTACTCCTGACTCCAAGGCCGGTGCTCTATCCACTGTACCACCTAGCTTCCCCTAGGAATTATTTTCTTTGGTGAGCTTTTGTCCCTCCTTTTTCATGAGACTGATTCTACTTTTTATGGAGTTTTTTCTTCAGTGAATTTTTGTGCCTCCTTTCTCACTTAGCCAATTCTGCTTTTTAAGGAGTCCTTCTCTTCAGTGAATTTTTTGTGTCTTTTTCCATTTGACCAGTTCTGCTTTTCAAAGAATTCTTCTCCTTAATAATTTGTTTTATTTCTTTTACTATTTGACCTATTCTGTTTTTTAGGTGTTGTTTTCTTGCATTTTTTTGTGCCTCCTTTATTAAGATGTTGATCCTTTTTTCATGATTTTTTTTTGCATTGCTCTCATTTCTCTTCTTTTTCCTTTAATCTCTCTTACTAATTTTTAAAATCCTTTTTTGAACTCTTCCTTAGTCTATGACCAACTCATATGTTTTTTGGAAATAAAACAAAAATTTATTAAAAAGCTTACAAGACATAGGAAGAGCTAGGGAGAGAGAGAGAGAGAGAGAGAGAGAGAGAAGAATAGCCAAGCAGTGTTGGCTGGGTCATGGTCCATTCATATTTTTCTTAGAGGCTTTGGATGTAGGAGTTTTGACCTTTTTGTCTGTGTGTGTGTGTATGTGTGTGTGTGTGTGTGTGTGTGTGTATGCTCATTTCCCCAGTCTATTTCTTAACTTTTAATTCTTTGCTAAAATGGGGCTCTGCTTCCAGGGTGGAAGATAAAATGCAATTTTTTTTTACCTTGTTAAGGTCCTCCACAACATGACTGCTGCCTGGTAATTTAAACTTATTGCTTATTAACTTTTAATTTGAGCTCACAATTTGTAAGAAAGAATCAAGTGTTTTGCTTTCACAAGGGTGAGAAAGGCTATTACCAGAGTGTCACAGATGTCTGTGAGGAAATACATTACAAAAGTGAGGATGTCTGGTCTTTGTAGAAACCCAAGAGATGCCAACCTGTTTACAGGAAGGAGAGAGTTAGACAAAGGGAAAAGGTGATTAAAGAAATAATTTTGCAGGGGTTGAAGGAGAGTCTGTGTTATTGTCCTCTGCACCTGCTTAAGGAGGTAGCTGTTCTTTCTCATTAGTACAATGAGCAATGTGGGGAAAACATATAAGGGCAAATTGTGATCCCAGCCAACAATTTGCATGAAGGTGAAGGAGTTTCAAAGTGCATATAAGGTCTAGTATTACCAGGATTCAGGGCCCTCTCCCCTTGAGAGATGGTCCTTTTACTAAAATCATCTTAATAAAAGACTATTTTAAGCCATTTATAACACAATTTAATGGAATTCACTATTGATTTGTCAAGTTAATTGTTATAATTTTTCTTTTATATAGTGAAAAATTGACATATATAGACAAAAATTGACATTTTTATGTATATTCACTACTCTGTTCCCAGTTGACAGCAACACGTTACCTGCAAACTTGCAAATAGAATGTTTAGAATTGTAATCAGATATGCAACTGAAAGAAATATTCAATCAAATATCTTTATTGGACTGCCCTGTTCAGTACATTTCTTTTGGGGAACATATATATTTGAGAGCAACTTTTTTTCCATATTGGAAAAATAGAGCAAAGTAAAATTAGAGCAAAAATTATAGATAAGCATCTTGTAAATATTCTTCGAATCACCATGACCTCTATCAATCTAGATGTAGATGTACTAGTATCAAAAAAAAAAAGCCAGACTCAGGGTTCATAACAAAAATTGGCATGTTCTCATTTTTGTTTATAAAGTAAATGTTTTATTATTATATTCATTATTTTTATTATTATCCTTTATTATAATTTATTATACTTTATTACATTATTATATTTTTATCATTATACTCTTTGCTAATGTGGATAACATTGTACTGATAAATAAATATTAAATTCTATACATGACCCTTGACAAGTTTTTATTAGAAAATATAGCCCAGAAGTGCTAAAAGGTTGGACACCCATGTTTTAGACTATGAAGAAAGGTTTCTGAATCAGGGAGCGACATTACCAGAGTTTTAATTAAGAAAAAAGCAGAACAATAGGCTTGTTAGATTGGGGGGGGGTGGATTGGAGGCAGGAGTTAGGAGCCCATTTAAATAAACTAAGCCTGAGGCTATTAAGGATGGAAACTAGGGTAGTAGCTGTGGGGATAGAGAGAAAAGATCAAATGCATAATGAGGCAGGAATCAAAGGGAATGTATTGGGGAGAGGAAATTTAAGCAATATATTTACTAAGAAAAATTTCAGGTAAAGAATGAAATCAGTGAATTTATCTCGAGTGGTTTATCCAAAAATTAGGACAAGATTTAAGATTTTAGAGTTTTCTAGCTTTATGATAACTAGTTTAATATACAGAATTATCTCCTGGAATGTGCTTTACAGAAGGAGTTCTTAACCAAGGGTCCTTGAACTTTTGAAATATATGTATATATCTTGATAATAATATTTCAGTATTATTTTTCTTTGTATTTTATTTTATGCATCTAAAAACTTTATTCTGAAAAGAGATCCAGAGGTTTCAAACACAAGATTAAGAAAGTCTGTTTTTCAGGTTTTACAAGATGCAGTTATCTCTCTTTCCACAAGATGGCAGAGCTACCCTATACCTTAATGCTACAGCAGTACCATACCTTTTTGTTTGGTGCTGGTAACTTGTGTCAAAAATCACTGGATATTCCTTTGTAGAGTCATTTGTTTCTTTTTTTTTCTAATCGTATCAAATAAATTCTTATGGACTGAAATATTTTATTTCTCAATTCAAAGATAATTTTTCAGAAACTTTCCTCCCTGATTTCCTTTTTTAGTTTAGTTTGGGGTTTTTTTGGCAAGGCAATGGGGTTAAGTTACTTGCCCAAGGCCACAGCTAGGTAATGATTAAGGGTCTGAGGCTGGATTTGAACTCAGGTACTCCTGACTCCAAGGCCAGTGCTCTATCCACTGCACCATCTAGCCGCCTCTCCTCTCTGATTTCTAAAGTTTTTGGATGCTCATATCTAATAAATAAGTCAGACTAGCTATTTCTGACCTACAAGGTTACAACTTGAGGAGGGCAGCTTTTCCTAATTCTTAACTTTGTGGGTCTAACTGAACACACACTCAGCTGAAGCCCACAGTTCAGACCGGGGACTTGAAGCTGACTTTCTGAATGACTGAGAAGGATAGACTGGATTCTTGGGTGTATTTTGCTTCCAGAGTTTAAAGGAGAGAAAGGAGAATGCCATATGTGTCATCCAGTGGTATGAACTGTTTTTCGTTGGACTTCTTCCAAGTCTCTCTATCAATATTTTCTAGGAGTTAGCAGAGGCAGCTCCAAGTTTCTATTATTTCAAATCAAGTCAAAAAGCAAAATACGTATTAAATGTTTACTATGTCTTAAGGCAGCTAGGGTGCAGTGTACAGAGAGCTGGATCTGGAGAGTTCAAGTCTGGCCTCAGACATTTAGTAGCTGTGTGAGCCTGGGCAAGTCACTTCACCCTGCTTGCTTTAAATTTCCTCATCTCTAAAATGAACCCGAGAAGGAAATGACGTATCATTCCAGTATCTTTGTCAAGAAAATAACAATTGAATCACAGAGTCAGAAACTACTGAAAATGACTGAATACCAACAACACCATGTATCCCACAGGTACTGTGACCTTGCATGTTCCTCTCCCCACTCCTCCACTCACATTGATCTGCCTCAGAAAGTTTGTCTTTAATTCTTAGTCAGCCCCATACCATTTAGCATTTGTGAGATACCATAGCTGTTTGGGATCCTAGTCAGTGGAGGCAGTGTGGAACAGTACAACGTTCAAAGACTCAGGAGTTAGAGAACCTACATTCATAGTCTACCTCTGTTGCCTGTGTGACCCTAGGCAAGTCATTTTATCTCCCTGGACCTCAGTTTCCTCATCTGCAAACTGAGGGATGGGGTTAAATGGCCTCTGAATAGTTCTCTAGCTCTATGGCTATAATCTTTGACTTCTCATTGCCTTTCCCATCACTGAGTCCAGGGCCTGGATTGCTACTTCCCTCTACTGGTTTTTTGTTGTCACTACTTCTCATCTCCTTGATTCTTGAACAATCAATTTTCTCTGAACAATAGGAAACTGACTTTTCCCTCTTCTTCTACCCCATACTATGCTCTAAAAATACATACTTTGGGGGGGTGGAGATACATCCATAATTAGGCTTTATTTTGAGCCTTTTACTATTGTTGCTTTAAGGGAATATTCCAGGAGTTAAGAGTTGATCCAATTGAATCCATCTTAGAAAGTTGTAAAGGTTTTAAATTATACTACCTTTGCTAAAAGTATTTCTTTTTCAAAATTACCTTCAGTGCTGCATTATAAACTCTTCTAGTTTCTGTGATGATGACACTGGGGGATGTGATCCCTATCTTGATACAGATCATAACATATATTCATCGCTGATACCCTCCCCTAAAAATTCCATTGCATAAATATGGTATTCCTTGGGAATTCTCAAGAAGTTGGGATGGGCAATGATGAAGTGAGGGTGTCAATAGCTTCAGCACTGAGGTCAATAGAAGAGGAGAACTAGTTCTGCTTGAACTTGAGTTATGGAGAGAGACAGACAGAAACAGACAGAAAGTTGGACACTCAGAGGCAGAGGGGTAGACACAGGCACAGACAGGGAGGCAGAGACAGAGACAGACAGACACAGACAGACAGGGAGGCAGAGACAGACACAAACAGACACAAACAGACAGGGAGGCAGAGACAGACACAGACAGACACAGACAGGGAGGCAGAGACAGACACAGACAGACACACAGACAGGGAGGCAAAGACAGACACAGATAGACAGGGAGGCAGAGACACAGACAGACACAGACAGACAGGGAGGCAGAGACAGACAGACAGGGAGGCAGAGACAGACACAAGCACAGGCAGAGATAAGGAGTGAGAGACACACAGACACAGACAGGGAGTCAGACACAGACACAGATAGACACAGAGAGACGAAAACACAGAAATAGGGAGTCAGAGACAGAGACAAACACAGAGAAGTTGAGAGACTATCACAAATACATACAGAAACAGAAATGGCCTAGATGGAAGAGAAGTGGGGCTGGAGGAGGGGCTGCCATGGATGCTACAGCATGAGAGAGAAAGAGAGAGAGAGAGAGAGAGAGAGAGAGAGAGAGAGAGAGAGAGAGAGAGAGAGAGAGCGCAACTGGGCCCTAGGGAGGGAGGAAAAGAGGATGCTAGCTCACAACATAACAGCGATAAGTCATATAAGGCTTGAAATGTGAGCACAGTCAGGATATTAATTAATGAATCAATTAACAAGTATTTTTTAATGCCTCCTATGGGTAAGGTATTATTCTTTGTGCTAGGAATACAAATACAATGTTGAGACAGTTGCTGCATCCACTCACAGTCTATTAAAGGGTTACAAGGTGATAAACACACACACACACACTCACTCCAAAGCTTCCACTAGATTCTGTCCTCTTGGTGTATGACTTTATGCTTCAAGTCTTGTAAGGGGACAGTCTTTCTTAGCCCAGCCCTGCTGGTTCTCTGAATTATGTAATGAAAAGATTGATGAACCTGAAGTTAGAGGAGACCTAATTTTGAATCTCCTTTATGACACTTCCGGATCTTTGACCAGAAACAAAACACTTAACCTCTCTGAACCTCAGTTTCTTCCTGAAAAATAGCAATGATACCTTTTACTATCCAAAAACCTTGTTGCAAGGATCAAATGAGATAATATAGGGAAGTCCTTTGGGGATCCAAAAGCATTATGTGAATATTTATTATTATAAATCCATTGGCTAGATATAGCTTCAGCATAGACAACAATGACATTTCATTCTCTTGACACAACAGCTGCACCTCCTCCCTTTCCACTTGAGATTCAGTGGCATTGAATCCCCTGCTGTGTTAATACATGTTGGAAGACAAATACAAGACACTTACACGTTACCATATTTTAAAAGTAGGACAAGGACCAAAGAAGGGAACAATCCCCTCCATAAGATATATAACAACATCATCATTATCAGCAACAACAGCAATAATAAAAGCCTGCATTTCTATGGCACTTTAAGGTTTACAAAGCTTTTCCTAAGTATTACATAATTCTCACAACAACCCAGGGAAGTAGATGCTCTTGTGATTCCTATTTTATAGTTGAAAGTGAGGTGATAGAGGTTAAATGAATTGCCCAGGGTCACATAGCTAGGAAGCATCTAAGGCTGAATTTGAAGCCTAGTCTTCTTAACTGCAGATGCAGTGCTCAGTTTACTTCACCCCACCTGTTGTTCATCCTTCATTTTCAAAGAGGACGGATGATACCACAGGGTGATGTCTTGACTCATACATGAATTGAATTTAAGTAAGGCAGAATTGCACAAGTTATCAGCCTCACTCTTTCTTCCAGAGACATGGAGAAGTCCAGTGGCAAAACTGCAAAGTCCAGACATCTGGGGGAGGCCCCAGATGTAATGGATGACCTTGGTGCCCTTCATTTCTGACCAAATCTAAGTGCTTCAGTTGCCTTCATGATCGCTGGAAAAAATATTTTTATTCACCCATTACCCTGGGGGCAAGTCTTCACATATTTGGGGTAGACACCCTCCTTAATTAATTGATGTGTTTGAAACTTGTCAGGTACCTCAACCTGGTTTAGCCCATCCTCCAAGATAGTTTACTGGCGTGTGATCACCATTTATGTTACAGCTTCTTGGAGCTGCGGATGAAACTTGAATACCAGATAAACACTAAGGATGGATAAATTGCTGTGAGAAGGACTTAGCAAATCCTCACACCAGAGGTGTTAATCCCCCTTAAACACCCCCATATACTTCATACACTACCCCACCAGGCTGTCTTCAGGAATGCTCATCTAGATATCCAGGAATTTTAAATTAGACAATAATGTGCCTCTCCTAGCCAAGGTCTCCCACTGTATCCTGGACCATCTTGAATCATTCTGATTAATATCTTGCCCCTGGCCCAGATGGCTTTTGAGGAAAGTGGGACTGATGACTTTGCATAGCCTCACCCTCAATTTACCAGCATGTCATGGCATCTCCTCATCGATGTCATGGTCTTCTTTAAGGACAAGAACAAACAACAACAAGACTATTTACAGATTAACTGAGCAGTCTACATCAGATAATCCAAATCCCTGATTCAAATCTGAATTGAGAGCAATAGTCCAGAGAAATTCGAAAGAAAATAATAATGGCTAAAATTAAACAGTGTTGTAACATTTCTAAATCACTTTGCATAGTTATCTCATTTGATTCTCAACTCTACGAGTTGAGCTCTAGATTCGGAAACTGGGGCAGACAGAATTTAAATGATTTACCCAGAATCATACATAAGACCTGATCCAAATCATTGTGTGAATGTGAAAGGTACAAAGTAAATCAGAGTTAATACGGAATAGTACAGGGAAATAAACTGAGCTCAGCACAATAATATGCTAGCTTTACAGTTTGGTCTTCACATGTGTTGCTCACTTGGTAGCCCCTATTGCCGTAGTGATTTTTATCAACACCCACACACATCCTCACCATGTGAGCTTCAGCACCTGTACTGGTACCAGCCCCCCTCTTCCACTGCTTGGAGATGCTTGTTGTCATGGAGAGCAGTGAACGCACGCAGTGGGAGCTCTCCAGCTTGGCTGTATTTGAGGGAAGGGCCAGCTGTGCACCGAGCATAAAAATGCATCTGGAAATAATGTTTGACAAATCTCTTAATTTCTAATTCCTAGTCTCATCCTAGGTCTTGTTAGATCCTTTAGATTCACGATGGGGTTTTTTAAACCTTGTTTCTACTTCCCTCCTCTGGCTCTTTGGGACCGTGACCTATACCTGTATTGGATGGTTCATGATATTCCTGACCCCTACCTGAACAAGAATATTCTCATTATAGCAATTTCCCATTGCCCAAGATGGAACGGCTTCAATCAGCACCCTAGGCTTTTTTTTTTACAACCTATGATGTTCTCATAGTCACTATGCCATGCTTTCACCAACATTATCTCATTTGAGCCTCATAACAATCCTCTGAGATTAGTTCTGTTGCCATGTCCATTTTACAGATGAGGAAATGAAGTAGTAAGAAATTAGATAAATTGTCCTGGGTTTCACAGTTAGTGTTCATCATCAAATTTGAACTCAGGTCTCAGATTTGAACTCCTTGGGCAACTGTAGTGTTTAGAGTGTCAGGTCTGGAGGAAGGCTCATCTTTCTGAGTTCAAATCCGACCTGAGATACTTACTGGTTATATGATCCTGGTCAAGTCACTTAACACTATTTTCCTCAGTTCCTTCTGTAAAATGAGCTGGAGAAGGAAATGACAAACCACCTCAATGCCATAAAACTCCAAATGGGGTCCTGAAGAGATAGACATGACTGAAAAAAACACTGAACAACTTCCTGATTCCAACTCCAGATTCTATCAACTGTACTATAGAGCTGCCTCTTTCCAAAAAAAAAAAAAATGGACATTATGTGGCCACCTAAAATCTAACAGTTTCAGGATCATAGTATCATAACTGTAGAGTTAGAAGGAACTTCAGTCTACCTAGTACAACCCCCTCATTTTACAAATGAGAAAACAGGTCCAAAGGGGTTAGAAGACCAAAGTAGTACATAGAAAGTGAGAGATCTGGGATTCAAATTAGGTTCCATGCCCCCAGGAACTGTGCTATGATGTCTTCAGTACCATCAAGGCAGAGGTTTTGTCTCCCTGGAGTTCCTAGAGCTATGCAATTATTTCACTCCTAGTGCCCCTCTCTTATCACATTTATTTATCATTCAGACCTAAAGGGGAAGCATTCCAGGAATTCCTAAAGAAAAAAATACATACATCTATGTGTGTGTATACATATGTAGGTATGTATAATACATATACATACCTACATATAATGCATTTATCTTTCCTTCTGATCCATTGACTTTCAATTTTTGTGAATGAAAATAACAGAGACATAAGGTTCTACCTTGATAATTAGAACTTTACAGTTTAAGATCAGGATCCTCTGCCTCTAATCCTCAGTTGTATCAAGCAGTTATTTCAATTACCTTCTGCAAACTTAGAAAAGGAATGAATGAATGAAAGATGGCATATCAGAATAGACAATCAAATTTTACATTAGGCCATTTAGACTGTTGTTCTTCATTGGCCCTGGGAGTTCCGATCAAAAAGCCGTTCTCTAACTTCTAGGAGGAACAATCTAACTGCAAATGCCTTGTAAATAGACACATCTGGTCTACCACCTACAAGATTCAATGGATCATCCATTTGTTGGCAGCTTTAATTCCATCTGGATGAGTTAAGGTTAGTCTGTATAACTTCATGTTCTTTCCAATACCATTCCATCTCAGTAGTGTGTGTCTGTTTGAGACTGAGACAAAAAGACAGACACAGACAGTGAGATCAACCCCCCCCAAAAGACAGAGACAGACAGACACAGAGAACAGAGAGAGATAAAGAAAGAGAGAGACAGAGAGAGAGAGAGAGAGAGAGAGACCAAGAGAGAGAGAGACCGAGAGAGAGACAGAGAGACAGAGACAGAGACAGAGATAGAGACAGAGAGAGCATTCTGGACCTGAGGGATAAACAGTGAGAAGACCCAGATGGGGCCAATGGGAGGCATGTGTGAGGAACCCCTTAGGAGCTCAGATGACCACATTCCAAAGGGCATGTGGGAGTGGGCTATCAAATATTTCATAGGTGAGGGTGGGGCAGCTTATGAAGGCCTTGGCATCTAGGCTGGTAAAGACTCATGATCAGAACTTAAAGAGAGGGAATTAGGAATAATCTATTCCCTCAAAGTATTAGCATCAAGCATCAAGTCTCCCTCTATAGCAGGAGGAAATTTTTTTCCAAACCTTATAATTACCTTCTACCCTGGAGTTTTCAGAAAATAAAAGTACCCAAGGGAAAAAAGGACCCAAGTTTGCAGCCTTCTATGTTAGAAGATTGCCCAGGGGTTACACTGGATGTGAATCTTTCTATCAGAGGACAGTGTGCATTGAGGTAAGTCAAGAGGAAAGCTAGGACTAGCCAAACATCAGTCACTGAAAATGAACAAATAAATCATCCAGTCTGACCACTAGCCTTTATTAAGGGCGTACTACGAGCCAGGCACTTTGCTAAGTTCTGGGGATACCAAGAGACTGAAACTCAGTCAATGCCAGAAGTGAATTAAAAAAAACAACCCAAAACCTCAGTAATGTCTATGAAATTCCTAGTATAGGAACAGTAGGTGGCGCCTTAGTGCATAGAGCCCCTAAAGTCTCTTTTTTTCCCCGATTTCAAATTCAGCCTCAAAACCTTACTAGCTATAGGATCCTAGAAAGGCCTTTAAACTCTTCTTGCCTCGGTTTCTTCATCTATAAAATGAGCTGGAGAAGGAAATGACAAACTACTCCAGTATCTTTACCTAGAAAACCTCAAGTAGAGTCCTGAGGAACTGGACATGGCTAAACAAAAAACAATCCTATGTGTATTTTTTAAGAAACATGGCAGAGGAGCAGCTAGGTGGCACAGTGGATAGAGCACCAGCCCTGGAGTTAGGAGTACCTGGTTTCAAATCCGGCCTCAGACACTTAATAATTGCCTAGCCATGTGGCCTTGGGCAAACCACTTAACCCCGTTTGCCTTGCAAAAACCTAAAAAAAAAAAAAAAATGACAGAACTTGGAACTGGCTAATCTTTTTTGGGAGCATCTTCCCATAATGACCTCCCTGAAATATGTTGAAATGAAAGGAGATCAAGATTTGGAGTCAGAGATTCAGACTCTGGCTTTGGCACTTAATGTCACTTTGGGCAATTCCCAGGTCTGCTTCCTCATTTGTAAATGGTAGGAGAGGGAAGAATATAAGTGTGGTACAATGGAAAAACCCAAGATTTGGTGCAAGAGAATGGGGGAGGGGTAAATTCTGATTGTTGAAGAGTAGGAATAATATTATCTCTGGAGTCAGAGTCCCTATCTCTCTGACCTTGTAACTTGTAAAGCCAATTTTTAGAATTCACCTATATGGGTTTGTTTAGATTTAAGGAAGAAAGATATAGCTCCCACACAGAGATAACTTAGTTATACTTTATTGTTATTAGAACCAATGATAAAGGTGATCATTGTTGTTGTTTTTCAGTTATTTTTCAATCAAGTTTGATTCTTTGTGATCCCTTTTGCAGTTTTCTAGGCAAAGATACTGGAGTGGTTTATCATTTCCTTCTTCAATTCATTTTACAAATGAGGAAATTGTGGCAAACAGGGTTAAATGATTTGTCCAGAGTCACATAGTAAGGCCAGATTGAACTCAGAAAGAGGAGTCACCCTGACTCCCCTCCCCACACTATCCACTACACACCCAGCTACCAATGATAGAGGACATGCGCTAATCTATGATATTGCCACCTGCATATCTGCTATTCTGATTGAGTCAGTACATATCACCACACCCATCGAGTACCATCTGGAGTTGTCAGCTCTTTCAGAGTGGCAAATTGTTCTGAGTAACTCCTGAATTTGGGGTTACATACTACTTTTATACTCAAGAGTAGACAAAAACAACTGAAACCCTTTACAAATGTACACATGTACAAAAAAAAGACTCTGACATTCTTTAATGTACCAGTCACAAAAGAGCTAGGTAAAGATACCAAAAAGGAGGATTGGCACAATTATTTCGATGTTATTCTGACTATTTCTTTCTTCCTGTCCCTTCTCTTTCCTCTGCGAAGATGTTCTGGACTAATGAAAATACTTCACTCAGTCTAAGACTTTCCATTTGTTTCTAATAAATAGCATGATAGGAGATTCAGAGGTGATCTTAGTCTAGTCACTCCCCCTCAATACATAACTATCCCGGGAACTTGATCAAGACCAAGCCAATAAGTATTTATTAAGTGTTTACTGTATATAAGTCATCACATTAGGCCTTAGGAATGCAAAGACAAAACTAAAAATTATTCTGGCCTTCAACAGGCTTACTCTACAGAGGCAAATACAATATGTAAAAAAGTAAAAAAAAAAACTAATGATTTGAGGATAGAGAGCATTTCACATCTCTGGGACTTGTCTTCCTCATTCAGAAAATAAGGGAACTAAATTAGATAGCTCAGACTCTAAATGTCTGATATTAGGGAGGTCAAAAGAAGGAGTCAGTTCTAGATAGAAGATATGAAGTTTAGTTTTTCTATGAACCCCTTCAAGATGTTAGTAAATTGATTGTGAGGATTCTCAACCAAATACAATTTTAAATGCTATATGGGGAACTATTGGCTACTTAAATAATAATGTGGTGGATTCTTTCATAGACAGAAAGAACATCATTTATAAAATGTTCCCTGTTTTCAAAGCAGCTTGGCACAGGTGGACTCAGAATCAGGAAAAACCATATTCATATGCTGCCTCTAATACTTAGATGTATGACACTAGGAAAATAACTTGACCTCACTAAGTCTCAATTTCTACATCTGTAAAATGGATATAATAAAAAAACTTTGTATTATTAATACAATATAATTATTCTATTAAAATATCTGTAATGGGGCAACTAGATGGTACAGTCGGTAGAACTCCTGCCCTGGAATCAGGAAGACCTGAATTCAAATCCAGCCTCAGATACTTGACACTTACTAGCTATGTGATCTTGGGGAAATCACTTAACCCCAACTGCCTTGTCTCTTCAAAAAATATCTGTAGTGTCTACCTTCCAGGGTTTATAACATATTATCACATAATATATGTAAAGGTGCTTTGCAAACTTTAAAATGTTTTGTAAATGTCATTAGTCTTCAAGTTCCCAAGGGCTGTTTATCTCAACAAAATAGGAGTTTAATAAATAGATGATTGATTGATTCATTGGTTATATTCAATTGAAGTTTTCAATTAAACAAATTTTTCACAAACATCTACTCTGTGCAAAGTACTATATTAGTTAATACAAGTTTATAATATAAATTTAGATAAAATGAAGTCTACATCTTGAGGAATTTATAAACTATTTAGGTGGAAAGATATATACATAAAGAACTATGATATATAATCATATGATAAGTTCATTAGAAATGAACAAACCAAAGTTCTAAGTGAGCTCTAGGAAAGATCATGGATGCTCTCTGCATCTCCCCCCAAAGCCTAGGACATGCTTTGCATGAAGGAAGCTCTTAATAAATGTTTCTTGTTGAATTAAATTGGCATTGAATTGTCTTAACAGTGATTTCTATGAGAATCGTGGGGGTATTTGGAGAAGGGAAGATGTGCTGAGTAAGGCACAATTCCATCTAGATTAGAGGTGCCTGGATCCAAGGGTACTTGGCCCTAGTGATTATCTCACCCCTTTGAGCATGGACCCCATCTATATCTGGCATAATTTTCATTACACCCACAAGAATGAACTCCAATACCTGGCAGGAATCCTACCAACAAAGACAATTGAATTAGAGGACAAGAGACCAGCATCCATGTCCTGCCTCCACCATAAAATAAATAGCTGTGTGACATTGGTCAAGTCGTTTCCTCTATCTGGGCCTCAGTTTCTCCATCTGTGAAATAAGAATGGTTGTACCAAATGATCTTGAAGGTTTTATTAAGCTCTATGATTCTATTTGAGTGTAATCCTTGTGTCAGAGACTCCCTCCTTCAATTCACTAGCTTATCTCCATCATCCCTACCCCCAAGATGATTGGAGAACTTCCTTATCTGATCACAGGTGTCATTTTTCAACAAGGACCTTCTTCCTAGATTTCAACTCCATCTTCAGTCCTAGAGGTCTTACCCTCTGAATGTTGTCAGTCCTTCCTCCAGCAGATGGCAGATGGTGCTCTACTTCCCTCCTCTGCCATCCTTGATTTCTCCACCAGATGATGCTCATCCCCTTCCCCAGGACCTCAGCTTGCACACTTGTCTTATATGTTGGACAAATCTCTGGTGGTGATTTTTATAGCTTAGAAAATCAGATCACCAATATCTTTAGACTTTCTTTGGTACATGGTCCCCATAACCTCAGGCATCACAACTGCAGGGTTTTTTTTTTAATTTATCTCTTCCTTATGCTATTCAAGGTTAGGGTTAGGGTCTCCATGCCTCACATCTGAGTTCTGTTTCTGCTCTTTGTGGCAACACCTTCTACCATGCGTCGGGATGACTGGGGTACTGCCCTTTCCCATTATTTTTGCTTAGAGAAGCTAAATTGAATTATTAAAATTCCTCAGAGCTGTTTCTAGAAGGAGAGGGGAAATAGTTCCAGCTCCTCCAGTCATAGATATCTTGATACAGGGAGGAAGGAGGGATTTATATTTATATATTTGGGACACCTCCTACCCCAAGAGGAGAGTAATGAGTTGATTTAATCCTAAAATACAACAATGTATGGAGAGAGCCTATTTACTGCATCAATTCCACCTCAGGTGAGCCCCAGATGAAGACATACTTGTCAGTATTGTTAATAAGATCTTAGAGTTTGAAAATGAAAATTTCAATGACTATCTATCACATACATAAACAAGACTCTCTCTTAGACATCTTAGACAGGTGTTTAAATTTAAAAAAAAAAAGATGTCAAAACTCTTCGGCCTCTGCATGGAAACCTCAGAGAGCCTATGAACAGCCAATATTACTTTAAGCTTGTAATCTTATGAATTACAAATACATTACATTGGTGCTTACAAACAATGATTTAAAATTTGCTTCACTTGTCATTTTCTGATGTCTGGCATCTCTTATGGACTCATTCCCCCCATTTCATTCTCTAATCACAAAGTTCTTTGTCAGGATTCCTGGATAGAGTCTGTTCTTTGCCAGATTCTTATAATTATAAGGACCTACATTTTATAATCACCACTCTCTTGACTTATCTAAGATACCATACATAAACAATGCAGTTAATATTGAAAAGAGACAAGTGGTCAAATAAGCATTCATAAGAGACAGAAATATAGGTTTGATGTCTAAGACATACGGACAATGAACAGAAATGTAGAAGACCAGCTATTCGCCAATATATAAGTGGTCAAAGAATTGAACAAAAAGTAATAAGAGAAATGTTAATCAAAACAATCCTGAGGTTTCACCTCCCACTCATCCAACTGACAAAAAATGATTTAAAAAATAGTGGGAAGAGTTACTTTTGGAGGATTGTGGAATGTTTCTAAGACAGAAACACTAATATATTGCTGGTGAAGTTATGATTGTCTTCAAACATTCTATAAAACAAGCTGTAATTCTTAAAATGTATTTTATTTTTAATTTTTGTAATGAAATGAGCATTTCTACAACAGTACAATAAAAGATACATGAAGGAGCAGCTAGGTGGTGCAGTGTATAGAACACCGGCCCTGGAGTCAGGAGAAACTGAGTCCAAATCCCACCTCAGACACTTAATAATTACCTAGCTGTGTGGTCTTGGGCAAGTCACTTAACCCCATGCCTTGCAAAAAAAACTTAAAAAAAAGATACATGAAACTCCAAATCTACTCTGCACAACCTGCCCTTTGAAATATACAATAAAATAGTCGTGTAAATTTCTTTTTTTTCCAAGATGTGATTATCCAAATAAAATGATTCAAATATCTATAGCCTTTAACAGAGTTGCCCCCATTAGGTATATACCCCAAGAACACTGACAAAAGAAAAAATGAAAAAGTTATATATACTGCAAAAAATTTATAGCAACATTTTCATGATAGTAAAGAATTAGAAACAAAGTAGATGCCCTATTGATTGGAGAATGACTAAATAAATTGTAGTATATGATTATATGCTGTGCTGTAAGAAAAAATGATCATGATATATAGAGAATCATGAAAAAACTAACAAGTACTGATGCAAAGTAAACTAAAGCATAGTCATGAAAAAACACAGTAACTGGAACAATGTAAATAGAAAAAATAATGACCACAAAACAATAGAAAATGAATGTTTGGAATAAATATGGTTCCAAAGAAGAAAAATAAGAAGATCATATCTTTCCACTCCTTAACAAACACTGAGGTCCACAAGGATAGAGACCTAGACTGACAAGTTTCCAAGCATGAGACATGTACCTTCCCTTGGAGAATTTAGAATTTACAAAACAGGACAGAAATACAGGAAAAGTACATTAGGAAAAAAATATATACCATGAAGTAAAAACTTCATTGGGATTTAATTACTGAAGGGATGTGGAGTGATAATAGCTAGAAAACAGGGAAGAGAAAGACTACTGGACCAAAAAGTTCTTTTTTCCCCAATTGATATTTTATTTTTCCAATTACAAGTTATGAAAAATTTTCAACATTCATTTATATGCATATTTTTAACTTACATAATTCCTTCCCACCCCCTTCCCTAAGTAGAAAACTGTCAAGTAAATATTGTACATACATACACATTTGTGTTCAACATGTTTATAGATTAATCATTTTCAGATTAGTTATTTTCAGGATGAGGAATTAGAATTAAGGAAAAAGAAAGAAAACCATAAGATAGGAAAGAAATACATAAGAGTAATTTTTAAAAATTTTATGTGGTATCCTTTAAAATTCTGAAGGATTTTTGTTTTGTTTTGTTTTGTTTTGTTCTTCCTCTGGATGGGGATAGCATTGTGGGATACAAGTTCTAACTCTAGTTTTCTTATTAATTGACTGGCTCTGCTACAAAATCAATAAATCAACATTTCTAAGTGACTACTCTGTGGTGCTTTAAAAATATGATCTCATATCTGCATTGAGGAGGAAGATGCTACTATATCCCCATTTTACAGATGAGGGAACTGATACAGAGAGGTGAAGGGACTTACTCAGGGTCATATAGCTATTATCTGATGATAGATGTGAACTCAAGTTTTCCTGACTCAGACCCTTACAGTCTGTCTTTGTGATACCTGGTTAATTCTGGAGCTAATAGTTTTATAAAGGAGATGACATGTAAATAACTTTATATAAACAAGATATAGGTAGGATAAATTTAAGGACAATCTCAGGAAGGAAGGAGCCACTGAAGTTCAACAAATAAGGGAGTTACCATGGTCAGACCTACACTTTAGGAAAGTCATTTTTACAGTTGAATATAAAATGGAGTGGAAAAAGACCTGGAGCAAATTGTAAGACTTGCATTTGTCTTTCCACCTTCTCTACCCACTTCCCTTACTGCCTGGATGACTGGTTTATTGTTTGTTTTCTGCACCCTGAATTCCCTTCATTCCACTCTTTGCCCTATTGAATTCCTACTTATCCTTCATAATCCAAGTCCTTTAAATGTAACTTCCTCCATGAAGTTTTCTGTGATTGCTTCTATTGGTAACAACCTTCTCCCTTAACACTCACATAGCAGTTTTGTTAATTCATTTATCATGTTTTTAGCTTGTATTCTCATAATCTGTTTTTTTTTTGTCTTATCACCTCACTAGATATAAGCTACAGGAGAAGAGGGACTAACTTTATCCCAAATCTTGTCTCTCTCTCCCTTTGAAGAACCCATACAGTGGGCACTTAATAAATTTATATGTAGGTGAGCTGAATGAATAAACTGAAGTATGTACTTGAACGGCTTGTTTCATCTCCCTGTCCTTCATTTTGTCATCTGCAAAATGAAATCACTGGATTTAGGGGTTCTTGTGTCATGGACCTCTTTGGCAGTGATTCTTTCCTAGAATAATGAGTTTGAAAAAAATACATAATTGAATGAAAGTAAGCTAAAGTTCAAGATTGGTGGATATAAAGATTTTTTCCCCCATCCAAGATTTGGATCCCCTGAAACCTAACCATAGTTGCTTTGGGAGTCTATGGATCCTAGGTTATCTCCTGGACCAAAATATTACGTTATAACCTTCTCACTCTAACCTTCTGTGCTCCATGTGAATCTAAAGCCTTGTGAAAAGAAGAAAGGAATACACATTCATGGAGCAGAATAGGATTTTTAAAAACAACCTGATCCTCTGTAAGGACAAATGAGGTTAAGAGACTGATAGGAGGAAAATTAGTTAGAGAGAAGAGACCATGTTGGGAAATAATGAGAAATGAAGATGATGTGGGGAGTTAGGAATTAAGGATGGGGCAAGAGCAGAGGAAAGAGTTGAGAAAGGTACTAAGACTTCAGTTTTCAGCCCTCATCTACCTTCTAACAATACCCCTTGGGATAATACCTGGAACTAATCTAGATCTCCTATCCCCTCTGGCCATGACCACAGAGTAAAGTTTCTTAACTTTCTCCTTCAAACCTCCAGGCCAAATCTCCTTCAGACCAACACTGGGAGAAGGATTGGATTTGGAGATAATAATGAGTAATAGCAGAGTTCTTTGAAGATTAAACCAAAGACAAATGCTAATTATTACTCTATCTAAAGAAATGTTCTTTTCTCTGAACCTAAACTGTAAGGTTTACAATTCCAAGGATCTTGGCAACAAGAGGGGAGGAAATCAGGTATAGCACTGCCATCTAATTCCCTCACTCTCCACTATGAATAGGTGTGTGAGTTGTTCCTTCTCTGACTCTCTTGAAGGGGAAATAGTAATAGCATTTGCTTATAGATGGAAGAGGCAAGGGTAGCTAGGATAGAGCACAGGACCTGGAGTCAGAAAGATCTGAGTTCGAATTTGGCCTCAGTACCTATTGACTGTGTGATCCTGGGCAAGTCACTTAACCCTGTTTGCCTCAGTTTCCTTATCTGTAAAATGAGCTAGAGATGGAAATGACAAACCACAAGCATTATCTTTGTCAAGAAAAGCCCCAAATTGGAGCGGCTAGGTGGCAAAGTGGATAGAGCACTGGCCTTGGAGTCAGGAGTACCTGAGTTTGAATCCAGCCTCAGACACTTAATAATTATCTAGCTGTGTGGCCTTGGGCAAGCCACTTAACCCCATTGCCTTGCAAAATCTAAAAACAAAACAAAACAAAAAAAACCCCAAATCAGGTCACAAAAAGTCACAACAAATGACAATTGAGAAGTGGAGTCAAAGAGGAAAAACAGAATGGATGCAAGTCCTCTCCTTTACAACAGCTGGGTGAGTCAAAAAGTATTTATGAAAGATTTACTATTTGAGGCAAAGTACTGGGGATTCAGAAAGGAAAAATATGGCTCCTGGTTCCATACTCTAACCAGGAGACACAAACGACTATAATAGCAAAATAGATACATACAGAGTAAGTCAGAGGAGAGTCACTAATAGTGCAGGGAAAGGTGTGTTTGGAACTGAGCCTTGAAGAAACCAGGGAAGCCAGGAGTCAGAAGTGAGGAGAAAAAAACATTCCATATATGGAGTGTCAGCCAGTGAAAAGGCCTATAATTGGGAGAGGGAATAAGAAACAGCAAGATTAGTATCACCAGTTTGTAGAAGGGTGTAAATAGTAACAAGACTAAAAATAGATATAGGGCTTTAAAATCCAATAGAGGAGTTAGGTTTTGATATTACAGATCCTTAGTTCTCAAACTTTTTGAGTCTCAGAGCCTTTTATGCTCTTAAAAATTACTGAGGGACTCAAAGAGTTTTCATTTATGTAAGTTTATATCTATTAATATTTACCATATTGGAAATTAAAATAGATAAAAATGTAAAATATTTAATTCATTTAAAAACAATAATGAAATCATTACATGTTAACACATATAAGAAACATTTTTATGAAATATAACTATATTTTCCCAAACAGAAACAACTTAATGAGAAGAGTGAAATGTTTTACATTTTTTGCACATATAGTTAATGTCTGGCTTACTAGAAGACTGTTAGATTCTCATAACTGCTTCTGCATTCAATCTGTCACAATATGTTGTTTGGTTAAAATATACGAAGAAAATCTGGCCTCTTCCCAATATATAGTTGAAAAAGCGAAGGAATAATTTAATGCCTTTTAAGATAAATATAGAGTAAATGGTGGTTGAAATGTGGAATCTGAATTCATATCAGTAAGCTTTTCATACTTTGTTACATTAAAATCCTTGTCTTTCTTGTACTTCAAATTGATCTTTTACTCATATATAATTTTGTAACATCATATACTGGTCATTTGGAAAATATTGGTTCACTGATATATAGATCTTGCAAATGTTGACGTTTCATTATACAATCATCTAAAAATTATATACATTTGTATCACTACCACTCTCATCAGAGAAGTCTTTAAGTATTTGGAGGCTGTCAAATTCATAGTAGTAGACACAAGTTTTTTCAAAACTCTAATTTTCACTTGAAAGCTCAAATTCATCACTGGCAACAAATACCATAGTTATTTTCCTTAAAGTGACAGGCTCACTTTGTTTATTTTCAAAAAAAAAAGTCAGCCATTCAAGTTTGAATAATCATAGTTTGTCAAAT
Organism: Macrotis lagotis; assembly: GCF_037893015.1. Lineage (NCBI taxonomy): Eukaryota > Metazoa > Chordata > Mammalia > Peramelemorphia > Peramelidae > Macrotis > Macrotis lagotis. The sequence continues at coordinate 647,552,832 of NC_133658.1, forward strand.
AGTTTTTCAAATAAAACTGGTATTTCATGAAAAAAGGGCTAATTCAACTCTCAACTCAAACAATCTCCAAGGGCTTTTCTTCAGCCAATCACTATGCTTTAGTAAGAGCACCAGGGCTCTCCCAATTTCATCACCCATTTCATCACCTCTCAATGGCCAAGATTTAATAAAATTAATGTTTTCATTGTTTCATCAAGCACATGCTTAAGTGAAATTGATATTTTTTTTAAAAACTGGGAGTGCCTGGTTATAAAGAATACAATGGCTAGTAGAACAGTTTTGTGCTACTGCTGCCTTGAGTCATGCAGTTTAATCCATTATTGTTTTTGCATTCTCTAACTACACGTACAAATACCAATACAGTGGTGCCAGGACAAACTGGGAGATTCATAAAGTTATTCCACACTGTTTCAGCACCTCTTGTGTTTGTTGCCAGGCATTCACATAAAAGAAGATGTTCTTCCATAATTAGTTGTGGATACTGGAGGATTACATGCTAAACAAATTCAGCCATGTCACCGATTTGTAAGGCAAAAATGTGCAATTCTGTTTATGAGTGTTACTATTTGTAACTAAATCTTTAATTCACACATCATGTAGCCTCTAGAAAACTCCATTGTGTACTCATAAAAGAATGAGAGTGGAAAAGGCAAATGATGTCTTAGTATGATTATTATGCAAATACTTTTGAAAGTATCTTAAGGACTTTCAAGGGTCTGCAAACCCCATTTAGAGAACAACCCTTGCAGTCTATAGGAAGCCACTGGAATTTACTGGTAGGGAGATGTTATGATCAGACCTACATTTTAAGAAGGTCACTTTGGCACCCGAGTAGAAAGTGGACAGGTGGAAGAGATTTTAGACAAGGAAACCAACCAATAAGTTATTGAAATACTCCAGATATATGGTGATTGTAGGGGTAAAGAGAGAGAACATATAAAGGATATGTTGCAAATGTAGAACTGAAAAGACTTGGCAATAGACTGGCTATACGGAAGAAGTAGGAATGAGAGGCTGAAGATGATAACTCAGGCCTGAGTAACTAAGAGGTACGTGATGCTTTTGAGAGTAATAAAAAAGTTCAGAGGAGGCAAGACATTGAGGAGAAATATGAGTTCTGTTTTGGATATGTAGAGTTTGAGAAGACGAAGGGACTACAATGGTGAGATGTCCAATGGGCAGTTGGTGATTCATGATTGGTGCTTGGCAGAGAAAACAAATATATAGATTCAAGGAATCATCTACATTGGGCAGCTAAGATGTATCACTGGCCCTGGAGTCAAGATGATCTGAATTCAAATTTCACCTCAAACACTTAGTGGCTATGTGATCCTCAACAAGTCACTTAACCTTTGTTTGTCTCAGTTTCCTCATCTGTAAAATGAGCTGGAGAAGGAAATGGCAAACTTTCATTTGCCAAGAACACCCAATATGGGGCATGGAGTTGGGCATAACTGAAAAAACTCAATAATAACCATCATCTGCCTAGGTATAACTGTACCCATTGGAGCTGATAAAATTAATAAATGAGTTGGTATCGATTAGGGAGAAGAGGAGCAGGGCACACCCTGGGAAAATATTTATGGTTAGAGAACAAAGACTGATTCTGGCAGTGCCTGGAGCTTCTCCTCAGCCTTCAGAAAATGCCCATCAAATGCATAACCCAGAAGAGAAACTGAATATTTGCTTCCAAAATATGGGCATGGCAAATGGGATGCCAAGTATCTTTTATGATGTTATAGGCTAAAATCAAGCACTTGGGCCCTGGGTCCTCTCCCTAATTATCTGGAAGCTTCTAAATTTGCCTCGTCTGCTTCAGGAAGGCAATTTCCATTCTAATCTAGGCAAATTTCACCACTTGGCAAAGAAAAGATCTGAATGAGCCCATCAAGAAATAATCCAAGAGTAAAAACATTAACAAAGATCTAGAAGATTTTCTCATTGAGTAAAAAATCACACCCAAAAACCCAGCTTCACACAATGTGTCTATAAGGTCTAAGGAGATCAGTTTTCTTTTTGTAAGTGAATATTATGAAATCTTGAAGACAAGTAATTCCAGGTAGAATCAGCTCTGAGAAGCAAGTCATCTGTTCACACATCTGAAGAGATAGTGTCTCTTAGCTTCCCTAGCAGAGCCAATAGGGTTAGCTCAGAAAGATGGTGTTTTTTTTTCAAGTAACAATATTTTTATTACTTTCTTCTCCCACTATCCTCCTATCATTAAGCAAATAAAAAATATTCCCCCAATAAACCTCTTAATACTTATCTATATAATCTCACAAAATAAAGTCACATAATAACCATGTCCAAAACATATGTCTCCTGCATTTTTTTTTAGTTTTTTGCAAGGCAAATGGGGTTAAGTGGCTTGCCCAAGGCCACACAGCTAGGTAATTATTGTCTGAGACCAGATTTGAACCCAGGTACTCCTGACTCCAGGGCCGGTGCTTTATCCACTACGCCACCTAGCAGCCCCTCCTTCTGCATTTTAATTTAATCATATCTTTTGGACTTGAGGATTATTACTGTATTGATCAGAATTCTAAAGTAGGAAGATAGGGAAACAGTAGCATGACTAGAAATTCTGTATTTTTCACTTTAGTTATGTTTCCTTATGTTGCAGAGAGCAGGGTTGAGAATAGGAAGACCTGGGGACAACTAGGTGGCACAGTAGATAGAGCACTGTCTCTGGAGTTAGGAGGACATGAGTTCAAAGACTCTTAATAATTACTTAACTGTATGACCTTAGGCAAGTCACTTAACCCCCCCAAAATCAGGGAAAATGGGGGTGGCCTGCAAGGGAAAACACAAGAAAAAATAGGAAGACCTAGATTCAAATCATTTCTCTGATACATACAAATGACTGGACCTTGGGCAAGAAATTTAATTTTTTTATGTCCCAGGCAATTCTCTAAAGAAATAAATAACAGAATCTAGGCTAGTAAAGGGAACTTCCTCACTGGAGGTTCCCTTCACCAATGAAATAACAAATCTGACCCATAATTATGTGTCCTGGCCCTCTACTAGATTGTAAGCAACTTGAGGCGAGTTTGTGCAGTGCCTAAAATATGGTAGGCACTTCATAATAATTGTTGGTCCATTTTGTTTGTATTCAGGAATCAAAAATGTATTGATCACAATGAGGAGCAATCAAGAGAATCTGGACACATCAATACAGGTCCTTCTTCCCTTCTGGTGTTCTAATGAAGATGTGCCAATGCAGACCACCATTGTCATCTTGGTAAGTGAGGGGGCAAGGCCTTCATAAAGTCCCTGTGCACTTAAATTTCAGATTCATTTCTAAATATGGTAGCAACAATCAGTAGCATTTCAAAGCAGAGACTATTCCTTCCCCAATACTCATTCTAACTGGGTTGAAAGAACCATTAACAGAGCTAAGATCCTCTTTGTCTTTCCTATTCCTCTCCCTCAGTAACTCCTGGGCCTCCCAGACACCATGAAGTGACTGATAAGGAAGAAAACTAGGGTCTTGTGGATACCACTTGGGCAAACTGGGAGTCACCAACCACAAACCTTCCAGTGATATGGAATATGTTCCCAGTCCTTACCAGTACTTTGTCTCTGCTTCCCTGGGCACCATCATCTTCATCTGCCCTTCAACTAAACTGTCTTATATGTGTTGCCAATTAGAATGTAAACTCTTTGAGAGCAAGGACTATCTCACTCTTTTCTTTATCTCCAGCATTTAAGACACAGAAATAAGTTCTTAATTGATGCTTTTTTTATTCATACATACATTTGTCACACAATTATATACAATGCATTATTATTTCAAGTTCTGTGAGAAATAGAGAAGTGGTGAAATAAAGTAGAAGACATGATGGTTCTGGAGTTTGGAGACCTGAATTCGGACCTTGCTAATTCAAATTACTGCCTTGTAACCCTGGGTACCTCACTTACCTTTCCTAAACCTTAGTTTCTTTACCTGTAAAGTGAGGATGTTGGACTAAAAGGCCTAGTCTAACTCCCTCCAAATTGATAATTCCTTCTACTTGAGGATCTATGTAGAGATTTCCCCCCAGATCTTCCATTTAAGGAGAGTGCTTAGAATAGCCATCTCAACATTTTCCACTTGGTTGAAATTTTCTGGACTTTCCTCATGCTCTCTAGAATGTCATCTTCCTACAAGAACAGATCAACTCTAAAACTCACATGTCCTCACTGCCTCTGGGACTCCACCATCCTTCTGATTGTAGAGGGTGGAGCTTAGACAGCTCTTCCCAGATTATGGAAGATACCCAAGTCAGCCATCTCATCATTTCCCATCCAACTTCACTCATCTGGAATTTCATCCTTCTCTTGAACCAGGTATCATCTCCATGAGGATACCTCTCCACTTTTTTTTTAATGTGTTGTCTTCCCCCATAGATTGTGAGATTCTTGAGGGCAGTAACTTTCTTTCATATTTCTTATATTTCCAGTGCTTAACACAGTATTTGATACATAGTAGGATTAATAACGTTTTATTCACTGGGTGACTGATCCAATTACTTCTACATTACATACTGGCTCTAAGACAATGATCCTATAATCTTCAATAAAATATTCAAAGACTCTATGATCTTTTCCATATGAGTATTCTCTCCAGTGATTTCCACTGAGACCTACCAATGCTTGCCCATCCTTTCTGCTCTTGTCCATGTCCTCCCACAAGTTCATCATAAAAGATCCATTCAAAGTAATGGGGAACTCCTCTATTCTGTAACATTAAAAAAGAAGGTGCCATCTATGTCCAACGGTAAACAAGATGAAAGTTCAGGACAGCCCTCACAAGCCAATACAATTTGCCTTTTTTGTACCTTTCACATATTTATTCTATCATCACCTATACTCTAAGTCAAGAGTGTTCCACACATATTCCTCAGATAAATTCCAACCTCAGAAAAATTATTATCATTAACCAATGATTTGTGGAGATCCAGAGTTATCCCTTTATTTTATATCCCTCATTTCAAAGTTCATTCTCTTAAGAGGACATTACTGATAATGAGATTGAATTAACTCTCCTCAATCTTGTTCAAACCCCACCCAATCTTACCAGAAATTTAATCTAATGTAAGGATAAATTCTTTGATTAGATTGCCCCAAAACTGGGGGTGATCTGGGTATAGAGATAATCACTTTGTCCAAGAGTGACATGATGTCATTCTTTCAGCCCCTTATTAGAAAGAGCCTACTTCTCATTGTAATGTTCATTCTCTCATTAATTGTTAATCAACCAGAGTTGATTGTTGTCCTCTGGAACACATACTCTTCCAAGGGTATATAAACTATGAACTCACTGCCATGAGGGGTCTTTGGCATTCAAAAGTGCCACTGACCTCTTTTATTAAAATACTAGCATTATTACCTAGAAATTATGTCTCCTGAACTCTTTAAATATCACAGACCTACCTGTGGGTCTGAAAGTCTTATAGGGAAGACCTAAGCTCATGACTTGCCATCCTGACCCTTGTTCTTTGTCTGGATGAGATTACCAGAATGCAGAAGAGTATGGTGATCTTTGTTTTGGATCCTATCCAAGCCCTGACAGCCTCTTTATTGTTAGCATGCATACACACACGCACCACAAATACCCATATATACATACAGAGTTCTCCTCTACATTCCGTGTATGTGTGTGTGTGTGTGTGTATACATATATATATATGTATATATATGTATATATATATATATATATATATATATATATATATATATATATATATATATCCCACATACATATTCACTTGAGATCACTGGGCCTCCAGAAAATGAAAATTATATTCTATTCACAATTACCTAGTCCTGACTCATTGTAACTTTATACTCTTTAAAATCGTATAAAGATTTCATGAAGACCCTACATTATTTCCCTCCTGGTCTAGTATCTACCCTGGTCTAGTATCTGCCCAGAGAGTTTGCCTGAGTGATTCACCAATTTTGCTTGCACCGTGAGTAATAGGATAGAAGAGGAACAGCCGCCTAGATACAGGAAGGGTCTTGTATCCACTGGCAGCTTGGGGACTGATGACTCTTCAAGGTAGTAGTTAGAGAAAGACAAAAGCAGAAGAAAGTTACAAGATGTAATTTGGGATCAGAATTCTGAGGCTCTGTTCCCACCTGTATTCGTGTATACCTCACAGCCTGGAATAAGTCATTTCTCCTCTGTGTGGTGTCACTAGCTAAACATGAGAAATTCAACTTCTCCATCCAAACCACAACAGAGTGATGAGCCTATGTGTATCTACCACAGACCATAAACTTCTGCATGCGCACTTAAGATAAATATAAGCCATTGTAATTATCACAAAGTTGATCTTTGGAGGCAGATACTGAGCCTGAGAAATAGTCAAGGAACAGTGTGGGGGTGGTAATAATAGCTCACATTTCCATACCACAGTAAGGCTTACAAAGCATTTTCCTCACATCAACCCTGCGAGGTAAGTAGAGCAAGGATTATTAACCTCATTTTCAAGAAAGGGAACCAAGGTTCAATGAGATAAAAGTAACTCATCTGGGGTCTTGATCATCATTACCAGCTGAATTTAATAGGTCTAGATCCCAAATGGAAAGTCTTCCCAGAAGTTCTGCCTCAAATAGGGTCAAGTTAGGATTAATACAAGTTTAAATAATGTACAATTCAAGTTATAAGCAAATTATAAGATGATACTGAGTCACATTTAATGCAAATCAAAATTCAATTAATGCAATTCAGGAGAACTAGTCAAGGTTTTCACACTCCACTACATCAACAATCTGTACTTAACAATCATTAAGAGTAAATCTGATGTGTGTGTTGCATACCAAATTACTAATAGTTGTGTTACATTTTTTTAGAGTTGCTAACAAAAATGGAGACAAGAAATAACTGGTATGGAAATATTGCCAGCACAAAAAAGAAGAAGCATATTATTACATTAGTATAAAAATTTGATGTAATTGAAAAGCACGAATGTGATCACAGTATCAGTAAAATAAGATGAAATGTTAGAATGCCTTAATTTGTGGTAATGGAGATTTATAAAACACACAGACCAAATAAAAGTTAAGGGCAAAGGCACATCAATTTTCTGTGGTTTGCATATGGCTACAAAGACCAAGAAGAGTTTCAGTGATAGAAATTGAATGTCTTTTAGCCTTATGGATCACAGATTATAATCTAAAACACAGCCTCTTAGAACAACCAAACAAAAGTTTCAAGTTGTTGTTGCTGTTTTTTAAAATAGGAAAAGAAAATGGAAATTAAAAACTGGTTGGTTCAATCACTTTGAAAATGGAGTCCAATTACTTAAATGTTAAAATTACAAGAGAGGCAACCAATTAGATGAGTACATGGCAGCTAAGCATCCTGATGTTTTTAGGAAAATAATTGAAGAAGGTGGATACTGATCAATGAAACTTTAATGTGTATGAAACAGGCTTGTTTTGAGAAAGGACGCTTTCCAGAACTTGCATTTCTTTATTTCCCCTTATTTTTAGGTTTTTGCAAGGCAAATGGGGTTAAGTGGCTTGCCCAAGGCCACACAGCTAGGTAATTATTAAGTGTCTGAGACCAGATTTGAACTCAGGTACTCCTGACTCTATCCTAGAAATTGCATTTCTAAGAAAGAAAAAATTCACCTTGAATTTAAAGTGTTTAGAGATCATCTAACACTGAGATAATAAAAATCAGAATTTTACATTAAAACCAGTGCTAATTTATCAGTCTTCAATTCCAAATGATTTTAGGAAGCTAAAATCATTTCAGTTTCCTCCAGTTCTTTGGTAACCATATAACAAAGCATGAGTTATTGAAACTACTTTCAAGTATTGGTTTTCAAGTAATTTTAGCCTAGTCATTGAAAAATATTTCAAGGACAACAATATCATATTAAAGCTTTTAGATAATGCCCTAGGTCTTTCAATTGCACTTGGCTCATTGTATGAGGTTGTGAGATTGCAAATTTGCCTAATGTGGATAAAATTTTCTGCACTTACCAGAATGTATATATCAAAATTTGAAGAAAGAGAAGATAATTCAATCTAAGACAATAACAATGTTTTCATCATGTCATCAAGCATCATTATCTTTAGGTTCATTTAGCAAATTTTTTGTTTGCTTCCTATAACTCCTCTATTACTTTGTAATAAATTTGATTCAGAATTGTTTTTCTTATATGCTGTTGTTGTATTACATTCAAAAACAGATAAACTTATTTCTCAAAAATTTCATTACATATTTCCATTGGTTTTTCATACTCATTAAAGTTTCATTGATCAGTATCCACCTTCTTCAATTATTTTCCTAAAAGCATCAGGAGGCTTAGCTGCCATGTACTCATCTAATTGGTTGCCTCTCTTGTAATTTTAACATTTAAGTAATTGAACTCCATTTTTAAAGTGATTGAACCAACCAGTTTTTAATTTCCATTTTCTTTTCCTGTTTAAAAAAACAGCAACAACAACTTGAAACTTTTGTTTGGTTGTTCTAAGAGGCTGTGTTTTAGATTATAATTTGTAATAGTACAAATTCAAATAATATAATGACTTCACTGGTTTCCTTATTTACACTAATTGGGACCTAACTGTGTATCTGGGCAGGTAGCTAGTTGAGTCTCATCTCAAGCTTGGCAAAGGGCCTAATACCTCAGTCCTCAGGCCTGTCAACCCTTGATTAGTCATTTCCATTGTTTCTATTAAATCCCCACATCATTTTGTATTTTTTCCATCATTTCTGCAATCCAGTGACTCTAAAGGAAACACAGCTCTTTCTCCTGATGACTGTACCTTTCTCTTAACTCTCTTCATTGGAAACTGCTTCCACTTGCCTGATCCCACCAAACCCTTAATACATGGGAAGAGGAATCTGAGCCCATTATGGCCCTTGCTCTTCTCTTCCTCTTCTAGATTCTGATTGTTCAAACATCACTCAACAAACTCAGACTCACAGATTATGGGAGAGAATTTAGAGAGATCCTCTAATCTACCTGCTCTCATTTCACAGATGAGGAAACTGGTCCAGAGCAGAAGTAATTTACCTCAATTCGCATAGCTAGAAAATAGCCAAGTTTGGGCTTGACCCTTTAGTCTTCTGACACTAAACCAGTTCAATTTGAATTGTAACATGCTGCCTCTCCACTTCTGTGCTTCAGATTATCTGCTTATTACCACTCCCGCCCACCTTAGCTGCTGATATCTTCCAACATTTTTCCACCTTCACTGCTATCTTCCAACATTTTTCCACCTTCTTCAGTGATTCTAGCATCTGGCTAACAGTCCTTGATAATGAGGCACTAATTTTTTTCAGCTCAGGTCCTACTTTCTTAATGAGACCTATCGTGATCCTCCCAATTGTATGTATCCTACACACATACACATACACAATTATTTGCATTTATATATGATATTTCTTCCAAACTTCTTGAGGGCAGAAATGTTTTGTTTTTTTATCCCCAGGATCTAGCAAAATATATTTGATAATTTTTTTTTGAAAAATGACACAACCAACAACCTAACATCACAGCTTCTCCAATTCCTCAACTTTAATGACATCCTTGTCCATTACACTTCAGTCACCTGCAAGTATGGCCGCACTTCAGAACTCATCTTTACTCAGAACTACTTCACTGTCAAGATTTCAATTGGAAAAAAAGGAAGGAAGGAAGGAAGGAAGGAAGGAAGGAAGGAAGGAAGGAAGGAAGGAAGGAAGGAAGGAAGGGAAGGAGAGGAGAGGAAAAAGAGGGAAGAAAAAAGGAGAGAAGGAAAAAAGAGAATCTTTCAAAGTATCTTTTAAAGTAGTTACTATGTGCTAAGCTCTGGCGATACAAATACAAGCAAAAAAAGTCAATCCTTGTCCTCAAGGAGCTTGCATTCTAATGGAGGAAGGCAAAAGGGAGCTGAAAATGGATGAGTAGTGATGATGAAGGCATCTATGTAAGGACGTGATTTGTGTCTGGAAGTCAGACACAGGTCTGGGAGGGCAATGAAAGTTGTCTTGGACAGCTCTACAAAATAGTGCCTTTGAGACTTTCCAGTGATGAGTAGCCCACTACGTTCTCAAGACTGCACTGCATTTTTGAATCATTCTAGTTAAGAAATCTTCCCAACATCAAACTGAAATCTACCTCCCCACAGCTTTCCTTTGATAGTCAAGAGATTCAAGGAATCAGAGACTGTCACTTCCATATCACCTATTCTCTCCTCTAAAATCTCTCACAATTGTTCTTTTCTCTCAGACACTATTTTAGAAGTAAAAATTGCTCTCTGGAAGATCATCAACAATGCCTTAAACACTGAGTTTGATTGACCTTTTTTGGGGGAAAGGTTACTAATCTAAGGGCCTTTCCTTGGTCCTCATTCTACTTGACCTCTCTGCAATATTTTTATAATATGCCTTTTCCCTCTGCTATAGTAATCTCTTTTCCTCAACTTCTGAGACACCGTGCTATCCTAGTTCTTCTCCTAAGTGTCTATTTCTCCTTTCACTGTCTCTTCCACTGGTTTCCTCTTTCTCTTTTTACCTTAGAAGCCCAAGAATCTGTCCTTGATCCTCTACTCTTCTCTCATTACACTTCATAGAACTCAATTGGAGGGAATCTTTGAGATTGTCTAGTTCAAGCCCCAGGCATGCCCTGAATATCCTGGACCAAACAAGTATTCAGTGTGAACCTCTCCAGTCATATGAACAATTGTGTGGTGTTATAGAAAGACTATGAGATTTACATTTGGAGAATCTAGCTACCTTTGTGATCATGGACAAATCACCTCTTCTATGGGCCTTAGTTTCCTTATTTGTGAAGTAGAAGGATCAAAGATAGACTAGATCTTTAAAATTCTTTTCCATTCTAAAAATCTGTGATCCTATAGGGAACTACTTGAACACTATTTCACAAATCAACCCAGAACCTCATTTTTATTGGAATAAAAATTTTCCTCTCTCTAATATCTACTATTTGACTGTAACTTCTCCAGAGTAATGTGGAATGAATCTAATCCTTTTTTCACATGCTAGTCTTTCAAACATTTGAAGTCAGCTCTCATTCAATCCCTTTCCCCAAGTCTTCCCTTCTCCATTCCAGAGTCTATAATCAAATCCCAAATGACAAGTCTTTACTCCTGCTTATTCTTAATATATTACTGAAGTGCTAGGCTAGAATCCATACCAAAGGAGGAACTACCTGATTCAAACTAACTGTGTGTGACCTTCAGTGAATCACTTTGCTTTGAAACTAGTTTTCTCATCTATAAAATGAAGTTGAAAGACCAGGTGACCTCTAGACCTGGAATTATGCATTTCATTTTGTCTGAACTAAAGCCTGGCTAAAGTAGAGAGCCAATGTTTCAAATGTTATCTTAATGGGAATGTGAAACAAGAAGACCAAATTTGTCTCTTCACTGGCTACAGTTTAGGAGCTTGGTAAACAAAAATATGAGGTAGGTAAAGTTTATCTCTGCATTTCACATACACGCCTGCTGTGGTCTGATTTCTCACTTCAAATTAAGGACCCAGACAAACTAACTTCATACTTCTCAGTCACCTGATATTCCCCACTGTGGCAGCCCTAGGAACCCTCCCTGTGTCTCTTCCGTCCATAAAAACTTACCTGTTTCAAGGTTCATATCCAAGGGCCTTGCTCTCCAGGAGATGGAAAGTATTTGTTTAATTAAATATATTAAATCCTACTGATGTGTTTACTAATTGTAATGTATTACACCCCTCCCCCAGGCAAAATAACAAGCTAGCCAAAATGACAGTCACAGATATCTCAATAAGAATCACATTAAAGAAAGGGAATTTCAGGCACTTGGCAAATGAGGAGATATTTCCCAGTAGACAGGCTTTTAATATTTTTTTAAGTGACATCCAGAATAATCATAGCTGACATTTAAAAAATACTTAAACTTTACATGAGAAAAAGTACTACTTTATAGTCATCAATTTTGATATAGATGTTCCTGCTAGTCAGACCATAATCTCTTTGAGGGCAGGAACCCTGTCCTGTATTACCCTGAAGTGTCTATATTCTAGAAGACTGAGGAAGCTGTCCAAACTTCAGGTATTGAGATGTTGAAAAAGACTCACCCAACTTTGTTTATATGTGTGTTTGTTTTTGTAAGTATATATATATAATATATATATATATATACATATATATATATATATATAGTTCCAAAAGTCTTACTGCAGTTTTAGACTAATAAAGCTATTATAACTTTGAGTGAAGATATGTGTATATATATAGGAAAATATATATCATATACATATGTGTATATACATGTGTCTATATAAATATATAAAGTTTTATATATATATATATTTTTCACTAAGGACACAGTTGTCAAACAAAGGTCAAGGCTATGTGTTGCAAGATGAAACTCAATAGCAGTTTTGGTTAGTAGACACACTCCCCTGGCCTCTCTCTATTTCACTACAATGAGGATCATCCCAATCTAGGAATCAATGCGAGATTAGGGTCTTCCTTGATCAAAGGAGCAGCGACGTTTCTCCTTATGATTGTTTTTATTCCCAAATGCTGGATTCTACAATAGTCAAAGTAAGGACAACATAACTTGAGGCATGTCAATTTTACCTTTATTACCCCCTTTCTCCTGATTTTTTTTTACAGAGTGCCTTCTATTTTACAACATTGTTTACTTGCTTGCTCCTAGTTAAATTCTTGCTTCACCCACAATCCTCTGGGTTCTTCCCAAGTACAACAGTCAAATCTTGGTGGGAGGGTTGCAGTAGGGTCTGGCCAAAGCTCACAACAGCTTAACACTTAGTTTTATATTTCCGCATTTAAAAATATTCCTATGACCTTATATATAACATATCATCAATAAACTTTGTTTATAGAAATATATTAACCATAATTGCACATGTACAACACTTATAAAATTGTTCACTGCCATGGAGAAGGGGGAGGGAAAGGAGGATGATAGAAAAATGTGAAACTCAAAAGTCTGCAAAAGGATGACTGCAGAAGCTACCTTTGCATGTAATTGGAAAAAATAAATTTTTACAAAAATAAAAAATAAGCCTTGTTAATTGAGGGATTGAATAACTATCAGTTGATATATTCAACAAGTATTTATTAAGTGCTTATTACATATCAGAAAGTCTGCTAGATTCTTGGGATATAAATAAAAAGAATGAAAATTCCTCCTCACAAGTGACTTCCTTTCTAAGAGAGGAAGCAATAATAAATAGAAATATTTGCAGCATATAAAAATACAAATATAAACAAAGTAAATAAACACAAAATAATTAGAGAGAGAGGGGCACTATCAGTTGGGGGAATTAGGAAAGGCTTGGTACACACAATGAGGCTGAGCTATGATTTAAAGAAGACATGATGGAGAGAAAAGAGTACATTCTAAGTATGTGTAACAGCATCTGAAAAGGCAAAGGGATCAGAGCCTGGAGTATTGTGTGTGAAGAAGATAGAAGATCAAATTAACTGGACCATAAAGTACCAGAGTAAATATATGTTTGAGACTGCAAAGATAGATTAGGACCAGGATGTATGACTTTAAGAGCTAAATAGAGGGTTTATATTTTATCCTAGAGGCAATAACATTGGAGTTGTTTGAATGAGGGAGTCACATGATTAGATTTATGCTCATGGAAAATTACCTTGGCAGAATAAGAGATAGAAAGGTGAGAGACTTGGGGCAAAAGAGACTAATCAGTAGACTGTTGAAATAATCTGGTCAATAAGAGTTTTATCCAAGACAGTGTCAGTGGAGTCAAGGAGTTGGATCCAAAAAATGTTGTAGAAGCTGAAACAGAAGTTTTGGCTACTAATTGGATGGTGTGAAGTGAGTGTGGATTTTGAGGTAAGACTGAGTTTGGGAGAAGGGATTTGGGTAAAGGTAATGAATTCAATTTGGGATATGCTGAATTTGAGATGTCTCTGGGATGCTCAGTTTGAAATCTCCAAAAAGCAGCTGGTAATTTGGGATTGAGGCTCAGAAGAAAGAATAGCACTAGATATGGAGGGACCATCTGTATAGAGATGGTAGTAAACCTAAGGAAGCTGTTGAGAAAATCTAGAAAAGGAGAGTAGAGAAAAGAGCCAAGGACATCAAAGAGAGAAGGCTCTCTGTTGATCTCTTAAATATTGGTTAATCTGGGAAGTTATTGGAAGTTATTGGAAGAACTGGAATTTCAAAACTCTTACCACTGATCATTTACTTCCCTAGAATGTGGAGAGGAATGGAAAAAATCATATTCCCTTTCCCCTATCCCTTCTTCTCCTTTCTTCTCATTCCCACCACTCTGGTCTGCAAAGTCTTCATTTCTGCCCTGCCCCTGGGGTCTCAGCCCATTTGTAGCCAAAGTTACTTTCTCAAACTCAATAACTGTTTGGATCATCTCTTTAGCCTTGAGATGAGGGAGAGGAGCTTCTGGGAGGAAATTTGAATTAATTACCACATTAATTCCTCCTCTCAGGAAAAACTCAGCAAGCTCCAAAGCCTTCCTATAGGCAAACACCTGTGATGCCTGGCAGCAGACACAGGTGTTGTAGGACAGAAAGGTGGCATTTGAGCCAAGGTGACAAGAGTCCTGGAAGGAATATTGTTAATAGCTTCTGTGCAGGTGTTCAGCATAATGGGGTGTTAATTGGGTAACAGGTGGAAGCACAGGGGGGAGGAGAAAGGAATAGAGTAAGCAGGGCAAATACTTAGCTCTATAACCTAATTTTAAAATAAATGGAATTTTCCTTCTATTTGCTTCCATCTGGGCTCAGATAGGTTTCCTAGTAGAAAACAACAGAAATATAAAGAAGAGATCTTAAAGCTAAGTTAGTAAAAAGATTATATCCAGGTCATGGAAAATAATAATCCTGCTGTGCTTTGAGCAGAGTACATCTGGAGTATTGGACATCACCTTGACAAGGGACACTGGCAAGTTGGATCATGTCCAGTAAAGTTGATCACACAAGAGAGGACACAAATCTATGACATTTGAGCAATAACTGAGCCACCTGGGAATTTTTTGCCTATGGAAAGGAAGACTTGGGATGTCATTAACAGTGTTCAATGACTTTTGTGTGGGATGACTGGAACATGGACCCCATCTGATGACATGAAATGTAATAGAGATGACTTTAAAGTCATACATTCAGCTTCAAAAAATCAACAACACAAAAACAAGTTAAAGTAGATGTAGTTGAATCATAATAGTTGTAAAAGAGAAGTGGGGTGGATGGAGATGGAAGGAGAAGTCTGCAAAGAATGACCACTAAAGGTCAAGGTCTTAGGGCATTTTCAGTATCCCCTGCCTGCCATCAACTTAAATAGACAGCTTGGCAAAACATTCCAGAAATTTGTGATAAAGAGGCTCTTCCTCTTCCCAGTCTGATTTTATTGAGCAGCTAGGTGGTACAGTAGATAGAACATCAGCCCTCGAGCCAGGAGGCCCTGAGTGCAAATCTCAAATACTTGATACCTACTAAGCTGACTTGGATAGGTCACTTAATCCTGATTGCCTCACATTCAGGGCCATCTCCAGTCATCCTGATTCATATCAGGCCACTGGACCCAGATAGGTCTGAAGAGAAAGTGAAGCTAGTAACTTTGCACAGCACCCCCCCCTCATTAAAGCAAAACTGCTTGTATATCATGGCATTATTTCCCTGATGTCATGATCATTCTCTGATTTATTCTTGTCATTTAACTTCATGTCAATGAAATGACTTTTAAATGGTTGCTGAGCCATAACCAATTGCATCATAAAAGGCCAGAATAGATGAAATTGCTATTGATCACATCACTATTGTCCTGTGTCTGTTGTATTTTTTTTAATCTTGAGTAGATTAAAAAATGAAAATGGAAAGGATTGTAGCCATCAGCACCTGAGCTCATGGAGGATCCAGCCCAAGGAGGGGACCTGCTTGACCTTCCCCATCTCTAAATCCCAAATGAAAATGATCCCTCCATCAAACATTTCCAGAATCAAGATCACTAAAATGCCACATGGGTCAAGAGCAGCGAGGGAACACTGTACACACTCTAAGAACTGAGACTTAATCTCAGGGTTTAGCCAATGACATGTGATATGACAGGGCTCACAAAAATACTAAATAATAGAGTGATCAGAATGGAGGTGAAACCCTTGGGGTTCCCTTCCCCTAATGAGATGACTGTTGGAGCACTATCTTCAATTCTGGACACTACGTTTTAGGAAAGATAACAATCCAGAGAAGAGAGATCAATACGATAGATTAAATTTGTATGGTTTGGCCTTGAGGCAGCAAGTGGAGAGAACTCTGTGGCTGGAGTCAGTCGGGAAGGCTTTGGTTTGAATCAACTTCAGACACTTACCAGCTAAGTGATTCTAGAAATGTCTTCTAACCTCTGCCTCAAATTCCCCATTTGTAAAATGAGGATAATAATGCCACCTCTCTCACCAGACTGTTAAGATCAAATGAGATAACATTTGTAAGTGCAATTTTTTTTCCTTAAAAGATAGAACTGGGTCAATGGAAAGAAACTATAACAAAGAATATTTCTATTTAATATAAGAAACAGAATACTAGTTGCTTCTTAATACTTCTTCCTGCTTTCTGTATATCCTTGATGTTATGTTTTGTCTACATTTGAACATTAGAATCTTCTCCTTGAGAGGAGAACAAAAAAAAATCTTGTTTTTCGATAATTGTATCCAATTTGGTAATAGTAAAAGCATTAAGCTCATATTTATTTATTTGCTTTTTGGGTTTTTTTAGGTGGGGGTTTCTTGCAAGACAATGGGGTTAAGTGACTTGTCCAAGGTCACACAGCTAGGTAATTATTAAGTATCTGAATTTGAATTCCTGACTCCAGGGCCTGTGCTTTATCCACTGTGCCACCTATTTGCCCCTTATTAAGCTCATATTTAGATATAGACAGATGATAGAATATTTTTAACAAATGCTTTATCTATATATCTATCTCAATATAAGAAAATTTCATAAAAACTAGAGCAATATTAGAATGGATTTTTCTAACAATGCAACTTTTATCAGCTGGTTAACTTTGTTAATCTTGTGGTTTTTTTCTTCTCATAGGAACTCTAGAGTGGGGGAAAAAGAGGAAAACAAGGGAAAATGTGATATAAAAACAAAAGGTAATGCACAAAATTTATATTTTTAAAAGAAATGCCCACAGTCAGCAGACAATTTATCATTCCAACACTTCTGAACCATTCCTCTAAGGTCATATCTGTGCCAGCTGGACATTCTAGCAGCCAGAAGCTATAGGGCTTCAAACAGTAAAGATAACAGAGATTTGCCTAACACTCCCAAGACCAAATTGTCTCATCTTCCCTCACTGGAATTGTCCAAGCAAAGACTGGATAAGCATTTGCCAAGGACACTGAAGAGAATAATTCAGAATTGGCAAGGGGTTAAACCACATGGTCCCAAGCCCTTCTTTCAAGTTAAAGAATCCTTGATACCATATGTGGGACAATGTGATCTCAGGCCAAAGTTCCATGGCATCTCCAAAATCTCAGTTAAATCCAATCAACAAAATCCCCTCCTTTCCCTCACCCTCTTGTCCTTCTTGTAAAGTCAGAGAAGGTGTCCCTTTAAAGATTGACAATAATCATAAGTTTCCATCCATAATTGTAGTTAAGGCAGTCCTTGTAAAGTGGGCAGGTGTTTAATTGACATCTCCTGTCCCTACTATATGTATCATTGTGACAGAAGAAGAGATAACAGCTACATTTTAGCAGTAGTCTGAGTACTTCCAATGTGTGAACATTGTGCTAGACTGTGTGAAGTGGGGGGGAAGCATAATTGGGGTACCATATTAAAATAACTAATAATTTCTGCTATTCTTCTAAAGAGACATAATCCACATAAAACTACCACATAAAACAACATAATAGCTAGTGTCTCATTTGACCCTCACAATAACCTTGCAAGGTAGATTTTACATGTAAGGATACTTAAGGGTAAGAATTCAAAAATGGAATGCTTAGGGTGAGATGATAATAATAATAAAATAATAAAGATAGGATAATGATAATAAAATAGCTGGCTTTTATAGTGTTTTAAGTTTTACAAAGAGCTTTATAAATATCATCTCATGTGATCCTTACAAATCTGAGAGATTCTATTATTATTCTCTTAGTATAGATGAGGAAACTGAGGCAGGCAGCAGTAAATGACTTAGCCAGGGTCACACAGCCAGTATGTATCAGAAACCACATCTGAATTCAGATCTTCCTGACTCCAGGGTCAGAACTCTACTTACTGTGCTATGAAACTGCCTCTAGTTAGATGGATTTGAATCCAGTTCTCGATTCCAAGGTCAACATTCAAATCACAATGCTATGATATCTCTCTACAAGTGGAATAGAATCAAACTTTTGGACCCATAGACACACAGAGAAGTCAGTAAGTCAATCAACAAGCATTTATCATGGTTCAAGATGTAAGGTACAAAACTTTTGAAATAAAGTTCCTGCCTTCCAGGAGTTTATATTTTAAGGGGAAAAACAAAAGAAAGGAAGTTTAAAAGAATAGTGGGGGGGGGGGACATACCCGAGGTGGGGATCAGATGGGAAAATCTCTCATTTTCTGAAAAATGAAGAGATGATTGGTGTGGCCCTCTTCTCCTGGAGGTTCTGGGGGAGCCCTCCAATCAGAGACAGAGAGTTGCAGATGTGGAAGGTTATTTCTGATGTCTGAAGTGATCTTCCAGGATGAAGAGGTTTCTAGGGGAAGACATGTTCAATCTGATGGGAATTTAAAAGAAGGGTCATTGTGTATTTTAATACACTCCTAAGGATTTGAGGAGGTAGGACTATAATTGAACCTTAGTGCACACTTTAAAGTGCTCTACAAAGGGGTTGTTACTACCACTACTACTTGCAGGTGAGGATTTTGGAAGAAGATAGAAGAGGCAGCATGCAGCCCAAGTCTCCAGCACTGGGTTAAACAGCAGTAAAATGCCCCTTTTCAAAACTCAGCCAGCTTGCCTGCCTGATAACAATGTGCATTTGGCCAGGCTAAGCCTCACTGCCTTTGCAGATGAATCTGGGAAGCTGGCAAAGGTTTGCAGGAGGAACAGAAGGTAGGCCTGCAGAAAGAATGTTGTCATGGGCCAAGGACACAAATCCAAGGAAAAAGAAAAGTGGAAAGGATCCCCTTCCAACACCCACCATTGCAGACTCATGGACACTGCTGCTCACACAGAACTCTGACTTAATACAGTATTACCCTGATGAAGCATAAAAAGAGCCTAAAAAGAGAAGGAAAAGAGAGGTAGTCCTATCACCACTTTTTTTAAAAAGCAAATATTAAATTTATAAATGAACTGTATTGTAGTTTTAAATCACAATTTGGGGAGGGGGTGTTGTCTACAGAGATCCAGAGCTTCTTCCCTTATCACCTAGGGAAGTCTCAGGCCAGTAAACACTAGATTTCTGCATTGATTGGTCAGGTTTTGTTTGGCATATAATAAATGACTAATAAATACTTGCTCCCTTGTACCCTCCTTCCTTTTTTTTTCTTTTTGCAAGGCAATGGGGTTAAGTGACTTGCCCAAGACCACACAACTGGGTAATTATTAAGCATCTGAAGTCAGATTTGAACTCAGGACCTCCTGACTCCAGGACCAGTGCTCCATACACTGTGCCACCTAGCTGCCCCTACCTTCTTTCCTTTCTTAAGGTGGCATGTGACTTTCCCTCAAATTCAGATCTTCAGAAAGATTCATTCTCTGAGGATTCTAAATAACTGATGTTTTATTGTTCCCACTTGTTGAAATTAGGTATTATATTAATTAAAGGGAATTACTTAAGGGACTGATTTGCAAGGGAACCTTGAAAAAGAGAATGAAAGCAAGTTAGAGTTGGGACAAGTAAAGCAGCAAATACCAGAGTATTTTTTTTCCTTTTCCTAGATGTAAATGATTTTCAAGTAGGCTTATATTGCTTCATTGTTGGGTTAAGGAAGGGGACCAGAAATTATTACTAAACATGAAAAGGACTTTGAAAAACAAAAGATGCCATGCAAGTGTATGATGATATTTTTCTCAATGTGCTGCCATCCCTAAGTATGCCAAATACCAATTATGGCTTGGCAACATTTTACTATCCTAATGTCTAACCCAAAGCAATCATCTCATTCCTCGAGCCACCCTGAGGCAGGCCTCTGTGTCCTTAAACCATCTGTATGGAAAACTGAAGACTCAGTCAATCGCTAAGCTGAGCTACAGAGGATGGGGAAGGTGACTTATTCCCTTCTCACCTGCATTGATTGAGATAACTCAGCTACCTGGCAGTGACCTTCAGATGCCCCAAGGCCCCAGGCCCTCATTGCACAAATGGAAAGAAGCTGGTCACTGGACTCAGTTACTCTCCAGGGCCATCAAGACTGTTCAGAACTCTAACTTCTAAAAATCCTTTTTCTGAAGGGCTGTTTAAAATAAGGATTTGGAAAATAGCATAGGAAGCCAAGATGGTGGCAAGAAACTAGGAAGCTCCCTGACCTTTCCCAGTTTCCCTCTGAAAGAAATTTAAATGAAGCCTGTAAACAGACTCTGGAGGAACAGAACCTCCAAAAAGACAAAGTGAAACAATTTTCAGCTTAAGATATCTTGTAGAAAATCCAGGAAAGATTTATCACATCTGGGTAAAAAGGGTAATGCAAGCGTAGGCGAGGAATGGAGAAGCCAGTAGGATCATAGCCACAGCACATATTAGTAGTGAGTCTAGGATGGGGGAGGGTGGGATTGGCTGAGCAGCCAACAATGAGGGCCCAGCCCCAGAACACTGGTGCAACAGGTGGGACTGGGTCGGGCTACCTCAATACAGAGCAAGCCTTGACCTGAGACTCCAGTGCAAAAAAGCAGGACTCAGACACCTGGAGCCCAGGGCAAAAAGCCTGAGACTATGCCTCCTCTGCCCCAGGAGCAGAGCTAAACTTTTAAAATAAGAAGAAAACCAAAAAGAGCCCTAACCTTTGAAAGCTATTATGATGACAGGGAAGATCAAAATCCCATCTCAGAAGAGGAAAGTAGTTACAAAATGCCTTTTTGTGAAACCTCAAAGAGGATCTGAATTGGTCTCAAATCCAAAAAAGTCCTCTTTAAGAGCTAAAAAAGGATTTTAAAAATTAAACAAAATTGGAAAAAGAAATGAATCATGCAGGAGAATTATTTAAAAAATGGAAAAGGAAGCACGAAACTTGGTTGAAGAAAACATACTTTTAAAAGTAGACTTGTCCAAAGGGAAAAAGAAAACAACTCCTTTAAATGTAGATTTTACCGAATAGAAAAGGAGACCCAGAAGCTAAATGAAAAAAAATAAATAAATCCTTAAAAATTAGAATTGGGCAAGTAGAAACTCTCTACCACATAAAGAATCTATCAAACAAAATTAAGACTGGAAAAATAGAAGAAAATATTAAGTATCTCTTAGGAAAAAATGACTGACCTGGAAAAATAGATCCAGAAGAGTTACTGGTCTACCTGAAATCCTGATTCCAAAAAAAAAAAGGCCTGGACAATATCTTAAAGGAGATTATCAAGGAAAACTGCTCTAATAGCTTAGAACAAGAGGGCAAAATAGTCTTTCAAGGACTAATCCACCAAAAACTTCCTGAAAGAAATCCCCCAAAACTCCAAGGAATAGTATAGCTAAATTTCAGAATTATCAGTTCAAGGAGAAAATACAGCAAACAACCAAAAAAATTATTCAAATACCAAGGAGCCACAGTCAGGATTATACAGGATTTAGCAGCTTCAATATTAAAGGATCATAGGGACTAGAATATGATATTTCAGAGGGGTAAAGGAGCTTGAATTACGGCCAAGAATCAGTTATCCTGCAAAATTCAGTCTATTTTTTCAGAGGACAAGGTGGTCATTCAACAAAATAGGGGACTTTTAAACTTACCTGATAAAAAGACCAGAACTGAGGGACAGCTAGATGGTGCAGTGGATAGAGCACAGGCCCTGGAGTTGGGAGGACCTGAGTTCAAATCCAGACTCAGACACTTAATAACAATTGCCTAGCTATGTGACCTCGAGCAAGTCATTTAACCCCATTGCCTTGCAAAAAAAAAAAAAAAAGACCAGAACTGAAAACAAGATTTGATCTTTAATTACAAGACTCAAGAGATAGGTTAAAATGGTAAATGGAAAGAAAGAAAATGTTAGTCAACAAGACCAAACTGTTTATACCCATTCACAGGAAGATAAAACTTGTAACTCTTGAAAATTATATTTCTGTTAGGATAGTTGGAAGAGTATACTTAGAGAGAGGGTGTGGGTATAAGTTGATTATGATGTGATGATATTAAAAAACAATTAAGATGTAAAAAAGAGATTATATTGGGAGAAAGGGGAGGCAGAAGAATGTAAATCATGTCACTAGAAGTGTTGCGAAGGACCTATTAAAATAGAGGGAAAGAAAAGAGGATGTGAGATTGATTGAATATTACTTTCAACAGATTTGGCTCAAAGAGGAAATAATATACACTTCCAAATGAATTTGGAAATTTATCTTAGCCTATAGGGAAGTAGGAGGGGAAAGGGAAAAGAAAGGAGAAAAGGGGAATGATAGAAGGGAAGGCAGATTTAGGACAGGAAAGGGGAAAGAAAAAGAGAGAAACTAATAGGAGGACAGATTACAGGAGCTGGTGGTCAAAAGCAAAATATTGATGAGGAGGGACAAGGTAAAATGAAAGAAAAAAAGTATAAATGCAGGAAAATAGGATGGAGGGAAATACAGAGTTAGTAATCATAACTAAGAATGTAAATAGGATGAACTCTCCCATAAAATAGAAGCAAAAAAGCAGAGTAGATTAAAAATCAGAATCTTACTATATGTTGTTTACAAGAAACACAATTGAAGCAGATAGATACACATAGAGTAAAAGTAAAAAGCTGGAGCAAAACATATTATGCTTTCACTAAAGTTAAAAAAGCAAGGGGAGCAATACTAATCACAGCCAAAGCAAAAGCAAAAGCAGATCTAATTAAGAGATAAGGAAAGAAACTACATCCTGCTAAAAGGCACATAGATAATGAAGTCATAGCAATACTAAAAATAGTGGTATAGAATCCAAATTCTTAGAGGAAAAGTTAAGTGAATTACTGAAAGAAGTAAACAGTAAAACTATTCTAGTCAGGGGACCTCAATCCTTCCCTTTCAGAATTAAATATATCTAAGCATAAAATAAACAAGAAAGAAGTTAAGGAGGTGCATAGTATTTTAGAAAAGTTATATATGATAAACAACTGGAGAAAACTGAATAAGATTAAAAAGGAATATACCTTTTCTTAGTGGTACATGGCATTTACATGCAAATTGACCCTGTATTAAGCTATAAATGCCTCACAATCAAATAAAGATAGAAAAATTAAATGCATGCCTTTCAGATCATGATGCAATAAAATTACATGTAATAAATACTATGGAAAGAAAATAAAATTAATTGGAGGGAAGGCTAGGTGGCACAGTGAATAGAACACCAGCTCTGAAGTCAGGAGAACCTGAGTCCAAATCCTGCCTCAGACACTTAGTAATTACCTAGCTGTGTGACCTTGGGCTAGTCACTTAACCCCATTGCCTTGCAAAAACAAACAAACAAAAAAACTAGTCATGCACCAACATCTCACACCCTATACCAAGATAAGGTCAAAATGGGTACAGGATTTAGATATAAGGGGTGATACCATAAGCTAATTAGAAGAGCAAGGAATCTTTTACCTTTCAGATCTATGAAGAGGAGAATTTATGAGTCAAGAAGAGATAGAGAACATTTGAAATGCCAAATGGATAATTTTGAATTCATTAAATTGAAAGTTTTTGCACAAGCAAAATCAATATAACCAAGATTAGAAAGAAAGCAGAAAGCTGGGAAATAATTTTTACAGTCAGTGTTTCTGATAAAGGCCTTACTTCTAAAATATAGAGAGAAAAAATAAAATAAAATATATAGAGAGAACTGTACCAAATTTATAAGAAATAAGTCATTCTCCATTTGATAAATTGATAAAAGTATATGAACAGGCAGTTTATGCAAATTAAAACAGCTCTGAGGTACCTATCACACCTATCAGATTGGCTAATATAACAGAAAAGGGGAATGATCAATGATGGAAGTTATATGAGAAAACTGGGATACTAATGCATTATTGGTGGAGTTGTGAACTGATTCAACTTACTGAAGAGCAATTTGGAACTAGGCCCAAATGCAGTAAAACTATTGTATATCTTTTGATCTGGCAATATCACTACTGGGTCTTTATCCCAAAGAGATCACCAAAAAAAGGGGGAAATGACGCATATGTACAAGAATATTCATAGCAAGTCATTTTGTGGTGGCAAAGACTTGGAAACTGAGGAAATGTTTTATCAGTTGGGGATTAGCTGAACAAGTTGTGGCATATGAATATAATGGAATTTTACTGCTCTATAAGAAATGATGAAAAGGTAGATTTCAGAAAAACCTGAAAGGACTTACATGAACTGATGCTTATTGAAGTGAGCAGAACAAGGAGAACATTGTATACACCTCAACAACAACATTGTGTGATGATCAACAATGACAGACTTAGTTCTCAGAAATACAACAATTGAAGACAATTCTAAAAGATGTGAGACGGAAAATGCCATCCACATCCAGAGAAAGAACTTTGGAATATGAATGCAGATCAAAGAACACTGTTTTCACCTTTTTAAATTTGCTTTTTGACTTTTCCTTCCCATGGTCTTTCCCTTTTTGTTCTGGTTTTTCTTTCACAGTGTGACTAATATGGAAATGTGCATAACACAATTATATATGTATAACCTATATCAGATTACTTGCTATTCTATATTGGGCGGGGGAAGAGAAGGGTGAAAAGGAAAAAAAATTATAAAAATGAATGATGAAAAGTATGTTTACATATAATTGGAAAAATAAATATTTTTTAAATGAAAATAAAATAAGAACTTAAAAGTGGGAAAGAAGCACAAGTGAAGGGTTTCTCCTCTGCTTTTTTCCCCATCTCTGACTCAGTTGCCACTATTGCCACTCACAGGAGGAGAATGTGTTAAAGTTTTCTAGTTGCTACAATTACCACATGATTGAGACCAGTAGTGCAAGTATCACTATCCTTATTTTACAGATGGGAAAACTGAGGATCAAAAAGGCTAAGTGATTCACCTAAGATCACATAGCTAATAAGTATCAGGACTGGTAATGGTTCAGTAGGAAAAAAAACCCAAGCAAATAGCTAATTTTATAGTCAGATGATCTAAATTGCCTTTGGTACTCAATGACCTGAGAGGTCTGAGCAAATCTCTTAAGCCTCAGTTTCCTCATCTGTAAAGTAAGAAGGTTGGACTAATTAGTTTCTAGTCTAAAGTCTCTTCCAACTCTTCATTTATGATCAGATAAGGGAGGTCTCCCTGATAGCAGATACAGGGAGTGTTCTTCCCCTCCACCATACCAGTCTACCAGTCACTGTGTCATCTTCTTTCCTCAGGGAAGAGGGACAAGGCAGTTTAATTTGGAATGATTTTCACTTGTTCAGCAGTCAAGGAATAAAATTTTAGACTTCTGGGAATGGGAGTGCTATTCCCTCATTCCATCTCACCCATTTGAAAATAGATCTTATCATTTTTAATTGCATTTGAGGCCTAGGGAAGACACAGAATGATTATATTTTTTTGGACTGGAGAAAATAAGCTAGGATGAATGAGTACAGCTCAATTGGACAAGACAGAACTGATTTTTGAGAAAGTAGAACAACTCCAAAAAGCGTAAAAAAAAAAAGATTATAGATATAGATATGAAAGGGACTTACAGTATTATCTAGTATACCTTCCTCATTTTATAGTTGTGGAAACTAAGGACCTAGGAAGTTAAATCATCACTCAGGAATCTAAATATAAGAGGAAATGTTTAAAGCAAGATCTTCTGAATCCAAAATCAGCACTTTCCACTTTACCAAGAAAAAACCATAATAAGAGAATTATGTAAGACTGTGATGTCAAAGTTCAATAGTAATAGGGACCAATAAGTCATGCATAAGAAACCCTAAAGGGTGCATATTGATTTAGAAAACCACCAATTATCATTACTGATATATTATATTTTTAGTTAATTAAATATTTCCCAATTACATTTTAATCTGGTTCTAACTTCATTCAGTATTGCTGGTCTCATGAAGCTGCTGTGTTGGAAAATTCTAATCTCAGATATTTTCTTTTAAAAAAGACTTTCTGACTATATAAATATATATATATGTATATGTATACATATATATATATTTATAATACATATGAACTTTGAGATTCCTTATTCCAATTCCCATTCCCATAGATTGAGTGCTAGAATGAGGCTGTTTCTCCCCTTCAGGCTTCTAGGGGTAGCTCTGAGGGGTTAGGAATGATTCTAATGACATGGGATTAGGTCTCCACTGGGTAATTCATGATTATCACTTGAGACTTTAGTCAGTCAATTTTAGTACCTTTTAGAAAGCTTTATTGACTAAGGTAATAGATTAAAATAAGTTGTTATATAACATGCATTCCCCATCCCCCCCAAAAAAAATTCTGTGGCATACAAGCACATAAAGAGTGTAAAGGGGGTGACTAGGTGGCACAGTAGATAGAACACTGGTCCTGGAGTCAGGAGTACCTGAGTTCAAATCCGGCCTCAGACACTTAATAATAACCTAGTTGTGTGGCCTTGGGCAAGCCACTTAACCCCCATTGCCTTGCAAAAACCTAAAAAAAAAAAGAATGTAAAGGACAGTGGGCCTTCATGTCAGAAGCACATATGGCAAAGAGTTACTTCACAAGGTTTTGACTGTTGACAGTCATTTCCTCCCAATCATGGGGTTCTCAAGAAATTTCCCTTAGTCATCACAGAGTTTCTTTGCTGAGTTCTTCATGGTATCATAAATCTGGTTTGTCACTGGTTTCCAATGCAGATACAGCCACCAGTTTATGCTATTCCAGAGGTGATGTCATGACAATAATAATAATAAGCCAAAGTCTTTCAGATCCTCTTAACCTTCAACCAAAAATGGGAGTGCAGAGGGAACTGATCAAAGCCCAAATCAAGGCTTCTCCTTCCTCTTCTCCAGTTAGTTCCATCTCAAGGAGGGGCTTCCAACTCCACATTCCAATTTCTGGAATGAACCTCTTTTTAATTCATATGGTATTCATAGATGATCTCTGGAGTGTGGCCAAATTTTCTCAATTTATCTGAGCAGGAATCTTAAGTGATGTCATTCTAGTTCCAAGACCTTTATAGCATTTAGATTAAGGTCTATGAAAGAAATGTTTGGGAATCTTGTCACATACTTTAACTGGGATAGGGTTGGGTAAATCAATATATACATATATGTGTGTGTATGTATGTTATATATATAAATGTGTGTGCATGTTTATACAGTATATTCATATATATACATATATATATATATATATATTCCTATATAAAACACATTATTCAGGAGGAGGTTCAGAAATTCTCTTTTTTTCCCCTGTATGTCTTTAAGAATAGCAGTGGTCAGTGTTTCAGGACCCTTACATAGTCTTCAGTATACCTGGAACATATTGCCCGAAATAGTTTTGATGGAGAGGCAATCTTAAACCTAGCACAAAGAGTTTCTGGCAAGGAGATTATCTGGATTCTGGAAACCTAAAAGCTAAAGTGGCCACATTTAAATGCGTCCTCTTTGCCCAATCATGTTTTGCAAGCACTTCCAAGAAATTGAAAAGCAGCAAAACTGTAGCCCTTTTCTATAAATAGCAAAGAGTTTATTTTCAAAGCATAATGTTTATTTCTTAAATAAATGTAGTCTGTCTTGGCATGTTGGAGAATATTTTTAGGTTTCAGGAATTCCCATTTGAATGTGAAATGGCTCATGTTTGCTCATTAGTCTTTCTCCTTATTTTCATGGCTCAGCTTAGTTAAATACAATCTTTCAGTGATAATTATGAGCTTAAGTTTTAGTCTTCACCTTGGAGGCAGTCACAGTTAAAAGCTAAGAACTGTGCCAGAAAGAAAAACATGGAGAGTTAGAAAATGGAAACCTCAAAGGAACATAGATTTATAAGTGAAAAGGATATTAGAGGATATCTAAGCCCTTCATTTTCAAATGGGAAACTAAGGTCTAGAGATAGTAAATTACTGATCCAAAGTCACACAGGTAGCAAGTAAGCAGAACTAGAATTTGCACCCAGATTCATAAAATGTTAATAGTGAAAGAATCTATTGCCTTAGAATCACCCACTCATTTTATAAATAAAAAAAATGGATCTATTTCATCATGTTTTGCCCTGATGGTACTCAAAGCATCTTTATGGGATGCCAAAGGAAAGACTGATACACTCTGGTTGAGGATAAGTTATAGAAAACTGGAGAACATGGAGTACAGGCAGGGAACTGACCACCATGTTCCTTCCATCAGCCAAGACACTAAGTAATGTAGAATATCTGATAAGTTCAGGACAGAAACACCTAGGTGATCTAATGGACTTCAAACAGGAAGTTACTAAACCATAGCAATAAATGACCTATGTATAGTTTCTAGTTATACTTCTTTAATTCAACAGACACATTAATCCTCTGACTGAATTAAATGTTAGGAAGTAAATTTTAGATTTGGGAAGCTAGGTGGTGTAGTGAATAGAGGGTCAGACCTGAAATCAGGAAGACTCATCTTCCTGAGTTCAAATATAGCTTCAGACACTTACTAGCTGTATGACCTTGGACAAGTCACTTAACTCAATTTTCTCATCTGTAAAATGAACTGGAGAAGGAGATGGCAAACCACTCCAGTGTCTTTGCCAAGAAAGCCCCAAATGCGATCAGGAAGAGTTAGACATAACTAAAGCAACACAGTATAGGGGAATATAAATAGAGATATCCTAATGTTCATGTGAAAAATACTATATGGTTTTGCTATGGTATATCTATGTCATGGAACACTATAGTTTTATTAGAAACCAGGAGGGATGGGAATTCAGGGAAGCCTGGAAGGATTTACATGAACTGATGCTGAGTGAGATGAGCAGAACCAGAAAAACACTGTACACCTAACAGCAATTCCATCAGTGCAACAAGCAGGGACAATTTAGGGCTGCCTGCAATGGAGAATACCATCTGTATCCAGAGACTATTACCTTTAATTTTTTTTAGGTTTTTGCCGGGCAAATGGGGTTAAGTGGCTTGCCCAGGGCCACACAGCTAGGTAATTATTAAGTGTCTGAGACCGGATTTGAACCCAGGTACTCCTGACTCCAAGGCCGGTGCTTTATCCACTATGCCACCTAGCCGCCCCTATTATCTTTAATTTAGAAAAAAAACTGATATCTTATTGTCTGATCTTGCTATCTCTTATACTTTATGTTTCTTCCTTAAGAATATAATTTCTTTCTCATCACATTCAATTTGGATCAATGTATACCATGGAAACAATGTAAAGACTGGCAAATTGCCTTCTGTTGGGGGTGGAGGGAGGGAGTAAGATTAGGGGAAAATTTGTAAAATTTAAAATAAATAAAATCTTAAAAAAGAGAGAGAGACTGGAAAAAATACTGTATTGTTTTAATAAATTAAACAAATTTAATTAATTTAATTTAATTAAACAAAAATAAAACTACAGTTATCCTTCCACATCTTAGGAGTTAGGGATAGGCACCTCCCCATCTGGAAAAGATGAATAAAAATTTTTGATCTCCTTTTGTACCAGAGGAAAAAATCTGAATTTTTTCTTTTTCTCTTATGGGGTATTTACAGTACTTTATGTAAAATTTGAATTGATATTACATAATGCTATACATTACAGGAATTTCTGAATTTCTAAACTTTTTCTGGGTTGTCTGCTGACCTTCTAGTGTCCTTGGTGATTTCTGCAAAACACTCCCCAAATTCCCATTTAATTTCTTTTGCCAACCCTGAGATATATTGAAACAACAATGGGGAAAGTTGAGATATGGAAGAGATAGCTGTAATATGATTTCAAGCTATATTCAGAAGATTTTTTTGCAGCTCTCTGTACTGCTCAGATCATATTTGCAGTACTATGTCTAAGTCATTTTAGAGGGACATTGTCAAGCTGTGATGTATTAAAGGAGAAGGGAACAGGGGTGGGGAGAGTAATCAGGACCATGACATGCAAAGATTTGGTAAGAAAAAAAAATGTCTGCAGAAGACTTCAGGGAAATGTGATAAATGTTTGCAACTATTCTAACGATTTTCATGTGGAAGAAGGATTAGACTGACCCCACCATTCTCCTTGGCCCTAGACAGCAGAGTTTATAGCAGAAGAAAGACTAATGGGTAGAAATTGAAGAATGGTAGCTTTCAGCTGAAAATAAGGAAAAACTTCTTCCTAGAAATGTCCAAATATAGAGTAGATTACTTCAAAAGAAATGGATGATTGCTTATCAAAGATATGATTTTGTCTTAAGTTGAAATATAGTACATTCTACCTCTGGGATTCTGTGATTCAAAGCTTTAGCTCTCTGGAGAAAGATGCTGTAACAACAAAAAAAAGCATTATAATTCCCTGAATTCCTCTATAGTGGGAAAATGTGTCTACAATTTGAGAAGGTTGTTTGAATGAATGGATAACAAAACAACCATGTGTAACAACCTTAATCAACATGTTGCCAAAGTAAGTGAGTTTAAAATTTTAAAAAAGTGAGTATTTTGGTCCCTTTAAAGGACTTGGGAATATAATGAACTTGGAAAAGAGGAGTAGAGGTGGAGATGATAGCTGTCTTTAAGAATCTGAAAGGTTATCATTTGGAAGACAGATTTTTCTTACTCTCTTTGACCCCAAAAAGTGGGACCAGGAGAAAGGAGTATAAGTTGGAAGGAGAAAAATTCTCTCTCAGTATTAGGGATCACTTTCTAAAAGTTAGAACTATTTCTTTTTTTTTTTGTAAGGCAAATGGGGTTAAGTGGCTTGCCCAAGACCACACAGCTAGGTAATTATTAAGTGTCTGAGACCGGATTTGAACCCAGGTACTCCTGGTTACAGGGCTGGTGCTTTATCCACTGTGCCACCTAGCTGCCCCAAGTTAGAACTATTTCAACAGCATTTTTTTTTTTTTTAGGTTTTTGCAAGGCAATAGGGTTAAGTGGCTTGCCCAAGGCCACACAGCTAGGTAATTATTAAGTATCTGAGGCTGGATTTGAACTCAGCAACTCCTGGGCTGGTGCTCTATCCACCATGCCACCTAACTGCCCCAAGTTAGAACTATTTCAGCAGAGACCGGATGACCAGGAATTCTGCAGAGGAGATTCCTCCATTAGCAGGGAGATTGGACTAGGGAATCTTGAAGATCTTTTACAAAGCCATCATTCTAAGATTTTATGACCTCACTTTGTCTGCTTCTCCCCCATTCATATCTCAGTTCAGGCCCTCACTACCTCTCCTCTGGTCTATTGCAGTTGCCTTCATTTTGGTCTCTCTGCCCCAAGTCTCTTCTCACTCCAATTCATCCTCTGTACAGTTTCCAAACTTTATTAAAATCTAAGTCAATCATGTCACACACACCCTTCCCTCACCCCCCCCCCCCACAAAAAATCCATTGTCTCCCTACTATCTCTAGGAAAAAAAATGAGACTGGCATTGTAAAGCTCTTTGCAGCTTATTCTCTCCACTCTTCTTAGACTTTACCAGCATACTGACTGATTTGCTTTTCCTTACATCTTTCTTTCATTTCAGTGTCTTTCCCCCGGCTGTCCTCTATGCCTGGGATGTTCTCTCTCCTAATATCTGCCTCATCGTATCCATGGTTTCCTTTAAGATTCAGCTCAAGAGCCACCTTCTGCAGGAGACCTTTCCAAGTTCTTTCAGCTTACTAGTACCTTCTCATACAAGGTTATCTTTGCATAGGTCATGTATAAACATGTTCATTTTTCTTTCCCATTAGAATTTAAGATCCTTGAGGACAGAGTTTGTTTTATGTTTGGATCCCAAGTCTTTAAGCACAGGATCTGACTCATTAATCATTCAATAAATCTTTATTGACCAGTGCTTCAATGGTTTTGGATATTTACCTTGCCAATGAAGTTGGAACAACTTGAGTCAAATCAGTTCTTTGGCTTTATAATAAATAGACTACTTCCACCTTGACTTTTGTCTTGACCCCTGGACTCTGGCAGAGAAAGACTGATGACTTTTTGAAACTCTGCCTCACTTAAGTCATCGTGATGTTATTGGTAGAGAATTAAGGATAAACAACAAATTGCCTTTTGATTGGTATGGTCATGAATGGGTGTATATTTAAGGCTGGTATTCTTATGTGAATGATTAATAATAGGAAATGATTAGTTCAGTTATGCTGGATAGTCAATAAGCATCTATTAAGTATACTATGTGCTGGAAGTTCAAAGAAAGGCAACTATTTCATCAAGGAACTCACAATCTAATTAATGATGAAACAACATGCAAACAGTTCTATGCAAACAAACCATATGCAGATTAAATAGGAAATAATTAATAGAGGGAAGACACAAGGATTGAGAGGTTTGGGGAAAGTATATCTAGAAATGGTGGGATTTTAGCTGAGATTTGATGGAAGTCAGCAGGCAGAGATAAGGAGCAAGAGTGATTAATAACTTGTAAAAATCAAGAGAATTATAAGTTGGAGCTCTTAGGGCCTTTTGGAAATCACCTCCTTCGATTCCCTTGCTTTACAGATGAGGAAGGGGCAGCTAGGTGGTGTAGTGGATAAAGCACCAGCCCTGGAGTCAGGAGTACCTGGGTTCAAATCCAGCCTCAGACATTTAATAATTACCTAGCTGTGTGGCCTTGGGCAAGCCACTTAACCCCATTTGCCTTGCTAAAACCAAAACTAAATAAATAAATAAAATAAAAATACAGATGAGGAAACAGAGTC
This sequence comes from Macrotis lagotis, assembly GCF_037893015.1. NCBI lineage: Eukaryota > Metazoa > Chordata > Mammalia > Peramelemorphia > Peramelidae > Macrotis > Macrotis lagotis. Next base: position 647,585,677 of record NC_133658.1, read on the forward strand.
AGAGATGTGAGACAGCTTGTTCAAGAACACACACACTCTGCCTCCCACCTTTTCTGTCTTCTCGCCCTTTACTTTCTGATACACACTCTTCTATCCAGTGACAGTGGCCTTCTGGCTGTTCCATAAACAAGACACTCCATCTCTTTCACTGGCTGTCCCTCATGATGAGAATGTTCTCTATCTCCCTCTCTGGCTATGACCTACCTGTCTTCCTTCATGTCCCAACTCAAATCCTACCTTCTCCAGGAAACTTTCCCCAAATCTTCTTAATTCTAATTTCTTTCCTCTTTAATTATCAGGTAAATAGTATGCTCATACATATTTATTTACATGTTGCCTCCTCCATTATATTGTAAGCAGGGACTTGAAAGAAGGTTCAGTCTTGTTTCTTTTTGCATCTCCAATGTTTAGCAAAGTGCCTGGCACAAAATAGGAACTTGATACATGTTGATTGATTGATTGATTGATAGACACAGTAGGTTAGTAATTGAACCAGGACTTTGGAGATGTAATCCAAATCTCCCATGTGACAATTAAGGAAACTCCCCAACTGTCTGATTGAGAGTCCCAAAGAAGTGAAATGAGTTACTCAAGTTCACAGAGATGAGTGGTAGAGCTAGGTTTCAAAGATTTCCTTACTCTAAGAGAGTTAGCTGCTCTCTCCATTACATGAAAACTCTCCATACATCCCTAAAGAAAATCATTCATACTAATATTTTTGGAGACTGACCTCTTGATAAAGATTAGAAAATGAGGTAAGTTAAGAGGATTTAGAAACTACTCTAAGAAGAAAAATAAGAAAAGCTATATAAATATAAAACAAATATACACATTCTGAAAAATCAAGAAAAGATATTGATCTCTCTATATCTATCTATATACATACATGTTGGAAAACCAAGAAAAGATTCTCTCTTTCTATGCATATATATATATATATACACATATATACATATATACATACCTATGTCTATAGCTATACGCACACATAAATTCTGGAAAACCAAAAAAGACCTATCTCTCTATACATAAATACATCTATAATTATCTATATACACATACCCTTAAATATGTTTAAATGTATATATATATACATATATATATATATGTATATATATATATATATATATAATTTTTTAAAGTTTTTTCGCAAGGCAAATGGGGTTAAGTGGCTTGCCCAAGGCCACACAGCTAGGTAATGATTAAGTGTCTGAGGCTGGATTTGAAGTCAGGTACTCCTGACTCCAGGGCTCAGCAAAAAAGTCAATAGAAAATGTCTCTAAGATTCAAATAGGTTTCTATTTCCAAAATTATTAATATTAATAAGATTCATTTCATACAATGCTATATAAATTTTGAAGTTCACAAAGTGCTTTCTTCACAACAGCTCTGTAATGTAAATTGTATAACATTATTATCCTCCTTTTACCGTTGAGACAATGGAGCCTGGAGAGGTTGTGACTTTCCCAGGGTCACACAGCTAAAATCCAAGTCCTCTGGTTCCAAGACCAATATTCTTGGCACCTTGCCTATGATGGTTTAACTTATAATTAACTTGTATAAATATGATCTCCCTAACTGTAGTGGAAAGTTACCCTCAAAAAAGTTGGCCTTCACATAAAGTGCTGCTGTCCTAATGACTTACCACAGGACCTGCACAGGAAATAAGGGGGAGGAGGAGAGATTAGATGTGTTCCCAAAGCTAAAGCTTTCAGAAAAAAAGCCTAGAGCTCCCAGGCAAGAGCAGTAAAGACAAGTCTTTTGCAGTAAACAATGACTTGACTTGCTGTACTTTTTAACTTAAAATCAGGTCATCTTAAAGTTGAAAATGCGTTAAGTCAACTCCCTCAATTTAAAGAGGAAGAAAGGAAAAGGGGAAGGAAGGAAGAAAGGTTAAGGAAGGGGGAAAAGGAAAGGAAAGAAGGAAGATAAGGAAAGGAAGGAGGGAAAGAAAAGGAAAGAAGGAAGGTAAGAAAAAGGAGGAAAGAAAAAGAAGGAAGGAAGGTAAGAAAAGGAAGGAGGGAAAGAAAAGGAAAGAAGAAAGATAAGGAAAGGGTGGGAAAGAAAAGGAAGAAAGGAAGATAAGAACAGGGAGAAGGGGGAAAGGAAGGAAGGAAAGAAAAGGAAAGAAGGAAAGTAAGCAAAAGGAGGGAAAGAAAAGAAAAAAGGAAGGTAAGGAAAGGAAGAAGAGAAGAAAAGGAAGAAAGAAAGTTAAGAAAAGGAAGAAAGGAAGGTAAGAAAAGGAAGAAAGGGAAGGAGGGAAAGAAAAAGAAGGAAAGAAGATAAGAAAAGGAAGGAAGGAAAGCAACAAAAGGAAGGTGGGAAAGAAAAGGAAGAAAGGAAGGAAGAAAAGTAAGGAAGGAAGGTAAGAAAAGGAAGGAGGGAGAAAAGGAGGGAAAGAAGGAAGGGAAGAAGAAGGCAAAGAAAAGGAAGCAAAGGAGAAGGAAGGGAGAGAGGAGTGAGAGAATGAAGAAAGGAAAGAAGAAATATTTTTTTTAATTTTGCTATTGTGCTAAGTATTTCTAGAATATTATTTCATTTAATCCTCACAACAACCCTGAGAGGCAGGTGTTATTATCCCTATTTTACAATTGAGAAAACTGTGGCAACTTGCCTGGGGTCACACAACTAGTAAATATCTGAGGCAGGATTTGAACTCAGTTCTTCCTGACTCCAAGCTTCCTGACTCCACCTAGCTGTCTAGGGGGTTCCTAATGAAGACTCAAAAGTGACTTATTCCAGGTTTCACAAAGGAGTGACATTGGTGTGAGTCAAGCAAGCACAGTTAAAACTGTCCATCAGTATCTGAATTGACAGTTTTTGACCAGACCTGGATAAATCGTGTTGTAGCCAATCTGAACCTCATATTCTGGTGCTTTGCTTGGCATTGCTGGAGCATCGTGGTACCTCAGTGATACAGGAGGGACCCACATCCATAAGGCCAAGGACTCCCACAGTACCCAAACCAGAAGTCCTGTTCCCTTTTGAATCAGGTCATGACTTGATAATGACAAAGACTGAAGGAAGGAATGTCTTTGCACAATATTCCCTTCACTTTAGTCAATTTAATTTGCATGTCATGTCAACAATCATTTGATGCCACAGTCTTAATTGATGATGAAGGGCAACAACAGCCAAATCTAAAGTTTCTTTCCCATATTTGGGGGATTTTTCAACTTCCCTATAAGTATTATTCCTATTAGTAGTAGTGGTGGTGGTGGTAGACAGAGAGATAATCAAGGTCAAGAAACCCTGGAAATTAAATGTCATACATGTTATTGTGAAACCCCAGGTGAGTGACTTACCCTCTCATTACTGCCATTCTATATTGATAGTTTCCTCACTAAGGAATTTGATGAAATTATAGTCCTGGAAAAATAATAATAATAATAGTACAAAATGCTACATATAGTGAAGGAGTAAGAATAGCAAATCTCTAGGTTTGTTACTCTACCTACAAGGTAGGTAGTACATGTGTCATTATTCTCATTTTACATATAAATAAACTAGATGCCTGGCTAGTTGGAAAACTGAAGCCCAGAGAAGTTAAATGATTTGCATAGGGTCATGAAATCAGTCCTAAATGGACATCTAGTACTCTTTCCACTAACCCCACTGTCTCCTTTGGTCATTGTTCAGTTGTATACTATTTTTTGTGACCCCATTTGAGGTTTTCTTTGCAAAGATGCTGGGATGGTTTGCCATTTCCTTCTTCAGCTCATTTTACAGATGAAGAAACTGAGGCAAACAGGGTTAAGTGACTTGCCCAGGGTCATAGAGCTAGTAAGAGTGTGAGACTGGATTTGAACTCAGGAGTCTTCCTGACTCCAGGCCTGGAGCTTTCCATTGCACCACCTAGATGCCTGCCATCTTGCTTGGATTAGAGATTTATTTGGGAAATGAACAAAATACAAATAATACATCATATAAACTGTTTACAGATTTTAAAAAAAACAATCAATTGGCAAGCATTAATTGAGGGCTTACTTGATGTCAGTCACTTTGTTAAGAGCTGGGGACGAAGCAAAAAAAAAAAAAAGACAAAAAACCAAGCCATCCTCTGTCCTCAAAGAGCTTACAAAGTAATAACAGGGACAATGGCCTGTGCTGGTAATTAATTACCAACCTTCCAAAATCCTTCACAAACTTTTAGGTCTAATACATTCTGAACATTTTCTCCATCACTTTATTAAATTCTGACAATCAACAAAACTATAAGTCCAGAGGATTTGTAATGTTTGCCAATTTTTGAGGTTCTGAGGTTGTTAAATCTTAAAGAGTTAACTATTGGTTCTCATCTGTCTCCAGCACACTCCTGGGATATATGCATCAAAGAAATATAGGTATGTTTACAGAATGCACATAGAATTGACAGAAGATTGCCTTAGGGAAAACCTTTAGTAGTTGAGGATATGAGTCTCCTTTAGAATATGTGGTTTGAGCTGTATTTAAGAAAGCAGGGATTCTAAGAGGGGCAACTTTGTAAGGAGAGTCATTCCAGTGTAAGGGCAATGAGGTGGCAGGGAGACAGGGTTTCTTGTATGGAGAATAATCGATAAATAGGTCAGTGTGGATGGACCTTAGAGCATGTGGAGAGGAGAAATATGTTAGGAAACCTGGAAAGATAAGATAGGGTCAGGACAGCTAGGTAGTGCAATGAACAGAGCACTCACTTGGAGGTAAGAGAAGCTGAGTTCAAATTTGGCCTCAGACATTTAATATTTATTAGCTGTGCCACCCAGGGCAAGTCACTTAATATTGATTGCCTTGTCAAATAAAAAAAAATAAGATAGGGTCAGATTATGAGGAACTTTAAATGTGAACAATAGAGTCTATATTTTAATTCAGAAATGATAGGGAACCACTGGAGTTTATCAAATATAGACGGGATGACATCCATCCTCCTATCTATCAGTAACTTGAAATGGCTAGAGGATTCCATGTAGCCCAGGCTGTCAGATATCCCTAGAGGAAAAACAAAAACAGTGTTATCACCAACATAAGAGGGTCCCTACAACATCAAGATATGACAGTCCTAGGGATGCAGCAGGTATTACTGCCACCAAGATCCTTGGCACTGGAATCTTGAGAAGCATAATTACCATCCTAGCTGCTGAGGCCAATGAACTAAGATTTCAGAACTTCTTGCTAAGTTTGCTGACCAGATTCACTAACAAGTATTAAGATACTTGTGGGGCATTTTGTTTGTTTGCTTTCTCAAGAAGTCCATTTTTGGTCTAACTGTACTTTAGAAGTCCATGTCTAGGGGCGGCTAGGTGGTACAGTGGATAGAGCATCGGCCCTGGAGTCAGAAGTACCTGAGTTCAAATTCAGCCTCAGACACTTAATAATTACCTAGCTGTGTGGCCTTGAGCAAGCCACTTAACCCCATTGCCTTGCAAAAAAAAACCTTAAAAAAAAGTCTATGCTAGGTTTTATACAGGATATCAGAGAGACATTTCACTAAAGAGAACGTAATGGAAACAAGAAGTGACAGAGAAAGGTAGAGAGGGATGGTTGATGAAGAAGGAAGGGAAGAGTAGGGATGGGAGACCAGAGGAAGATGAAGGAGGATAGAGGAGAGAAAAAGGGAGGGCAGAGAATAGAGAAGGGGAGGGGAGGATAAGAGAGGGGAGGCAGGGAAGGGAAGAGAAAGAGATCAGAGGGGGATAGAAAATGAAAGGATGAGGGTAGGGAGGAAAGGGAGGAAAAAAAGGAGAAAACACGGTGAGATAAAGAGAAAGAAGGAGAAACAAAGGCAAGGACTGAGATGATACAGGAGTGGAGGAGAGATGGGAAAAGTTGGGATGGGAAGAGAAGGGCAGAAAGGAAAGTAGAGGGAAGGAGAGGTAAAGATGATGAGAGAAGGGGATGGGAATATTGGGGAAAGGAGGAGAGAGGGGAGTAGTAAATGAAAAGAAAAAGGGAAAAATAGAGGGAAGAGAGGGAGAACTGGGGAGAGGGAAAAGAGAGAGGGAAGAAGGGGATCCAAAGCACCTATTGTTAATGGGAAGGAAGGGGTTTCTGTCCTCAGGGTTTAAGATGTCAGGCAGGAAACCCAAAACTCTCCTTAGATTGCAATAGTCAAGTAACATCATTGTGTTCTGAGTTGAGCTATGTCTTCGTCTAAGGAGGAGAGAATTAAAGAACCCCAGAGGAGAACACTAGAGGAGAACAGAATGAGAAACAGATGGTTTCTGATTTCCAAACTGAAATTCTTTTTTCCTGTTGTTTGTTTACTACCGAAATTCAAACCAGAAACATAAGGCAGATACAATTGTGTTTAAGTGGAAATTAGACCTAGTGTCCAGGTTCTGTGGCAGACAGGGTGGTCTGCAAGACCTGCTGGGGCATTGCCTATGCTGGGCACTGCCTATCCCATGTCATGCTGGGCCAGCAGAATGGGACCCTCTGTTTTAGGACTTGGCTCAGGTTGATAGTAGGGAGAGTCACTGATCTTGGAGATCTGGGCTGGGATTCAGCTCAGCCTGTGCCTTTTGTACTTCGCCAAATTCAGAGTTTCCCTGGAAAAAAAAAATCCTGAATCTCCCTGAGTTGTATTTGATTTACTCCTAACCCCATAGGAGTTAAATTCTGAATGCTGCCAGATGGTGAAGTTCTGAAGACAACTTAGTTTAATTCAGCTCTAGCCCAAGTTTGGCATGATTAAGTTCCCTATACTAATTAATTTTCTCTAACAAAGGTAATAAAAACCATATAATTTCAGAGCTGAAAGTTTTGTTGATCCAACTTCCCATTTTATAGATATGAAAAGTAGAAAACAAGTATGGTATGGCAGAAGGGAGCACATGAGTTTTAGGTTCAGAGGCCCTAGATTGCTGCCCCAAGACCTTGGGTGAATGGGTAAAGAACGAGGAGAGCGAAAAGGAGATTAGAGCAAGGTTGGAAAATGGGAGATTGAGAGAGGAAAGGGGAGGCAACCTCTCACCTTTTTGAGCTTTAGTTTCCTCATCTGGAAAATAGTAGTGGACTAGATATTCTCTCAGGTGCCCTAATTCTCTAGAGGTAGTGGATAGAGCTCTAGACCTGGAGTCCCTAGGCAAGACACCTATCTCCTGATCATCTCAGTTTCTACATCTGCAAAATGTGGGCACTCAAGCCAGTCTATATTTATGGGGGGGTATTTTGTTTACTCTTAAACAAAAATATTTTATTAATGTATAAAAACATTATTTGTACAAAATGAGAATAAATATTAAATAAATATTCAAAAAATGTGGGTGATAATAGCACCCTCCTCCCAGAGTTTTTGTAAGGATAGAATGAATAAAATTTGTAAACTTGACAGCAAGATCCACATTCAGAGGAAAAACTATGGAGTTTGAATACAAACCAAAGCATGCTATTTCCACTTTTTTTTAAGACTTCTTTTATTTCTTTTCTTTCTCATGCTTTTTTTTCTCTTCTGTTCAGATTCTTCTTTCACAACTGGACTAATATGGAAATATGTTAAACATGATTGTACATGTATAACCTATATTAGAGGGGAAGAGAAAGAAAGGAGATAGAAAAAATGTAGAACTCAAAAACTTATAAAAAGATGAAAGTTGAAAACCATCTTTGCATATAATTGGAAAAAATAAAATAAAACTTTCAAGTAAAAAATTGATGGCATATAAGTAGGTGCTTGATAAAGGCTTGTTTCCTTCCTTTCTTTCTTAATTCCACAATCTTATCAAATTCTACAAGATGAAGTGAATGGGGGCAGCTAGGTGGCAAAGTAAAGAGAGCACTGACTCTGGAATCAGGAGAACCTGAGTTCAAACCCCACCAGGGATACTTAATAATTGCCTAACTGTATGACTTTAGGCAAATCACTTAACCCCATTACCTTAAATAAATAAAATTTTAAAAATTAAAAAAATGAAATGAATCATTCAAAGTCAATAGGATCCACTAATTTAATTAAAATAAACTAATAAAATTATTGGTGACAGAGCCTAAACTAGAACCCATCTTCTCCTGTGTGAGGCTACATTGTGTAAGGGTCCAGTAAACGGATGCCCAACTGCTTTTCTTTTTTGTAGCCCTTGCACTTAGCACAATGCCTAATAGTAGTAGTTGCTTAAGAAATGTCTATTGATTTGAATTATATCAAATTCAAGCAAGAATAACCTAACCTGTGGGGTAGCTAGGTGGCACAGTGGATAGAGCACCAGCCCTGGGGTCAGGAGTACCTGAGTTCAAATCCAGCCTCAGACAATAATTACCTAGCTGTGTGGCCTTGGGCAAGCCACTTAATCCCACTGCCTTGCAAAAAAAAAGAAGAAAAGAAAAGAAAGAATAACTAGCCTGGAAAAGTTTGAGGAGGAAAAAAAAACCCTAATACTTACTGTACTATCTGGAGAGTTTGAACAAAAAAAAAATGCAAAGGCAGTATAGTTCAATTAAAAGAAAACTATCTAAATTTCGTTTTTTGTTTTTGTACTTTTTGCAAGGCAATGATGTTAAGTGACTTGCCTAAAGTCACATGGCTAGGTAATTGTTAAGCGTCTGAGGTCAGATTTGAACTCAGTTCCTCCTGACTCCAAGACCAGCACTCTATCTAAATTTCTAAGAACCAGAGAGTAAAATAGAAATAGAAAGAATCTAATGGTCTGCTCCTGAAAGAAACTCTGAAATGAAAACTCCCAGGAATATCATAGTCAAAATCCAGAACTTCAAAGTAAAAAAAAAAAAAAAATGCAAGTATGCCTTGGAAACTAGCATATACCTCAGATCAGGGTTTGATTCATTATTTTGTTGATTGTCTAGACTTAAGAAAATGATGGAGAAAGTGCAACCAATGAAAATTAAACTTAAAAGTATAGGCTAGTTGGTTAAGTGATGATTTTTATTCTTGTTCAGTTATTTCAGTTGTGGATTCTTTGTGGACCCCCCCCCCCCCATGCCCCATTTGGAATTTTATTGGTGAAGATACTAGAGCGGTTTGCCATTTCTTTTCCCAGCTCATTTTAAAGAGGGGGAACTGAGGTAGACAGAGTTAAGTGACTTGCCCAAGATCACAGAGTTAGAAAGTGCCTGAGACCAGATTTGAACTCAGGAAGATGAGTTTTCCTAAATTCATGCCCAGTGCCAAATAGACCAAGAAAATCCACTCAACCATTTCCTGATAGAGAAAAGACACAGTGAGTATTGTGTCCAATACAGCCAGTCTGACATACAGAGACAGAGAAATCCATGGATACTAAGAACTGAGCTGGTGGAAGAGTTCAGTGTCCAGGGCAGGGAGACATTGTACACCAGGGCAAGAGAATGTCCCAAATCTTTATCAGGTCATTCTAGACGATACAGGAGTACTGCCACAGTAATAGACAATAGACTAAGAAAGGACTTGTGCCCAGGGGTGGCATTCCCAGATAGGGAGGCCCCAGGTAGCTTACTGAGGAAAAAAGGCAGCTTAGAAACAATCAGCAGTGACCCAGATGTAAGGAGAGCACTATCTCAGTTCCTTCATCTAATCCAGCGTGCAGAAGAATAACTATGGCAGGAATCCAAGACAAAAGTAGGGTTCTGTAGGTATGTCATTCTATATCAGCAGAATTTCCTAACTGATTGATAGGAGTTGAGTCCAACTGCATCCTAATCTTGCTTTGAGGAAACCCAGGTCAGGAACTTGCAAAACTCAGACAAATCAAACTTTGCCTTGGATCAGATCACTCAGGAACATTATAATCTTGCAAATCCCTGAGATCCTAGAATAACCCAACACTCAATTCCCAAAGAAAGAAGTAAAAAGGATCGGCCAAAACCTTCCCTCCAGAGGGATGGCAGAGTTTATCACCTAACACCAAGTCTGAAATTAGGAAGTAGACTGGAATATAGGGCATAAATGAAATGAAAGCTCTTGAGAGAAAATATGGAAAAGAAATGAGAGCTATGAAAAAGAATTGGAAAGGGAATTAACATCTTGGCATAAAAGGGCAAAAAATCTGCCTGAAGAATAAACTCCCTAAACATTTACATGGATCAAATAAAAGCCAATGACTCCATGAAATAATTGAATTTTTTTTTAAATCAAAAGGTTGATAAAGAAAAGAAAATGCAAAGTATATCCTAACAAAAACAACTGTCAGGGGAAAAAATTGTGTGTGGGGGAAACTCTAAAACTTATTGTACTATCTGAAGAGTATGACCAAAAAAAAGTACCAACTCACCATATTTCAATTAAAAGAAAGTATCTAAATTTCTAAGAACCAGAAAGCAAAGTAGAAATAGAAAGAATCCAATGGTCTGCTCCTGAAAGAAACTCTAAAATGTAAACTCCCAGGAATACCATAGCCAAAATCCAGAGTTTCAAAGTAAAAGAAATGCAAGTATCCAAAAAAAAAAAAAAAATAAGAATTCAATACTAAGGAGTCAGTAAGCAACACACATAATTTAGAAGCTACTGCCATAAGAGACCATGATATTCCATAAGGAAAAGAATAAATCCAAGAATAATTCATCCAGCAAAACAGAGTATAATGCTACAAGGAAAAATGGATCTTTAATGAAACAGAAAATTTCCAAATATTCCTGATGAAAGAGTAGCAGCAAAACTCTGAAGTTCAAGCACAGGAGTTGAAACATAATGTTTGTCCTTCATTAAAAAAAAATGACCAAAAACATGATACCATGACAAGCATTGGCCATGACAAAGAATTGGATTTGAGTGAGGTGGGGCTATGCAAAGTCACTCACTTCACTTTCTCTTCCAGAGTCATCTGGGTCCAGTGGCCAGATATAGATCAGGAAGACTGGAAATGACTCTGGATAGAAGGCAGTCAAGCAGGGTTAAGTGGCTTACCCAAGGTCACACAGCTAGGAAGTGTCAAGAGTCTGAGGTTGGATCTGAATTCCCATCCTCCAGACTCCAAGTCAAAAGCTAAACATGAACAATAATATCTGACCAGTTTAAACTGCTGACATTCCAATATGAGGAAATGACACATGTGCCCACTTCATGCTCAATCATCATGGTCTCAGAAAAACCTGGGAAGACTTATATGAACTGATGCCATATGAAATGAACAGAACCAGGAGAACCATTTTACAATTAAAGCAGTACTATTAAGGCAAACAACCTTGAACACATTAGGAACTTTAATCAGCATAAAGATCAAACTTCACTCCAGAAGACTAACGATGTAATTGGATACCTGCTCCTTAGTAGGTAAAAGACTCAGAATAAACTAAGACAATTATTTTTAGACATGAAAAATGTGGACATTTGATTTAATTGACTTAAACATGTTTGTAATCAGTTTTTTCTTTCATTGTAAAGTTGGGGAAAAGTTGGAATAGGAGGGTTAAAAGGCAGATTTTAAAAATTAAAATAATATATAGATATGCATTTTTGTGTGAATATATACATATTTTTAAAGTGTGTTGTTCCAATATCCTACCCTATACCCTCAGAGAGTTGGTTGTTAAACATTTAACACCAAATCCCCAGGAGTATTTGGTAAGACCTTGAGTGGGAACAGTTATTCTGGCTTAGGTCAAACCCCCTACACCTAGACTAAACTTTTACATAAGTCTCTAGCTCTAATAACCTAAGCATGCTGCTTGTCTCCAAAAGGTTTCCATCATAGGTGTGGATTCTTCAATGTGAAGGCAGGAAATCAGACTATAGTAAACCCTGAGGAGGAAGAGAAGAAACTTTACATGGGAAGGTTGGAGAATGCACAATCTAAATATCTTAAAAGATCAGATGCTTGGAAAGGATCTCAGAAGTTCTTTAGTTCAACCTCTCCCTGATCATGAATTGCTTCCACAGCAACCATGGCAAAGACTCAACTCACTCCTGCTTGCTCACATCCAGTAATGGGATTGAAAGTGTTTCAAAATACTTCATGATAGCTGGTCCTTAATCACAAAATGTTGGATCTGATGATGACTTTCCATTTATAAACCAGAATATTGAAACCCAGAAAAGGTACAATGACCTCCCCAAAGTCACAAGTAAAAATTGGCAGAACTTGGCATCAAATTCAAACATTTTGACTGTCAATTCAGTACTTGTTCAATGATACATGACCCTCTTGCCATTCCTACTGTGTTTAGAAGCAATTGGTTTCAGCAGGTGAGTATGAAGGAAAGGTTTCCAGAATATTTCAGGAAAGCATCCACTTTTGTGATACAAAGGTTTCAACTCTTGTCTAATGAGTAAGCTCCAAACTTTTTACCTAATAATTCAAGAACCTCCACCACTTGGAACCACTACACCTTTCTCATCATTTCTCATGATGTTCACCTTCCATGGGCTCTTTACTTCTGCCAAACTAGACTGCTAAGCTACCCCCCCCCAGAATTACTGCATTACTCTGTAGGGCAAAACAAGTGCCTTGGAAGGAGCAGTGAGGATCCCTTCCCTTTGTTCTCCTTATCTCAGTTCTTCTCAGCTCTATAATTCACTGTTGACATTTATGGCTTCAATTTTCTGCTTGACCACAGTTCAAACAGGAAGTCACTAAACCATAGTAACAAATGGCCTATGCATAGCTGTTAGCTATATTGCTTTAATTCAACAGATACTTATTAATCATAAGCATGAGCTAAATGTTAGGGGAGAAGTAAATTTTAGATTTGGGAAGCTAGGTGGTGCAGTGAATGGAATGAAGAACCTGAAAATTCATCTTCCTGAGTTCAAATCTGGCTTCAGACACTTACGAGCCATGTGACCCTGGGCAAGTCACTTAACCCTTCTGCCTCAGTTTCTTTATCTGTAAATTTGAAGAAGGAAATGGCAAACCATTCCAGTATCTTTGCCAAGAAAATTCCAAAAGGGGTCACACAGCAAAGTTAGATAGGACTGAATGACAATAATAAAAAGTTTAGATTGGATACAATCCCTTGTCTTCAAAGAATTTATAATCTACAAGGGCAAAAGAATACATCATATAAAGGTAATTTTAATACAAAATAATACATGATATAAGGCCAAAAAAGCATTGGCCAAGAAGACCTGGATTCAAATCCTGCTTCTTATACATACTGGTTTTATATCTCTGGACAAGTTACTTAACTTTTCCATGCTCTAAATCAGTGATGTCAAACTCAAATAGAAATAAGGAACTCTAAGCTATGCATAATTATCCCTGTGGGCCACATATTGACCTAGAAAACCATATATTAGTATTATTTATGTTCTATAGTATTTAATGTATTAACTTAATTAATTAATTTCCTTTGCAAGGCAATGGGGTTAAGTAACTTGCCCAGGGTCACATAGCTAAATATGTGTCTGAGGTTGGACTTTGAACTGAGGTCCCCCCTGACTCCAGGGTCTATTTAACTACTTGGTAGATAAATGTCTATATTAGCTTGAAATTTATGCCATATACATCTTATATATCCTTGTTTTCTCTCTTGCTAGAATAAATTATTTTTGTGAGTAAGGATCATTTCATACTTAGTATTTGTAATTCTAGTGACCTGGTTAGTCCATGCACACAGTGGGTCCAGTCCTGGTGGTACAGAAATGATTTCTTAATAAATACTTGTTAGTTGATAAGTTGCTGAAAACAAACTTTCTTGAACCTCTCTGTAAATTCTTCAGTGTCTATTTTGCATTCTGAGCAAAGAGGACAAAGGCAGAGGAGGCTGCCAATCCTTTGGGAGTGAATATGGAACACACAGGTGGGCAGTAGGGGGAGGCACCATCTGTCCTAATCCCACTAAGATCTTTCTCCTCTATTAATGCTTCCAGTTCATGGTACAGTGGGAAGAGAATCATTTGAAGTCAGAGGTTTGGGGTTCAAATCCCAAAGCTGACATTTAATATTCTGAGCCTGAGAAATTTATTTCCCCCATCTTCAAACTCAGTTTCATGTTATTTAAAACAAAAAAAGATTAAGCTTCATGATTTTTAAGGTTCTTTTTTTACTTCAGATTCTATGACCTAGGGAGAATCTGGTAATAATCTGAAACCCCCAGAACATGGGAAATGATTCAGGGGAAGGGAAACTCTTCCAAAAGAGCTCCTACCTTGGCCATCCCCACCCCTCCAGAGAATGGCATTTCTTGTGGTCACTGGTTGGGCACTTCCACTTTACACTTGGTCCAAGAACTGAGAGGCAAAAGCTTCCAGCTGAAAGGGAAGCTGTCAGGAGAGGAAGTCCTTGCCCCAACAACTAGCCCTGGAAAACTGCAAGGCTTTTCTTATATTCAGAGGGGTTGACAGCAACGGCTAGCTCTCCCAAATTCCTGGGAAGACCTTCACTTTGATGTCAAAAGTCCAGGATCTCTGGGCATTTCTAGACGTTTCCTTTTACATTCCTCATATATCTTGCTGCCACAACCAGCTCTGACCCTGAGGTTCAAGGCCAGGTTATTTCACTGTCCTTAGGATCATGCAAGAAAAGTTGGTTAATCCTCTGCAGGTTTTGTTCTAAGGAGAGAAATATGAGGTGGGGGAGGGGACAGGTAGAAAGAGTGAGGATTTTACAATAGAGGATCCTGGTTTCTCAGTTTCCTTTGCCCATCTGTTCTTTCTTTTCTGACCCAACTCCCCAGCCCCCTCCATCCCCTAGCTAGTTGCTCACTTTGAACAATTATAGGGCTGGCTGCCTAAGCTGTTTTCTCTGTCTTGCTAGGTTCCCCATCAATAATACTATCTTATGTTTAAACATTTGGAGAGTGCTCTGGGATAATCACACTTGACTCCTTGGGCCTCAGACAAGACAAATATTATTGTCCCCATCTTACAGATGAAGAAAAGGAGGGTCAAAAGTAAAGTATTTTCCTCAATGTCCCCTGGTTATTAATTGGGTAGGATATAGCTTTAATGATTCCTGGTCCAATGTTCTTTTCACAACTTCACATTCGGGGATGTTCTGGAACTACTCCTGACTAACTACTCAGACTATTTTCAAAGTAAACATATGCACCACCAGAAAGAGCAAATGCTACAAATGAAGGCTTTATTTATTATTTTGTTGATTGTCTAGGTTTAAGAAAGTGATGGAGAAAATGTTAATAATGCACATTAAACTTACCCCAGTCCTGCTATGTTAAGAGACAAATGTTAAATATATTAGTATATTCCCAAACCATTGTCTCTGCTTTCCACCAGATGGATCCCTGGGGGTCCAAAGATAAAATGAGATATCATAATCACCCCTCCCCTCTAATTTGGTGCATTTAGATAATATAGCTTATTTCAATAATTCAAAGATCCAATTTAAATTCCCATTACTTTGTAACAAACCAAGCAGGCAACAGGATCCTGGTGACATATGGAAAATGATTCAGACTGAGCATCTTTAATGTTTAGCAATGAAATGCATTTTGTCATTTTTCTTCTAATAGCTGTATTGCCTTCTCAGGTTTAGTAACTGAATTAATTGTTGTTCCCTCAACATTCCATCTCCAACCTCAGTCTCTTTGCCTAGGCTGGTTCTCCCACCTTCCTCTCTGAAATGTATATACTCTCCCCACTTCTCTTATTAGGATCCTTAACTTACTTCAGTACTTAGCTTACTCAGCTCAGGTGCCACATGCAAAACCTGGCTAGTTGCAAATGTGGCAGACTCTACCTCCTCAATTTATTTTGTATTTATTTCTCCACCTATATCTTGCTTCCCCTCCTCCACTACCCCCCTCCATGGAATGTGAATTCTGTTTTTTTTGTTTGTTTGTTTGGTTTGGGGTTTTTTTTTGGGGGGGTTGCATCCCAGGTAAAGGGGCTCTTAGTTGTTTGGTGAATGAATGAATACACATGTTCTTTGGGAACATGCCCATGGAAAATTGGATCTGGCAGATGCAGTAGCCCTGAGATTTATGTTGTATAGAAACCAAGATAAGATTCAAATTTTTTCTGTATATACTTCAAGTGGATAATAGTAAAGACCTGTCTGTGTATAAATAGATTAGCATGATAAATAAGTACCAAGAATATTCCTGTACTGCACAGTAGTTATAATGTAATGAGACAAATTGTTCTTCACTTCTGGGCCATCCCACTGAAACCTTGAACTCAGACCCTCAGTCCTCACTGCAACAAACACATGCACTCCATAGGTGAGCATTTGTCATTTGCTTCTGAGCTACTTCATGGCCTTTTCTCCTTTTCTCTCAAGCATGTACCCTTTCTTAGGGCAGTTAGATGGTAGAGTGGATAGAGCAACCATCCCTGGAGTCAGGAGGACTTAAGTTCAAATGTGGCCTCAGACTCTTGATTCTTACTAGCTGTGTGACCTTGGGCAAGTTGCTTATTTCTGATTGCCCCACACCCAGGATCATCTTCAGTCATCCTGATTTATATCTGGCCACTGAACCTAGATGGCTCTGAAGGGAAATGAGGCAGGTGACAGCACAGCAATTCCTCACCCAAATTCAATTCACTGACTTGTCATGGCATCATCTCCCTGATATCATGATCTTCTTCAAAAATGAAGGACAAAGTGTGGCCTTGGGCAAGCCACTTAACCCCATTTGCCTTGCAAAGACCTAAAAAAAAAAAAGTTGCATTTTAGGGGCAGCTAGGTGGCGTAGTGGATAAAGCACTGGCCTTGGAGTCAGGAGTACCTGGGTTCAAATCCGGTCTCAGACACTTAATAATTACCTAGCTGTGTGGTCTTGGGCAAGCCACTTAACCCTGTTTACCTTGCAAAAAAAAAAACCTAAAAAAAAAAAGAATGAAGGACAAAGAACAAGAACCCTTTCTTATCATCCCTTATGCAGTCTTCTCCCAATCAAATGCTTGGTCAAAACGTTGGTACATAAAAAATATATTAATATTCTTATCTTCATATACTAGGTTTTATTCCTGCGGATTAGTGATATCAAACAACCAGTCATCAGAACAACTGAAGGCTTATTCCAGGTTTTGAGGACCAGGCATGACTCTGAGTAGTCCAGGGATTCGTGTTCAGGACTAGAAACATTCAAAGATAGTCCAGCAGCTGACAAAAGGAAGTTGACTTAGCCAGGGCATGCAAGGAATATAGCTTTCCTCTGTGTGGATCAAGGTGGGGTGGAGGGTGGGGGTGAGGCAAGGGTAGGTCTCTCTTTCAGAAGTCTGTGTGACAAACATGACTTCCACACTACTTTTGTCCTTAGGCCACTAAAAAGCCTTGTCAATGGTTAGAGATTAAACCTCTAGACAAATAAGAGTCTTTTGTCAATGTCTTTTAAAGAAAAACTAGCCAGTATTCTTGAGGAGGATGCTATTCCTATAAATGATGCTCAGGACATTTCTGGACATATTAGTTTACTGATGTTTTTTTTATTTTTTTTTAACATAAAGATCATTTTTCCAAAAACCTCCCTTCCCATTAAGTCCTTCCCTTGCAAAAAAAAGGAGAAAGTTAATCAAAATCAATGTGTAGCTTTCTTCCTCCCAACCCCACCCCTGAATCCTAAAAAGAACATGTGTTTTATCTTCTGGTCTCTGGGACTAAGAGTACATTAGTTTGATTTTACCTGTTTTTAAGTGTTGTTTTCATTTCTATTATTGCACAATCATTCAATATATCTGCTTTTTAAACTTTGCATCAATCTGTACAAGCCTTCCCATGTTTCTTTGAATTTCTCATACTCATCCTTTTGTTTTTGTTTTGTTTTTGGAGATAGTTTTTTTTAATCATTCCAAGACTAATGCTGCTCTAACTGCTGAAGTATGCCAACTACAGGAATTCAAAAAGATGGAAAAACACTAACAGTGAATTACAGTGACCCCCTAGGGCATACATAGCTAAATGCAAACCTTGCTTTCCAAACCTAACTGTCTATACAAATCTGGGAAGACATGTACCCTTCCCAGAAACAATGAATATTTAAGAACAGGTTAAGTAAATTTTAATTCCATTCAATTCAACAAACATTAAACAGTATCTTTGCCAAGAAAATCCCAAATGGGGTCACAAAGAGTCAGACACAACTGAAAAATGACTGAACAACAATGTGCAAAGTACTGTTAGGCACATGGGACAGCTAAGTGGTGCGTTAGAGCATTAGGCCTAGAGTTGGGGTGATTCATCTTCCTGAGTTCAAATCTGTTCTCAAAAACTTACTAGCTGTGTGACCCTGGGGAAGTCACTTAATCCTGTTTATCTGTTTCCTCATCTGCAAAATGACCCTAGAGAAAGAAATGGCAGACCACTAACCTAGTTTTAATCACTGAACAGGTGCTGCTTCAGACAAATTGAAACTTGGGAAAGAACTTAGCTTCAAAAGGCTAAGGTCTCTCACTACATTTAGGATCATTCCAATCGTCTGACCCATGTTGTCTTATCACTGGATTCTGATGACTCTGGGAGGAGTGAGACTGGCTCTGCTACAGTTCTGCCTCACTTAAATCCTATTCACTCGTAAGTCAAGACCACCCTCCTGATGTCATTGGTCTTCTTCAAGAATTAAGGATGACCCTGGAGTCAGGAGTTCCTGAGTTCAAATCCAGCCTCAGACACTTAAGAATTGCCTAGCTGTGTGACCTTGGGCAAGTCACTTAACCCCATTGCCTTAAATAAATAAATTCTTTTAAAAGAATAAAGGATGAACAACCATCACCTTAAAAGGCCATCTACAATAGATTCCTCTACTTACTCTTTAATTCTTTCTTAACTCCTTACAATCTGGCTTCTGACTTTTAGCATTCTACTGAAACTTCTCTCTCCAAAGTTACTAATGAGCTTTCAGTAGCTACCCAATGGCATAAAAGTGAATTACGGTGACCCCTCCATAGGTCACTCAAATTTCATACTTGACCTGTCTGTAGCCTTTGACCCTTGATTACTCTTTCCTTGATATTCTCTTTTCTCTAGGTTTTTTGGATACTACTCTCTCCTGATTCTCCTCCTACCTCGCTGACCACTCCTCAGTTCCCTTGACTGGGTCCTCTGACTATAGGTGTCCCTTAGGATTTTATCTTGGGCCCTCTTCTCTTCTCCCTCTAAACTACTTCACTTGATGATTTCCTCAACTCCCATGGACTTATCATCTCTATATTGATAATTTCCAAATTTATCTATCCTGTCCAAATCTCATTGCTGACCTTCAGATTTGTATCTTCAGCTGCCTTTCAGACACCTAAAGATGTACAGTTGACAACTTAAACTCAACATTTCTAAAACATAGCTTGTTTGGTTGTTGTCCTTTATTCTCGAAGAGGACCAAACAGAAATCATTATGTTAACATCTATGTTTTAACACAGGTCCATTTAAATACCTAGCATGGATTCTCTAAACTTGCATATTTGATGTTTCCTTTGAATTATTTCAATTCTGCTTCGATCATAGAGCACAGCATCCTCTCTAATGAGGGCATGTCATCTTGGGCAGGTCCTTTGCCTATGTCTTCCATGTGGTATAATCAATTCCAAAAGTTTTCTTTTTCTTTTCTTTTTTAGTTTTTTTTCCCAAGGCAATGGGGTTAAGTGGCTTGCCCAAGGCCACACAGCTAGGTAATTAATTATTAAATGTCTGAGGCCAGACTTGAACTCAGGTACTCCTGACTCCAAGGCCAGTGCTCTATCCACTGCACCACCTAGCCACTCCAATTCCAAAAGTTTTAAGAGAAACCTTGAGAGTGTCCTTTTTCTGATTCCCCCTGTGAGCACTTGCCTTGTGTTTGGCATTAGACCACTGTACCAGTCCAACATAGTTGCACTCTCTGTGGTCATATTGGAGTGCTTGGCAATTTAGCTGGAGAAAGAGCCTCAGTGTCTGGTATCTTCTCCTGTCAGGTGATCTTCAAAATCTTCATAAGACAATTTGAATGGAAGCAATTCAGTTTTCTGACATGGCACTGATAGAATGTCTAGGTTTCACAGGCCTACAGTAATCAGCACAATGGTCTGTAGACCTTCAGTTTGATAGCCTAATACTTCTTCTCTCCCATACTTTCAGAACCTCCCAAATACTGAGCTAGCTCTTCTAGTAAAGAGTGCCTCAACCTCATCAATGTATATCTCCCTGTAAGGAACACTGCCAAGGTAAGTGAACTTATCCAGAGTAATAAAAACTTCTCCATTTCCTGTAACTGATGGTTCCACATGTGGATGGTGTGGTGCAGGCTGACAGAGCACCTGTGTGTTCTCGGTGTTAATTGTTGGGCCAAAATGAGCACAGCAGAGAATGGATTCATTCTTTATTGTGTCTTAGTTTCAGAGGCTGCATTGAGGGCACTACTATCTGCAAACAAAAGTTCATGCACAAATACTCCCTCTATTTTGGCTGAAGAATTTACCATCAGTACAGTAGCTGACCTTGATACTGTGTTTATCCTCACTGAAGGTGTTTGATAATATGGTAGATAACATCATGCTAAAAAAGTATGGGAGCAACCACAAAGTTTCAATTCATTCCATTGGTGAATTTTATTTCTTTTTTTGAAGACAGTGGGGTTAAGTGACTTGTCCAAGGCCACACAGCTAGGTAATTATTAAGTGTCTGAGGTCACATTTGAACTCAGGTCCTCCTGACTCCAGGGTTGGTGCTCTAGCCACTGAGCCACCTAGCCATATCACCTCCTCTCCCTTCCCCATCCCCCACATCCTTCCCTCTTACTGTAGAATGCAACATCATCCTCCTCAGGCTCAAATCTTGGGAGTCCTCCTGAACTACTTATCATCTCTCAGCAATGTTTTGTCTAGTATGCTAATACTGGCTTCATAAACATTTATTGATTGATTGAAAGAAAGGTCATTATTGACTCTCAGGGTAAGGGAAATGTCACTGAAAACAGTGGGATCTGAGATGGGGTTTCTTTTTCATGCTTTAAATTTTTTTTATTCTTATCATTTATAATTACTCTCTATTACTATTCCTCTTTTAAAAAACAAAATAAAACAAAAGCAGAAAATATAATAAATAAGCCTGCTCCTACAAAACAAATTTCATCTTGACTATGTCCAAATATGTATTTACCATTTTGAATTTTATGCCCATTATTTCTCTGGTACGAAGTAGGAAATATGATTCATTTTCAGTACTCTCTGGACTTTTGGTTTTTCATAACATTAATGATAATTATACTTTTTCCCTCTATGATATTATCATTGTGAAAATTATTCTCTTAGTACTTCTAACTTTATTCTGTATCATGTCAAAGAGTTCCTTTGAGACTTTGCATTTTGTTATATCTTGTGGCATAATAATATTTCATTTCATTCAGATGGGAACAATTTCTTTAACCATTCCCCCCAAAATGTGAACCCTTTTAGTGCCCCTTAGGTAACTAATTCCCCATCCTGGACTACCATAAAAAAGAGCTGATGGAAGAATTTTATACATATAGATTCTTTTCCTATTTCTTTGATCTCTTTGGGTTATTGGTATAGTGGTGGTCAAAGGGCCAGAGTTTAGTAAATTTGGAAGCATAGTTTGAAATTACTCTCCAGAATTATTAGACAAATTCATAGTTCCAGCAAGAGTGCACCATTGTACATTTCCCCCAGAAATTCTTGAGCATTTGTCATTTTCCATTTTTGTCAATTTTGCCAATTTGATGGCAAAAATTTAAAGAACCATCAAATAGTTTTAATTTGTATTTCTTTATTTGCGATTTGGAGCAATTTTTAAAATGCATAATTAGTAGTTTGTATTCCTTTCTTTGAAAAGAAAAAAGGTCATGCCTTCTGACTAGTAATCTATGTAGGAATGATTCCTAGTCTTATAAATTTGAATCAATCCCTTATATATTTTGGATATGAAATGTTGATCAGAGAAAATTATTGCAAAAATTTTCCCCATTACCTAGAGAAGTTTCCCTTCTAATTTTAACTGTTTTAGGTATGTTTGAACAAAACCTTTTTAATTTTATAGAATCAAAATTGCGCTTTTTTGTGTTCTACTCTATATTATTTAGTCAAGAACTCTTCTCCTAGAGTCTATTACAAAAAATGATTTCTTCCTCGCTTCTCTAATTTGCAGATAAACTGACTTTTTAATGTTCATTTGCAGTTTTTCTTGATACACAGCGTGAGATGTTGTTGTATACTGAACTTCTGCCATACAATTTTCCCAGAAGTTTTCCTTATGTAATGAGATCCTACCCAGTAACAAGAGACTAAGTTTATCACATACTGTGTTTTTGTGTTCATGTATATCTGTTGGCTGTGGACCTAATCTATTCCACTGATTGAATTCTCTATATTGTAATTAGTACCAAATTGATAATGAGCACTACTTATATTAGTACATTTTGGATTCTGGTAATGATAGATATGCTTTCTTCCTATGTCTTTCTATTTTTACCTTGAAATTATTGACCTTTTTTCTCCAAATGAATTTTGATATTATTTTTTCTAGCTCTAAAAAATCATCCCCTGGTAGTTTGGTAAAATACTGAATAAGTAAATTAATTTGGGTAGTATTGTCATTTTTATTATATTAGCTCAATCATAAGCAATTAGTATTTCTCTAATTATTTAGGTCTGTATTTCTGCTTAGTGCTTTGGACTCATAAAGTATCTGAATGGTTGTCTATTTTCTCCTAAACATTTTATATATTCTATAACTTTCATTAATGAACTTTTTTTTAGCTCTTTCTGTTAGATATTATTGGTAAGACACAGGAATATTGGTGATTTCTATGGATTTATTTTACATTTTACAACTTTACTGAAATCATTGTTTCAGTTAATTTTTGGTAGACTTCAGAGTATTCTAAATAAATAATCATATCATTTGCAAAAAGCAATAACTGTGTTCCCTCTTTGCTTTTGGTTTTCTTCTTTTATAGTTGTAGCCAACATTTTTAGCACTTTGTTAAATAGTAGTACTGATAATGGATATTTGTGACTTTGATGAAAAGGCCTCTAATTTTTTCCATTACCAAGTTTGCTCTTGTTATTAAATAAATATCATTTGCTATTTTTGATAATAACCCATTTATTTCTGCTTTTCTAGCATTGAAAAAAAGGAATGGATATTGGATTTTTCTTTGCTGTTTTCTAAAATTTATTTAAGACAGTGGTGTTAAGTGACTTGTCCAAGGTCACACAGGTAGGCAATTATTAAGTGTTTGAGGCCGGCTTTGAACTCGGGTCCTCCTGACTCCAGGGTTGGTACTCTAACCACTGTGCCACCTAGCTGCCCCAGACATTGGATTTTTCAAAAGCTTATTATATATATGATTAACAAGATTTTTTTCATATTTATAATCTTTCTTATATTGATTCTGCCCTGAATTCCTGGAATAAATCCATTCATAGTATATTAACCTTTCAAATATGTTGTTAATATTAATTAATTAATATTGACAAAATTATTAATATTCTAGTTAAATTTTTTGTCAATATTAATTAGGGTTACAGGAATGCAGTTTTCTTTTTCTACTTTGTTCTCCTTAGTTTAGACTTCAAGACCATATTTGTAACATGAAAGAGAATGGAAAGATACCTCTATATCTATTTATCCTGGAGTTCTCCCCGCACCCTCCAGGAATTTATTTATTACTTGTTTACTTTTTCTGATATTGAATTATTTAAATAGTTGGTTTTTCTTTTGTTAATCTGGGTATGTTATATTTATACATTCATTTGTAAATCTAAGTTGTCAGTTTTGTTAAAATATAATTGGGCAAAATATTTTTTCTGATGATTTTGTGTTTCTTCAGTTGTGAATTTTCCTTTTTCATTGTTGATAGGAATAATTTAGTTTCCCTCTTTTAAAAAAATCAAAGTAGCTAAATGCTTATCTAATTTATTTTTTCTTCAAAAAAAGTTTCCATATTTATTAGTTTGATGAATTTTTCATTCAATTTTTATTAATCGCATTTTTAATTTGCAGAATGCTTCTTAGTTGGGATTTTTGTTTTGTTATTCTAGATTTTTTAGCTGAATGCTCAAATCATTGATTTGTTTGTTGTCTCTTTTGTTGATAAAAGCATTTGGAGATATAAATTTTCACCTATGAACTATATTAGCTGCATTCCATAAGTTTTGTTATGTGTTTTTATTCTTGTAATTTTCTTTGATAAAATATGCTATTGTTTCTATAATTATTTCTTTGACCCTTAATTGTGTAGAATTATATAATTTTTTCAATTACTTTTTTGTTTCTTTCCTTTTTATTGAATTTCGTTTCTATTGCATCATAATCAGTAATTTTGTTTAGTGTTTTTGCTTTTAGAATTTTTATGAAGTCTTTATCCCTAATATATTGTCAATTTTTGTAGAAATGTCATAGATAGCTGAAATGTATACAAATTGCTTTTAATTTTCATTTACTAATCAACAAGATCTATAATTCCTAATTTTCTTTAAGTTTCATTCAGGTCCTTTAACTTCTTTCTAGTTATCTTTTGATTAGTCTTACCTAGATCTGAAAGAGGTACATGAAGGTGCTCCACTTTATATTTTACCCTGTCTTCCTATAGTACAATTACTTTTTCTTT
Source organism: Macrotis lagotis (assembly GCF_037893015.1). NCBI lineage: Eukaryota > Metazoa > Chordata > Mammalia > Peramelemorphia > Peramelidae > Macrotis > Macrotis lagotis. Next base: position 647,610,023 of record NC_133658.1, read on the forward strand.
TATGTGCTTGTACATTATTGATATTGATTAATTTATCATGATACCTTTAAGTTTTCTTCAATTTCTCTTTTTGTCATTTCTTTGTTTACTAAAACCTTATCTGAAATCATGTTTGCAAACCTTGCTTTTCTTTTCATTCAGCATAGTAGATTTTGCTTTGACTTTTATTTTAACTCTATGTGAATCTTTGTGTTTTAAGTATATTTCGTGTAAGCAATGTATTTCTGGATTCTGATTGTTGGATCCAGGCCTGAGTTTCATTGTTGCCCCATAAAGCCCTATTTGATTATCCTTTCCCAAGGACATAAACCCTAACCTCCATAGAAACTCCAAATAATGCACAATCTCACCTTGGTGAACCCCCAAACAAAATACATCCTCTATGGAGACCCATAGAAATCCTATAGAAACCATACCACCCTGGTTCCTTTATCCATACCCTATAAAAAGATTTGCTCTCCCCACTACCCACTGCTGGAGTCTGTGTGGATTCAGACTGCTGTACCTTCCTTCAATAAACAGCTTTGCATTCACTTCCATTTATATCACCATGTTCCTTTTTACCAAGGGTTCATCTTTGGCTTTTCAATGATTTTTTAATCCATTTTTACTATACTCTTCTATAATATGGGAGAGCTTATCCCATTCATCATTGTTAATTAAACATTTCCCTCCATCTTATCCTTTCATACTTTTTTCTCCATTTACACACACATGCACACACACACACACACACACACACACACACACAAATAACCTTTGCAAATAAAAAGGTGATAAAGAGAGGGAGTTTGCCTGAAATTTTGTGATTTTTTTTAAAGAAAGATTTTAAGGGGAAGCTAGAGCACTGGCCCTGGAATCAGTAGGACCTGAGTTCAAATCCAGCCTCAGACTTAATGATTGCCTAGCTGTATGACCTTGGGCAAGTCACTTAACCCTATTGCCATACAGAAAGATTTTATTTATTTTGAGTTTTACAATTTTCCCCCTATTCTTGCTTCCCTCTCCCTACCTCCCACAGAAGGCAGTCTGTTCGTCTTTACATTGTTTCCATGGTATACATCAATCCAATTTGAATGTGATGAGAGAGAAATCATATCTTTAAGGAAGAAAAATAAAGTATAAGAGATAGCAAAATTACATAATAAGATAATGTTTTTTTTCCCCTAAATTGAAGGTAATAGTCTTTGGTCTTTGTTCAAACTCCACAATTCTTTCTCTGGATACAGATGATATTCTCCATTGCAGACAGCCCCAAATTGTCCCTGATTGTTGCACTGGTGAAATGAGGAAGTCCATCAAGGTTGGTCATCGCCCCCATGTTGCTGTTAGGGTGTACAATGTTTTTCTAGTTCTGCTCATCTCACTCAGCATCAGAAACTTGTAATCTTTAAATAAAATGATATATTTCCACTCTATTGGAGCTTTTCTGTTTCCCTTGTTCTGCCTCTGATACCAGATCTTAACACTTTCTTCTTTTCTTTTTGCCCTCCTCTTCATGTACCTCTTTTTAAAAATAGTTTTATTTATGACTATGATTATTCCCTTACCTATTCTATCCTCATTCCTAAGTCCACTTCTCCTTCTCCCTTGTCTCTGCTCCTTCTTAAGTCCCTTTTGAGTCTCATGTGTGTATATAAATATGTGTGTGTGTGTCATTTGTTTGTTCTTGTGTTCAGTATTACAAAGTATTCAGTTTCCTTAATCCATTTCAAATTAATATCAGGTTCATGGAATTTTTTCCTTGAGAAAAATATCAAGAAGAGCCCAATCCAAGGTCTGCTAAAGGAGGGATGTCAATACTCAGCATCTCCCCACTCCATTCAGAAGAGCAAGACAGGAATCTGTCTTAATTTAAACATTGAGGCTTCTGAGATGGTCAGACAAGAAAAATACTAAGTACTGTTGGGAAAGATCTTGGACTGAGAGATGCCCTGAGAGAAACCCCAAGAAAGAAGCAATTTAACAAGTTTAATCCAATCCTCAGAGGAAAAAAATATCTGAAACACAAGAATTACAAGAGTACCTGGAATAAATGAAACAAGAGATACCTAGGACAAGGAATACTTACAGAGGAAGAACTGGCAAGGAAAACTGATGCCTTAGAATAGATATTTGAAAACTCAACCGAGAACTGAATGCCCTGAAATTAGAATGAGCCAAACAGAATAATTCAATGAATGTAAAGGAATGAAAAATAACAAAATTGATTATAAAAGAAAAAGAAAGAAAGAAAGAAATACATGAAAAACAACTGACTTGGAAAACTGGTCAGGAGAAGATAACCTAAGAAATTATTGGATTATCTGAAATTATGACCACAAAAAGCCCTGACACTTTATTTTAAGAAACTGTAAATAAAAAACTGCCCAGATCTCTTAGAACCTAAGAGCAAAGTGAAAACAGAATCTACCAGTAAAGCCCTAGAAGAAACCACAAATTAAAAACTCCTAGGAATGTCTTAACCAAAGTCCAGAGCTTCTGAGTCAAAGAGAAAAATACCACAAATGTCAAAAATTTTAAAAAAAGAATGTAAAAATACCAGGGAGCCATAGTAAGGAGTAAATGAGGTAGCTAGATAGCACAATAGATAGAATGCTGGGCCTATGTTAAAATCTGGCCAAACAACCCAGCTGTTTGACCGTAAACAGGTCACTTTAATCTTCATTTGCCTCCATTTCCTCAAATACAAAATAGGGGTAATAATAGTACCTACCTCCAGGATGGGTGTAGCAAATGAAATAATATTTGTAATATACTTTGTATACCTTAAAGGATCATATACATGCTAACTATTATTTTGTATAAAATTTAGTTATCACTCTAAAATGAAATGAGAGCTTAGAATTCTATTTCAAAAGGTAAAAAGAAAAGGTTTATTACCAATATAAAACTAAGCATAATCCTATAGAGGGGGAAAGTAAATCTTTAATGAAACAGAATTTCTAAGCATTTTTTAAAAGTCAGGAAATGGAATAAAACATTTTGAATGGAATTGCAGGAGCCAAGGGAAAAATAAAAAGTTATACAAATGGTTTAATTGGAAGAGACAATTTGGGAATGAATGTTTACATGCTAATGGTGGAGTAAGAAATGAATTTCTTCTTAGAACATTAATAATTTTAACAGTGCTAGAGAAAGGTAAAGATGACAGAAGGTAGTTTTGTTTTAGTAGTTTTGAGAGAATTAAAAAAATACAATTATATGAGGAAAGAAAGGAGGGAAAAGGAGATAGAAAACACTATCATATAATAAAGGCCCTTAAGATGAAGAGTATTTAATCATGAAGGAAGAGGCTTTCAAGGTTGCCACTAGGTTTCAGGTTCACCTGTGCTGGTCTTTCTCCTGTCAGTATATAAGGATCATGCTGGGCTTTACTCCCCTAGGGTCACTATGCACCCAGATTTTTTGCTTTACTTCAGCTTTACCTCAGCAGAGTTCCTACAGGATTCTTGGGCATCCTTCTTTGAACTCTTTGGTTGGGTTGAGGAGGCTGCAGATTATTTTCCTTATTTTGCCACTAATGATGAAATTTTAGCTTTTACTGAGAATGTGAGGGATCTGAACTTTTCCAGATCCCAAATTTAACTGCCATCTTCTGCATATTAATTATTTCTTACAGCATACTATAATTGTTTAGTTATTCCACAATCAATGAATACACAGTAGTCAGCACAGTTCTTGACTCTTTTCAGTTCTGTTTAGCAGCATGTAAATAGCAGCAGAAGAAGTAGATGAGATAAATTCAATGTCAGCAAATTGACAGTAGGACAAGGAAAGAAGGGATTGAAGAGTAGAAGACTATAGAGTTGAATAGTTCATCATCAAGAGGTCAAGATTGGGAAGGGAGGAGAGAAGATGGGAAGATGAAATCTTTGGGAAATCACTAAAGGTCACAGTGTGAATGAAGAACACAGCAATGGCTCATAAGGCAAAAGAAAAGATGGTATGATGGAAGATTCTATCAGATAAAGGAAATTTAGAGTTTTTGAACATAGAATGGATTATTTTGGGGTAATGGCAATACAAAATCAAATATTAACATGTGTGTTGATTGAGAAGAGTGGAGTTGAGAAGAGAGACAAGGAAGTAAGGAAAGAAAGAAGAAGGGAAGAAAAAAGGAAAGGAAGAGAGAAAGAGAGAAAAAGATAGAAAAAAGTATTTATTTTTTTGAAAAAAAATTTTTTTAAAAAGAAAAAAGCATTTATTAAGTGCTTCCCATGAGCAAAGGACTACACTAAGATTTAGGGATACAATTTGAAAAGCAAAATAGTCCCTGTCTTCAAATAGTTTACATTCTAATAGAGTGTTCCACATGATTTAATTGGAAGAGACTATTTGGGAATGAATGTTTACATGGTATGTTTTCAGCTGCAAGGTTGTCTCCATCCCTCCATTCTGGTCTGAGAAGAGATTGATGAGTTGAAAGACATCTCTGTTCAAAAAAGACTACTATTGGATCATACATTCCCTTTAATCAGGAGTTCCCAGTCTTTTAATGTCATAGAACCCTTTGGCAGTCTTGTGAAACTTATGGACCTCTTTTCAGAATAATGTTTTTAAATGTATGAAATGAAAATAGAGAGCATTACAAAGGAAACCAAAGGTTAATGAAAATAAAATGTAACTTTTTCCCATTCAAATTCATGCACCCCCTAAAATCTATCCATGGCTCCCTAAGCTTTGAAGCTATTAAGGTAGAATGCTGCAACTTGGTGTCAGCTTCACTTACTGGCTGTGTGACCCTGAACAAGTCAGGGAAACTGTCCATGTCTTAGTTTTCTCATCTAAAAAATGAGGGAGATGGACTTTTGGATTCTAAGCTCCTTTCTAGCTCTAAACCTATGAACTTCTTATAAATGCAGAAATTCTGCCTCCAGTTGCTGGCTCTCACTTAGACCACATTCCCCAGAGGATAGCCTGGTATTTGTCCTCTGGTCTGTAAGAGAAACCTGCTGGTTTGGGCAGGTTTCCCCAGGCACAGGAAGGAGCTTAAATGACCTTCCTCTGCCTTGTGGTTTGGCATCCTGGGTACCTACCCATTCTCCTTTGAGTTTATTCAACCTCAGCTCTAGGTACTGTTGAAAGTCAGACTTCTGTGAATAATTGTCCTCAGTATTAGGAGATGTCATGGGTTTATGGTGATATTTCCTCTGTTGGACTTCCTCAAGAATATTTTGCAACTTATAAAGGTGGCAAGGCTTGCTCCACTTTCAGTTCAGGGCCTGGACGCCTGCCTGGTTGGGTTGCTCTCCAGGTTTAGCATCATCAACAGCAGCAGCAGCAATAGCAGCAAACAACTCATTAGGTGTTCTGTGTGCATCCCCATATTAGACAGCCAAGGATACAAACAAGTGGAAGGCTTGGTCCTCAACTTTAAGGACCTTCTAGTCTTACCTCCTGGGGCAGCTAGGTGGTGCAGTGGATAGAGTACTGGCCTTGAAGGCAGGAGGACAGGAGTTCGAATTCGGCCTCAGACACTTGCCTCTTACTAGCTGTGTGACCTTGGGCAAGTCATTTCACCTTGATTGCCTTGCATCCAGTGCCATTTCCATTTGTCCTGATTCATATCTGGCCATGGGACCCAGATGGCTCTGGAGGAGAAAATGAGACTGGTGGCTTAGCACAACACCCCCTTACTCAAATCCAATTCACATGTTTGTCATGATATCAACTCCCTGATGTCATGGTCCTCTTCGAAAATGAAGGACAAAAAAATAAACATTAGTGGAGACAACTATACGGAAGTCAAGATAGCTAACAACACAAAGCAGAGAATTTGCCTTTAAACACATGGTGCAGCTAAGTTCTGTAGGCATTCAGAGGAGGGAGATGACTTGCTAAGGGAGGAGTCAATTGGGGAGCTCTTCTTGGAAGAGGAGGGATTTCAGCTCCTTGAAATAGGTATAGGACTTAGGTAAGTGGAGATAGAGGAAGAAAGTGTTTGAACCTGTGTTCTGCTCTTGGTTCTTCATTACCTACTGAGTAATGACCTAATTACCTGCTCCACATATCTGAAGGTCCTTCACAATTTGCCTTTCTATCCTTGTCCTTTACTTACCATTTCCATTCAAACTACACTATTTTTCATTCCCAGACCCATCTTATCTGTCTTACTGTCTTTGTACATTCAAAACACACTTCTTCCTTCTATTGTTCAAATGCTTCTAATGTTAAAATTCCTCCTTTCTTTTATCTTCTACTGTTCTTTTTTTCCCCTTAGGTTTTTGCAAGGTCATGCAGCTAGGTAATTATTAAGTGTCTGAGGTCAAATTTGAACTCAGGTCCACCTGACTCTATTCACTGTCCACCAAGCTGCCCCTACTGTTCTTCTACTATTAAAATTCCTATATCTTCTACTGTTAAAATTTCTCCTTTATTTCAAGGACAAATTTAGAAGCCAAATCTTTCATGAGATCTTTTTCTCTGAACCTTTCCCCTGAAGACAATCTCTTCTCAAATGTCCTATTATACCATTTTGTATGAATCTCTCCTTAGCACTTATATTTTGCCTTGTGCCACAGTGATTTTTGTAAATGCCTTATCTTTCCTTTTAGATTATAAGTTCCTTGAGGGCTGTTATGTATCTTATTTAAATAAAGTACAGTTCCTAGCATGTAGTAGAGACTTAATAAATTCTTATTGGCAGAGTGTATTCTCAATCAACCAGGTATAGACACAGGAGTGGTATTGCTGGATCAAAGGGTATGCACATTTTTATTGCCCCTTGGGTGTAATTCCAAATTACTTTCCAGAAAAGTTGGATGAGTTCACAGCTCCACCAACAATGCATTAGTGTCCCAGATTTCCCACATCCCTTTGATCTTGCTATTCTTAACACTCTTATAATTACCCTGTTAAATACCAAAATAAAATATCCTGTGAAAGGGATCCCATCAGAAAATCCAGAATATGCTCAAGGGAACAAGCTACAATCCTGCTACACTTATTTCCTTCTTGGGAAATCCTTGGTCTGGACATGTTGGTATTCCTGCTGGGATGGCTCTTCCTTCACACATGTCTTTTTTTGGGTAGTTCTGAACTAGATGAAGGGGTTTACTAATGGGTTTTTTTTGGAAATTTTATTCATTATTCAGTATAGTGCCTTTTGAAGATCATTTCTGAAGCTGATATGAGAGATCTGGTATCTTCTATAATTTTTTCTGTTGTCAATTTTCCTTCTTTTTCTTTATAAAAATGAAGCAGGAAACAAAGAAAGAAAAAAGTATAAAGAATATCAAAAAGGTAAAGTCACAATTAATAATAACTGTGAACATGAATAAGATGACCTGACCCATAAAATGGAAGAGGATAGCAGGATGAATTAGAAACCAATCCAATAATATATATTATTTATAAAAAACACATAAACATAAAAAAAGAAACTAAAGAATTTATTAATCCTTATGGAGATTGGAAAAAAAGTAGAGATAACAGTAATGATCTGCATTTCTTGTTTAATATATTTCAGATACTCCTGCAGTTGTTTTTTTTTTTTTAGGTTTTTTCAAGGCAAATGGGGTTAAGTAGTTTGCCCAAGGCCACACAGCTAGGTAATTATTAAGTGTCTGTCAGACTTGAACTCAGGTACTCCTGACTCCAGGGCCAGTGCTCTATTCACTGCGCCACCTAGCCTCCCCTATTCCTGCAGTTCTTGTAACCTGGGTATTTGAGGTTGCTATCCTCTTTTGGGTTTACTCTCTGAGATATTTCTCAAACCAAGATTTTTCTTCATGGCATTGTTTTTCTTGTTTTGTTCATGGGTACGAAAGGGGTAAGTGTGTAATGGTGCTTCAGTCAAGTGCAGCAATGGAGTGATGTGAGCAGAGCCTTCCAGGTCTTTAGTATGTTGGATCACACTAGGTCCTTCCTTCAGTAGATTCTGTAGCTGCTCTAGTGCTATATTCTATCGAGAAGCTCCCCCTTGTCACAGGGTTCCCTCTTATAGGCTCTTGCTAAGCATCCTTTCTACTGCAATTGGGTTCAGGGCTTACTCCTATGGTCTGCTTTCACCACAAGCTTCAGGGAATATTAGAGCTGGATTTTGCTCATAGTTTTTCTCCTTTAGCTTGACTAGATTTCCTGGTTCCAGGCAGGATCTAGTGTGGCACCAGGAAACCTAGTTTGTTCTCTCTGTAATAGACTGGAGCTGGGGCAGCCTCAGGATCTGTTTTCAATAGAACTGTAGGTACCACCTCACACCCATCAGAGTAGCTAATATGACAAAAAAAGGAAGATGTTGGATGTTGGAGGTGATGTGGGAAAACTGAGTTGCTAATGCAGTTGGGTGAAGTTATGAACTGATCCAACCACTCTGGAGAGTAATTATTCTGCTCAAAGGACTTTAAAACTATGCATAGCTACTGCTAGTAGGTCTATTCCCCCCACCCCGAAAAGGGAAAATGACCTTTTGTATAAAAATATGTAAAGAAGGTCTTTTTGTGGTGGCTAGGAAATGGAAATCAAAGGGATGCCCATCAATTGGGGAATGGCTAAACAATAGCATATGATTGTAATGGGATAATATTGTTCTATAAGAAGTGACAAACATGATGATTTCAGAAAAAACTTGGAAAGACTTACAAGAACTGATGCATAGTAAAACGAACAGAACAAGGAAAACATTATACACAGAAGGAACTATTTCTCAATGAAGCATAGGACTTAGCTCAGTAATACAATAATCTAAATAATTCCAAAGGATTAATGATGAAGCATACTATCTGCCTCCTGAGAAAGAAACTGTTATTAATTAAATACAGATTGAAGTATGCTATTTTCACTTTCTTTTTTCTTTTCTTTGAGTCTTATAATTGCATATGACAGCCTACTTCTGGGTAGGGGAGGGAAAGGAAGGTGGAGAGGATAGAATATGGAACTCAAAACTTTAAATAAAAAGCAAAAAAAAAAAAGAGTGCCAGGCTGGATCTGCTACTTCTGAGGTTATTTTCATGTTCAGCCAGTCAGACACAGGTTTGGAAAAGATTCTATCTGAGCAACAGTGGTGCCTCAATTAGACAGGTAATACAAGGCTGGATCAGCCTAGAACTCTGCAAAATTTCTTTCTTGAAATAATAAAAGGATGAATCTTTAGGCCCTGGTAGTGTGAGGGGTGGGAGGGAAATCTAGGAACCTCTGCATTCATGCACATTACTATCTTTCCATAATTCCCCATATATTCTTTTCATTTTAAATGTAGCATTCACATTTAAGTTCTTAAAAGCAAAGTTAAATTACAGGGAGAAATGAACAATAAAATTATATTAGGTAGCTATCTCAATGCAGAGGTATGCTGGTAAATACTTAACTGGTTCTCTAGGGGGAAATATGTATGTACTTTTAAGTTTAATCTGTATTATTAACATTTTTATCTTCCTTCCAAAACAATATTGTTCCAAAACAATAAATCAAGTCCTGATGTAGCATTTGTTGATTTCTGAGGTGTAAATACTCACATTGAACATTTATAGCAAATTGATCTAAAGTGGCGATATGAGTTGACTCCAGTACACTTTACCTCGATGTTCCCCTGACAGACTAAATGAATAAAACAAAAAAAGAAAAAGAAAAAAGTTAGGGGGCCAAATAGAATTTAAGGAAGCTTGATATGAGAGATATCTGACAAATATTTACTGGAAATAGAAACTATTATACATATTTCTCAGAAGATAATAATTTCTGTTTTGGACATATTGAGATTACTCTATATATTGGACATCAACTTGAGATGTCTGAAACACAATTGGAGATGAGAGATTGGAGATCTGTAAAGAGACTGAGGCAAGAAAGGTAGATTTGAGAATCAACTACATAGAAATGATAATTAAATCTTTAGGAGCTGCTGAGATTATCAAATGTGGTGTAGAGAGGGAAGAGAAAAGAGAAAAAACTTTTGGCACAATATAATACCCATTCCTCATTTTTAAAATATTAATACACATAAATGAACCTTTCTGTAATATGATAAATTTGTTTTTCTCTAAATTCAAAAGCCAATATTACAAGTAATGGAGAAATACTAGAGGCTTTTCCTTAAGGGTAGAATTAATAATGCAAAGATGTCATTATCAGCACTAGCATTTGATAGTCTTTTTTCTTAGAGTTAAGATAACCTTTATTGTACATGTACATGCATCATAGAACAAAAATAAAAGCTGGTCCAACTTCAAGAGAGATGAACTTGTCAGAATCAATGGAAAAAAAGAAAAATTAGTCATAACCATTTAAGAATATGAACAGAGACCAAACTGACATTTTAAAAAATCCTAGCTCTCTGAACTGCTGAGAAAAGCTTCATCCATCAAGGTTGATCATCTCACAATGTTATTGTTAATGTGTCCAGTGTTCTCTTAGTTCTGCTCCCTTAACTCAGCATCAGTTTCTGTAATTCATTCTATGCTTCTCTACAGTATTACCATTCATGATTTCTTACAGAACAAATAATAGGGAAAGACAAAGGGAGAGAAGGAGGGAGAGAGAGAGAGAGAGAGAGAGAGAGAGAGAGAGAGAGAGAGAGAGAGAGAGAGAGAGAGAGAGAGAATATGAAGAAATTCCATTAAAAGTAAAATCATAGAATTTGAATTGAAAGGGACACCCGGAGTCATTTAGTCTAACCTACATCAATGGAGTACCAAATATAACATATGCAACATGGAATTGTTCTGCTTCTGATTGAATAGTTACAAAGATGGGAAACCCCACCATTTTTTGGTGGCCTATTTCACTTTTTCAACACTTTTTTTTAGTTCTTTTGCAAGGCAAATGAGGTTAAGTGGCTTGCCCAAGGCCACACAGCTAGGTGATTATTAAGTGTCTGAGGCCGGATTTGAACTCAGGTACTCCTGACTCCAGGGCTGGTGCTCTAACCATTGTACCACCTAGCCACCCCTCAACAGTTCTAATTGTTAGAAAGACTTTTTGTGACATCAAGATTAAATTGGCTTTTTCCAATTTTTACTTATAGGTTCTGGCATTACCCTATAGATCCAAACAGCATAATTCTAGTCCCTCCACACTTTCCAGTTGGCATAATAATGCAGAGATATCCATTATCAGCACTAGCATTGGATATTGTCTTAAATATGCTTCAAAATTTTAAAAAACAGCTATTATCTCACCTTAGTCTTCTCCTGGCTAACCACAAAATAAGTCCAATTCTTTCAGCTAATTCTCATATGACATGGACTCAGAGTCCATTGACTCTGCTTTTCTCTAGACTCTCTTCAATTCATCAGTGTTCTCTTTAAATTGTGGTGTCAAGAATGGAACACCATACCCTAGATGAATTTTGATGAGGGCAGAAGATCACTACCTCCCATCCTGAAATCTCTGCCACACTTAATACAGCTCAATATCACATTAGCTTTTGGGCTGCCACATCACATTACTGACCCATATTGAGATCTCAGCCTACTACAATCAGATCTTTTTTAGAACAATTGCTATTTATCTGTACTGCTCCAATCTTATACTTGTGTAGTTAATTTTTTATACCCAAGAGCACAACTTTCATTTCTCCCAATTGAGTTTCATCTTATTAGATACAGCCCGATTTTCTAGGCTGTCAAGATATATTTGTTTCCTGACTCTGTCCTTCCCTGTGTTAGATAACCCTCCTGACTTTTTTTCATCTACAAATTTGATGAACATACCATCTAAACTTTTATCCAAGTCATTGAAAAATTGCTGAACATCTCTGGGCCAAGTATAGATCATTGGGCTACTTCACTGGAGTCTTCCTGTCATGCTAATATTGAACTATTGATAATTATTTGAGTTCAGCCATTCAACCAGTTCTGAATTCATTAGATTATATTATTATCTAATCCATATGATAATCCATTGGCTAATCCATTATTTCTTTAAGAAGATACTTTATAAATTTACCTAGAATCTAGGTAAATTAATACAGAATATTCCCCTCATCCATTAGATTAATAATTCTGTCACCAGAAAAAGGAAATAGATCTGAAATGGCATGCAATTTTTTTGTAATCATTACTTCCCTTTCTAGATTTTGGGGAACTATGTTCCCCAAGTCATTAAACTATGCATACTGTTTGATATCACTACTAGGCCTCTACCCCCAGAAAGATAAAAAAAAAAAAGAGGAAGAAAATTCATAGTTACAAAATACTCATAGTAGTTTTTTTGGTGGGGGGGGTAGGACTGGAATCTAATGGAGTTTCCAGTAATTGAGGAAATTGATAAACAAATTATGATGTGTGGATTTAATAGAATATTATTGTATAATAAGGAATGATAATAGGAATTTCTATGGAATACTGCAGAGTGAAGTAGTATACTTCACAGAGAACAAATTTTATAATAACAATTGTAAAGACAAACTACTTGAAATGACCTAAGAATTCTGATCATTGCATTGATTAACCATGATTCAGGAAGATGAATATTGATCTTTGCTACCCAACTCTTGATAGAGAGGTAACAGATTCAAATGCCGAATGAAATAAACATCTTTGGACTTGGACAACATTGGACAGTGTTGGATTTTTTCTTTTTGTTTGACTACAAATTTATTACAAAAGTTTTTTTACCCTTCTGAATTGAGGGGAGTGTGGGAAACATAAAAATTAAATGCTTATTTATTGAAAAAATAAAATAATTTAAAAAGCCATTCAATTCTACTTTGACTACTCCCTTCAAAGACTTTCCTTTCCAGCTAAAGATAAATTCAAGCTTTACTTCCAATAGATGAAATAATCAAATGCCCTTTTCCTGATCACAAGAGGAAAGATTCTTCAGAATGTAAGAATGTAAGGGGGTAGGAACTGTTTGATTTTTTTTTTACTTTTTATCCCCTTATCTAGAAAAATATCATGTTCACAGTGGCACTTAATAAGTACTTGCTAATGGATTAACTATGGGAAAAGGGGCTATATGGAGTGATCAAGGAGGACTAGCACTTCTGGTGGGAGACTTTGTAGGGCTTCTCACCCACCTTTGGTATCTACCTGCTTCCTACCCATTTTGCACCTTTGACTCTTTATTTTAAATGTTGAAAAATTCTTATTCAATTTTATTATTGTTGTAAAGTTTTATTTTGAAAAAAAGTTATCTGGTCCAACTCCCTCATTTTACTGTTTTTTAATAATTAAAGATTTTATTTATTTTGAGTTTTACAATTTTTCCCCCAATCTTACTTCCGTCCCCCACCCCCCATAGAAAGCAATTTGTCAGACTGCATTGTTTCCATGTTGTACATTGATCCAAATTGAATGTGATGAGAGAGAAATCATATCCTTAAAGAAGAAACATAAAGTATAAGAGATAACAAGATCAGACAATAAGATATCTGGCTTTTCCCCTAAATTAAAGAGAATAGTTCTTGGTCTTTGTTCAAACTCCATGGTTCTTTATCGTTATCCTTTCTGGCTATATTGGCCAGTCTGAGAGGTGTGAGGTATGAAAATTTAATTTGCATTTCTCTAATAAATAATTTTTAGAGCAATTTTTCATATGACTATGGATTGTTTTGATCTTCTTGTCTGCAAATTGCCTTTGCATATCCTTTGACCATTTGTCAACCGGGGAATGGCTTTTTTTTTAAATATGACTCAGTTCTCTGTATATTTTAGAAATGAGTCCTTTGTCAGAAACATTAGTTGTAAAAGATTATTTCCCAATTTACTACATTTCTTTTGATCTTGGTTGCAGTGGTTTTATCCGGGCAAAAGCTTTTTAATTTAATGTAATTGAAATCATCTAGTTTATTTTTAGTGATGGTCTCCATCTCTTCCTTAGTCATAAAGTGCTCCCCTTTCCATAGATCTGACATCACCTATGACTCTTAAGAAATTGTACAATGTGCATACTGGCCACATCCCAATAAAATCATCTTAGAAGACAGGTCAAATTAGGTTGAGGGTAACCAATGGGCTTCAAATCTGTTAGTAAATTAAGAGGTTGTCTACCTCATACATATGAAGACTTCCCCAGTGGAACAGGTGGATGTGAACATTTTGTTTCGATGGGGTATTAAGGCAGCAGAAGCTGTAGGACACTTAAATATTGGTCAAACATGGAAGATGCCAAGGTAATTCACTGAGATACCAACAATTGTCTTGACTTTTGTCTTGTCACTTGGATCTGATGAGTCTGTAAGAGAGAATGAGGTTGAAGACTTGGTGCAACTCTGCCTCACTTAAAACCAATTAACTTGTGAGTCAAAAGACACCTTACCATTCTATTATCACCTGAATCAAGGAAGACACTGTACTTTATGAGCAAAGCAGAATTTCAGTTGCTCAAAAGAAATACGAGAGGTGCAAAGTTAGGATCCTATAGACTATTTGTCTTTGACCTGTGGTAGAGCCTTCTGAGTACCCTTTGGTATGGTCAGCCATAGTTGGACAAGTTGTACCCTAACATGTGATATTACCTGGACCTCTTTAAGTATGTAAAACAAAACTATGAAAAATTATTGATTAAGTACAGAAAAAGACTGCCTTCAAGCCTCTTTTCCTAGCAAGTAGTCCTGTAGACATATGTTAATATAGTACCTAAGGTTACTATCACAAATTTGCAAGTTGAATGCAGAGAGTGAACATTATCAGGGTTCCAAGAATAGGTCTAAGATAATGAAGTATGAGTCTCCAATTCTTCCACTGATTATCAGTTGATATTAATTAGCCAAAATTAATTTGCCTTTAGAAATGGATATGTAGGGAGCAGCTAGGTGGCACAGTGGATAGAGCACTGGCCCTGGAGTCAGGAGGACCTGAGTTCAAATGTGACTTCAGACACTCAACAATTGCCTAGTTGTGTGACCTTGGGCAAGTCGCTTAACCCCATTGCTCCTTAAATTGAAAAAATTCTAAAAGAAATGGGTATGTACTAAGGTGGTAAAGCAGGAAGAGTTGGTACAAAATATTCCCCTAAAAGTCTATGACATACTCCTCCAACACAACATCCAGAGTGCATGGTAAGCTTAGAGAACACATGTTGGAAAAGAGTAACTAGAAACTCCTAGCTGGGGAAGTTCTCTTCTTTTTAGAGCATTGATAAAATTTTCCTCAGGCATGTTGAGGTTTTTTGTCGGACTCTTAATTTAGGGTCTTAAAGTCTTTTCTCCTCAATGTGTGTATTTTGGCTCTTCACTCATGGAAAGCACTGTCTCTAGTCATTGCTGTTTGAGAAACAGTGTTGGCATGCTGGATGAGAAAGCTAACCTCTGAAGGTCATAATGCCATCCTCAAGGAACCTCTGCATATTGATCTGGCTTCGCAAAGACAACTGCAGGTGTCACTGGAAATTCAATAAATCGAATAGCTTTTTAGGAGTGAATTAACTAACTATATTAATTATATTTGACCAAATATAGACCTTGAATGATGTTATAAATATCCAAATGGCTCTTGGCAGTAAAAAAGATTCCCACTTCTGCTTGAGTCAAAGGTGTGTGTGTGTGTGTGTGTGTGTGTGTGTGTGTGTGTGTTGGGGGGGGGTACAGATTGAGGCTAGACTCCTTCCTCCTCTTACCAACCCCACCAAGTGATTCCTCTTCAGAGACTTGGCGGGCTCTCACCTCTCTGCTTGGCCAGAAGCTCAAATGCTTGAGTTCCAAAGTAATTTGCTATCTTATAGAAGATCAACTTAGTGTGATTGTCTCCTCAGCCAATATCAACATGCTTCCTGTGGAGATTCACTTCATTTCATTCAGTGTCTTCCAAGTACTATTAGTACCTAATCTAATGAGCTTGAGTGGTTAATCAGTTGATTCCACAGGGGTCTTCTCATTTTGGTTAAGGTAGTTACATTAAGTGGAGGAGGGTAATTGATTGATTCATTCAAACCCCCTACTCATAATAAAATCAAAATAGATTATCTGAGGATTCAACAGAAATAACTCAATTTGAAAAATCTTCAGATTTTTATTACAAAACAAGGTTACAAGGAGTTCCAGATTCTGGGTATTTTCATTGGCTGTTTCCCATGCCTGGAATTCTCTCCCTCCTCATCTTCTCCTCCTGGTTGCTTTCCTCAAATTAAACAAGACTTCCTTCAAATAAAATCTATAGGAAGTCTTTCTCTTAATCACATTTTCTTAATGTGATTGCCTTCCCTCTATTGGTCATCTACACTTTATATAGTATATAATTTGTTTATAAGTAACTGTTTTCGGGGGGCGGAGCCAAGATGGCGACATGAAGGGATCCAGTCTTAGGAGCTCTCTGATAAAAACTCATAAACTAAGGACTCTAACTAAACTTTCGAGAGACAGAACCCACAAAGGGACCCAGTGAGGCAGTTCTCCTACTCAAGATAACCTGGAAAAGAGCAGAAAGGCTCTGCAACCCAGGGCCGGAGGGGCGGCCCGCCAGAGGGGTGGCCCACCAGAGCGAAAGAACTTCAGCCTCCCGGAGGCAGCCCCAGGGCGCTGGGAGCCTCAGCTCACAGCAGCAGGGGAGTCGCCTGAGCTGCACCCCGGGGAGCACCGGCACAAAGTGGGGGGAACAGCGGAGGACCTCTGCCAGAGCAAGCACGTGGAGCCCAGCCCTCAGGGCACACAGCCAGTAGCCTGGTTTTTCCGCAGCCCTGATCCAGGAAACAGAAGCAGGTGGAACTGGTAAGCAGGAGCCCCCAGGGCATGAGCCCATTGAGCTGAGGGAGGGGAGTGAAGAGAGACTGCAGAGCTCTGTCCTCTGCCCCTGGAACAGGACTCTGGAGCTCTGACCACATTCAGATCCTGATCGCAGTCTAGGCCCCACCATAGAACAGCAGGGCCCCCCCCACCTCAGCCCTGTGGCAGAGGGAGGTGCTTATGGTCATTCACAGACCAGGAGGGAGGACAGAGCCTCACACACTGAGACCCTTGTGGGAGTGTCCCAAAAGCTCAGGAAGCACCCCCAAAAAACAGGCTTAGGCTGGGAAAACGAACAAAGAAACAAGAGGAAGACCATTGAGAAATATTTTGCAAATGAGCCTAAGAAGGATCAAAATACTCAGTCTGAAGATGAGGAAGCACAAGCTCCTGCATCTGAAGACTCCAAGAAAAACAGAAATTGGGCTCAGGCTATGATAGAGCTCAAAAAAGACTTTGAAAATCAAATGAGGGAGTTAGAAGAAAAACTGGGAAAAGAAAGGAGAGAGATGCAGGAAAAACATGAAAATGAAGTCAGCAGTTTATTCAAGGAAATCCAAAAAAATGCTGAAGAAAATAGCATGCTAAAAAACAGCTTAGGTCAAATGGATAAAACAGTTCAAAAAGTTATTGAGGAGAAGAATGCTTTAAAAAGCAAAATTGGCCAGATGGAAAAAGAGATAAGAAAACTCTCTGAGGAGAATAAATCCTTCAGACAAAGAATAGAATTCAGGGAGATTGATGAATTTACCAGAAATCAGGAATCAATACTTCAAAACCAAAAAAATGAAAAATTAGAAGAAAATGTGAAATATCTCATTGAAAAAACAACTGATATGGAAAACAGATTTTAGGAAAGATAATTTAAAAATTATTGGAATACCTGAAAGTCATGATCAGGAAAAGAGCCTTGACATCATTTTCAAAGAATTACTACAGGAAAATTGCCCTGATATTCTAGAAGCAGAGGGCAAAATAGAAATGGAGAGAATCCACCGATCCCCCCGAGAAAGAGATCCCAAAAAACCAACCCCCAGGAATATTATAGCCAAGTTCCAGAACTCCCAAGTCAAAGAGAAAATTATTACAAGCAGACAGAAGGACACAGTTCAAATATCGTGGAGCTGCAGTCAGGATCACACAGGACTTAGCAGCAGCTACATTGGAAGCTCGTAGGGCTTGGAATGCAATATACCGGAAGGCAAAAGAGCTTAGAATGCAGTCAAGAATGCACTACCCAGCAAGGCTGAATGTCCTCTTCCAGGGAAAAAGATGGATTTTCAATGAACCAGGGGAATTTCAAAGGTTCCTTTTGGAATGGCCAGAGCTGAACAGAAGGTTTGATCTTCAGATGCAGGACTCAGGTGAAGCATGGAGATTGGAGGAGAGGGGGGAAATATGAGGGACTTAAGGAGGATGAACTGCATGTATAGAAAAATGATACTGATAATATTCATATGAACCATCTCAGTTAATAGAACAGGTAGAGGGAGCTTTTATAGTTGAAGCACAGGAGAAAGCTGAAGTTGAAGATAAAATATGGTGTAAAAATGGAGTCAATAAGAAAAAAGGGAAATGGAATGGGAGAAAGAAAAAGGAGAGGGGTAGTCCAAGCTATTTCACATAATAAGATTTTTTTATTACAATGAGCTATTGCAATGATATGGAAGGGGGCAAGCAAGGGGCAGTGAGGGAACCTTTGCTCTCATCAGAGATGACTAGGAAAGGAAACAGCAAATATACTCAATGGGGTATAGACAACTGGAGTAAGAAGGAGGGGGGAGCAGGGGGAAGGGGTGGGGATGTGAATAAAGGAGGAGAGGATGGACCATGGGGGGACAGTGGTCAGATATAACACATTTTCTTTTTTTACTTCTTGCAAGGGGCTGGGATTGGATGGCCTACACAGGACCGTAGGGCCAAGTAGATGCTGGGCCTCAGGGGTGGTGTGGGGGCTCAGGGCTTCTTGGCCCCAGGACCAGAAATCTGTCTGCTGTGCCACTCAGCAACCCTACAGCAGAGTCAGAGTGAAAGGAGAGAGAAAATATAGTACATGGTAGTGGAGAAATAAGAAAGGAGGGAGTTGCAATCAGCAATAGCAATGGTGGGAAAATATGGAAGTAACTTTTGTGATGGACTTGTCATAAAGAATGTGATCCACTCACGACAGAGTCGATGGTGTTGGAACAAAGACTGAAACACATTTTTTGTTATTATTATTTGGGGGAGGGTGCAGGGCAAGTGGGGCTGGGTGGCCTGCCTGGGGCCACATAGCAGGGTGATCATTGGGTGTCTGGGGCCGGATTTGGACCCAGGTGCTCCTGGCTCAAGGGCCAATGCTCTGTCTGCCACCCAGCCACCCCTACTATTATTACTATTTTATTTTATTTTGGATCTTTTTTTTCCCCTTCTTTTTGGTTTTTGCAGGGAAGTGGGGATCAGGTGACTTGCATGTCACATGGTTGGGTGATTATTGGGTTTACGAGGCTGGATATGGACTTGGGTGCTCATGGCTCCAGGGCTGGTGCTTCGTCCATTGCACCACCTGACCGTACCTACAATTATTACTATTATTTTTTTATTTTAATTTTTTTTCTCCCCCCTTTACTTTTTTGCCCAAGCAAGTCTATCTATATTCATGGGGGGAGGGGTATTTTGTTTACTTGTAAGCAAGTATATTTTATTAATGTAAAGAAAAACATTTGTACAAAATGAGAATAAAAAATAAAGTAAAAAAAATAAGTAACTGTTTTCATGTTGTCTGACCCATTATATTGTCAGTTCCCTCGGAGACTGTCTTTTGTCTTTCTTTGTATTCCCTTAGAACAGGTTCAGGTACACAGTAGGGAATTAATAAATACTTCTTTACTAAGGCATAAGACAGGAAGGTGTATTCTCATCAAAAGATGTTTGTTTACCATCATGTATAGATGATACATTCATACATGTACCAACAAACAGAGGTTAATGAAGAGATCATCTTGTCCTACTGCCCTAATGAATAAATAAAATCATTTAAAGTATTTTGATGCATCAAGAGGGACACTGGGGTGGAGCCAAGATGGAAGCAGGAGAAGAGTGTCCCTTAGGTGATCTCTCCAAAATATTTCAAAAACCTTAAAATTATGATTCTAAATAAATTTTCAAGAGACAGAACCCACAGAAAGATCCAGTGAGGCAATTCTCAGTCCAAAGTAAGTTGGAAAATAGTGGAAAAACTCTGTTCCATGGGGTTAGAGGGGTGGCCCCAAGAGAGCTAAAGAACTTCAGCCTCCCAGGAACAGCCCCAGGGTGCCTGGGAGCCTTGGCTCCTGGCAGCAGAAGCAGTTTTGCACCCCAGGGAGCACCAAGCACCAATTGGAAAATCAGCAGGGAGACCTCTGCCAGAGCAAGTGCAAAGCCCAGGCCCTCAGCACAGCTGCAGCACTCAGCATGGCTGTGGCAGCCCAGATCCAGGAAATGGAAGCAAGCTTGCAGAGCCACTCAGCAGGACCTCTAGGCAGCTGCACCCTGAGTGCTCAGTCCACTAAAGGTAAGGGAGTGGAGGGAGTCTTCTGAGGTCTGTCCTCTGTCCCTAGAACAGGACTCTGGGGCTCTGACCACATTTAAATCCTGATTGCAGTCTAGGCCCCCCCCCCATAGAGCAGGGATCTTCCCACCTCAGCCCTGTGTCAGAGGGATGCGCTTGTGGTCATTCACAGACCAGGAGAGCAGTCAGAGAGCCTCACAAACTGAGGTCCCTGTGGGGGGTCTCCCAATAAAACACAAAAGCTCAGGAAGCACCCCAAAACCAGGCACAGGCTGGGGAAATGAGTAAACAGAAAAAAAGAACTGGATCATTGGCAATTACTGTGTCTATGATCCCATGGAGGATCAAATACTCAATCAGAAATTGAGAATGTCCAAGCTTCTTCATCTAAAGACTCCAAGAAATATAGAAGTTGGGCTCAGACTATGGCAGAGTTCAAAAAATATTTTGAAAATCAAATAAAGGAGATAGAAGAAAAATTGGGAAAAGAAATGAGAGAGATTCAGAAAAAACATGAAAATGCAGTCAGCAACTTAGTCAAGGAGATCCAAAAAATTGCTGAAGAAAATAATACGTTAAAAACTAGCTTAGATCAAATGGATAAAACAGTTCAAAAAGTTATTAAAGAGAAGAATGCTTTAAAAAGCAGAACTGGCCAGAAGGAAAAGGAGAAAAGAAGCTCTCTGAGGAAAACAAATCCCTCAGATGTAGAATGGAGCTAAAGGAAGCTGATGACTTTGAGGAGAATCAAGATACAATACTTCAACACCACATGAATGAAAAACTAGAAGAAAATGTGAAACATCTCACTGAAAAAACAACTGATCTGGAAAGCAGATTCAGGAAAGATAATTTAAAAATTATTGGGATACCTGAAAGTATTGATCAGGAAAAGAACCTTGACCTCATTTTTAAAGATTTCCTACACGAAAATTGCCCTGATATCCTAGAAGCAGAGGGTAAAATAGAAATTGAGAGAATCCATGGATCTCTCCCAGAAAGAGATCCAAACAAAGCAACTCCCAGGAATATAATAGCCAAGTTCCAGAACTCCCAAGTGAAAGAGAAAATATTACAAGCAGCCAGAAGGATACAATTCAAATATTGTAGAACTGCAATCAGGATCACACAGGACTTAGCAGAAACTATAAGGGCTTGTAGGGCTTGGAATATAATATTCCAGAAGGAAAAAGACCTTGGAATACAACTGAGAATAAACTACTTGGGAAAACTGAACATCCTCTTCCAGGGGAAAAGATGGACTTCCAATGAAACGGGAATTTCAAATGTTCCAGTTGAAACAACTAGAGCTGAACAGAAAGTTTGACCTTCAAGTACAGGACTCAGGTGAAGCACAGAGATTGGAGGAGAAGGGTAAATTATGAGGGATTTAATGATGATGAACTGCATGTATTCCTGCATGGAAAGATAGTACTGATAAAACTCATATGAACCTTCTCATTTAATAGAGCAGGTAGAAGGAGCTTTTATAGATGAAGCATAGGAGAGAGCTGACTTTGAAGACATAATATAATGTAAAAATGGGGCCAATGGCTACAAGGGAAATGAGAGGTAGAAAAGGTTAAGATATTTCATATGGGGGGGGGGGCAGAGCCAAGATGGCAACAAGAGAGGATTGTATCTTAGGCACTCTCTCATAAAATTTATAAACTAAGGACTCTAACTAAATTTTTGAGAGACAGAACTCACAGAGGGACCCAGTGAGACAGTTCTCCTACTCAAAGTAACCTGGAAAAGAGCAGAAAGGCTCTGCTCCCCAGGGTTGGAGGGGTGGCCCACTAGAGGGGTGGCCTGCCAGAGAGAAAGAACTTCAGCCTCCTGGAGGCAGCCCCAGGGTACTGGGAGCTGCAGCACACAGCAGCAGGGGAATTTCCTGACCTATGCCCTGGGGAGCACTGGGCACAACTTGGGAGAACAGCAGGGGGACCTCTGCCAGAGTGAGCAGCATGTGAAGCCCAACCCTCAGATCACACAGAGAGTAGCCAACATGGCCAAGGCAGTCCAGATTCAGGAAACAGAAGCAGGTGGAGCCGGTAAGCAAGCAGGAGCCCCCAGGGCATGAGCTCATTGAACCTAGGGAGGGGAGTGAAGGGAGACTGTCCAGCTCTGTCCTCTGCCCCTGGAACAGAATGATGGGGTTCTGACCACATTCAAATCCTGATTGCAATCTAGGCCCCCCCATAGAACAGCAGGGCCCCCCCCACCTCAGCCCCATGGCAGAGGGGGGCGCTTATGGTCATTCACAGACCAGGAGGGAGGACAGAGCCTCACACACTGAGATCCTTGTGGTAGTGTCCCAAAAGCTCAGGAAGCACCCCAAAACCAGGCTTTGGATGGGAAAATGAGCAAGCACAGAAAAAAGAGGAACACCATTGAGAAGTATTTTGCCTATGAGCCCAAGAAAGATCAAAATACTCAGTCTGAAGATGAGGAAGCACAAGCTCCTGCATCTAAAGACTCCAAGAAAAACAGAAATTGGGCTCAGGCTATGACGGAGCTCAAAAAAAGACTCTGAAAATCAAATGAGGGAGATAGAAGAAAAATTGGGAAAAGAAATGAGAGAGATGCAGGAAAAAAACATGAAAATGAAGTCAGCAGCTTAGTCAAGGAAATACAAAAACAATGCTGAAGAAAATAGCATGCTAAAAACCAAGCTTAGGTCAAATGGCTAAAACAGTTCAAAAAGTTATTGAGGAGAAGAATGCTTTTAAAAGCAGAATTGGCCAGATGGGAAAAGAGATAAGAAAGCTCTCTGAGGAAAATACATCCTTCAGACAAAGAATAGAACTCAGGGAGATTGCTGAATTTACAAGAAACCAGGACTCAATACTTCAAAACCAAAAGAATGAAAAATTAGAAGAAAATGTGAAACATTTCATTGAAAAAACAACTGATATGGAAAACAGATTTTAGAAAAGATAATTTAAAAATTATTGGAATACCTGAAAGTCATGATCAGGAAAAGAGCCTTGACATCATTTTCAAAGAATTACTACAGGAAAATTGCCCTGATATCCTAGAAGCAGAGGGCAAAATAGAAATGGAGAGAGTCCACCGATCCCCCTCGAGAAAGACATCCCCAAAAACCAACCCTCAGGAATATTATAGCCAAGTTCCAGAACTCCCAAGTCAAAGAGAAAATATTACAAGCATCCAGAAGGACACAATTCAAATACCATGGAGCTGCAATCAGGATCTCACAGGACTTAGCAGCAATTGCATTAAAAACTCGTAGGGCTTGGAATATAATATACCGGAAGGCAAAAGAGCTTAGAATACAACCAAGAATCAACTACCCAGCAAAACTGAATGTCCTCTTCCAGAGAAAAAGATGGACTTTCAACGAACCAAGGGAATTTCAAATGTTATTTTTGGAATGTCCAGAGCTGAACAGAAGGTTTGATATTCAAATACAGGACTCAGCTGAAGCATGGAGATTGGAGGAGAAGGGGAAAATATGAGGGACTTAATTATGATGAACTGCATGTATTCCTGCATAGAAAAATGCCACTGATAATACTCATATGAACCTTCTCAATTAACAGAGCAGGTAGAAGGAGATTTTATAGATGAAGCACAGGAGAGAGCTGAATTTGAAGATAAAATGTGGTGTAAATATAGAGTCAATAGGAAAAAAGGGAAATGTAATGGGAGAAAGAAAAAGGAGAGGGGGAATAGGTTGAGATATTTCATATAATAAAAGTTTTCTTTATTACAATGAGCTATTGCAATGATATGGAAGGGGGAAGGCAAGGGGGAATGAGGGAATCTTTGTTCTCATCAGAGGTGGCTAGGAGAGGAAACAGCATATATACTCCATAGGGTATAGACATCTGGAGTAAGAAGGAGAGAGGGAGGGGACAGGGGGAAGGGGTGAGGATGTGAATGAAGGAGAAGAGGATGGACCATGGGGGGAGAGTGGTCAGATATAACACATTTTCTTTTTTACTTCTTGCAAGGGGTTGGGATTGGATGGCCTGTCCAGGACCATAGGGCCAGGTGGATGCTGGGCCTAAGGGGTGGTAAAGGTGGGCTGGGGGCTTCTTGGCCTCAGGTCCAGGGATATGTCTGCTGTGCCACGCAGCTGCCCTACAGCAGAGTCAGAGTGAAAGGAGAGAGAAAATATAGTACATGGTAGTGGAGAAGTACAAAAGGAGGGAGTTGTGATCAGCAGTGGCAATGGTGGAAAAATATGGAAGTAACTTTTGTGATGGACTTATCATAAAGAATGTGATCCACCTGCGACAGAGTTGGTGGTGTTGGAACACAGACTGAAGCACATTTTTTATTATTTTTTGAGGGGGGGATAGTGCAAGGCAAATGGAGCTGGGCGGCCTGCCTGGGGCCGAATAGCAGAGTGATCATTGGGTGTCTGAGGCCAGATTTGGACCCAGGTGCTCCTGGCTCAAGGGCCAGTGCTCTTTCTGCCACCCAGCCGCCCCTACTATTATTACTATTTTATTTTATTTTGGATCTTTATTTTCTTTTTTTTTTTTGGTTTTTGCAGGGCAGTGGGGTTCGGGTGGCTTGCATGTCACACAGCTGGGTGATTGTTGGGTGTACGGGGCTGGATATAGGCTTGGGTGCTCCTGGCTCCAAGTCTGGTGCTCCATCCACTGTACCACCTGGCCATACCTACAATTATTACTATTAATTTTTTAATTTTAATTTTAATTTTTTTCTCTCCCCTTTATCATTCAAGCAAGTCTATATTTTTGGGGGAGGGGGTATTTTGTTTACTTTTAAACAAGAATATTTTATTAATGTATAAAAATATTTGTACAAAATGAGAATAAATAAATATTAAATAAAGAAAAAAGATTTTGTATAAAAGATTTTTTTGCAATGAGCTTTTGCAAAGGTATGGAAGGGGGGGAAGGCAAGGGGGAATAAGGGAACCTTCACTCTCATCAAAAATGGCTCAGAGAGGAAACAGCATACACAGTGTATAGGGTATAGAGATCTAGAGAAAAAAGGAGAGAAGGGGTACAGGGGGAAGGGGGGATGTGGGTGATAGAGGAGAGGGTAGATCATAGGAAAGAATAGTCAGATATACCACATTTTCTTTTTTTACTTTTTTGCAAGGTGCTGGGATTGGGTGACCTTTCTGGGACCATGGGGCAGGGTGGTTGTTGAGTCTCTGGGTGGGATGTGGGTTTGGGGCCTCTCAGTTCCAGGGCTGGTGCTCTGTCAGCTGCACTACTCAGCTACCCTACAGCACATTTTTGAAGAGGAACAGAGTGAAAGGAGAGAGAAAATATAATAGATGGTGGTGGGAGCAATGGAGAAGGGAATTACAATCAGCAACAGCAACTGTGGAAAAATATGAAAGTAACTTCTGTGATGGACCTATGATAAAGAATGTGGTCCACTTGAGACAGAGCTGATAGTATCAAAACACAGACTGAAACATTTTTTTCTCTTTCTTTTACTTTATTTCTCATGAGGCTTTATATTTTTGTGGGGAAGGGGGGGTATTATGTTTACTCTTAAACAAGAATATTTTAGCAATGTGTAAATAAAAAAAAAAGAAGAAAAAATAGATTAAATTAAATGGGGAAAAAAAAACAGGCACTGAGTTTGGCGTTAGAAGACCCAGATTCTGCCAAATGTGGAACTTTAGGCATGCTACTTGACTACTCTTGACTTTAACTTCTTCATCTGCAGAATGGGGCATTTGGGCTAAATGCCATTTTGAGTTACTCCTGGCTCTAATACTCTATGATGCTATAGCATTTATCATATCATATTCTGTCTTGTATTAGAATTCTGCCTGTATTGTCTCCAAGTATCCTCTATCAGATGAGATTTGAAATTCCTTGAGGGTTGCAGTCTTGTTCATTTTTTTTAATTCCTTCCCCTCGGAACACAGTATAGTGTTTTGCAGATAACAGGAGACACAATAAATATTGGTCAAATTTTTATTTTCTTATAAAATAAAGAATTGTTGGATTTTTGAGTTAGAAGCTACCTTAGAAAGCATCCAGCCCAATGCCTGTATTTTATAAATGAGGAAACTGAGAGACCTGAAGAGATTAAGTGATTTGGCCAAGACTAAGCAGTGACTAGAGTGCCAGCCCTGGAATCTGAAAGGCTTATTTTTCTTAGTCCAAATCTTGCCTGAGACACTTATCTAGCTATGTGACCCTGGGCAGGTCACTTCACCCTGTTTGCCTCTGTTTCCTTATCTGCAAAATGAGCTGGAGAATGAAATGGCAAACCACTCCAGTATCTTTGTTAAGAAAATTCCATAAGGGATCACAACAAGTCAGAGATGATTGAGCAGCACCAAGAAGTTTTAAGTGGCAGGACTGGAATTCTGCCAGAGGTCTTCTTAATGCCAGCTCTAAGGGTCTTTTCACGGCACCAGGCTAGAAAGGGACAAATTGACTACAGACTGTGTCAACAATGTTCCTCCATTGGCAATTCAGATATTTCTTCCCAAATAGCTCTGAGAAGCATCTAGGCCTAGCATGCATCCCCATTTCTAATCAGCATGGCTATATGACTGCTAGCAATAGCCAGCAGCCTAAATGAGGAGAAGACAGATGGTGGGAATAATTCAGTGATCCAGGTAAGAAAGGGATGAATAGCTTTGCTTATTGGACAATGGGGGCAAGGGATTCACTACCCCTTCCTTCTTTATGTTTCTCAATAATTCCCCACCCAGACATCCTAGCCTTACCTTACTCAGCTTCCTATTCCACTGTCAATAAGGAAGAGGCTTAACCATTGATTTAGGGGAAATAGGAATAACTTTCTTGGGGAAAGGAATCTGGGCCTCAGGGAGACAAACAAGGAAGCTCTCTATTTGTGAACTATGGATTTCAATGTTCTTTCTCCTCCATTCTCTGCCTTCTATTTGGTTCCCTTTACCTTCCCCCTTCAGCTGCTGCCACAACTCCCTCCCCCTAAACCTTAGCACAAAGACATACCCACAAAGGTAATGGGCCAGCCTCAGTCTGTCAAGTTTAAAGGCATTTTATTAATGGATGCCTCTGCTTTTGATTATTTTCTTCTCCTTAAACCCTTTGCCCCAACTTTCCCTAATATCACAAAGAAAAACAGTTAAACTAAATCAAATGCGCAGCATTCCACAATATGGTCCTAGACTTGGAAGGGAATTCAAGAGATCATTTCAACAACTGAGGAAACTGAGGTCCAGGGAAGGGAAGGGTCTTGCCCAAGGTCACACAGCAATTGGCAGAAATGGAATTTGAATTCAAACCTTTTTTTTTAACAGTACCATCTTTTTTTATTATTTGGTTCCTGAGGAGAGGGAATGCTATAAATCCTCTTTAACCTAATTTGATGACTACATTTCATTGGAATCATGATCTTTTCAGTGTGGTTTTCATTTACATGACTATAGTAGTTGTGTATTTTGTTCTGCTGGTTTTGATTTATTCACTCTGGGACTCCTGCTTTTGCTGTCACTTGGTTGTCATCACCTGAAGTAGGGGTGTAGGGGAGCCAACTCCAATGGGGGGGTAGATTGATACATTTTCAGTGTGAGCTTTTCTATCTCAGAAATCTAGCTAGCTATACATCAGGGTTTGATTTATTGGCTTTTTTGTCTTGGTCTTTAAAAGTGATGGAGAAATGTTAACACTACAGATGAAACAAAAATGTCTTTTCCAAATCTGGATGCTAAACATTTACCTACACATTCCTGACCTAATGGTCTTTCTTGGTATCTACAGTATCAAGTATATAACAAAATTTCCCTATTAGTTCTCTCTCTTTGTGTGTGTGTCTCTCTCTCCTGTCTCTGTTTCTATGCCTCTGCATTTTTCTCTCTCTCTCTGTCCATCTTTGTCTCATTCTCTGTCTCTTTTTGTCTAGGTATTCTCTCTCTCTCTCTCTCTCTCTCTCTCTCTCTCTCTCTCTCTGTGTGTGTGTGTGTGTGTGTGTATGTCTCTTTCTCCCACTTTTTTCTTTTTGTGACTATCTATCTTTCTTTCTATGTCTCTGTCCCTCCTGAAAGGGATCAGTAGCATCAAACTCTCAGTTCAATATCTTGAATGCTCTATTTTACTTTATCATAAAGCAAGATAGGTTAAAGTATGTTTTGTAAGAGATTTTAAAAACATTCATAGATTTTTCAAATGTCAGAAAACAAGCAAAAATGGATCTTGTAACCACTGAGGCAATATTGCATTTTCAAATATTGAAAATGGTTTTTTGCAAGTGTTCCAGTCAACCTCCCCAGTTATTGCTCTTCTGGCTCCAAACGAACGGCTGGTTTTGTCTCCCAGCTGGCTTGCACTTACTCCCAGATTTTATTTCACTCTTCAGAAATAAATTCTAGCCCCCTGGGGCCTGGATATTTCCCTTCAGCTCACGAAAAGGAAGTTGTGAGAGATGAGGAGGAAAAAAAAATAGAGGTTTGCTTCCTTTGTTTGTAATGTTTATTTCATAACATGCCTATTGTTAGTGGGTGAGCCAGAGACAGAGCCCCAAGGCAAGCAATAACATTCAGGATGGGGCCTTTCAAGGTGGGGGGTGGTGAGGAGAGAGAGAGAAAGCAGGAGGAAAGATCTGGACGATGGAGACTTCTCCCAAGAGCACCCCAAAATAGACTTTACAGGATTTTGTTCAGGAATGAACAAAACAGAGTTTTTAAAAAAAATAGACTTTGTGGTTTTTCTTCTTTAATTGTGGAAGAGATTAAGGTCTTTTCATTGTAGAGAGAAAAAAATAATGAGAAAGGAGGAGGCATGAACTTCCAAGTGTGGTGTAGTAGAAAACACTCTGGTCTGAGTCAAGAAACCTGAGTTGTAAGCCCAGTTCTGCCAACTGGTTATGTGATCTCAGCCACATCATATTGCCTCTCCAGATCTAACTCAGTTTCTCATTTGTAAAATGAGAAAATTGAATTAGTCAAGGTATAAAGTCCCTTCCAGTTCTAGCTTCTATTAATTCAGGTACTTATTAAGTACCAATTATGCACAAATTCTGTGCTAGAAACTTAGGATAATTGAAGATGGAGAAATCATAGTCCCTGCCTTCCAGGTCAATTGTCAGTCACAGAAGGAAGAAAAAGGAACAATCATTTCTTAATATTATTTCATCTGTCCCTCACAATAATCCTGGGAAGTAGGTGCTATTATTCCCTGCATTTTACAGTTGTGAAGGAACTGAGACAGACAAAGTGATTTGTCCCAAGTCACAAAGCCTCAATGTTCTATCCACTATGCCAACTAGCTGTTCCCTTAACAAATCAACATGTTTAAATACTTACTACTCAAAGGCAAGTAACTAAACTTGATTGATTAAAAATAAAACAATTCCTGACTTCAAAGAATTTACATTCTACTTGGGGGTTCAACATCTAAATACATAGTAATACCAAGTTATTTCAGTAGAGGGAGAGAACTAACAATTGACTGTTAGAAAAAGCCATCTTGGATGGAGAACCAGAATTGAAGTCAGGAGGACCTCAGTTCAAGTTCTATCTTGGATCTATCTAGTCACTGAACTCTCTATGATCAGTTCAGAGGCAGGAAACAATGTTGAAATTAGTTTGGGGGGGGGGAAGAGGAAATGTAAGAAAAAGAATAATCAGAAAAACCAGTTTGGAAAGTCATAAATAGGTTGTTCATTGCTTTATTTAAATGCCACACAGAGTATTTTGCATTTTTTTCCAAAGGTAATGAGGAGTCATTGAAGTTTCTTGAGAATCAGAATTATAGTCTCATCAGTGCCAAATATATAGAAGACATTTGGAGAGATTGAGGAAATTGGAGAGATTAGGTGAGACACTAGAAGTAGAGAGGTCAATTAAGAGGTCATTTCAATAATACAGGTGAGGGGTAGTGGGGGTCCTTGGCAGGGATATTGTGGGAGGGACTATATAAGTTTGAGGTGAACAGGTTTGGTTTTCCTTTACAGTGTGAGAAGGCTGTTGGTCTCTAGGACCATGTACAAAATCTTCTGTTGGCATTTAAAGCCCTTCATAACCTAGCCTCCTACCTTTCAAATCTACCTTTACCTTTCATCCTGTGACCATGGCCTTCAGGCTGTTCCGGGAAGAAGACATTCCATCTTTCAGACCCAGACATTTTCTCTGGCAGTAATTGAATCCCAACTAAAATTCCACTCTCTAGAAAGATGTCTTCCCAAACATAATACCTCAATTCCAGTGCTTTCCCTCTCTTATTTCCTATTTATTCTGTATTTAATTTGTTTTGTATATATGAGTTTACATGTTGTCTGCTGATAGAAACTCCTTGATGGTAGGGACTGTCTTTTGCCCTTTTTTACATCTTTTGTACTTAGCACAGTGCCTGACTCATAGTGTTTACTGTATTGAATTGAATCAAGACTGGTTGGACTTCTTGATTCCTGAGGCATTAAAAGACTTGGCCAAGTGAGGGTAGGTGTTGGGAACTATTAGCAGTTTTTCCAGTGCTTTACTAGATGTCTTTATGATCTAGCTTGGCTCCCTGTGGCTGTAGTGAATGTAGGACTATAGGCCTGTAGTTTTTATCTGTATCTTTTAAAATCTTAAATAAAGTAGTTTTTTAATTGCATTTTTATGGTTTGTGACTGGTCTACATTAGGCAAGTTAGGCTTGGTCCAGAACAGATCATGATCAATGTGATGGCCTAGGTAGAATGAAGACTCTGAAAATTATTGCGTATGGGGATGAGGTAAAGGAAAGAGTTATCAATGACTCCTAGGTTGTCTACTTAGGTCAGTTTAGGATTTTCCCCCAGGTTACACTGCTCCAGACTTCACCATGCTCCAGAAGCCTCTTCATTCTGGAAGATCACTATTAAGCCCTGGAAAGCATACCTCAAAAGTACCCTCCCCACTCAGATTGAATGACTTCTCTCAGATCCCTCATTTAAGGAGGGCATCCAGAAGAGTTATTGCTTCATTTCTTACCAAACTGTATTCCTCCAGGTTTCTCTATGGTGTCCCTTCACTAGATATCTCCCCACCCTTCTTTGTCATCTTACTTTTGTGTGTTGTCTTCTCAATTAGAATGTAAGCTCCCTGAGTACAGGGACTGTCTTTGTTTTTACTTGTATTTGTATTCCTGGTATATAGCCTGGAATGTCCTAAAAACTTAATAAATGTTTGTTAACTACTGGTTAACAGAAAGATGGCAATAGGTCATAAATGAAGAAGTTTTGAAGAAGAATGGGTTTAGGGGCAGCTAGGTGGTGCAGTGGATAGAGCACTGGTCCTGGAATCAGGAGTAACTGAGTTCAAATCCAGCCTCAGACACATAATGATTACCTAACTGTATGGCCTTGGGCAAGCCACTTAACCCCATTTTCCTTCCAAAAAAAAAAAAAGAATGGGTTTTGGCATGAGTCTGTGATTCCTACAGGATATTCTAGATAGGAATGTCTCACAGGCAGTAAACATAAATTTCAAGAAAGAAATAAGGGCCATTTCTGTAGAGATGATAATTGACTCCTAAGAGCTGATATGATCATTGAGAAGGTATACACAGAAATGAATACACACACACACACACACACACACACACACACACACACACACACACCCCACACACAGAAATGAAGAGGACCAGGGACAGAGTCTTTGAGTAAACATCATGATTAAGTGATAAATAATGGATAATTGTTCAGTAAAAGAGACTGAGAATGAGTGGTCAGGTAAAAGGAGAGTCAATGTTGAGCACTGTCATAAAAGAGATGGTATTTACCATCAGTGAAAAAGCATCAGAATTCAAGAAAGATAAGGCTCTTTTTTTATTAGTTCAGAATGGTTGTTACATAATTGTTGCAAAAAAAGGGGTGTGGGGAGGGGGTAGGTGGTTGATGGTTGTCCATTCTCAAAGAGGACCCAAATAACATCACTATGTTGGGGTCAAGATAAAATGAGAGGCTCATCAGACCAAAATGAACTTGGAGGTCACCATCACAGCTTAGGGCACAAATAATCCCTGTGAATATTTAGAGCGGAGATGTCTCTAAATTTGCCCATCTCATGGTTCCTCTGAGATACTGAAATTCTACTTTGCTCATAGAGCACAGTGCCTTCTTTGATTTAGGCATGCCATGCTGGGAGGTCCTGTGCCAGAGGCCCCTATGTCTCACAATCAACTCTTCTTCAGAGAGACTTTAAGAGTGTCCTTGTATTGATAGATGAATGAATAAATGAAATAGCCTTATTAATCTTTCAATATGCATCATTTTTCTAATCAGCTGTACTTCTCTGGACTTCATCATGTCATCTTGTTGCCAGGTACCCTCCCCCCCTTTTCAGTTTCTTTTTATAGATTTTCTTTCCTCATTAAATTGTGAGCTCCTTGAGGATGGGGGACTATCATTTCTCTTTCTTTGTATCCCTAGCACTTAGCCATCATACAGTAGGTGCTTAATTAATGTTTATTAGCTGACTAGTTGCTAAGACTTGCTAAATGCTAGCATTACAAGTCCAAAAAGAAAAAGGAAAGAGTCCTTGAGGTCAAGGAATTTAGATTTTAATAAGGGGAGACATCTAGTAGAGGAAAATGGTGGCCAGAGTCATATGTTTTAGGAATTTACAGGGTCAGACTCTGGTCTCTGTATAGGGTGGTCCAGGCTCAGGAAACAGCTATAGATTGTCTAACATTTAACAACATCAATAAAAAGGTTACTTAAGAATAGTGAGAAAAGGAGAGTCAGTAAAGATTCATCATTGATTCACTTGGGACACAGCTTTCTTTCTTTCCCATTTGCCTAGTCAGCATTGCATGACAAGGCTAAAGAGCACCCAACTCATTTGCTGCAATTTTATATTTAGTTAGAGGTCCAGAAGGGGACCTGGTGCTGCATGTTTTTGGACTTCAAAGTAGTACTATTATTTATTAATTGTTTTCTATATCCATTAGAAAATCAGGAAATTTCAAAGAAAATGATATATAAAAATTCTCCAGTTATGGTCAACACAAACTCTAATCAACAAAAGAACTATTCATTACATATTAAGTACAGAATATTAAAAAAATATATTACTTCCCAGAATTATTGTGAGGAGTAAATGAGAGAAGTTATGTAAAGAACTTTGTAAACTGCAATATGGTGACCATATTACAAGAATTAAGTAAAAAAATATGCTATTTAGGGGTTGGTTTCAGGAACCTGGATGTTCTGCCTGAAAAAAGACAGACTTTGGACAATCATGGGGTTATAGGGTTGAAACTGGACTTTAGAGATAGTGAATCCAACCTTCTCATTTTGTATTTGAGGAACAAAAGTGCAGAGAAGTTAAATCACTTACCCAAGGTAATACAGAAGTATAGTTGGAATTCAAATCTAGATCCTATGATTCCAAAGCTAATATGATTTCACTGTTCCAAGCAGCCTGATAGCTGCATTTCAGGGCCATCTTGCAGAAAAGGAATTAGATTTGTTCTGCTTAGCCATGTAGAACAGAACTAGGAGCAACGAGTAGAAGTCAATAAAAAAAAGCAAAATTATTCTCAAAGGTGAATAGGATGCTTCAGGAAGCAATGGATTCCCACCCCCCCCCCAAGAGTCTTCATGAGATGCTAAGTGAGGAAGATCTCTTCTCCCTCTGAGATTCTATGATTCTCTGTAAATGTTGTAGTTATTATTATTAACTTTGATCCCCCCGCCATATTCCCCCTCCCACATCCTCCTAGTATCTTCTGGTAATGAAGATTCTCATATAAAGTCCCTATAGAGACTTTCCTGACTACTTTTCAAACTGGTTGCCTTTGCCAGAGCCAACACCCCAGCCATCTGGTCTGGATAGAGAATAATAATAACTCACATTCACATTTATTTAGAACTTTAATATTTATAAATTACTTTCTTCATAATAACCTTGTGAGGAGACAAATAGCATACATAGCATTGTGCCCATTCTTCTGATAAGGAGACTTAAACCTAGAGAGATGCCATCTTGAGTAAGTAACAAATGTCTAAATCTGAATTGGAACCTGAATCTTCTCCCTCTTAAGTTTTCCCATGACACCATACTGCTTTCAACATCTGTACAGTAAGGGGGAGTGGAGAACATCTGCAGATGTGCCTGCCCCATTGCTGTTAGAGTCACTTCCTGACCTTTGCCCAGGGGTAGCCCTTGGAGGAAGGGAAGGAGCCAGGACCAACATCTGGAATCCCATGTGTCTGCTACTCTCCGGCAGGATTCCTTCTATCCAGGCATTTCCTGCCTCCCAATGGACATTCCAGAAGGGCTTTCAATAAGTGGTTGGGGGTGACAGGGAAGGAGTTAAATGTGCCTGGGCCCTGCCAGCATGGACTCAAACAAAGGGGACTTTGTGGAGCAGGCTGGATTTTTGACATGGCTTGTTGATTCAACAGAACAAGACAAGTTGCCATCCCTCTCTGTGTGAGTCAGGGCCAGGAGCCCAACGCTGATGTGTCTGTCAGCCACATCATTAAGACCTCTGGTGACTGGGCAATTCCCAGCCCCCTCTAAGATATACAGCTGGGTGAAAGACATTCTCTCTTCCTAGTTGGTAAGATAACAATGTGGGTATTTATAAGGTTTCTCCTGGCTCTGAGAAGTCAATGCAATTAAGGCACAATGCATCTTAATTGCACAGACACCCAGCACAATGGGGAACAAATAGCAGCAGTTCTCAATACAAACAAGTGCCACAGATAGAAAAAACTGGGGGGTGGAGGGTGGGGGGTGAGAGAGACAGGACTGGGAGTTCTTAGAGCATCCCTGAAAAGAGCAAGATTTCCATTTGTGAGGCATTGAAAGAGCACAGTCCCAGGAGCCAGGATAAACCTACCTCCTCTGATTGTTGTGAGGATAAATGAAATATTCGTAGAGTGCTAGAGAAATTCTATCTATTATTACTTGTGAATATACGGATGGAGGCATGTTTATGTGCAATGTAGAGATGTGTACATGTTTAAACATGCATGGATAGTTATGTAAACATGCACAAGAGCACATGTGTATGCACGTGCATGTACAGCTATAAACACACATTTATTAGATGACCTCTCAGGCCTCAGAACCTCGTATGAATCTAAAGGCACTACAAGTATTGTCACCATCTGTGAGATGAGGACACTGAGTTTCAGAGAATGGTCACTTGGCTGGTCAGTGTCAAAGGGAAGATTCAAATTCAGGTTTCTCCTGTGCCTAAGATTTATACTTTTTTTTAACTTAAAAAAAACTCCATTTCTTCTCTCTCAAATCCAGTTTTCCAATCTAAAAAATGAAGCAGCTAGACTAAATCATTTCTATGGTCCCTTCCAGGTCTGGCAATCAGATTGATTGAAATGCAAAAGGCTTGCAAAAGAAAGTAATACTAGCTAACATTTACATAGGGCTTGCTTACTAATGTGCTAGGCCTCCAGTCAAGAGCTCTACAATTATTATCTGTTTATCTCATAACAATCCTGTGAGTTCTATTATGATCCTTGAGCAAATGGAGGCAAGCAGAAGTTAAATGGCTTGCTCATGGTCACATAGCTAGTGTCTGAGATTGAATTTGAACTCAGCTCTTCCTCACTCCAGGCCCCAGTGTTCAAATCACTGTACCACTTAGTTGCTTCAAGATATCTATTTTCTTTTACTCTCAAAAGAAACAAAGATTGGTTATCTTCATTTTATAGAAGGGGGGGAAACTAGGACCAAGAGAGGCCAAATGGCTTCCCAGGCACAGGTAGCAAGTCTAGTTAAGTCTAGTCTATTTTAAACTGTGGTACTCACC
The DNA here is from genome assembly GCF_037893015.1 of Macrotis lagotis. Lineage (NCBI taxonomy): Eukaryota > Metazoa > Chordata > Mammalia > Peramelemorphia > Peramelidae > Macrotis > Macrotis lagotis. The sequence goes on from NC_133658.1 coordinate 647,645,864, forward strand.
GCTGTTGGGGGTTTTTTGGGGGGAAGGGGGATATAGAACCTTGAAGACAACAACTGAGAGAAAGCATTATATCTAAAATTGAGAGTAATAGTATTTCCACAGTCCTCTGCCCTGTTCAGACATGGTAAGTATGCTATTCATGGTTTGTAAGTTTGAGATGTTTAGCCTAGAAAACAGAACTGGGGTAGAGGATTGGGGAGAAGAACATGAAAGGAGTCTTTTGTATCTGAAAAGCTATTCAATATGAAGAAGGTTGGATTTGTTCTATTGGGTTCTCAGAGGACAGAACTAGGGCAAATAAGTAGAAGACATAGAGAGACGGATTTAGACTCCATGTAGAGATAAACTGTCTTTTAATTAAAGCTATCCAAAAGTGAAGTGGGGTTGTCTTGGCAAAATATAGACTTCCCATAACTAGAAGTTTCTAGTAGAAACTGGGTGAGCTGTTAACGCCTTCCTTGTACAGATCTGCCCACAGGATCTTGGAGGTCCTTTACAAAATGTGAGAGTCTATGATCCATAATGGGTAGGGACATACGGGATAGTGTGTGGACCTGTGGTTTCACTGATATGTGGAATTCCGATCAGCAAACTTCATTTATCATTGAAGATCAACCACTTCTCTGCAATTTATCATTTTAAAGTTTCCTAGATATCTAAGAGATTAAGGTGATTTGCCTAGGATTATACCCCCAGTATGTGTCTGAGGCTGGTCTTGAAGCCAGGTCTTCCCAGCCTTGAGGTCTAGCTATTCACCCATGATCAACTGTCTCTTGTTTGTGGAGGAATGAATGACCTCCTCAAAACTGCTTTAATAGTCCCAGAGCCCTGGGCAGATTTTCTAGGACCCCCAAGGCCTGGCTGTTCCCTCTACTTTGTCAAAGATCACCTGGCCATTCCCTCAATTGCCAGACACTATTTGGAAGAGCCTTTCATTTCCTACTCAGTGATTGGAGTCAAGGGGATATGAGCTTCCCCCAAGCTAGGATGAATCTCTTTCATTGATTTTCAGACTTGCTCTGAATTCCCTCACCTTCACATTCAAATACCTTTTAGAAAATCAATGCCCTGCTAAGAAAATCAAGCTGAGTAGTTTTCCCTGGAATCTACTTTAAGGATTGGTGACTTCATCCATGTAGAGGCTTATTCTAACTACAAAGATTGCAGTCCCTCTTGTGAATTTATTGATGGTCTTGAAGAAGTTCCTAAGGCTGAAAAATTAATCACCCTCGTAGCATCTAGTGATAAACCCCTCAGAATTCCCTTTGTCTTGTTCTTGGACAAAAGACAGATAATCTGTCCTAGAGTGTAGACTGGATTGGAAAGACCCCATCAGAACTGGCAGTCTTCTGGCACAACCTTTAACAGCTGCTTGTCACCTCCATACCTTGAACAGGCACCCTGAGGAAGTATCTCTGGGGGGGGGGGAACAAAACTCTAAAATTCAGAGTTTAAATAGTTATATTAAACTACAAATCTTTCATGCCCTTAGGCAAAAGTGTCACAGTCTAGTTTCCCCCTTTGTTCTGGGGCTATCTTCTTTCTGAAGCTCAGACCCCTTCTATTCTCCAGAAAAAAAAAAATTTTCGTGCATTTAAATCAAAATTTCTTGCATTTTGAGTCCTTTCTCTTATTGTGTAAAGAAAAGCTTTGTTCCCTGGTAAAGGAATATTAAGTTCCATCCAACAAGTGGGGGATGGAGGAGGAGACTTCCTGGTGCCCTGGAAATATAATTATAGAATCCCAGAATGTTAGAATAAGATGAGATCTTAGAGATCAACCGGTCTAATCCCCTTTTTAAATAGAAAAAGGAAACTGAGGCGTGAGAAGGGAAAGAGACAATGTTAGTGAGTGGCAAAGTTGGGTCAACAATTTGATTTTCCCGTTGGGCTATTTGCCCCATAAAAGTGATATAAAAAAACCCCAACCAGATAGAAGAGATCACAGCATCCTGCCATCCTGGCTGAAAGAGGACATCTGACCTCTGCTTGAATTCTTAAAGTGACTGGAAGCTCAGTGCCTCAGAGGCAGTTCTACCCATTGCTGACTGGCTCTGGGTATTAGAAAAGTTACCTCCATAGTGAGCAAAGCTCTGCCTGCCCAGGAATCAAAAGTGAGGCCAGTAGTCGACTGTAGGAAGAAGACCAGCACACGTCTAGGGAAACTGGTCCTGAAGCTGGGACTGGCTGAGTGGTCCTGAGGAGGTAGCTTTACTCAGTCTCCTCATCTGTAAAAGGGGAATTAGGATTAGGTTGCTTTCCCTACTTCTCTCACGGAGCAGCTTGGACAAGTCGTGTCCACATGGTGCCCCTGACACTTGCCAGCTGTGTGACCCTGCTGGGCACGTCCCTTGACCCGGGTTCCCCGCTTCAGGTTCCTCATCTGCACCACGGTGACACGAGCACCTGCCTCTTGGGGTTCTTGGGGGGATCGGACCGGATAAGTAAGGCATGGAAAGCGGTTTGCAAGCCTTGAGAGGGCTGGACGACTGGCCGCGACTGCGTCATCGTGACTGAAGAGAGGCAGGGTGGTTGGTCCCGGGACTGGGGGCCGCACCTGTGCCCGGACCATCAGCAGCGGGTCCACCTCGTCAGTGGCCTCCAGGGTCCAGGGTGGACGGCCGGGTGCGGGGGGAGAGGAGTCGGGGCTGCGCGGCTGGGAGCGCGGATGAGGGCCACAGGGCGCCCCGGCCCCGGGAGCGCGCGCGCCCGCCGGAGCTGGCCCTTTAAGAGCGGGGCGGGGCCGCCGGCTGGGGCCGCCCCCGAGCTCCTCTTCCCTTTTTGATCCATTCAGAAATTACTCATTGCAAATTCCGGGACCGCGGGGCGCAGAGGCGGGGGGCGGAGGACGGGGCTGCCGGCGGCGGGCGCCCGCGGGGCTCGGAGGCGCTCGGGGACCGGCGCCCGCGGCCGCAGCGCTGCTGGGCGCGCCGCCTCCGGCAGGAAGCCCTCGGGCTCGGCTCGGCTCCCGCGGGCTCGGCTCCCCCCGGCGCGGCTCCCCCCGGCGCGGTCCGGCCCGGCCCTCGCGGCCGCCCCCTTCCCCCGCCCGCGCCGCGGCTCCCCTCCCGGGCCATGGCCGCGCGCTGAGCTCGCCGCGGCTCCCGGCTCGGCTCGGCTCGGCTCGGCTCGGCGGCGGCGGCCCCGGCGCGCCAGGCATGGCCGCGCGGGAGGAGCTCTACAGCCAAGTCATCCCCCGGAGGAGCCGGCAGCAGCAGCGCCCCGGCACCGTCAAGCATGGGTCGGCCCTCGAGGTCCTGCTCTCCATGGGGTTCCCCAAAGCCCGAGCGTGAGTTCCGCGCCCCGCCCGCCGCCCTCCCTCCCTCCCTCCCTCCTCTCCCGGCGGCCTCCCCTGCCCTCGCCCGCCCGGACGCGTACCTGCCGCGCCGCGGGCCGGAGCGGGCGGAGAAGGATGCTGCCGGGGCCGGGCCGGGGGCGGGCCGGGGCCGGGGCCAGGGGGCGTGCGCGGGGGCGCGCCCGTGTGTGCGTGTGTCTGTGTGTTTGTGTGTGTGTGTGTGTGTGTGCGTGTGTGTGTGTGTGTGTGTGTGTGTGTGTGTGTGTGTGTGTGTGTGTGTGTGTGTATGTGTGTGTGTGTGGGGGGCGCCGGCTGGCCGCCCTGCCCTCTGGCTTTCCCGGGGTCCAGGGTTCTCCTCCCCGCATCCCCGCATCCCCGCCGCAGGGAGGCAGCGAGCGGCGTCCCCGGGCCGCTATCCCCGGGCTGCTGTCCTGTCCCCGGGCCGCCGTCCTGTCCCCGGGCCGCCGTCCTGTCCCCGGGCCGCCGTCCTGTCCCCGGGCGGCTGTCCTGTCCCCGGGCCGCCGTCCCCCGGCCGCCGTCCTGTCCCCGGGCCGCCGTCCCCCGGCCGCTGTCCTGTCCCCGGGCCGCCGTCCCCCCGGCCGCTGTCTGTCCCCGGGCCGCCGGCCCCCGGAGGGGCTGCGGAGCCGGGCGTGAAAGCCCTGCGGACCCGCGGCGGCCCCCGGGGCTGCGGAGCGCCCCCCCAGCGGCTGCGCTCCGGATGTCGCGGGAGGAGCGGAGCGTGGGCGCCGCCGCAGACTCCTGGATGGAGCGCCCGCGGGAGGCGCGTTCCCACCCGGAGCCCCGAGGGGCGTCCTCGCCCGCTCCTCCTCCGGGCCCTTCCAGCCGCTCGCTGGGGCCGGTGGCGCTCGGGCCCGGCCGGCGGGCCTGGATGCCCCGGCGGGGGGCGGCCGATGAGCCGCAGGATCCAGAAGCGGCCGCCGGAGGAAACCCAGAGCAAGCCTGTGGGCACAGTCCTGGGGGCACAGAGGCCCCTCTTGGCACTGCCCGCTTCGTAGCCGGAGCCGGACTGCGCCAGGGCACCCGCAGAGGAGAGACGAGGGGAAGCTGTACCCCGAAAGCCAGATCGAGATGAAGGCATTCCCTTTCCTCGCCCTCGCCCGCCTCCTCACCAACCCTTGCCCATGCCTGGGGAAGTTTGGTCCTTAGTTCTGGTCACGGCCATCCCGGGGTTTGGAAGGAGCTGGGGCCGGGGTGGAGCGCCGGTGGCCTGCAGAGGAAAGACTGGGCTGACCTTCTTTCTGTTTCCCTCTTGGTTTAAACTTGGGCAGTTTTCAAACTCGGGGATAGAAGAACTCCAGACTCCAGGAACTAGGCAGAGGGCAGAGTACCCTGGCCAGTTCATTGGTGGCACTTAACTTTGCTCTCAGCGAAGGCATGAGAGATGGAGCAGTGTGTGCAGTGGGCTACGATGGGTGCCTCTTCTGGTTTTAGATGAACTAGGGACGGTAGAAAGTTGAGGTCTACAGTCCTGCCACACAGCCAGGCGCCAACCAAAATGCAGGCACTGACAGTGCTGAGGACAGGGATGACAGCATGAGCAGAGCACAGATATCATTTTATAGAAATATCATTGGACCTAATGTCTAATTTGGATTTTGATCTCCACCTCAGATATGGGGAAAACAGAGAGAGAGAGAGAGAGTGTGTGTGTGTAGGAGTGATCAAGTGTTTGGGTAGACTCTCATGAGCCTTTACCCCAACTTGATGACTTATGGGGTGAAGTGATAGTTGAGGAGAGATCAGTGATAGCTGAGCCTAGGAAGAGAATATTCCTCTTTAATCCTTACGACAACATTTAGGAAGAGAAAAGAAGTAGCCTGAAGAGGGAGAGGGAGGAGAGGAGTAAAAATTCAAGGCAAGGAGAGGCAGAGTCTCTGGGAGATGGAGATCTAAAATACAAGGCAGCCTTAAGGGATGAGTGAAATACTCCAGAAAGGATATGTCTAACACATAAGGACCCACTACACACTAGTGTATGGCCTCAAAAAACTTATAATCTCAACTATAATAGGTTCCTTTTTAATAAAAATTAATATTTTATTTTGTACATGAGTTACTACTTCCTAGCAAAAAAAGACCATAGTACATTTTCATTTAAAAAAGACAAAACCACCTAATAGAAGATTAAGTAGTGATGACAACTTAATAATACACATGCTAATTTCCATTTTTGTAGTTTTCTGTTAACAAAAAGTAAGGTTGTATGCTTGAACTTTGATCATTTAGGTAGGTTTTTTTTTTTATTAAAAGAAGCAGGGACTGGGGGGGGAGGGGGACTTTGAGGTTATGAATGTGCTCAGTTGTACCAGGTCCTGCCTATAGGGCTCTGGGAGTTTCAGATGCCAGGGAACTAATGAGAGAACAGTGAAAGGATGGTGGCCAGGACAGAGAAGTAGAAGGCCTGAATCCCTTTTTAATGCTGTGCTCTTGCAGAAGTCATTAACCTCTCTGCCTCTCACCTGAGCTTGTGTTTACTCTGACTCAGAGGGAAGATTAATTAGTGAAATGCTTGTTATGAACTCTGGCAAAACAAAACAGGGTTCTGGGTGCTGGAGAGGAGAGTAGCTTTAGGCCATATTTTATTTCTAGCTGATTCCTCTTCTGGACCATAAGAGGAGCTTCATGACAGGTGTCTCAGGAGTGGTTGGGGGGGGGAAGGTTGGGGAATATGTGAGATCTGTAGGTAGTTTCTAGGGGACCACAACTGCACCCCACTTCCTTCTTCACATATGTCTTCTACCTTTTCTCTCCTTCCCTGCTAGAGGAAAGGGAGTTCAGGAACCTTAATGGGGGAGCCCTGTGAGAAAGGAATAAGATACAATCTTTAATTAGCAATATTAATTTGTAGCACTTGGGAAAGGGAGCAGGAAAGGAAATCTGATCATTTGCCCCTGTTAGTCCAATCATAGATTATAGTTGGTGGAAGCTGACCTGGTTTTGAATAAGGGGAATCTTGATTTTTAGAGCCTGCAAAACATGAACTCCCATTCCCATCACCCCACCCCCACCCCAAAGGAGGGGTCGTATGGATGCTTCCAGGTGCTTCTCTTCCCTAGGGGGCCTGTTTGCTATGGCCAAGTGTCCAGGACAAGTACTGACATACTGCCCCATCCTTGGGTGTCTCTTATGTAGAATTCCTGACTCTGACCTCAACTTCAAGGCTGCCATGAGAGAGATAATCAGGAAGCTCTTAGGTAAACAGCAAAGGATTTATTTTTGTTTGTTTGTTTGTTAATGATTGTGTGTGGTCTAAGGAGGAAAACCTGAGGCTGAGAATTAAGAGACCTAGTTTCTTCTAAAAACTGACTCTGTGACCCTTGGCCTGGTCTCATAACATCATAAGATTTAGAGTTGAGAGGGACCCTTACATGTAGTCTAGTCTAATCCAGGATTCTCATAGATTGGAGGAAATTGAGACTCGGGAGGAGAGAAGTGAATTACCCAAGGTCACGTGGGTAGTAAAGAGCAGAACTAGGTTTTGAAGCCTTATCTTCTGATTCCAAAGTCAATCCTCTTTCTTTTCCAACCATAGTTCTGAGCCTATTTTGAACTCACATTTTCAAGCAGCAATCTTCACCACAACTGCCACATGTGACAGTTACCCTACATGAAACCCAAGGGTACAAAATTCATGTCCTTGATGTTTTGGTCCCTGGCACATGCAAGTTTACATCATCTAATGCAACTATTTACCCAAATAGCTTGTATAATGTCCTTGGACTCTTTGAAAGCACCTCATTTTCGACTGTTGTAATAGAGATGAATTAGGGGTAGAGCTTTCTGACAGAGTATCTCAAGACCTTAAAACAGAGAGTTTTAAGAAATTAAGTGATCTCTAAGTATCCTTCTAGTTCTGATATTCTTTTGAGTTTATGAAATGACAAGGTCTTGGCCTAGAATTAGGAAGACCTGAATTCAAATAAGACCTCAGATACTTCCTAGCAGTGTGACCTAGACAAGTCATTTAACCTTGTTTGCCTCAGTGTCCCCTCATCCATAAAATGATTTGGAGAAGGAAATGGCAAAGCACTCCAATATCTTTGCCAAGGAAACCCCAAATGGGGGTCTCAAAGAGTTAAAAAACTACTGAAAAAACTAAAACAGCAACCATTTTAACTCAGAAGGCCCACTGTTTTGAAAACCTATGGTACATTGGAAATAAAATCATACAGCCTGAGTTCTAATCTGGGCTCTGCTTCTTGACTGATGTTGAACAAGGACTTTTGTACCACATTTAGTGTGGAGATTGGATGAACTGATCGATAAGGGCTCTTATCGATGACCTCAGGTATCTCTGTGATTTGCTAGCATTTGCTGTTATCATGCTGGGTAGCTCTTGGCATTGAAATGGCATGGTGTAATGCAGTGGTATCAAACTCAAATAGAAATGGATTCCTGTTGGTGGCATATTGATGTAGAAAACCACAATTAATTTTATCGATATTATATTGTGTTTTCATTTATTTTAACTAAACATTTCCTAATTATATTTAATATATGGGCCTCCATAGGGAGCTTGACATTTCTGATATAATGGATGAATTGACTGACTTGGAATTAGGAAAAACCAAGTTCATATTTTGTATCTGATATTTAGTAACTGTGAGCATCAGCAAATTTTTTCATTTCTCTGAGTTTCAGTTCCTTCATTTGTAAAATGATGGGATTGGACTAAATGAATAAATGAAAAACATTTATTAAGAACAATTAGCCATTGTATGGGATATAAAATGCAAAAAGTAAGAAAAAACCTTCCCCATAGGAATTTTACATTCTTTTGTTGTTAAAAAATGTTTTATTGATATCTTGTTTTCCTGTCACCTACATTTTCTTTCTCACACTATAATAAAGAATAAAAAAGAAGAAATGCATTTCAACAGGACTAACCAACACTTTGAAAAAGTTTGATGTCCTATAGTGTTCTTTATTCATAGCCTATCTCATATCTCTCTGCAGAGAAGGGGAGAAGATAGATGCCTTCTTATGAGAAGGATAAATCTTGGTCATTATAGTTTCACATCATTCAGTCTCCACTATCTTGTTTTTTCCATTTACATTGTTGTAGTCATTGTAAGTTTTTTTTTAAGCTTTTGAAGGCAAATGGAATTAAGTGGCTTGCCCAAGGCCACATAGCTAGGTAATTATTAAGTGTCTGAGGCCAGATTTGAACTGAGGTACTCCTGACTCCAGGCCCAGTGCTCTATCCTCTTCGACACCTAGTTGCCCCCATTGTATATTTCTTAATTCTGTTTTCTTCACTTTGCAGCAGTTCATATAAATCTTCTCACACTTTTCAGTAATTCATTATATTTATAATTTCTTACAGCACAATAATATTCATGTACCACAACTTTTTTTTATTTGTTCCCAAATTGATGGGCATCTACTTGGTATCTAATTTTTTGCTCAGTAGTCTTTGGGAAGTCACAGGTATAGTGAGAGGAATCATAGGACAATGAGTGACATGCCCTTCCCAGGAATGGTACTGTTGATTAGAATAGTGTTCCCACAGCAAAAGGTGAAAGGTGAGGTCATAGCATGCCCATGACATGATAGGATGGTGGTCTGAGTGCAGCATGTTGGGCTTAAGGAGGGATAGAGAAAAGGTGTACTTCCACCAATCAGAAGAGCACCACCTCAGAGTGAGATTTAGGGACCTGGGCTAAGGAAGGCAGAGCATATAGCAGCTTGGCAGAAAGTTAGCCATAGTATAAAGAGATAGATTTGGTTAGACTAAATCATCTTGAAGGTCCTTTAGAACCAGGTCATGGAAACCCACAGGGACTCACAATTTCCTCATCTGTAAAATGGAGATGATATTAATGGCCATTATGCGTATTTAATCCATAGAATGGTTGTGAGGATCAACAGATTTTATATAAAATGCTTTGCAAACTTTAAAATGTTATACCTGTAAACATTGTGTTCTTTGGCAGCCTCCATCCTTAGTCTTAAAAGTGTGATTATCATGGGAGTAGCAAAGTTTTTCCAAGTCTTCTTCACCCCTATTTCAAGATGGTTCTTTTTATTAGCTCTTCCAGATTTGGTGATTCCTTCTGTGAAATGCATGAAGAAGAGGTTTCAATGCTTTTTCTTCAATGCTTCTTCATATACTTGTTCTCAAAGAAGGGTGGGGATTGATGCCTTGATACAGGTATTTCCGTTTCTCTTAAAAGTCTGGCAGTTTAGTTCTTAAGGGCTTAAGACCAGATTCCTGTCTGTTTTTTTTTCTCCTTAGATGGCACTGTGGAATGTAGGACAGACTTGCAACCCTTTTAAAAACCCAGGCCTCTCTGGGTAAGCAACAGCAGAGCTAAGCCAATTCACTCATTCTTTTGCTGTTGGTAATAAATAGCCTTGGTTTGGAATTTGAAGGGGTACCATATGGTTGTCTCTTTTTGATTAGACTCCAGTGGAGTTAGACCTGGGCACTGAAGGGAGAAAATATGTCCTAAAGAATAGATCTTTGAGGCACAGCCTCAAATAGGACAGAGAGAGAGAGAGAGAGAGAGAGAGAGAGAGAGAGAGAGAGAGAGAGAGAGAGAGAGATTGATTTAGGAAAAATCTTATGCTGAATCCAGTCTCCCTAAACCCCTTTTAAGACTTAGTTCTTTGTCTTCTTGGGTGGGAGGGGAAGGAGCAATTGGACTTTTGCCTTCTGGGCATCCTGTACATTTTGTCCTTTATCCCTGAAGGAAGATAGAGTAATTGCCTGGGTCCCCTGGAAACCCTGCCTTAGATCAAGGGTATGGATCCAACCTGCTTGGTAGAAATTGTTCCACCGTACTAGGCTTTCCAAACTATTGTTGACTTGTCTTGAAGTGTGAAAGGGTAACCTTGATAAAACAGCAGCTAATGTTTATGTGCCACTTTAAGGTTTGTAGAACACTTAAAGCATATTACCTCATTTGATTGTTGCAACAACCCTGTGAAGTAGATGCTATTATTATCCTGATTTGACAGATGAGGAAACTGAGGCTGATAGGTTCAGAGATTTGCCCAGGATCATTCAGTGAGTGTCTGAGGTAAGATTTAAACTTGGGTCTTTTTTGCAAGTCCCAAACTATCCATTATGTGGCCTTAGAATGAAACTGAACAAATATCAATCATGTCTCTTCTGCTGCCCATGGTGCTGCTCTACAAGCTTCTAGGGAGAGGGGGGAATTTAAGGCTGTTTCCCAAATGGGATGGAATCTCAGGTGACCAAAAGATATACTTGGGCTACCTTGTAGGGTCAGGTTAGCAGCTCTGGACATGAATTATATGAATCTCTTTAGCTAGACTGATTCATTCCAAGCCCTGCCATTGTCCTATAGACCTCCATGACGGGAAAGAAGATGTTAAGAACACACTAGTCTTTCGTTAGGCCCACCCAAACCTCCATCCATGGCATATCTCTGGGGAACTGGACTGGTCATACTAAGAGGAGACTCTATGGATTTTAGTGGCCTATGAATGATTTTAAGCTAATTATTTTCCTACCTTTATTGGCAACTCCTTTCCCCTTTAGAGAAACCTCTTGACTGTTGATTTTTCTGGAAAGTAAATAAAGGAGAGATATGAGGTAATTACAGAGTAAGGAGACATTTAGCCATTTTGCATGGGTGTAATTTTCAAATTGGCTGCAGAATGCCAGTTTGCTCCATAATGCAAATAAGTGTGGGTTAAATGAGAACAGTGGGGTTGGAGTCCTGAGCCTTGAGACCTGGGGAAATAAATTCTTCCTGGAGAAGAGCAACTCCCTTCTTTGGGGGGGGAATCTTCTGCCCTGTCTTTTTTGAAATATTTTCTCCTCCTTGTTGTGCCTTTGTTTCTAAATGCATCCCACTGCCCCTGCTGCCAAAGTGCAAGCATTTTTCTTTTTCAGAGCTAGGAAAGAGGATCACTGCCCTGTGGGGTGGGTAGATGAGTGATCCAAGGAAATCAAAAGGAAATCCAGCCTTGAAGACTGTCCACATTTCTCAGATTCCATTTGGGTTTGTTGGACAAAGACATAGCCTTGAAACAGGTAGACCTGATTATTTAGAATCATTCACCAGTGACTGTGTGCGCTCGGCTTTAAAAAAAAATATTTACTGTCTGCATCCGTTCTCTCAATGTTTATCCTTTTATCTTGAGTAGGAAGTTCTTATTGGAGAGTGGGGGTGGGGGAAAGATAAACTCTTATGGTTGTTTTCGTGGGTGTTTTTAAAATTTTATTTAACATATCAAGGAACTGCTGGATGCTGTCTCTTTTAGGTACAAAGTATCTGTTAACTCCTCAGACCCTAAATGTAGGATTAAAAGGGTTCTTATTTTACAGGTGAGGAAACTAAGGCCTGTAGAAATTAAGTGACTTGTTTAAGGCACCAGATAATAAGCCTCAGTTCTTCTAACACTAGTATTAGTGTTTTGTCCATTGATGACAGTTGCATTCATGGCCTGCCCTACCTTTGCTACTTTGCCTTATCTTATTCAAGGACCCCCAAGAATCAAGTCAATGCTTGTCTGTATTACATTCAGGTGGAAAATGGTGCCAGTCACTGAGGGACATGAAGATACCTAAGATAAAACTCCTACTCTCATGGAGCTTATAGTATAACCTGCTTTTTTCATGAGGCTTTCTCTAACTCTTCAGGACTATTGTGCTCTCAATCTTCCCAAACTCCTCTGTCACTTGTCTGTTCTTTCACTCTGACATTTATGTAAAAGGATATAAGCATTTGAGAAAGTTATTGTGGTCTTATTGAGATTATAAACTTCAGGTATCAGGGACTTTATTTTCTCCATTTAGAGCTTGCAAATGCTTTGTATAGAGCAGGTTTTCTTTATCTTGATGGGGTTAATTGGCTTGCCCAAGGCCACATAGCTAGGTGATTATTAAGTGTCTGAGGCTGGATTTGAACTCAGGTGCTCTGATTCCAGAGCTGGTGCTCTATCCACTGCACCACCTAGCCATCCCTAGAGCAGATTTTCAATAAATACTAGTTAAATTGAAAGCGGAGCTGGGGTGGGTGGATGGGTTTCATCATTAGATTGCAAGCTCCTTGGAGTCAGGACTGTCTTTTTGACTCTCTTTTTGTAGCTCCAGCACTTAGCACAATAGGAGCTTAATAAATATTTATTGAATTGAATTGACTGAGAGCCTTAGTAGAGGAGCCAGGATCACCCAGTGAATGGTAGTACAGGTGAACTTTAGAGAAACCTCTTGACTGTTCTCGTTCCCTTCCCAAACTAAGATGTATTGGAAAATGTTTAGCAACAGGTTCTTTTTTCCCCAAGGATAACACCTTTTAAGTTTAATTTGGATTATTAACATTTTCTCCATGATTTTAAGCCTGGAAATGAACAAAACAATAAATTGAGATATAAATGTTCATAATGAAAGTTTAACGTTTGAACTTACTTCAGCACACCCCTTGCCCCACCCAAACTAGTTTTCTAACCACTAGGCAAGATTTACTACAAAACACCAACAACTTTGCCAGTTTTTAATGAAGTATGTGGGCTAGGGTTTTTCAGTTACCCTAGGTAATAATAACTGTGCATTTGAGATTACAAAGGATTTTTTTCTCCCCCCCCACTTTCTAAAATGGATACAATTACCCTATTCTGGACAAAGGACAGGGTTATCCCTAGATGACCCAGGAAAGATCCCAGAAGAGTGAAGTTCTTGGAATAGACCTTATAATAACTTGGATCTTTCACAGAAATGGGTATAGATTACCCAGCCTAAGCTCCTCTTCCTCCTGCTTCCCCCCCCCCCCCAACTCCCAAGGGACTTGTCCTTGCTTTGCTGCAGTCCTCTGTATGGCAAATGAATGCGGATCTTGTATTTGCTTAGTGTGTTGAGGGGAAAGAGATTGTGGGACCAGGAGACAAGAGATCTGAATTCTCTCATCCTGCCTCTGCAACAACCAGCTGTATTTCCTTAGGCAGATCACCTAAATTCTATAGGCAGTTTCCTTATATGTAAAGTGATAGAGTCAAATCAGGGCAGGCACTCTTAACTTGGGATCCCAGGTATGTGGCTATGATGTATGGGGGCTATGATGTAGGATGAAAAGAAAATTATATCTTATTTTCACTAACCTTTAATTGCAAATTAGTCTTTCCTTCAATTATGAATATAGGTAATAAAACATCTTAGAAGAGGTCCACAGGCTTTACCAGATTTATCCCTGTGACCCAAAGGGGTTCTTAGAGGATCTAGTAGGTCCAAGGGTATGCTAGTATATGTTTAACTTCCAGCTCTGGGGATGAGGGGGAAGTACACACAGCACACTTTTATATTTAATCTACGGTATTAACTTTTTTCATTATTTTTCTTAAATCTAAACAGTCAACAAAACAATAACTCAAACTCTGATTTGTAGAGTTTACCTATTTCCAAAGTGTTAACATTCACACTAAAAATTTAACAGTTGATTCCAATTGGCTCCTTCGAGAGGTATCCTGAGAGAAGACAATTCAAACTTATCTCGAAATATTTAGGATCTGTTTGGTGTAGGGATAGCTGAAGGAATGGTATGGATTCTGCTGGGTCTGTGGATCATCTTACAGTCAAGAAGTCTTTCCCTCGACCTCTACTCGCCCTCTTCCCACCTGCATCATGAAGCTAATGATTTAATTGGTGAAGTTCCCCTGAGAATCATGGAGGGCTTGTAATAGAGGCATGTTATCAGGTAGTGACTGTTTCTCTGTTCAGGCCCAAGGCACCTGTGCCCCTTCCAGTAGTCTCTTCCCTTGTATGGGTTCCTTGCAGCCTCAATCATGATGTCTGCCACAGAGTTGTTCTGACTCGTTGTGACCCTATTTGGGTTTTTCTGGGCAAAGACACTGGAGTGGTTTGCCATTTCCTTGTCTAGCTCATTTTACAGATGAGGAAACTGAGGCAAACAGGAGTAAGTGACTTGCCCAGGTTCACATGGCCAAGAACAGTCTGAGGTCAGATTAGAACTCAGGAAGATGAGTCTTCCTGACCCCAGATCTGGTGCTGTAGCCACCATCTAGCTGGTGCATAGGAGGTGCTTAATAATTGCTTGTTCCCTTCCTTTCCCTTATAGTTCTGAGTAGCCTCAGAACCCCCAGAAAGAAGTAATGCTTGTAACTTAGAGTTGGTAAAACAGGGCTTGGATTCCTAAATGCATTTATATTCATAGCTCATTTTTCCATTGAACGTTAAGGTTTATGAAGCATTGTACATGTATGTGTTGTCCAACACACAGATGAGATATTGCAAGTATATCCTCATTTTATAGTTAAAGAAACTCAGTCTCAGAGAAGTCAGATTCCTTCAGACAGACAGCTTGTAAGTGTCTAGCTGGGATTCTTTTCTATTATTCTTTGTTAAAGATTTGGGGGCCCTGCTATGAAGGGTGGGGAGTGTGACCTGGCCCCAGCCTGTGTTTCCTGAGTGAGATTTCTGTCCTGAAGGGGGAGGTTTTTAAGTTTGAGAAGGAACCACAAAATTCTAATAGTCAGATCTTCAAACAAGATCAGGAACAGCAGATTATTATAGAGGAAGGAAAGAGAGCATTAACTTCACATAGTAGCAGAGCCTTTATTTCCATGAACACAAGGCTGAAACAAGGGGAAAGGGAGGACCTCTGCAGCCACTGCCTAAGAGACACAGGGCCTGCCTGATTCTTATCACTGCTGTTCTCTCTGGGTCAACCTGCTGAGCCAGGGCAGGGTACCTGGGGGAGGAGGGGCTGTTGGGCTGGGAGAAAGGGCAGAGGAGCTGTGGAGGAGGAAGAGAAACAGGGTTTGAGGCAGGAGTGTGGATGACAGTAAGTTCCTTAATGCTCAATAATCAATTGAAGAACTTTTTGTCTATTATCACTAGTTATTCTAGTTACTAGGTATTTATTATTCTCATTTCACTTATAAAGAAATTAGCACTGAGATTAAATGATTTGCCCATAGTCATGACATCATGCTAGAGGTGACATTTGAACCCAAGTTATCCCGACTCCAAATTCCTTCTCTTCTTTGTCAGTGGCCCCATCACATCCCACCAGCACCCCCTCCATTCCCACCCTCACCGCATGGCTCCTTAAAGTTTTTGGCTTTAAACTTGAGCTTTCATCATTTGTTATTCATAATGTTGACAGAAGTACATTTTCACTGCCTGGCTCCCATTCTTGAAATGCTCTCATCCTCATCTCCACCTTCCTGGCTCCTTTCAAGTCCCAGAGGATATCCTACCTTTTATAGGAAGCCTTTTCCAACCTTCCTTAATTCTGAAACCTTCCTCTTATGTAAGATTATTTCCAATTTAGCCTCTACATAGGTGTTTACTTGTTGTCTCCTCTGTTAGACTGTGAGCTCCTTAAGATGAAGGTCTTTCTTTGTCATTTCCTTTGTTCTTGGTGGTTAGCACAGTATATAGTAGGTGCTTGATAGATGTTCATGGACTGACAACACAGTACAGTGAAATGGGCACTGGATATATAGTCAGAGGACCTCAGTTAGATTTCAGCATCTGCATAAATGACCTTGTGCAAGTCATTTAACTTATGGGCTTCACCATCCTTGTTTACAAAATAAGGGAGTTGACTTCTGTGATCCTTGACAGCCTTTTAGCTCTAAAGCTAGGATCCTATTATAATAATATTTTGTTCCTCAAAAGACAGCAAGGTCAGCAGCTTCCTGTTGCTTGGGTGAGGCTTATTCTCTCCCTCTTTAGTAAACTTTCAGCACCCACCATAACTGGAACTAATCCATTACCCGCATCTGAGATCTTGAGGCTTCAAGAGAAATTAGGTAGCACTTTGGCAGCAGAAGTTGGGGGACCCCTTCTTGGAGCTCTGAGAGCTTCAGGCCTGTCAGATGGCAGGGAGTTAAGGCTTGAGTAACTTCTTACATCGCCTTAGGGGGTGACTTTCTCTGGTTGTTGGGATCAGCAGCATAAGCTTTCTGTAGACTCATGTCCATCTGGGCTGGCCTGTGGCCAGGGGAGAGGCTAGGGGTTGGGGGAGGGTAGAATAGGCTAAGACTGCTGTTTGAAGGAAGCGGCTGTTGGAGTTTGGGAAGGAGAGTTTGTCTCTCTGAACCTCAGTTTTTCTATTTATAAAATGGGATGATACCTATGCTGCTGATCTCCCAGGAGTGTTATAAAGTATTGTAAGAAAAAGACTTTTTTGTTACCATTATTTGTTTGGATCTTTTAATTGCCTAAAATAAAATACATAAGATTTCAAAGAAAAGCAATTATATGTATTTTTTCCTATCCCAGTTCACCTCTGAAATCTATCCATGAATTCCATGTTAAGAAGCCCTGTGCTAAAGGGTTGATACTTGTAGAAAGGAAGATATTGGAAATAGGGTGAGTTAGGTGAGGAGAGGGAAGGAGGGAGGAGAGAGAGAGAGAGAGAGAGAGAGAGAGAGAGAGAGAGAGAGAGAGAATAAAAGAAAGAAGGAAAAAAGAACAATGGAGAGAAAGAGAGGAGGGAATGGAGAGGGGAGGATTTGGAGGTGACCCATAGCCTTTTTCTTATGCATAATCTTTATTCTCAGTCATTTAGATCCCTCTCAGCAAGGTTTCAGTGCTTCTGGGCTTTTCCATTTATCATACTTTAGGATACAGACAAAATTTCCAAGTTGGAAAGGAACTTTGAAGATATTGAGTCCAACCCCTCATTTTTACATATAAAGAAACTGAAGTTAAGTGATTTGCCCAGACTCACACACTTATAACACTATAGAGCCAATATTTGATTTTTTTAGAAAGCTTTGTTGCTTTCTTTCCTCAAAAACCTTGGTTGTTCCTGACTGGTCCCATTGTATGAGAAGAACTCGCTAGTTTGATAGCTACCGTGATGTGTGGGACTACTTGATTTCTGAACATAATGATGGTAGCTATAACTTGGATATGTAGCAAGTTACAAGGGACTAATATGTAGGTCAGTGGGGCCTCAAAAAAAAAAACCCTTGTGAAGAAGATAGCCAAGCTAATAGTATCATCCCCATTTTTTTTTTCAGATGAGGAAATAGAGGCTCAGAGATCTGGTGTCTTGACTTGTGATTCCAGAACTTAGCCAGGAACACTTCCTTCGAAATGCTTTGTATTTGTACACTACCTCTTTTGGGGAACCACAAAGTGGGGATGGAAGTGAGTCACTGTGTTGTTTGAGTGGGTTTTGTGAATTGCAAAAGATACCGGCAAAGCCCCACATTCGTTAGCACGTGTTTTGCATTTCTTCTCCTTTTGTGACATTTTTTCTCACAAGATAGAGGCTGTTGTGAGTTCTCCCTGTTTAAAGAACAAAGCTCAGTACTACAATTTGTATGGGCCTTGTAGGAAAGGGCATCTCACTTTTGAGTCTCAGACGATAATAATGATCATCTTACCTATTTCAAAGGACTATTGAAAAGAATGCCCTTTGTAAACCTTAAAGGTTTACATGAACATGATTAATGATTGTTGTTCAGAAGATATTCTTAGTAATTATCTTCTTAAAGTACATAGAAGGTATATCAAAGATCTTCATCAAAAGGTGGTAGCTCATGACTTTTCTGCTTCTCTACCCACTGAGGCCCAAGGGAAATTCCTAAGGCTATGAATTCTGTTATGTCCAGCTATCTTCATCCAAATCTACTCTAAGACAAAGTGGAAAAGGGCAACTGTGTGGCACAATGGATAGAGCATGGACCCTGGAGTCAGGAGAACCTGAGTTCAAATGCAACCTCAGACACTTGATACTTTCTTAACTGTGTGATCCTGGGCAATCCCAATTATCTTCCCTGGGGTGGGGGAGGAAAGTAAAAAAAAAGACAGAGAAAGAATAAGAGAGATTGGAAAGTTTCAAATGAGGAAAACTATGTAATAACTACCAAGATGTAAATGAAAACAACAGTTGATATGAAAATCCACCTCCTTTCCTTCTTTTCAGAAACTGAAGATTATGAATATGAAACAATCATAGTTTGCTGATTCTGTTGCCCCACCTTTAAAAAATTCTTTTTCATAAAGGGTGGTTTTGTTATAAAGGGAAGATATCGATTAGGAAGTGGAGATGATATAAAAACAAACCCCATCAATAAAAATCATTTTAAGTTCTACTGGAGTACCAAGACCCTATTTCTCTTTTCAGATTAGACTACTCCAGAATGAAGACTTCATACTGTTTTTGAAAAAGACACCAATAAGAGCCTTATTAAATATAATAAGCTATGTTCCTTTCAGGAAGAAGATAACAGCTATGGTCATGTTAAAAATCGGAATGCTCAGAAAAACTAGCTCCCAAGATTACTCCCCCTTTTATGTATCTTATGTATATCATCTTGTTTGTATATAGTCGAGTGCCTTGGCTCCCCCATTCCAGAGCTCTAAAAGCTTGTTGACTTGTTGACCAGTGGTCGCCAGCACCGTGCATTCACTAGTGGTTTCCGGTAGTTCTTCCTCAGCACATTGGTCTCTGTTCTCTAATGCACTCTTGTGTTTTTGTGTACAATAGTTATCCGTGTTTGTGTCTTATCTCCCTAATTAGATTCTAAAGTGCAGGAAACTTCTCTCACTTAGGCTTTGTATCTTACCCAGCTCTGATGCTGTGCTTTATGTAAAGGAGTGGTGATGTTTTTAAAATAAGAAAAAATTTACTCCCTTTCTCTCAAATGCACATATATGCTATTCCTATGGTAGAATATAATCAAGAACTGGTTGTTGTCTCTTTCTGTCCTGGGTGTCCAGTGTAATGCCTTGTACATGATAGCTGCTTGTTAGATTGGATTGGACCCTAGAGCCTGGTCTGCCTGGACTACCTGGTCCAACCCTCTCACTTTCTTTATGGAAGTATGGAAGAATTATTCCTGTTTGACAGAAAAGGTAACTGAGGTCTAGAAAGTTTAAGTATCTTGTTCAAGGTCAAACATCGGTAGCAAAACTGGGAAATCAGAGTTTGCTGAAAGGGGGAAAATATTCTTTGTAGCCCAACTTGACCCTTTTCTGGATACTATTAATTGCTCAAAACTTATTATTTAGTTATTTAACATTCAAAAAAAATTTGAGTGTTCTAATTCTTTCCTGCCCTCCTCCACTCACTGAGAAAACAAGCAATAAGATATAAATTAGATGTGTGAAATCATGGAAAAACATTTCCATATTAGCCATATCACAGAAAAAAACAAGAAAAACAAAAGGGGAAAAAAATCATACTTCAATTTGTACTCTGTTCTTTCTGTCTGGAAGTGGATAGCATTTTTTCATCATGAGTCCTTTGGAATTACTTGACCTTTTTCCTAAAGTGGATAGATAACTTGGGTGGTTTTTTTTTAAAACTCTGAGTATTAGAGTAACTTGTTTTGAGTGCCTGGCTGTATGGTAAGAGGGCATTTTCTGATAGCTCTTATTGCCCTTAAGGGAGTGGCTTTGATGCTTTTCTGTCTGCCTTTTGTACAGGAAGACATTGACCCAAGGCTTGGGAAATGTCTTTTGTTGTTGTTGTTGTTGTTGTTGTTGTTGTTTTTGATTTATTTTTGTAAGGCAGAAGAGTTAAGTGACTTGTCCAAGAACACACAGCTAGTAAGTATCAAGTGTCTGAGGTCAGATTTGAACTCAGGTCCTCCTGACTTCAGGGCCCGTGCTCTATTCACTATGCCATCTAACTACCCCAGGAGGATAGCAGGGATCTTATCTGGTAACTTTGGATGGATGGATGGATGGATGACAGTTTAGACCAGTTATATGTCTTCTTGGGGGAACAGAACCATTTCTTCCTTTCTACCCATTTTCCTCCTATCCTAACATAAACATGAAAAGACTCAGTCCTCTGTTCTTGCAGATCTAGTATAGGTTGGGCTCTAAATGTAGGGTGATAGGGAATGCCTGAACTTGTGGTGAGATTGTTTCTGCCTTCCTTCCCCAGCCCAGGTGCTTCACCTTCTGTCCATCCCTGGGGCTGGTCCTCCACTCATAGGGTCCAGCTAATTTAGCATACTTTCAGACTTTCCACTAAGCCCAAAGGAAAGGGGGGGGGGGAATCTTTTTATTTCCACTGTCTTAGCCTGTTGACTTTATCTCATTCTTGGCCATGCTTTTTGCTTTCTTTTTTTAATTGCTATGTTTTGTATTTACATATTTTCATTTAGATGAAGGCATGAAAAAGTGAATGAATGAAAAAGTGAAAAATATTTGCAACTTGCCAAATCCCTTGCTAAATTCTGGGGATACAAATAGAAAAACTAGACAAGCTCTGCTTTCATGGAGCTCACATTCCAGTGAGGGGGGGGGGTACATAAAGAAAAGTTCAGCCATAGGACAGTTGGAAAAGCTTACAAGTTCCAAGGATGGAGAGGCTGGAGGGCAGATGGAAAGGCCCAGGGTCTTTGGGGTACCTTACTAGGTCAGATAAAGGTCTTTAAAACATGGGAAATAGGACAGATTGTAAGGCCTGGAGGACTGTAGGAGGCAGTGTCAGGGTAGATAGTGGATGGTAAGATCTGGTCATCTTACATCTCCCTTTCAGGAACAAAGTTATCTTCCATCTCAACCAAACCATAAGAGTAGTCAAGCAGCCAGAATGGGTCCTGTGGGACCTGGTCTGGGAAAAGGACTATCTGGTCACATCTTATGGATGAAGAAAACTGAGACACAGAGTATTTAAGTCCTTTTGCCAGGTCAAATAGCAAGTGTCTAAAGATCCATATAGGAAGGGGTGTGTGTGTGTGAAGTTAATATTATGTAAATACACACACATATACATATAAGTTAGAGAAGCATTTCTTTCCTATCTAGAATCCCAGAGCAAACAAAAGGATAGAAACTCTGGAGAAATGTGGAACTAAAGACCAGCCATTGATTCTAGAGGGAGACTGCTTGGACTGTGAACTTAAAAGAGAATGGAATGGGTCCCAGAGGACTCCAAACAAAAGTCAAGGTTTGTTTGGATAGACAGGCTACCAAGAGAGATGCCACATGTGAGAGGGAAGGGGAGAAAACAGGAACTTCAGGTGTCTAGATGGAAGCCTGCTTCCCTGCCCAACTCTTTCCTGGTCCTGTAGGGGTCAGAGAGAGACACCTAGGGTTGTGTAAAGAACTGGAGGAGTGAAAAGAGTCACTTTTCAGTCCTGTAGGATCATACACAGCACACAGTAAGCCTATATAAATGGTAGCTATTATTATTATTATTGCTATTATTGTTATTGTTATTATTATTATTATTATCATCATTATTGTAGGAGACAACTGAGGGAAATTAACTACAGAGTAAAACTTATCCCCCCCTCAGAATAAAAGGTGGAACAACTTCTCCAAATCTGGCTAGAAAAAATTCAGGTGATTCCAGGCTTCTAGATATATTCTAGACAGGCCTTTAATCATTTTTTGTGTCATCACCTTTTGGGCAGTCTAGTAAATCCTATGTACCCTGTCTCTCAATGACGTTTTTAAAATGCAGAAAATGAAATGCATAGAAATTATACAGGAAACCAATTATATTGAAATAGTCATATTATTCTTTAAAAAACTAAACACATGGATTTCTAGATTAAGAAATTTTCCCTGCCTCCCCAAGGCAATGAGGTTAATTGACTTGCACAAGGTCACACAGCTAAGTAAGTATTAAATGTCTGAGGCTGGATTTAAACTCAGGTCCTCCTGACTCTAGGTGCTCTATCCACTGCACCACCTAGCTGCTCCTAGATTAAGAAATTTTGATCTAACCACTGTTCTTCTCATCTAGAAAAGTACAGAAAGTTGAAATTTACTCTCTTCCCCCATTTATCAGGCAAATAAATAGTTATCCTTTGTAATAATATCAGTGTGAAGCAAGTGTTGGGGATTTCTATAGTTCATCTCTGTTGAATCTGTTCATTTACAGTAAGTTATCAACACTTCTGTGAAAGTCTATTTGGTTATAATTATCCTATAATCCAGGTCTGGATCTAACCTGCTGTTGTAGAAATATACCCTGACAAGTGGTCATATTGCTTCTGTTCAAAGAACTCTAGAGATGACAAACTCCCTCACAAGATAAATCATTATAATTTTCAATAGCTCTAATTACTAGGGAAGTCTTTATAGTAGACTGAAAACTTTAGTCTAGGACTTTGAATTCTTCAACTTAGGAGTCTTCTTGCATGGAAATTCCTTCCACCATTGTAAATGGATGACTCACATGAAACTTATAAGTCTTATAGTCCCTTGGGGTTTTAGAGAATAAATAATTTGCCCATAGTAGTACTGCTAGTATATGTCAGAGGCAAGATGGGAGACCAACCAAATATCCAATATACCTCTCCAATATTAACCAACCAAATATCCAATATACCTTACAAATATTGGATGTATAAATGTGCCTCCTTATGATTTCACAATATTCCTAGTTCTGTTTCTTGGAGTTCTAAATGTTAAGTCTGATCTTTTCCCCACTGGGTGCCTAATACTGGACATTCTTAAATGCTTGTTTGAATTATGATACATCTTCAAATATTTGGATATATATAATGGTCCACCACCACTTCTCAGCTTTTCTCTAGTTCCTTTAGCTGTTTCTCATGTTACATAATCTTACATTCTTCACCAACCATCCAAGTTTACCCTCCTCTGTACACTGACTTGTTGATATCCTACTTAAAATGTAGAAATAATGACTAAACATATTATTCCTAATGTGATCTAAATTATATAGAGTATTATCTATATGGACTTCCTCCACAAATGAAGAAGGCAGCCATCTCTATGTTGTATTAAACAGAATCTATGAGTTTATTCCACTAAAACAAATTATTGTCTAGTCCCCAACTCTTTAGTCACAATCCAGGATGGTCCTCAGAAAATAAACATGAAATCCATTCCTGCAGGGATATGCAAAGTCTTTCTAGTTTGGTGGAACCTACCTTTGTAGTGGTATAACTGGATAACTTGGGGCAGTGATGTCAAACTCAAATACGACCAGATAGAAGG
Organism: Macrotis lagotis; assembly: GCF_037893015.1. Lineage (NCBI taxonomy): Eukaryota > Metazoa > Chordata > Mammalia > Peramelemorphia > Peramelidae > Macrotis > Macrotis lagotis. The sequence continues at coordinate 647,669,061 of NC_133658.1, forward strand.
TAGCATATTGACTTAGAAAACCCCAAATTAACCTTATTTATGTTGTACTGTATTTTCATTTATTTTGCTAAACATTTCTAATTACATTTTAATCTGGTTTCGAACTCCAGGAAAATTTTGACAATTAAAAAATTATTGCATTAAATATTTCCCAATTACATTAAAATTTTTTGACATTTATTTTTTAAATTGTTGATTTCCAAACTATCTTCCTGTTTCTTGTTTTCTCCCCCTAACCATTGAGAAAGCAATCTTTGTGTAATATATTGGTATGAATCATATTTCTTTATTAGCCATATTGCAAAAGGGAGTTTGATGCTTCTGACTTGGATTGGAGTTGGATGTTAGTGGATATTATCAATATTATAATTCCATTTCTGCAGTCTAAACTCATGTTAGCTTTTTTTTTTGAGGGGGTGGGGGGAGGAAGAATCCAAGTCTGAGATTTACTTGATATAGGAAAATCCCGAGGAAGTCTCCAATACAAATGTGGATTGACAATTGTTCTTTATAGTTTAGGATGTATTTAACCATTTTGCAATGGATGGATAAACCTTACTTTAACTTAATAAGGGCAGAGTCCATCAAGGAAAGTAATGGAGAATAAGAATGAGTAAGATGCTAAGGAAGGAAATTGATTTACAGCCTCTGGTCAATGCTTTGGGTTTATGGTAGGCTGAATTAATAAAATTCTGTAAAATCTAAGTGGAGTCCCAGAGAAGAAAAGACTTCTTCCAGTCACACAACCAGTGAAGGCAGTATGAACAGGAACCTTGTCTCTTGATAGCCGTCCTTTGTTTTTTTTGTTCTATCACAGTTTTAAATTGTCTACTTTCAACTTCATGTGTTAGGAAATTTCAGACTGACCTAGAGTTTTTTCTGTGAAAACTGATGACTAAGAAAAAATAATTTGCAAAACATTTTATTAAAGAGTCAAAGGTCTTTGCCTTATTTTGCACAACTTTCCTTTCCTGTTCTCAGTTTTCTTCTTATAACCAAAAAAAGGGGAGAGGGAGGGGAAGGAAATATTGTTATTCTTGCCTTTCTCAGTACTTGGCTGGTCTCATTGGGTCTTGATGTCAGGTCATTTTGAACCTTCAGAATAGTACCATTCTTCTGATTCATCCATACATTTATGATATCTGTCATTAAATTGAAACATTTGGATTCTTTTTAGTTATCTGAATGTGTTATGTGGCTCCTATTAGTTCCAATCCTTAAAGGACCTCTTTCACTGGGATTTTGTCATAACAAATGTTTGAAGTTGAGATAGTAACTGAATAGATCATGGAATTATGTAAGGCTGGCATCATAAAATTGAGGTCAGAAAGGCTAAATAACTTACCTTCTGTGTCACCAGCTTTCAAATGGCACAGCTGAATTTAAAACCTTAGACTCTTTACTACTTTTCTTTTATTTCCCCCCATTGAACCTTTCTGTATGTTCTTCCTATTTTATTCCAATTCCCATTCTCTCAGAGGTGAATCCAAGAAAAGTTCACATACCTGTTCCCAAATTGAGACCAGGGTTTTGATGGCTCTCCAGAAACCTCCTTCTGTTTTTATTTTGGTTCCTGGATCACAGATTTAAAAAAAAAATCCCAACACCCTAACTGGCAAAGAGATGTTCCTGGCAAACAAGTCAACTACTTTTTCCAGTGTTTATAGACAAAGTTTTGGGAAAGTGTTTTGGGAGCTGTTCAAGTGTTGTGTCTGCCTTGATTCTAAAGTGTGGCTGAAGCTTCACAAAAGAAAGAAGAGGTGGCATTGGATGCTCAGTGTTTGGTGCTGCTTTGGAAAGGAAGGAGCAACTCCTTACTTGTGCCTCAAGTAAGCCTTTGTTCTCCCTGGTCTGGGGGAATGGGAAAGTTCAGAAAATGGCTGGCCTGGAGGCCAAGTTTTTAGTAGTAACTTTGCCACTGAATTGCTATGTGGCTCTAAGAAAGTCACTTTGACATCCCTTCTTGCCATTTCTGCCCTGAAGAGGAGAGCTTCCCGCTTTCCTGCCTGAGGAACATCTTGTAGCTGATGCATGCCAGTATCTGCTCTTTGGAGAAAAGAGCTACCTATGTAATGGAAATCTTACTTGAAAAGTCTTAAAGGCAAACATTAGGGAACTGGTATGGAATGTTTTGTACCATTGCTCCTTTTCAAGAATGTAGATAACAAAAGAACATCAGATGTCCATTTCAATGAGCTACTAAGGAAAGGAAAGATCAAATTCCTAGGTAGGCCAACTACAATCAAAATTAAATAAGTGAAATCACCTGGGTCCTTTTATATCCACTGTGTCGTTTTCATTTTCTTTTCGTAACCTAGAACTTTAAAAAAAAGGAGGGGAAAATCCTGGCTCTGCTACTTTCTTGGCAATTGGGAAAGCACTTTACCCCTTCTGGGCCCCAGTTTTCTAATTTGTAAAATGAAGGAGTTGGATTCAAAGACCTTCATAACCCTGTAGGGTCCAAATAGATGATCCTGTAAACTCTGTCTAGGTTCTAGAATTCATCAGGAGCTTAAATAGAGAGAAATGGTAGCAAAGGCAACTGGGATAGTACTGGGGGTTTAAACAGATAGAATGAGACTTGTTTTTCTTATATCAAAGAAATGACCAATGATTCTGTCCATACCTGGGCTATGTTTTCCAACTTCTTTCAATCCATCAGTTTTAATTGGATTTCTGCCCAGTCTTCTCTCCCTTTAAGGACAGGTCTGGAGTGTAGGCTAACACCTGATTAATACAGTAAGACTAGAAGACCTATGAGATGGAACCCATAAAATGTTTGTGGTGATTCTGATAAAAGGACCCACAGACTTAGAAACTTTTTTTCTTGGTGATTTCACGTGGAATAAACATGCCATGCAGAAAGAATAAACATATTGAGTGTAAGCAACAAGCTTTTATTGAATGCCCTCTTCAACCCATTTGTGGCTACCATAAGAACCTGCCCACAAGGGCATTTTTCATTTCTTTCCCATCTCATACTTCAGGAGAGAAGATATTTCCCTGAAGAGTGGGGGAAACTAGGCTTCTTTTGAGCTTGTGAGAGCCAAGAAAGGCATGTGGGGTTATCCAGTGTCAGAATAGAGAAAGAGATGAAGAGGTGAGTCATCTATTGACATCAGGAAAGCACAGTTTGGCCAGTTCACCCAAATTTCTACAAGTTGGGTTGGGTAGTATTGTATCCTGACCATGGCAACAAGGGGTATGACTCATGAATGTTGCCCTGGGCTGCATAGATGCCAGCAGGAGGGTTATCCCTCTACTGCTCCTTATATTCCTCCTTTCTCCTTTCCCTACTTCCCCCCCTCCCCCAACCATGAAATCTCCTGGTGAATCCTGCTTTACCTTGTGACAATTATGTGACTTAGGAGAACTTTGCAGTATTTATTGGATGAATTCTTAGAAGCATAGTCCTAGGCACCATCCTCTTTAAATCAATCCTACTGATTTCCCTTTTTCTTTTAAATTTATTTTATTTTAACTTTATGGAACAAAACAAATGTTTCCATAACATAGTATAATAAAAAATATGATTGTACATGAAGCTGCAAATCTATTCTGTAAAACCTGCTCTACCTTTTAAATATATAATAAAAGCATTTATCTAAAACTACTGATTTTCCAGGTGATGTTGGGCAAGGATTCTCTTCTCCCTGAGTCTTTTTTTTTTGTTTGTTTTTGCAAGGCAAATGGGGTTAAGTGGCTTGCTCAAGGCCACACAGCTAGGCAATTAAGTGTCTGAGACCAGATTTGAACCCAGGTACTCCTGACTTCAGGGCGGGTGCTTTAAGCCACCTAGCCGCCCCCTCCCTGAGTCTTAATCCCCCATAAGTAACAGATAGAAAGTATTCCATTTTCTCTGCCCCATAACACTGTGTTGTGAATAAATGAGTGAATGGATAGATTGATGATTGAGTGCATGAATGAATGAATGAATGAATAAAAAGGCATTTATTAAGCCTGTGTGCTTATATACAACACACTTCTAGCTGTGTGGTCAAGTCACTAAATGCTGTTTGCCTCAGTTTCCTCATCTGTAAAAAAATAGTGAACCACTCTTTGCAAAGAAAACCCCAAATAATGTCATAGACATGACTGAAAATGGCTAAAATCACATGCCAGTACCATGTTAAATATCGGCAATACAAAGAGTACAGATACAAAAGTGAGACAGTCTTTGCCTTCAAGAATTTGGTATCCCAACAGAGGGAGATGAATGAAATATGTAGGGAAGTAGTGGGCTGGGACAGGAATTTGGTTTAGGGATTCATAGGGATGTTGAGTGGGAGAATAGGGCAATTAATAAAGCCATTTCCAAAAAGCAATGCCAATTTGAGTCTTGGTCCCCGAGGAAGAGTTGACAAGGGACCAATAAGAGAGGAATGTAATCAACAAGCATTTTTTAAGAGCTTGTGATGTCTCCGGCACTGGGCTAATTATTCATGAGACAAAGGAAAGCAAAAGCAGTCCTTGCCTTCAAGAACCTCACATTCCAGTGAAGGGGACAACATGCAATGAACTACACACATAGATACATATAAGATAAATTGGAGAAAGTCTCAGAGGGAATGACCTAACAGGAGGCACATTTGAGGAGGCAGAGCATTTCGGACTTGGGGAAAAACCAGTGAAAATGGCCCTAATTGAGAAATGGAGCAGCAAGATGAAGGTTAGTGTAAGAGGACTGGAGAAGTAGGAAAAAGCCAGCTTCTGAAGGACTTTAAAGGCCAAACTGAGGATTTTATATCTGATCCTACAAGTAATAGGAAGTCACTGAAGTTTATTGACTAGGGAAGTAGAAGAATGGGGAATGACAGAGACCAGCCAGCACTTGAGGAAGATCATTTTGTCAGCTGAGTGGAGAAGATAGATTGGAGTGGGGAGAGATGGGGGACAGGCAGACCAAGCAGGAAGCTATTGTACTTGAATAGGCACAAAAGCAGGACTGATGGCAAGGTGCTTAGGCTGGATGGGGGGTGGGAAGTGGTAGGGAATTAGTATTTATTAACTGCCTGTTAATGTGTCAGAGGAAGGCTAGGGGGCTCAGTGGATTGAGCACCAGCCTTGGAGTCAAGAGGACCTGAGCTCAAAACTAGCTGACACTTACTAGCTATGTGACCTTGGGCAAGTCACTTAATTAACCCTGATTGATTGCCTCACATCCAGGGCCTTCTCCAGTTATCCTGATCCATATCTGGCCACTGGCTCCAGATGGCTCTGGAGGAGAAAGGGAGGCTGGTTGACTTTGCACAGCAAAATCCAATTCATATACATGTCATGTCATTACCTCCCCCTAGTGTGTGTGTGTGTGTGTGTGTGTGTGTGTGTCTGTAGCTGTCTGTGAGAATGAAGGACAAACAACAACATTATGTCCCAGATATTTTAAAGCAATTTGTAGATATCTCATTTGATCCTCACATTAACCTTACAAGTCAAGAAATGGGGTATTATTATATTTTACAGTTGAGAAAACTGAAGGAAACAGGTTAAATTACTTACCCAGGGTACCTCAACTAATAACTGTTTGAGACGATTTGAACTTAGACCCAGAGTTCTTTCTGTAGATGGCTCCAGAGATGGGAGCATCCATAGATGGTCTGGGACTGTTGAAATAGAGAGGATTAGGTGAGTTTGTACTCCTTTGCCAATGAAGACTTCAGCCTCAAGAAGGGAGTTCAGGAACTATTTATACGTGTTTCTCTGTAATATCAAGTAAACTTCTTAGGAGCAGGGACTGATTTTGTCTTTGTAAATCTCATCCCCCCCCCCTTATCTTCTCCACCCCATCTCCCACTCTCTGCCTACTATGGTGTATGACATATGGTAGCCAACCAAAAACTGTACTGGAGGCTGATGGTAGGGCCAAGGGAAGAAGTTTGGACTTCATTCAGTAATTGGGGACAGTCAGGATTTCTGAACTGGAGGGGGTGGGGTAGGTAGATAGGGTTGAGGGTGGGTAGTATTGATCTGATTGGAACCTAGCTTTAGGAGAGGTTATTTGGGATCAGTGTCTAGACTGGAGTATAGAAGAGGAAAAAATTTGAGCCAAGGGGACTTCTTAGAGGGCAAATGCAGTACTCCAATGAAATGATATCAGGGCCTGAAGTAAGCTGATGGTATTGGAATGGAACAGGAGATGAGATGTTAGGAAAGAGTTGGGACTAACAAGATTTAAGATACACACACACACACACACATTCTAAAGGTTACACTAAAATTTCTGGAATGGATGATTTCAAGTTTGGCATATAGCATCATTTATACAAAGAAGTAAGCCAGAAGTAAGAACATTTACAGGAAGGGGGTAGAGGAGGGCTAGGGCGGCACTTGATGGCAAAGTTGATAGAATTCTGGGCTTGGAGTTAGGAGGCATCTTCCTGAGTTCCTGAGTTCAAATTCAGCCTCTGATACTTCCTAGCCACTTAATCTTATTTATCTCAGTTTCTTCATTTGTAAAAGGAGTTGGAGAAGGAAATGACTAACTGCTCTAGCATGTTTGCTAAGCAACAATGGGCTCATGAAGAGTCAGATCCCACTGAAAAAAAGATACACGAACAACAGCTACAGTTTTTTTGGGGGGAAGAAGATGCTTGGTTTGGACATGTTAACGAGCTATATGAGAAAATCAGAGTCCAATCTCCTTATTTTACAATCAGGAAACTGAGGTCTAGAAAAATTAAATGATTTGTCTAGGTAGTGTTTGGTGTGAACACCTCAGAAGCCAAATCCAACTGTACCATGGTATTTAAAAGTACGGGTCTGGGAGCAGGAATAGCTGTTGAACCTAAAATACCCCAGGACTGATATGGTAGAGGCCAGCTCTGTTTCTGAATCCTTCAGGGTCCAAACATCACAACGGGGCAGGGCAGACTTGTAGACATTTCTAGTGTGTCTTTTATCTCAGTAGCATGTCTGAAGGTCAGTGGAAAACTTGTCAGATCAAACAGGAAGCTGCTCTGACATATCAGCATGGTGATTATGAGATGCAAACCAGCTAAGACGGCTGTAGCCGAAGCCTCGCACGGTGGGAGCCCATGGTAATTGGCCAGCTGCCATCTCAAATGTCTCCCTCAGCATCATTCCTGGGCTTTTAAATCTGCTTGGTTCATGCTTAGTGCAGTCCTTGAATTTGAAATCCACATAGCAGGTCACAGCAAAACTTCCCCTGGCCACTTCCCTGTCATTTAGCAAACGTGCCATAAGTCAGTCACCCAAAGGTGAGTGGCTTAGCTCAGTGTCTATCATTATTGCTCCTAGCATAGAACTTGGAGTGTATGGGTCAGTCATAAAAGTCAGAAATAAAATCATTGAATACTAGACCTTTTTTTAAAGATGAGTTTAGGATAATAAAAGAGCATTGAGGAGAGAGCCAAAAAATATCTGGCCTTTCCAAGTGATTGCTACTCAGGAGCCTATCTCATTTAAGTAAGTTCATTTCTCCCCATCTCAATTTCTTCATTTGTTCATTTGTGAGGGAGCAGGGTGACAGGATCCTAAGTGAGCTTTTTTGTTCTCTCTAGCCCTCCTTATCCCTCATTCCTCTCTTCTTCTCCTTTTCTCCTTTCCTCTCTTCCTCCATAAGACAGAAGGAGTTAAAAGACCTGTTTAAAACCCCACAGTTTATGTCAGTGGATTAGAACTCCTCCAGCCTCTTATTGAAAAACCCCTTAAAAGACAAAGCCTATTTTCTCCTGATATATATATATATATATATATATATATATATATACATACACATATATGTAGGGAGAGAGAGAGAGAGAGAGAGAGAGAGAGAGAGAGAGAGATTCAAAACAAGTGTTGATGTATAAAGAGTCCTGGACCTAAATGTAAATCCAGTCTCAGAGGCTTAATTATCTCTAAGATCAGGTACAAGTCACTTAATTTAATCTCAATTTTATTATCTATAAAATAGAGATAACATTTATTCACAAGGTTAATTATGAGGATCAAATGAGATCTGTTCAATGCTTTGGAAACTTTTAAAGCTATCAAAATTTGTTCTCTGTTTTGAAGACTATCATAAAAAATACATGTTAATGGTTTTCAACCATCTTTCAAACAAAGAAAATGGGTTAGGAATAGTATTGGAGATGGGGAAATAAGAGCCCTTTCCCATTTTCCAGTGCCCTTTATACCCAACTATCCCAAATTCCTGCAAACCACATATCTGGCAATTGAGATGTTTTGGGTTCATTGGGTTTTTTTAGTTCATTTTACCTCCTGAGATGGAGGTTTTGTTCCTTAGAGGTTTGCTACATCTAAAAACAATTCTAGTAGCATAAGTCCATTGATATCTTCACTTCATTGTTAAACAGGAAGGAGGTGTAGAATATGATCCTCATTCCCTCATTCCTCTCCCCTCTTCCTTCTGACCCTCACCATTTCCAATCCTTTCAGAGGTTTGAAGTGTGTGATGTGACTTTTACTAGATAAGTTTGTTGCTTTTTGGGACACAACCTCCAAAGTGTGGAGCAGTTATTTTCCTTTCGTACGTGTGAGCCGGAGGGAAGTGAGTTTTCTTGTTTAGGGTGTTTGCATTCCCTAGCTGAAAGGAGAAGGAGCACAGCTGGGACCCCTTATTGCATTCACTATAGCAGGAGATGAGTTGCCAAGTTCTCCTCCCTCCTGAGTTGCTTTTGCTCAGTTTCTCTGTTGCTGTGTGGAGTTTTGAAATCTTTTTTTTCTCTTTGTCTTTTCAAGTGAATGAGAAAAGATCCTTGACTCAATGGGAAAGCCTGCTTTGCCTCTCACTCTAAGCAAGTGATTTAGAGAGAGGTAATCCCCCAAACAGAACCATCCTGTGGCACTGCATTGTGTGTTGTTGTCAAAGTTAATGAATCATGAAATCAAAAAAATAAGACTCTAGATCAGGAGAGGTTAGTTATGGATTATAGATTGCCTGGTCGAGTTGAAAGAACAGTTGAAAGCAGCTCAGAAATCTGGGTTCTTATCCCAACTCAAACCTGAGAATGAAATTTAAATTTGTCTTTTGAAGGTCAGAATCAATTTCTATTATTTCTACTACATCTTGACTCCAACTTTAGTATATCTTGTGGCCTTCTGGTGCTTTTTAATAAATTAAAAACAATTTTAGAATTTGATTTAGAATCAGATGTGAACTGGACTGTCAGCTCTTTCTTCATTGAATTAGATTGTGAACTCCTGGAGGGCAGGGACTGTCTTTTGCCTTCCTTTTTACCCCAGACAATGTCTGACCCATTTAGGCAATTAATAAATGGTCAGTCACTTTATGTTTCTGAGTCTTCATTTTATCATCTTAAAAATGGGAAAACATAGCTCTTCACAGTGTTGCTAGTGAGGAAGGCAATTCAAAGTGTACATTGTGCTATTTAAGTTGGATGAGGAGAATAATCATAATTATTAGAATGAGAGGCAGCATGGCAGAGAGCTGGCTCATCTAAACTTAGTCTATAATTCTCCATCACTATTTAGGGCGGGATACCAGACAGGACAGAGAAAGCTGGGTGGATTGGAGAGAAAAGCCAGTCTTAGAGGCTGAAAGACCTGAGTTTAAGTGTCACCTCCAACCAATTGGTCTTTCAGTGCCCCAGGCAAATCTCTAAGACTCTTCTGTTTGGAATAATTGTCCATCAGTGGAAAGAATTTTTTCACTATGAATTCCCTAGATGAATGAAATCACAGGTCCAAGAATTTTTTTGGTCGTTTGTTTTTAATTTATTAGGAAGGACCAGAAGGCCACAAGATATACTAGAGTTAGAGTTAAAAGATTTGGATTTGCTTTCCAGTTCCGTCCTTTACTGTCTGTGAGATCTGTTCTACCTCTCCTCACCAACCATTCCCACTTTCCTCATCCATAAAAATAAAGGGGTTGGACTCAAAGATCTCTTTGGACTCTTCCAAATCTCCCAAATTCTACGAAGCAGAAATGTGAGCAATCCCTTGACTCTCCCTGCACTTCCCTGGAAGCATGTGTGTGAACTTGCTTCCTTTCTCAGGAAACATTGGGCTCTAGCATTGTGGTTGGTGATATCATTTAAATCCCTCCCCTGGAATGTTTCCCTGGATCCTGCTACACTCGCTCCATTATTCTAGGAGAGATGACTCCAGCAGGAGATAGAGGATGCTAATAAGAAGAGTCGAATGCTGCCATTGTTTCACTAGTACTCTGAACTCACCATGAGGTTTTTTTCTTATTCTTTCCCTCCCCTCCTCCCCCCCCCCCCCCCAACCCCACCTTTTTAATCAAGGGAATGCTCTTTGATTTGACTGCTTTATACAAGTCATGTTTTATACATTTTGATAGACTCCTAGTGTGGGCCACATTATTTGAATACTTTCATTCACACAATATCTCTCCTGGAGATTAGATGATGTGTGAGGAAAAAAAAAAAGAAAAAAGCAAGGATCCTGGTAGTTCTGGTGCTGGTCAAGGCTCCCTTTTCAGTTGTATCAAGATGGGTGATAGGTGAGTGGGGTTCTTGGACTTGGTGTAACTTGTTTGTATCTAGAAATAATACAGGTAACTGGAGGCAGGAGGATGGCTAAAATGGGTTCACCCTCAGCAAAGTCTGAAAATCACACACACACACACACACACACACACACATGACCCTTTACTTCCCTGCCTCAATCCATTTTGGAAATTACTCTTTACTATGACAGCATAATTGACTTATCACCAATCTTCATGCCTGTAAAATAGAACTTTCTGACCATTCAGAATATTTGCATTTAGAGAAAGTATCTGTTTCCTCAGAGCATTTCCTTTCCTGGCATGTGTGGTGCCTGGAAGCTGATTATATACTTTGTCTATTCCTAGCCCAAGGAAATGAGGATTTTCACTTATTTACTTCCCAACAATAAGCAGAAATCCTTTCTTGCTATTTTTTTCTTCCTGGGGACAATAAAGTTGCCCAAGTCCTCACTAACTGGGAAGCAAGACTATCCTTACACATTTTGTCTACCCTATCCTTTCAAGTCTTTCAGCTTCTATGGACTGACTACTCAGGTCAACATCTTCTTAAGTCCTTGATTAGCAGTGATCTGAATGAAAAAGGAAATGAGAAGGAAGAGACCAAAGATAACATATTTCTCATCATTGCCTAATTTTCTTTAGGCTTTGCTTATCTAACAGCATTAGAGAAGATTGCATACATCTCAGATAACAGTGACCTCCACCTTGTGCAAGAGGCTTAACCTCCCCATGTATTCTAAAAAGTCATTCCCTGGGCTCCTTGGGAGCCCTACAATCTGTTGGTAGGTATTATCTTCCATCAAGGTTGATATTAGTTACAGCAGCTTTCTATTCAGAGAGGATGTGTGGGTGGGGAGTTCCTCCTTTCCTTTGGCCCTTTGGTAGTCTTGTTGCCTAAATAAGAAGGTGGTTTCCTTTCATTTGATGTTCTATCAAGGGGAATCAGACTACAGACCTTTGGTGACTATAACAGAGGGTTTGATATGGAATTAGTTCATGACATCTTTTGCCATGTTGACCCCCTTCCACGGCTCTTGGGATTTTTAACCCTGTGGCCACACCAATGTCCTACAAGATTGAGGGGTTAATTTGGCTGAAGCTTTTAGCTTGACTAATAGGAGGAAGACATAGATAACCTCCAGGATTGTTTTCATGCTCACCTGGGGAGGCTGCTCAGTGAGTTTTTAGTTTTAGTTTCTTTTATTTTTGCTCAGTGAGTTTTTTATTAAAAGAGTCCCACATTTGGAGTCTGAAGATTAGGGTTCTGACACCCATGTTCTGTGGGAGCTTCAGTAGGTTGTTGCTTCTCTCAGGGCTTCAATTTCTTTCTCTGTAAAATTAGATGACACTAGAGTCATGGGTTCCCATTTAAGGTTCCTAGTTGATGGATCTAGAGTTTGTGCTAAAAAAATTTTAATGGCATCTTAAATAACAAACAGTTACTCAATTATATTATAGATATTTTCCCCTCTGAAATAAGAAGCATGTACATGTTTGAAACATTATAAATTTCTTTCTGCCTCAATTCAAAATCGTCACAATCATGAACACAATGATTTGGGGTTCATGTAGTGATTATATCAAACTAACAACAATGTGGTCTTGCAGTTTCTCAGCCTGTCATCAGTTTCCCAAATTGCCACCAGCAGTTCGACATTTGATTACTAATGAATGACCAGACACATGCACATTATTTGCCTTGTCTTCACTCCACCAGAGCAACTCCCTCTTTCTCCTTTGTTACCCTGTAATCAGGGTATCGGCTGTGTTCATGATCAGGCTGTTGTGAATGTTTGCATTCTTGTAGATGTCAGACTATTTGAAAAAATCATGATTTCTGGGCATGCTCATCACAAGCCATCTTGAAATCATCACAGACCATCACACGTATTCTGGAGAAACAAACTTGATATTTCCTCTCTTTGTAGTTGTAAGACTGTTTTCTGATTCAAGTTTATCTTCCGCTTATGTTATTTTTCTTTTCTATGGAGAATTTTCAAATAAACTAGTTTTTAACACTGGTCGTTTTTGTCCAGGAGATTTTCTGTAAGAGTATCCAATGTGTCAGTGGGGAAAAGAAGAAAGTCTTGTCTGAAAAGATTACTTCTTTTCAAAGGTTAACTTATATATAACTATTGTTTAAAATGAAGCAATTCATGCAGTTGTATTTTAAGTAAATTACCATTTAATGCAACATTTGTCATTAGCCAATAGAAAAATTTTTATATTGTAACTAGTTGAGATATTGCTTAGAAGGATAAAAACTAAAAAAAAAAAAATATTTCTTCTCAGCAAGAGAGCTTGTTGAATTCTCCTGTAGTGTTCTACCACATATTTGTATGAGCAAGCATTTTCACTTTAGCTTTTTTTTTATTTAATCAAAATAAAGAAATAACTTGGATGTGGAACCAGATTTAAGATTGTGTTTGTCTGGCACTGAGCCAAATATTAGAAACTTTTGTTGAAATTTAAAAGTCCAATGATGAAAGTAAGTTTATATTTTATGTTTTCCCAAATATCTTCCAAGTTGTAACTTATTGTATTCAATATTAAATTAATTTTTAGGTTGTTTTTTTTTCAAGGCAATGGGGTTAAGTGGCTTGCCCAAGGCCACACGGCTAGGTAATTATTAAGTGTCTGAGGTCAGATTTGAACCCAGGTACTCCTGACTCCAAGGCTGGTGCTCTATTCACTGCGCCACCTAGCCGCCCCTAATTAATTTTTTAATAAAATTATTGATATTTAATAAATTATAAAATAAATTTAACATGAAGTCTTGCAGATAATGTGAGGTCTTGCTGGATTACTTCTTTTTGATTTTTTTTATAGAATGTCCCATATAAAATGTTTGTAATTATTTTATAAGGTTTTATAATCTTACATTTAGAATCTTCATCATTTTAAGTAAGATAAACTTTTATATTTTATAGTTACATAATTACATACATAGTTACATAGCAACTTTTGGGAATAAAAGTTATTGTATTTATTGTAAGTGCTTAATGAATAAATAAAAGAATATAATGAATGGCATAATAAATTTTCAGAATGTTTTTAAATGCACAACATAAAATTAATAGAATTAAATTAATTCTATGAAATAGTTATCAAAATATTTAAAAATATTCATGGGTCCCAGGTTAAGAAGAAGAGGCTCTCTCTCATTCCTTACAGCTCTTAATATTTTTATGAATTGTCAAACAGCATCAAGCATGATAATCAGCAACCTAGATTTCCAGTTCTATCCTCTTGGGCAAATCTCTTAACTTTGTTTCCTCAACTATTAAAATGAATAGGTTGTTCTAGGTCAGGATTTGACAAGTTCCATGCAGAGGAACACTAATACTTTGGTTACTTAAATAGTATAGATGTGAACCTTCAAGTGTTTATTGTCCTAATAACTTGACTTCACCATGTGATGAGCTCTATCCCTAATGCAGGGGTGATCCCATCTCTGGGTTCCTCCCTTTCTTAGCTTTCTCAAAAATAAATGTTCTAGTTCAGACTTGGGTTCTGATCCCCCAGTTCACAATGAGCACAGAATTGACTGATTAGGAACCCCTGGCTATTAGATCATTCATCCTTTGATCATGTGAACCTGAAAATGCTTTTGGATTCTTCTTTTTCTGAACCTTTTTGAAGAGCCTTTTATAGAGAGCTTGGTGACTCCAATTTGGGACTTGAACTTAGACTAGGAATTTGTGCTCTATGCTAAGCTACTGCCTTACTAAACTCCCTTCATTTTTCTTCTAGTAGTGAAAAAAATCCATTAGGTTCCAACATAGGACTTGACTCAAAATGTCCAACCTGAGACCTTTAAAGTTCCCTTTCAACTGAATTCAGTGATTCATTATGAGCAAAAGTAGGACTTTGCTAGTAGCCCTGACTCAGATGCTTCATTAAGTTCTGGCAGTGACCTTCATTTCCTGAAGACATACCAGTGAAAAGAATGTGTTAGGACCTTCCAAACTGGTAGAACTTTGGACATGGGCACAGTGATGATATATCTCTCATCTGAGACCATGCTGGCTAAAGTGCAGAGAGCTTCCATCCCAGGAGGTTGACCACTAGGTGACAAGGTTGCCATGGCCCACAAAGACATGAGCTTATTTGTCCTTCATTTTTTTAGGTGTTTTTTTTTTGCAGGGCAATAGGGGTTAAGTGGCTTGCCCAAGGTCACACAGCTAGGTAATTATTAAGTGTCTGAGGCAGGATTTGAACTCAAGTACTCCTGACTCCAAGGCCAGTGCTCTATCTACTGCTCCACCTAACTGCATCCTGTACTTCATTTTTGAAAAAGACCTTGACATCAGGGAGGTGATGCCATGACAAGCACATGAATTGGATTTGAGTGAGGGGGTGCTGAGCTAAGTCATCAGCCTCACTTTTTTCCTCCAGAGGAATGGGTCCAGTCATATGGGTCCAGTGGCCAAATATGAATCAGGACGACTGGAGATGGCCCTGGATCCTGAGATATAGAAGACCTGTGAGCTGTATCCACATGCTTGAAATCACAGATCTCTGGAGGAGGTGAAGTGGGGTCTCCTGAAGACTCAGAGTTGCAAGGGCAGAACTGCTTCCCACCTAAGGGAGTGAATCAGTAAATGAGGTTGTCACAACAGAAAGGGATTTTAAGAAATTATCCCAAGTCCTCCTACTTCATTTTATAGGGGAGAAAACTCAGCTCTAGAAAACTGATTTGCACATACACACTTACTTGGTAGAACCAATACCTCTCCTCATCCTGGGTCCAATGGTGTTCTACCATGCTGATGAGCATCATATTCATGAAGAGTTGCCGACACCTGGATCTTGAAGTCTGACTGGGACCTGCTTGATGAGGGAAATAAGAGAAAAATGATTGTAATGACTTTCAGCCTAAATGATGGCCACCGTGTCATTTCTCTGTACCTGGGCTCACCCTTGTCCTTCATTCCTGGAATGGACTCCTACTGCCATCTTCTTTCTTATAATCTTTCCCTTCCTTCAAGGCCCAGCTCTTGTTCCACCTCTTCAATAAAGCCTTCCTGTGTTCTCCCCTCCCATCCCAAAATTGAAAGCAATTCCTCTCTCCTTACTTCACCATCTCCTTTGCTGCAGGTTTCTGTAATTGTGACCTAACCATGTTTCTCAGCCTTCTTTTCTCCCAACAAATCCTAAGATTGAGGTTGTGATCTGGGTCTTATTTGAGCTTTGTTACTGCCACTGTCTAGGACAGTACCCAATATGTGGTAAGTGCTTAACTAATCTAACTGACCTTACCTGACCAGACTTGGACTGGTGTTTTTGTCTCTTCCATTGATGATAGGCCGTGATTTTGTACATTCATTCTCTGTTCTGTTGCCATATTTTATTCCTGCATAATAAAGAGTATTATTGAAAAGGAATCAGGCGCTAGTAGATTACTAGATTTTGAGCCAGAAGACCTGGCTTAAAATAAATGCCAGCCTTTTTACCAGGGATCTGTGTGACCTATGGCAAGTCTCCATCTGTAAAATGAAGGCTTTGAACTAGATGATGATTCCTATTAGGCTGTGTTTTTTTTTTTTTAATGATGTGTTTATTGTAAGGTTATCTGTTCTTTTTTCTAAGAAACATGGGATGCTTGAAGTATTTCTTATTCAACTTGGATTTCTCCTCTAGTTCCCAGTTTGATGGTAGAGAACAGAGCCAGAATTAATTCACAGAGCTCTGCCTGGCTATGTATACTTTAACTCTTGGTGATTGTTTATTTAACTGTTCCACAAAGCATTATAGGGGCACTAAATTATATTCTTTTCTTACTTAGGTCTTGGTTATCTGATAAAAACCTTGAGGCTCTAAAGCCCTAAGGCCATAGGAGAACCTGACATTTAAGACAAAATTGCTCTTTCTAGGTTTTTCTAGACCTCTGTTAATTCTACTCCCAAGACTTTCCTTGCTGTTTATGGACTGTTTTCAATTTTTTTTATTTAAAAATACTCAATTGTGTATATCCCAATTCCTGAAGTCAGATCTAGATCTGAGTCCTTTCTCAGGGACCCTTGAGCTATGGAGTCCCAAGACTAGTCAAAACTCAGTTTCCATATCTGTAAATAGGGCATTGTATGCTGCCACCTCAGGTTTTAATCGAAGCAAAGTGCTTGGCAAACCCTGAAGGAGTTTAAATGGGAGTTGATTTATGACAATGTTATTAACAATAATTTTCAGACCTCTGAGCCAGTGCTAATTTGCATGGCTGTATAATCCATCCCATCTGTTTTTGAGTCGTTGGACTTTTGTCTATGGGCAGGAACTGATCTGGCTATGTCTTAAAGGGTCCCAAGGAAATTGTTGATTAATTTTGAACAAAAAGAGTGTGTGTGTGTGTGTGTGTGTGTGTGTGTGTGTGTGTGAGAGAGAGAGAGAGAGAGAGAGAGAGAGAGAGAAGGAGTTTGGGAGGAAATGTTTTAATTGGGGCTTTTCATTGTGAGTTGCGTGAAGCCCCCTTAGGGTAATTAGCACTAAGTGAGAGAAGTTAAATGTTCTGGTGCTAACACTGTGGAGGAAATTACAGAGCATGGAAATAGTAAAATGAGCCCTCATTAAAGGGTGTTGCAGTCTCCAACTGGCCCCGCAGGATGGAATAAGAGAGACCTTTCAGGCTTCTTTTGGGGTAACTGCACACTTTCCGATGGTCTGTGGGCGTTTCAAAATTAGTTGGTTTCTCCTGAACCTCTTTTGTAATCTCTGGTGAGAGACAGGGCTCCACACTCTTAGGGTGGTAGTCTTATCACTTCCCATTTAGTATCAACAGTTTTTTCTTCTCTAGCCGTCTTTACCCAGGCTGCAGTAACAGGGACCCCAGGGTGATTGTGGTTGAGAACAAACCCATCTTTGTCCCACTTTTGTCCATCCCTTACATGTGTTGGTGATAGACAGACAGCTGTAACAGCCTCAAAAATTCCCCTTTTCTCTCCCACTGTCATTAGGAATTTCCTTCTCTCCTGACTTCCCTTTCCCACTATATTGAGTAGATCCTCTGTCCTTACACCTTCTAACCCTTGAAAGAAGTTCATGGGCAGCAGGGAAAAACCATCTCCATCAACCTCATTCCCCCCTCCTCTCTTGTGTTTCTGAGGCCAGTGATGATGACCGGGGCAGCCACCTGGGTTCAATGAAGGTTTTAAAAGAACCTTGGTGGTCATTTAATCTAGTCCTTTTTTTTTTTATTATTAAGGTAGACTAAAGGAAGGCTGGGATTTTGAGAGGTGACTGCTTGTAGCAATCATGAAGATAGATAGAGTCTTCTTGTGTCAGGGAATAGAGAGCAGTTCAATCTGGCTGGAACCTAATTTAGGAAGGGCAGTAGGATGAAAAAAAGTTTTTAGAATCCTTGTCTTCCAGGTTCAGTTCAGGTGCCACTTCCTCCAGATTTCCTTGTGCTGTGCTTATTTTCATATGAGTTGTATCTCTCAAGGATTCTCTTGGCATTCAATAAATATTTATTGATATGAATTGAACACCTATTGTATACTGTACTGTTGTACACTGAAGGTGCTGGTGGGTGCTAGAGACTCATAGAGCTAACATTTTCTTAATACTTTGTGTACATATTCTCTTGGCTCCTGGATTGTTAAGTACAAAAAATTGTGCACAATAGAAATGGTGTAAAGCAGAGGTGTCAAACAAGAGTAAGCGGGGTATAATTTGTGATTTTCTAAATCAATTTGTGACCCCCAGGGATGCATATGTATTATTTAATGACCCTCATTTCTGTTTGAGTTTGATACTACAGAATGAAGAGAGAATGAAGCAGAGAAATATGTGACCCCTAAAGGAGTTTGTTCCAGAGATAGTCTTCATTTTAGGAGAAATCAAGATAAAGCATGGTAGAAGATTTCCTGGGGAGCTTGTAGGAGATGAGAAAGTTGACTGTGATGGGTAAGCAAGGAAGGATTTCCATCTGCACTGTGAGAAGGAACGCCCACATTTTTAAGATCTCGAATTCATTTGAATCTTGGAGTCACTGAGCTTCACTGTGAGATAATAGTAATGGAAGTGTGGTGGCAGCAGCAGCAACAACGTAAGTCTTCCTAATTTCAGGCCCACACTCCACTATTTTATATGTGTATGTGCGTGTGTGTTGACTAAAACTATGAATTGCAGAGCCTGTAAGAGTTTGCATTGGTAGGAGCAGAGATCTATACACATAGATAATCTTCAGTGGATGTATGTCCCAGACCAGTCAGGTGTGTGTGTGTGTGTGTGTGTGTGTGTGTAATAGATATAGAGTCAGTCAAGCTTTTATTAAATGCTTACAATCTCCTAAACTCAGGATATATATAGGTCAAGACCTATGCTAGGTCTAGGGAATGCCTAATGAGTTAATTTCACAATTTTCTCCCTAATCTTGTTTCCCTCCCCCAACCCCCCACCCCATAGAAGGCAGTCTGATAGTCTTTACATTGCTTCCATGCTATACATTGATCTAAATTGAACGTATTGAGAGAAATCATATCCTTAGGGAAAAAGTATAAGAGATAGCAAAATTACATAATAAGATAACTTTTTTTTATTAGAGGTAATAGTCTTCGGTCTTTGTTCAAACTCCACAGTTCTTTCTCTGGATACAGATGGTATTCTCCATAGAAGATACCCCCAAATTGTGCCTGATTGTTGCACTGATAGAATGAGCAAGTTTAAGATTGATCATCAACTCCGTGTTTCTCTGCTCATCTTGCTCAGCATCAATTCATGCAAATCCTTCCAGGCTTCTCTGAATTCCCCATCCCCTCCTGGTTTCTAATAGATCAATTGTATCCCATAACATATATATACCACAATTTGTACAGACATCCCTCAATTGATGGACATTCACTCAATTTCCAATTCTTTGCTACCACAAACAGGGCTTCTATGAATATTTTTGTACAAGTGATGTTTTTACCCTTTTTCATGATCTCTTCAGGGTATAGACACTATAGTGGTATTGCTGGATCAAAGGGTATGCACATTGTTATTACCCTTTGAGTGTAATGCAATTATATTCTTAATCAGTTTATGGTTTTAGAGAGTTTATTGAAACTTCTGGAAATTTTAAATGCCCTTCTCAGGGTCAGTCAGAGGAGTGACTTGAACTCAAGTCAATTTTGAGTTGGAAACTACTTCTTTATTTACTATGATATGCTGACTCTATACCATTTTATTGATGGGAGAACTCTCAGATGAAATATCTGGTCTCAAGTCTCAGAACTAATGAATAATAATAGTACTAATATTTCAGATTTCATTCCTTGAACTACAAGGCCATGCTTTTATAATCTTTCCATGTTATTTTGCTTAAATTTCTACATTTTCTAGAAGTCTGAATAAAGTTTCCTTTACCTTGAAGACTTGGATTCTTCAAATCCTGGTCCTGTGACATGCTACCTATGTGTGATCTTGAGTGAATTCTTTCCATGAAAGTCATTGTCCAAGACTACAATATGTGAGGATTGGACTAGATGACCTTTAAGTGCCCTTCCAACTCTAATAGTCATAAGTGACATTAATAAGTGTTAGGTCCAAGGCAGTTCTAAATGCGCTTAGTATAGGAGGAGATTCCCCCAGCGGCTGGCCTGACATTTGCTTAGCAATCTTCAGGACAGCCTATTTCCTTTCATGGCCCAGAAGAGTGCATTCAGATCTAAGCTCATGGAAATTCAGTCTAGTCACTTGGCATCCTGGGGATGTTAACCTCCTGAAAGAATGGCAGGCTCATTCCAATTTGGTTGAGAAGGGCTTTCCCGGGCCAAGGCCACCACCTCCCACATCTCTGTCTCCTTGACCCCAGACACTCCTCTCTTTCAGAAAACCACCCTAACTTGCTAAAGAACCTGTGGTGTAAGTAATCCTTGTAAGCCACAGCAAAGGTTTGCCAACAGAAACAAATGCTTCATAGCCTGCGTGGGAGCTGCAAGGGAGTTATGCTGCTGGTTGACCTTTCTTGTGAGGAGTGAAGGAAGTCTGTCTTTGGCCTGTGATGATAGAACCTGACTGCTGAACAGTTTCAGTAAGACAAAAAGGTCGGGCTTCTGAATCATAGCCTCCCAGGTGTCTGCATTTGAAAAAGCTTGGGAGAAGACCGTTATCTTTGCCTTTAAAGACACCCTCATTTGCCCCTTCTGCTGCATACTGCCAGCGTGAAATGTCACTAGTGAGCAAGGTCAGCCCAGAGGATGGGATGCAGAGGCTTTGGTTGAAGCCAGAAAAAGGCAAGGTAGATGACAAAGTGTTTAGTGGGGGGAATGGTGGGGGGGGGGGGAGTGGGAGGCAGGGAGCATTACATAGGAATGATTTACCTGAGTGAGTTGTGGAGCCATCCTAGACAGGATGGAAAAGATTAAAAGGTTACTCTTATGGAATACTTTGGAGAGGCAGCTGTGAAGGCTTGAGTCATAAAACTAAGGATTCTAAAACTAAAAGGGACCTATAGATATATACCATTTAGTCCAGTCTCCTAATTTTATAGCTGAGGGAACTGAGATAAGGTGATTTGCCTAAGATTACAATGTGAATCATTTTGTTTAGTTTTATAGTTGAAAAGGATCTTATACATCATCTAGTTCAACTTCAGTGAAGCTAAAAAGAGACAGGCCAGAGAGAAGAGACAGAAGGGGAGAAAGAGAGAGAAGGGGAGACAGGTGAGGAGGGCAGAAAGAGAGATAGAAAGAGAGAGGAGAGGAACAAAGAAGGAAAGGGAGATAAGGCTTTTCAAGATAGGTCAAGGAATCTGGACAGTAGCCAAGATCATTTCACAAAAGTTTCACAGGGATTGAATGGTCTTTTGCTTTGCTCCCATTGTCAGAACATGGTATTTAGAGTTAAACCAGGATTACAGAATTTGACCTTGCAGTAATAACTGGTTTTGTGGCCATGGGCCATTTTTTCCTCACACTTCTAGCGATTTCACAGGCCACCACTTACTGAAGAAACTAGGTGAGAGGGTATTTGGCTCAACACAAACACCTTCTCTAGCCCTTGATTCAGCATCTCTGGATCTGGCTTCCAATCCTATGGTCCTGTGTAAACTGGGAGATAGTTCATTTACCAGCATTCAAAACCAATCCAACTCAAAATTCAATAGCTTAATAGATCCTTTCAATCTAGAGGTAAGACTGATATAATATCATAGGACTCAGTGCTTGGTCTAGTTCTGTCCAACATTTTTGTCAGGGATTTCTGGGGAGGCACAAATGGCATGGCCTATCTGATTTCTAGATGATATGAAATTGGGAAGGAGGATATTAATAGGATCTGAAAAGATATCAACAGACTGAAATGATTATATGATGCCCTGTTTCTAACAAGATGTTTTTATCTCTATTGGGGCAGCTAGGTGGTGCAGTGAATAGGGCACTGGCCTTGAATTTAGGAGGATGGGAATTTGAATCCAGCCTCAGACACTTGAGTCTTACTAGCTGGATGATCTTGGGCAAGTCATTTAACCCTGATTGCCTCGCAACCAGGACTATCTCTAGTCATTTGATCCAAATCTGGCCACTGGACCCAGATGGATCTGGAGGAGAAAGTGAGACAGGTGACTTAGCACAACACCCCCCCACCCACTCAAATCCAGTTCATATGCTTTTCATAGCATTACCTCCCTGATGTTGTGGTCTTCTTCAATAAATGAAGGATAAACATTATTTATCTCTATTAGATCTTGAAGTGGTTTTAAAAAAATCAGCCTTAGGATGATGAAAATGTGGCAAGACTGATCATATGAGAGGTAGCACAGCCTAGGGGATAGGATGTTGGACTTGAGTTCAAATACCGAAGGCATTTTCTCATCTGTAGGTACCTACTTTGAAAGATGTTGTGAGACTCAAATGAGCAAAAATATATAAAATGTATTGAAAACTTTAAAGCACTATTTAAATGTCAGCTAATATCATTTGATAAAGGCCTGAGGGATTTAGTGGTCTGCAAACTCAATACAATGAAGTCATCTTCTCCAGTGACCCTTTCTGTCCCCAGAGGCCATTTCCCTTCTCTTCTGGAGAAAGTAGGTTTTAAATCAAATGGATGTCAGTTGTTTCTCTTGTAAGCTTAAAGGGGAAATCATAAGTGTATAGTTATCCCTCTTTTGTAGATAAGCCTATACCTATACCATCTCACATTGTTGTCTTTCCTGTTTTTAAAAGTTTACTTCCTGTGCCCCTACCCCAAGAAGAAAAGATTTCAAAATTTTTCTCTATGGTCCTTTCCAGTGTTTGATACCCATCTTTATAAAGAAGTTCTGCTTTTTGTGAAACTCTTTCTGAAAACTCCCTTTGTAGTTAAAACACATTTCCTATTTGAACAGCTGATCATCTGTCATCAGATGCCTTAGAATCATTATCATTTATCCCCATCCATCCTCAGACTTATCTGAGCTTCTCAGTATGCTACATTTTGTAGTAAAGACCTTAATTGAAATCTGTATGATCATGGGCAAGTCAATGAACTTCTCTGGGCCTCAGTTTCCTTATCTGTAAAATTAAGAATTTGTGTTAGATGGTCTCTACAGTCCTTTCCAGCTCTAAATCTATAACCTCATGACTTTTATAACTCACATTTCACTAACACCTTAAGATTGACTTAATACTTTCCACACAATAACAGTGAGAGGTAACTAGTTATTACTCCACCCGCCACACACACACAGCTACAAGTAAGGATCAGTGATGGGACCAGGTCTTCTGAATCAAAGTCCAAGACTCTGGTGTTGGCACCACACTAATTCTGATGCCTAGGTGCCAGGCTCCTTACAGAAGATTCAGTAAACAGCCATTACAGTGAAGGAGGTCTTTCCCTTGCACTTCATTTAGCTGGGACCCCAGAGAATAGGGCCATTCAGATATGGCAAAGGTCTGGTTTGCATGGAATGGATTGTTCAGCAAAATCATCAGATACTACTATTCCTAGAAAAAGACAGAGATCAAATAATGACAGACATACAATTTATCTTAACTTTGGTTTTCCTTTATCTTTACCTCCTTTTCCCGCTAGGGACTTCATATCCTCATAGGTTTTTTAGGCTGTTGGGACCCGAATGAACTGGAGGTTATTCTACTGCTTTGAGCTCTATTATTTCAGAGCAAAAGCCTTAGATAGATTAACTCATACTAAGGTGTGAGCAACTTATGACTTATCCTTTCCAAAAACTTGTCTATTTTGAAAAGAACTGAATTAGACAAGTGAGCAAAGAATATGAGCATCTTTGAAGAGAATTTCAAAATATCACACCCATGGCCCTAATCACTGATAATAAGAGAAGTGGAAAATTAAAATAACTCTGAAAACCTCATGTACCACAAATTGTCAAAGATGACAAAAAATTCGAAATCGTCACCCACCAGTTGTGAGAATTTAGTCGTATTAAAACACTGTTGTCAGAGCTGTGAATTCACCCAACTGCTTTGGAAAACAGTCAGTAACTATGTAAGAAAAGTGACCAAATTGTTTGGACCCTTTGACTCATCAATCCCGCTGGTGAGCATATATCCCAAAGAGGTCAAAGCTGGAAACAAAGGACCAATGTATTCCACAGTAGTCATAGCAGCACTTCTTAGGGTAGGGAGTTAAAAGCGGAGTCTGTATGCATCAACTGGGGAAGGGCTGAACCAATTTTGGCCTAGGAATATACCAGAACATTTGATATACAGTCCAGAATGATGAACAGGATTCCAGAGAAACATGAGCAGATTTATATGAACTGAGGCAGAATAAATTAAGCCAACCAGAAGAACAACTTACATAATGAATTAGTTGTAAAATCAAAATCTCTGGAAGGTTAAACTCTTGATTTGCTTTAAAAAAGGGTCCCAGAAAATAGTTTAATATTTGATACTTTCTCCTTCCATGGACCACTGGGTCAAAATATTGAATACAGTGGGAGTTTTGTGTCAGCTTTTCTTGCTAAACAGTTTGAGGGCTGGAAGGAGGGCAGTGATTATATTAATAAAAACTACAATGATAATAGCTAGCAATTATTGAGGCAGATAGAAATTAAAGTGACTTGCTCAGAGTCACACAGTGAATGTGTCTGAGAAAGTGACAGGTGTATAAAAATGAAAGTTTTCAATGAAACTTTTCCTTTTTAAATTCTGAGTAGAAAGCAGTGCTTATAGTAGAGGAATGAATGTACTAATAACTGAAGTTTCAGAGAGTTTATCAGTGGTAAAGGTATTTGGGGGATAGAGACTGAGCCCCTTTCCTACAATGAATATTAATGAATCTGAGGAGTAAGCTTACAGTATGGGAAAGTTAGGGGTGGAGTATATTTCTCTCTTGCCAGCACAGTGAACAGATTGGGTTGCTTTATTGAAAGAGAGTAAATAAAAATTCAACAGTTGCTAGTTAACTCTGCTGCTTAGCTCTGATCATGAGAAAGAGGAAAGACTTAAGAATATTCAGATACATGTGGATGGGATCTTCCTGTACTTATTTAGTTCAGAGTTTTCTCAACCAGGGATTTTTCCTCACTACAGACCATCATCTACAAGGACACATTGCAGATCGCCACGAATGGAGATCTAATTGGTTCAATTAGTCTCCTGATTATTTACTGAATTCTCAAAGTATTCAAATCAATCTTAATAATGCATTTGTTTATATTGGGGGGTTCTTGTGGGGCAGTGGGGTTAAGTGACTTGCTCTGGATCACACAGCTAATAAGTATCAAGTATCTTGAGACTGGATTTGAAAACCTAATGAATACATCATTAAATTCTGTATCAAGCTCTCTGCTAGGTGTTGGAATTACAAAGGAAAAAAGTCTTCATGGATCTTACATTCTACCTGGAACATAAGCAGATAGAAGGTAGTCAGGAACAGAACTATCCCATCTCAGGGACCTTGCAGTCAGATGAAAACTGAGCCCAGCTCTGACAGACATACATACCACTTAGAGTAGCCTTAATCACCAAAGTCATTGAAAGGTATGTCAAAGAATATACTGGCGAATGAGAAACCAGGCTGGGGTAATTGTAGAGGAAGCTTCTTGGAAAAAATGAATTTGAACTACAAATAAAGCAGAGAAGGGATGCCAGAGTACAGTTGGTAGGAGGGGTATTGTTTCACATGTACATGGCACAATGTAGGCAGAGGCTCAGGACCTGGCAGAGTTTGAGGGTGTGGGAAGCGAGTTCCACAGAAGGGTAAGATTATTGGAAGGGAGTATGCAGGTTGGCAATTGAAGTGGTAAGCAATAAATTATGTATATTTGGTCAGCTGGCTCTCCCTATTTCTCTTTTTTTCTCCTAGCATACTTATGTAGTGCCTTAAGATTTATGGAATGCTTTGCGTACATTATCTCTTTTGATCCTCATAACTACCTTCACAAGTAGTTGCTATTATTTTTCTCACTTTACAGAAAAAGGAAACTGAGGCAGTCAGAGATTAAGTAACTTACCTATCAACTAGTGTCTGAGGAAAGATTGAAACTGAGGTTTTCCTGTTCTCTTTCCATTGTATCATCTACCTGTGGTATTCCTTGGCTGTATTTTGAGATTGGGAGGGTAAGAGGCATTCCACTAAATGCAACTAGTATTTGTTAAGCATCTAATATATTTTGTTGTTCAGTTGTGTCCAGTTCTTTAGGATCCCATTTGGAGTTTTCTTGACAAAGATACTGGCGTGGCTTCCCATTTCCTTTTTCAGTTCATTTTACAGATGAGAAAACAGGCAAACAGGGTCAATTGACTTGCCCAGGGTCACGCAGCCAGGTTTGAACTCATGAAGTTCTGGCCTGGCCCTTTATCACCTAACTGGCCCCCCCCCCCCCCCCAAATACCAGTGAGAAGTATATATAATATAACCAAAAAAAAAAAAAAAAAAACCCCAGCCATTGCCCTCAAGAGTATACATTCTAGTGAAAGGGAAACCATTGGAGATGAATTGGAGTTGG
The DNA here is from genome assembly GCF_037893015.1 of Macrotis lagotis. NCBI lineage: Eukaryota > Metazoa > Chordata > Mammalia > Peramelemorphia > Peramelidae > Macrotis > Macrotis lagotis. The sequence goes on from NC_133658.1 coordinate 647,695,412, forward strand.
GAAGAAGGTAACATCCATATGGATTGACTCCTGATTTTTTTTGGGACTTCACTCCCTCATCCTTTAACTCATATTTTAAAAATGATATTTTTATTTTTTCCACAGTTATCTTCAACTCTTTTATTAGGTATTTTTGTAAGGAAAACGGGGTTAAGTGGCTCGCCCAAGGCCACACAGCTAGATAATTATTAAGTGTCTGAGACTGGATTTGAACCCAGGTACTCCTGACTCCAGGTCCAGTGCTTTAGCCACTACGCCACCTAGCTGCCCCGCTATCTTCAACTCTTAAAAATTCCATCTGTACCCTATCATTTGGATGAGTAAACTGGGATTTAGGTTGCATTCTCATCCAGCTTCTGCCATTGCTACCCTCCTTTGACCTTGAGCATCTCACCTCTCAGGGTTTAATCTTCCAAAGGGTAAAGTGATGAGATAGGGCTAGGTGATCTGGTGTTTCTGCCAACCCTAAGCCTATGATCGTGGTGGGAGTAGGGGAGGAGAGGATTCACACAATGAAAAAAGCTTACACTGCTCACCCAGTTCATCCCCTTGCCCCTAGGCAGGACTCTACTTAACTCATTCCAGATAGATTTCCCATTCCTCCCCCCCCCTCACAGAATCTTCCAGGGAAACTTTACAGCTTCCCCCAGTTATTAACTCCAGTCCTTCTCTACAGAAGGCTTTTATTTTTTAATGAGTTTTCCCTATCCTCTGACCAGGGCCTGAAATCCTTGATCAGCTTATTGAAGAAAAAAAAAAAAAAAGAAAAGAAAAAGACAACCCCAACCACAATTGGAGTTTGTTCAAAAATGCAACTCCTTCCTTCCTTTTTCCCTTTCCCCCCTTCACTGGCCATGTGGATCCTATCACAAGTAACTAATGACAAGAGGGATACCCTAATGTTCAGCTAGGCTGGTCAGGGACTGGAAAGGTGGGATAGAACATTGACTGATATTTGAGACACTATGATAGGTGAGCTATGTAGAACACCATCTGAGTCTTTAAAGACTGTCTTTGAGTATCCCAAGCTTTCTCTCTCCTACCCCCAACCCATAGTTTTTGCTTTCCTTCCTTTTTCCCAGTTAATAAAAGGAACCAGATCTGGCAACACAACTGGACTGAGTTTCCTGAAAGAATTAATTTCCTGTATGAGCTTAGATAAACTGTTTCCTCCTCCTTTTCTCTACTTTATAATTCTATTCTTTATAATTTTATTGTTTCCTCCTCCTTTTCTCTTCTTTATAATTCTATGGATGTTACCTTCTTCCCGACTCCAATTCATCTCCAATTATTTCCTTTTCACTAGAATATATACTCTTGAGGGCAACGACTATTTTGTTTTTGTTGTTGTTATATTATATATACTTCTCATTGGTATTTGGTGGGGCAGTTTGGTGATACGGGCCAGGCCAGAACTTCATGAGTTCATTAGTGACCCTGCACAAGTCAATTGACCCTGTTTGCTTCTGTTTTCTCATCTGTAAAATGAACTTTATAATTCTATAATTCTGTAAAATGGAACTAAGAATATTATAGGGGAGGTGCAGAACAGGGAACATATAGAAAGAAACCCCAAAGATCCTTCTGGCCCATTCTTCTATATCTAGATAAGTTCCTTATCCTACTTTTTTCCCAAAACAAAGATGGGACCTAGTTTTTAAGACCACCAAAGAAGAAGCGCCCACAGCCTCTCCCTAGGTCCGGGCCAATTTTGAAGTTGTCACTAGCTTTTTTTGCTGCATTGCTGTTCATCATCAAACAATTTGGGCCACTTGGAAAAAAAAATCAGTTTCTTTCAAAATGAGGGAGTGATTTGCAGCATCTGTTACTTCCTTTTTAATTGAATCTGTTCTTCTCAGATATGGGGAGCAAGCGCCAAAGTCAGCAGTCGAATTCAGCTGTGTACATTATGAAGGAGCTGGAAGATAAATTTATGTGCACTGTACGGAGGCCGATTGTACAGAAACCAGATGGCTAAGTTGTCCTCAAAGTCCTCTGGAGAGTCATAGCTGATAGGAAGAACCAGAGTGAGGAGGGGGGAAGTCTAATAACTATCCCATCAGAGAACTGCCTGAAGAACTTTACAGGCCTGGGGTGGGCTTCAGGGTTCCTTCCAGAGAGGAGGGTGAATATTAGTAGTGGGACAACCCCATAGGGGTCCCAATTCAACCTCCCTTTCTGCTCTAGGCTTTTGTCTAAACCATTTTTTCTCTTAAAATTTCAAGCCTTGTTAAATTAATAAAGTGGGCTACCTAGGGAGAAACTGGAATTTCCTTCTCTAGAGAACTACTAGATCCTTATGTCTTGCCTGATGAGACCAGAATATATTCCTAAAGGATAGGAACATCAATTCAGCAACAGATGACTTAAGTGGCCTCTGTGGGTCTTTTCCTATCTTTGATATCTAACATACTTTCAAGATTTTAAAGCATTTTCTTCCCAACAGTCCTCTGAGGTAGGTAGTAGAACAGATATGTTTTTATAATCCAAAAACAGCTCAAAGAACTTAGGTTTTCTGGAAGTCAAAGGTAGGATTCCAAACCAGGGCTTTTGACCTAAATGAAAAGCTTGAGATCATACCACATGTAGATTGAAGGAATTGGAATGATTTAATACTAATTTCTTTTCTCTTCATTAATTACTTTATAATATATATATAAAATGCATATATATGCATATATGTTTATACATTTTTTTTGTGTGTGTGTGTGTGTGTGTGTGTGTGTCATCTCCACCATTAGATTGTAAGCTCCTTGAGGGCAAGGACTTTTTGTTTCTTTTTTGCATCTCAGCTGTTTAGGACAGTGTCTATTGTGTAGTAGTGTTAACAAATGTTGATTGATTGATTGCTATTTAGGTTGAAGAAGGAAAGAAATGGGAGACACAATAACTAACTTCAAGTATTTGAAGGACTGTCATATGGAAGAAGGATGAGACTTTTTCTGTTTGTTTTCAGAGAGAAGATAGAAACTGTCTAAAAGTTGCAAGACAGCAAATTCAGAACTGATGGAAGGAAAGACTTTCCTGATAATTAGAATTGTCCAAAAGTGGACTGGGGTGGGCTAGGCTGCCTCAGAGTGCAGTAAATTCTCACTCCCTAAGCTCTTTAAGGGATAATGGATAACCACATTGATGGTTTGATGGAGAAGAAATCTTATTCAGGAGTGAGTTGGATCAGATGGTCACTTAAGATCCCTTTTAACTCTTGAGATTCCATAATTCAAGTCTGATATGCGTGTGTGTGTGTGTGTGTGTAGAGACATGTATATCTTTATTTATATGTATACATCTATATATCATATCCTTAAATAGTAGAATGAATATTTCTATTGTAGAATAAGGAGGGAATTGCACATGAGTCCAGTGTTCTTTACATTCGCCCATTTTATTTCTGCAATTGTTGCTTTTTGGAAATGGCTTGACATCCAGTTCTTCTTGAAAATGCAATTCAAATGTTGCCTTCTCCATGAATCCTTTTCAGGGTTTTTCTTCCATTTCCTCCCTCTCCTGACACCCCCTATACCCCCATGCCCAATAGTAAGACCTTTCCTCTCACTATAGTATTTTTTGTGAATAATGTGCTTATGTAATATTGTGTATTTATGTCATCTGTATTTATGTCAAATCTTCTTTATACTTTGTACCCTTCCTCAGGGCTTCCACATAGTATTCTGCTTATAGCAGGTAAAACTTGGACTATATTGAATCAGGCAAGGTAAATGGAGTTAAGTGGCTTGCCCAAGACCACACAGCTAGGTAATTATTAAGTGTCTGAGGCCAGATTTGAACTCAGGTACTACTGACTCCAGGGTCAGTACTCTATCCACTGCACCGCCTAGCCGCCCCAACCCAGGAGTTTTCAAAGAGACTTTGCTAAAGGTATATAGTGAATGAGAGATGGTGGAAGAGAGAGCACTGAAAATATTCTACTTACACAGTAGAATGAATATTTCTATTGTTCATTGTAGAATAAAGATGGAATTGTACATGAGTCCAGTGTTCTTTACATTCTTCCTGACATGTGGCTCACCACCGAGGTTGAATTAGTGAGGCCCTAGGGAAAGAACCTGGAATTAGAGTCAGGAAGCCTGAATTCTAATCTTCATTTTGCCACTTACTCATTGCCTTGTTGCTTAATCTTTCCAGGACCCAGTTCTCCCATCTCATTCTAAACCTTTATGATTTCTTGTTCTCCCCAAGCCTCACTTTCCCATGTAGAATATTAGAATGAAATCATTTGCCTCTCTTTGTTTCAAGGAGAAGAAATGGGTGGTTTAAAAATGACAACAGCACTATGTCCTAGAATGTCTCTGTTCTCCTTAGCTTAGGAGACAGTTTATCTCAACACAGCTAGATAAAATTCAAGGGAAGGGTACATTAAGAATAAGATTGTTTTGGGAGTCAGAACAAAACATTTAAAATCTCTAATGCTTAGTACAGTTTCTTGTACGTTGTAGGTGTTTAATAAATGTTTATTAACTGTTAACAATGTGACCTTGGGCAGGTCATTTTACTTATTTAGACCTCAGTTTCCTCTCTTGTAAAATGAATGGGTTATTAGACTGATGGCCTCTGAAGTCCCTTCTAGCTCTAACTCTAGCTCTAGCTCTACAATCCAATGATGAAAAAATTCTTTCCAGTTATTAAAGCATCTGTTACCATCAGGAATGTTTCAGACCAGCTCTATGTACTTTGGGCCTTGAGAGTATCATGAAGGAAAATATTTCTGAGTCATGAGTTTGACCAGAAAAGTTTGAAACTTTCTGGACCTGTTATATGCTAGTGCCTCCCTTCCCTGCTGAATTTCTCCCATTTTATCCTACTTGTTGGTACAGAGTTGTTTGCATGTTGTCCCTTCTCTTAAAATATGAATATCTTAAGAACAAAGACTGTCTTTTGTCTTTCTTTGTGTCTCTAGAATTTAGTACAGCATATAGTACACTTAATAAATGCTTTTGGATTGCCTGACTGATTGCCATCCAACCAGAATCTTAGAAAGTGAGCTGGGAAATTCTTGTTGAAAATAAGCCATCATTGCTTCCAAGCCCCCCCCCCCCCCCCCCCAAGGGTTCACTGGGAGCTGGAACAAGAAGCTTGTTGAGCTGGCTAATTGGGAGATTGGGGAGGGTGCTTTGTGCTTCCTCTGAAGCTTCAACCACCAAGGAAAGATGGCTAAACTCCTTTGGAACCATCACAGTCCTGGCTGTCGGAGTCTGTTAAGAATGAAATGGGGCCCATATGGGGTTTTAGCAAAGATCATCTCAAAAGCCTCGGAATCAATATACCCTCGGTGATTAGACGTCATTTCGGCTGAACTGCAATCGTTGGAGGGATCCAAACTCATCCATCACTGGGGTAGAATGGAGATCAACCAGTCCATTATAATTATTGAAACCTATCTTTCTTTCTTCCTTCCCCCCCCCCCAATCTGTCTCTGTCTCTTCCATCTCCCTGCAGTCCACCAACACACACACACACACACACACACACACATATGTATATGCACAGATACACACATTCATCACTTTTCTCTCTGAAATCTGGGAACCACTAAACAAAAATCCAAACACTCAACAGAAGTTTATGCTGGTGTTGTACCATACAACATATGGAACCTGGTGCTTGCCAACATCTAAACGCCATAGAGGGAAAATACTGTTTTTTTCCTATAGAAATCCATTGGATTTAGTGACTTCTGAAAAGGGAAATATCTATATCTATATCTATATCTATATCTATATCTATATCTATATCTATATCTATATATACACACATATATGTATATATATATAGTTAAAATGTATATGATTTTAAAATGTAAACACATACAAATTCTTATAGCATATGCGTTTAAAAATTTAGGTGGGTTGCTTCCTTTATCATCCTTCCTTAGTCTGTAGCTAGGGTTTCTGGAACACCGAATTACTTAGTCTTGTTTGCCTCCTCCAACATGCATTTATTAAGCTCCTTCTATTTGTACAAGGCACTGAGTGATGATGCTTGCCCCTCAGATTCAAAGAAATCCTAGACATCAGAGAGGTGATGCCATGACAGTGAGTTGGATCTGAGCAGGGGAGTGCTATCCTAAGACACCAGTTTCACTTTCTCCTCCAGAGCCAACTGGGTCCAGTGACCAGATATGAACAACTGAAGATGGTCCTGAATGTGAGGCAATCAAAGTTAAGTGACATGTCCAAGGTCACAGATCTAGTAAGTGTCAAGTGTCTGAGCCACCTTCAAACTCAGGTCCTCCTGATTACAGGGCTGACGGCTCTATCTAATAAGGCAACCTATTTAAGACACTGGGTACACAAAGACAAAACAGAACAAAGCCCTTTTACCCCCACACTACTAGGTCCTTTCCCTAACTCCTTTACCTTCCGAGTAGTTCTTTCTGATCTCAACTTTCTAACCTATTGCCTTTCCTTCTCCAGTTCATCTTTTAATTGTGAAAAATCTACCTTGATACTTTTTCCAACTTTTCCCCCCTCCCCATTCAGACAGAGAAGGCCTTTTAAGAATCCTCACATTTAGAATGAATGTCAAGGTCCTAAGAAGGCTGATGAGTAAGTGTAGGATGTTAATGTAAATATAAATATATGTATAGGTATATATATGCACTTATAGATGTATGTGTATGTGCATGTATATACATTATATATTATATATTATCTATATAAAGATAGATTCCTGAATCATATCCCAGTTGTGCAGTTGACTAGTTATTTGACTTTGACTAAACTATTTAATATCAGCATTTAAAAAATCTTGAATATGAGGATAATATTTTGTAGAGCCCAATTCTTAGGGTTTTTGAAGAAAAGTACTTTTTGTCTATATAGATAAGTGCTCAAATATTATGAACAACTTTTGAAAGACTTGTAAATTATTAATGACCACTAATGAAAGCAGTTTCAATTTATACCATTCCAATTGGCAAAAACAGTCAATGTTAGAGGGACTGTGGGAAGCTAGGCATGATAATATACCATTGTTGGTGCTGTGAATTGGGGGCATGTGATTTTGGAATTATGCAAGGAAAATGACTAAACTATTCAAACCCTCTGATGTCATGATCTTACCACTGTCTCTACACCTCAAGGAGGTCAAAGGCGGAAACAGGGTCTGACATATAGAAAAATATTAATAGCAAGCAGCACTTTTTTGTGGGTGAGAGCACAAAATTGAAAACACATCCAGCAGTTGGAGAAAAAGTGGAAAAAACTGATACATGAATGTAATAAAATACTCTTGTGCAATAAGAAATAATGGCTATTTCTTCAGAGAAATTAAGAGAAATTATATGATCATAGGTTTGAGCTAGAAGGAACCCCAGAAGCCCTCTGATGAGGAACAGAGGCCTTGAGAAATAGGATGACTTACCTAAAATCACAGAAATAGACAGGGGCAGAGCTGAGATTTGGATTCAATCACTTCCACTTTCAAACCTTCCCTCTTTCTACCATACCTTGGGAAATTTTGTACCTTGATGCCAAATGAAATAAGGAGAACCAAGGAGCATAGTGTAAATGAAAAGATCCAGAAGTGGAAGGGGGACGGTACTCCAGTGTTGAAAATCCAGGATTGATTTCAGAGAACAGAAATGGGACAGAAAACTGGGGGGCTATAAGGGCACAGCCTTGTAAGAGTTGAGTTTTTCTCTTTTGATTAGAGCTATGTGGGGAGGTGAGGAGGAATTTCCAAAAAAATTTGTGTCATAAAAATAGAAGGCATCAGCACAACATTTTTCAACGATAAAAATGTGAACCTTTTTGTTTTGTTTTTTTGTTTTTGGTTGCCTCTTATATACCTGTTGTCATCACTCCTGATGCTCTGGCCTCAGAACAAAATCCCAAACTCTGAAATGTGTTAGAAGGGGCCCCCACAGTGTACCCTAACATGATTATGCCTTGGTTAAGGTTTGTAAGGTACAGGTTCTAGAATTCCATTTGATCTTCTCAAAATTGTTGCAGGACTTTGAAATTTTAAGTGCTGGCTATTGTTATTGTTATTGTTATGTCAGTCAGTAAGCATTTATTAAGCATATATTAGGCATTGTATTAAGAGCTAGGAAAACATATTTTAAAAAAGATTGCTTTTGAGGTGCTTATAATCTAGCGGGGGAAGATAACACAGAAAAGAAAGCTGAAAAGGGGGCTAAGCTGAGGGAAGGGAGGAGGTATGACGAAGAAGCTTTCCCAGAGAAATGTAGCCAGGTAAGAAATGAGATGATGTTGAACTTCCTCCTTAAATGGAGTATTTGGAACTCATGACCTCGCCCTCCAATCAGAGAAGCAAAAGGTAATGATGAGTAGAGTATCAAGGCTGATGTGATCTTTTACAGAATGATGAAGTTATCCCAGTAATGGGGCATGGTGAAATCAGCCAAGTGGTGTTTGTCCTTGGCTCTTAGAAGACCATGATGTGATGCCATGACATGCAAGTGAGTTGGATTAAGTGAGAGAGGTCTGTGATATAAAATAATAAGACTATTTATATTATATTTATTATATTACAAATATTATATTATAATCATCCCCCTCATTTTCATGAGGTTCACAGTGGTTAAATAAATTTACACAAATTTACATGAGTAAATTTATACAACTTGTTGACAGAAACAGGTTTTCTTAAACTAACCCTTGTGATTATTTCACTACCCTTTAAATGTTCTCAATAGCAAGTGGGTTCCATTGGGCTTTACAACCTTTCCTTTTCCAGACTCTAAACATACAATGAAAACTGTGGATCCTCAAGACAGTTGAAATGTTACCTTTTTGTAGATGGCCTTTTCTTATTCTCCCCAAGTGACTTTTATTTTAAACTTAGCTTTTATTGATTCTGTATTTCTCTTGCACATATAGGTAGGTAGTATGGTCTCCCCTGATAGAATGTAAGCTGAGGGCAGGGATAATTATTTTTGTTTTTTTTCTCCTTCATATCCTCAGAACTTTGCACAGTTCTAATACATAATAAGTGTTTAATAAATGAGGTTTGAATGAGTGGAGGTTCTCAGCAGTCTTGAATCAACTCAAGGAGAGATGTATGTGACTTAATGTGCTTTATCCTTTCCCTGCCCTTTGGTGGTATAAATAATAACAATTATTCTTCCTTACTACTACTCCCATTCTTTTAATGTGCCCTCCTAACCCCTTTTTCACATTTATTAAAGTAAATAATAGAGAGATTTGGTCCCTAGAGGAGAGAGATCAGTAAAATTGGGCTCTCTTTGAATTTTCACTAGAGTCTTCTGCCATTATGGGCAAGACATTGAATTTCTCCAGTTCTTCATTGTACTCTCAATAAATCTTAATAAATGCTACCTTACTCTTTTCTGTATTGAGGAAATTGCCATAATTGTCCTAGAAATCTGGAAGGCCAAGACCTCAAAAAAAAGAATAATAGAGGAATGTGTTTGTTCTATTCTTCCTGTCTAATATAAGAATAACTCTAAGTTGGTCGATTATTTCTTTTTTTATATTTAATATTTATTCTCATTTTGTACAAATAATGTTTTTTATACATTAATAAAATATTCTTGTTTAAGAGTAAAAAAAACTACCCCCTCCCCCCCAAAATATAGACTCGCTTGAGCAATAAAGTAAAGGGGAGAGAAAAAAAATTAAAATTAAAAAATAATAATAATAATAATTGTAGGTATGGTGCAATGGATGGAGTGCCAGCCCTGGAGCTATGAGCACCTGAGCCCACATCTGGTCCCGTACACCCAACAATTACCCAGCTGTGTGACATGCAAGCCACCCCAACCCCACTGCCCTGCAAAAACCAAAAAAAGAAAAAAAAAGACCCAAAAGAAAATAAAATAGTAATAATAGTAGGGGTGGCTGGGTGGCGGACAGAGCATTGGCCCTTGAGCCAGGAGCACCCGGGTCCAAATCCGGCCTCAGACACCCAATGATCACCCTGCTATGTGGCCCCAGGCCAGCCTCCCAGCCCCATTTGCCCTGAATCCCCCCAAATAATGATAATAATAATGATAATGATAATAATAATAATAAATGTGCTTCAGTCTTTGTTCCAACACCAACAACTCTGTTGTGTGTGGATCACATTCTTTATGATAAGTCCATCACTAAAGTTACTTCCATATTTTTTCATTGTTGCCATTGCTGATCACAACTCCCTCCTTTTGCATTTCTCCACTACCATGTAGTATATTTTCTCTCTCCTTTCACTCTGACTCTGCTGTGGGGTAGCTGAGTGGTGCAGCAGACAGATCCCTGGCCCTGGGGCCAAGAGGTCCTGAGCCCCCATACCACCCCTTAGGCCCAGCATCCACCTGGCCCTATGGTCCCGGACAGGCCTTCCAGTCCCAGTCCCATGCAAGAAGTAAAAAATAAAATGTGTTATATCTGACCACTCTCCCCCTGTGGTCCATCCTCTCCTCCATCACTCACATTACCCCCCTTCCCCCTGTCCCCCCTCCTTCTTACTCCAGATGCCTATATCCCATTGAGTATATATGCTGTTTCCTCTCCTAGCCACTTCTGATGAAAGCAGAGATTCCCTCATTTCCCCCTTGCCTTCCCCCTTCCATATCATTGCAATAGCTCATTGTAATAAAGAAAAATCTTGTTATATGAAATATCTTGGCCTATTCCCCCTCTCCTTTTTCTTCCTCCCTTTACATTTCCCTTTTTTCTATTGACTCCATTTTTACACCATATTTTATCTTCAAATTCAGCTTTCTCCTGTGCTTCAACTATAAAAACTCCTTCCACCTGCTCTATTAACTGAGAAGGTTCATATGAGTATTATTAGTGTCATTTTTCTATGCAGAAATACATGCAGTTCATCATCATTAAGTCCCTCATGTTTTCCCTTCTCCTCCACTCTCTATGATTCACCTGAGTCCTGTATTTGAAGATCAAGCCTTCTGTTCAGTTCTGGCCATCCTAACAGAAACATTTGAAATTCCCCTGGTTCATTGAAAGTCGATGGACTTTTTCCCTGGAAGAGGACATTCAGTTTGGCTGGGTAGTTGATTCTCAGTTGCATTCTAAGCTCTTTTGCCTTCTGGTATATTATATTCCAAGCCCTATGAGCTTTTAATGTAGTTGCTGCTAAGTCCTGTGTGATCCTGACTGCAGCTCCACAATATTTGAATTGTTTCCTTCTGGCTGCTTGTAATATTTTCTCTTTGACTTGGGAGTTCTGGAACTTGGCTATAATATTCCTAGGGATTGGTTTTTTGGGATCTCTTTCTCAGGGGCATCGGTGGACTCTCTCCATTTCTATTTTGCCCTCTGCTTCTAGGATATCAGGGCAATTTTCCTGTAGTAATTCTTTGAAAATGATGTCAAGGCTCTTTTCCTGATCATGACTTTCAGGTATTCCAATAATTTTTAAATTATTTTTCCTAAATCTGTTTTCCATATCAGTTGTTTTTTCAATGAAATGTTTCACATTTTCCTCTCATTTTTCATTCTTTTGGCTTTGAAGTATTGAGTCCTGATTTCTTCTATCTCCCTGAGTTCTATTCTTTGTTTGAAGGATTTATTTTCCTCAGAGAGTTTTCTTATCTCTTTTTCCATCTGGCCAATTTTGCTTTTTAAAGCATTCTTCTCCTCAATATCTTTTTGAACTGTTTTATCCATTTGACCTAAGGTGGTTTTTAGCATGCTACTTTCTTCAGCATTTTTTGGATTTCCTTGACTAAGCTGCTGACTTCATTTTCATGTTTTTCTTGTATCTCTCTCATTTCTTTTCTCAGTTTTTCTTCTATCTCCTTCATTTGATTTTCAGAGTCTTTTCTAAGCTCTGTCATAGCCTGAGCCCAATTTCTGTTTTTCTTGGAGTCTTTATTTTTTTTAGTTTTTTGCAAGGCAAATGGGGTTAAGTGGCTTGCCCAAGGCCACACAGCCAGGTAATTATTAAGTGTATGAGACCGAATTTGAACCCAGGTACTCCTGACTCCAAGGGCAGTGCTTTATCCACTAAGCCACCTAGCTGCCCCTCTTAGAGTCTTTAGATGCAGGAGCTTGTGCTTCCTCATCTTCAGACTGAGTATTTTGATCCTTCTTGGGCTCACAGGCAAAATATTTCTCAGTGGTGTTCCTCTTTTTTCTCTGCTTGCTCATTTTCCTAGCCTGAGCCTGGTTTTGGGGTGCTTCCTGAGCTTTTGGGACACTCCCACAAGGGTCTCGGTGTGTGAGGCTCTGTCCTCCCTCCTGGTCTGTGAATGACCATAACTGTGAATGACCATAAGTGCCCCCCTCTGCCATAGGGCTGAGGTGGGGGGGCCTGCTGTTCAATGGGGGGGCCTAGATTGCGATCAGGATCTGAATGTGGTCAGAGCCCCAGAGTCCTGTTCTAGGGGCAGAGCTCTGCAGTCTCTCTCTCTTCACTCCCCTCCCTAGGCTTAGCTTGCTCATGCCCTGGGGGCTCCTGCTTACCAGCTCCGCCTGCTTCTGTTTCCTGGATCTGGGCTGCAGTGGCCATGCTGCTAGCTGTGCGCCCTGAGGGCTGGGCTTCACGAACTTACTCTGGCAGAGGTCCCCCACTGTTCCCCCAATTTGTGTCCGGTACTCCCCAGGGCATAGCTGAGGAAACTCCCCTGTTGCTGTGAGCCTTGGCTCCCAGCGCCCTGGGGCTGCTCCCCTCCGGGAGGCTGAAGTTCTTTCCCTCTGGTGAACCACCCCTCTGGTGGGCCGCCCCTCCAACCCCGGGGAGCAGAGCCTTTCTGCTCTTTTCCAGGTTACCTTGAGTAGGAGAACTGCCTCACTGGGTCCCTCTTTGGGTTGTCTCTCGAAAATTTAGTTAGGGTCCCTAGTTTCGAAGATTTATGAGAGAGCGCCTAAGACATGATCCATTCTTGTCACCATCTTGGCTCTGCCCCCACGATCATTTCTTTAGCTACTATCTCACATACATTCATGGCTTTTCTGGAGTATAGGAACAAGTAATTCAGAGTTGCTACTGTATAGCCAAGAGACCTGAGATGGCCATCACTCTTTAGGCAGCCCCCACAGTCTAATCTATTAGACTAGACACACAGATAGATCTCTTAAGAGGACATCTAAAACCAATGCTCTAATTTGACCAAGAAGGAGGTTCATATAAAACTTTTAATAGCCTTTTCCCCATGACTCTGGAAGTACTAGTCACATAGCTATTAATAATAGCAGCTTCTGGGAAGATAGACATATAATACATTGCTGGTAGAACTGCAAATTGGTTCAACCATTATAGTTGGGCAACTTGAATATACAGCTATGCATATACCTCAGAGAGGTAAAACAATAGAAAGAGAACCCCAGAAGCATATTTATTGATTGAGGAATGAATAAACAAATTGGAGATTATAAATATAATGGAATATTGTAGTGACATAGAAAATAATAAATATGGAGAAATCAGAAGAGTCTAGATGAACTGATACAAAGTGAAGTAAATACAAATGGAAAAAAATAGCATAAATGAAATTGAATATGCCGTAATTATAATTATCAAACTTATCCCTGAGAAGAACTTGAAAAAATTTATCTCCTTACCTAGTTTTGAGTCATGGGTTAGGGATAACATGCTTTGAGATAATTTTATCTTTACCACAAATTGAGAGAGGTTATGATTGAGACTAGTGTCTGGAGAGCTCATTCAGAGATTTATTCAAGACCATATTGTGGACAGGTCTCTAGTCAAACTGACCGTAGAGGTGAAGGCTTCCCTGTAACTCTTCTGGATCTCTTCAACACTCCTTGTATTGTTTCCACCACCTTATGCATTGATAGAAGATCAGAGAGTGACTAATGCTCTATGTGGCTAGTAAAAACTGATGGGCCAACATTCAAGAGGAAGGGTAGGTGGCTACAATTAGTTTTCCTAGTGCTGAATACACAGAAAATAGGGTGGGAGGGAGGGGAAGAAATATCATCTTCAAGACTGAGACTTTTCCACTGGTGAACATCATTTACAAAATGAACATCATTTTTTTTTGTTTGTTTTTTCACAGTGAACATCATTGTAAGTGGTCCACCACAATAGCCCTCTACAGTTTCTTGGTGTTCTCTTAGGAACCAACTTGCAATTATTGATGGCTCTGACCCTCATGAAAAGCATGTTGGCTAACCAACCGCCTCACTCCTGTTGTGCTGGTTTCTTGTTCATTCTCATTCTCATTGATTCTTTGTCTCTGCCTCTCTATCTCTGTCTCTACCCCCTCTCCCTCTTCTTTTCTCCTCTTTTTTCTCCCTGTCTCTGCCCCCTCTGCCTCCCTTCTTCTCTTCTCTCCATCTCTTTTTCTTTCCCTCTTTCCTTCTCCCCAGCATTTCCTCTTTACAACTCATTTTAAAATAGTGATTAAAAATTGATTTTTAAAAAAAATGTAATTCTGTTGTTTTCTGATTCCCTAAACCTCAACTCTACCATGGTCAAGTTCCTCACTGAGGAATCAAATAAATGGCAGTTCAGCATAAAATTATAGAATCCCTGAGGCAATAGGGTTTTAGGGAAGTTGTCCTGATCTTTGAGAAGACAGTTAATCTCCGTTTTTAGGTAAAACCATATTTGTCTTCTAGTTTAAAAAATTAATGCTTATTACTACCTTTTGTTTTTATATTGCTTTCATTTCCCAATATATCCCACCCAGAGAGCCATCCCTTCTAACAAAAAGAGGAAAGGAAAAAAAGTTAAATCAAAGTAATCAATACATTAATCAAGTCCCAGGTACAACCCCCCCCATGCAAAAAGGAGAAAAGGTACATTCTTATATCTCTTCTTTGCATTCAAGGTGGTAGTGACCAAATTTTAAAAATTCTTTTAAAAAAAAGTAAGGCTCTCCCATTTTTTAAAAATGGTTCCAAAGATAAAGATCCTAAACCTTCTAATAACCATACATATATAACATATTTTTTTCATGGTTTACAGAACGCTTTCTAATAATAATAATTGCTACACACACACACACACACACACACACACACACATTGGACTTTGAGGTTGGAGAAACACTTTACAAATATTATTTTATCCCTGCAACAACCCTGGGAGATAGGTGATATTATTATCCACTTTTTACAGATGAGGGAATAAATCCTTCTAATTCCAGTTGTTGTCAATTCAGAGATCATATGATCATGGATTTAGAGTTGGTATGGACTTTAGATACTAGCTAGCCCTAAGGCATCTAGGTGGTACAGTGGATAAAATGCAGGGTGTAGAGTCAGAAAGACTCATCTTCCTGAGTTCAAATTTGACTGTAGATGCTTCCTAGATGAATGACCCTGGGCAAATCATAGTTTCCTCATCTATAAAATGAGCTAGAAAGGAAATACTACTCTAGTATCTTTGCCAAAAAAACTCCAATTGGGGTCAGGGAAAGTCAGACATGCCTGAAAAATGAGTTGAACAGCAACAGTCCAACTCACTTTACTGAAGATTTGGGAGTCCCAATAACAAGAAATAACTTGTGCAATAACAAACAAGGGAAAAGTGAAAGTGGCACTAATCCTTGGAGATTTTTTTAAGTCAACATTAATTTTCTTATGGTAGGATTGACTATAATTGGGATTCAACAAATACAGTGTAGTGTGTTGAGCTGATTCTACCTTTTGAGTTGGCAAAATAAACATGCCTGAGAGTTGTTGTCGTTTAAAAATGATTACCCGGAAAGAGATCTTGTGTTGTCCCTGTAAAAGTCCTTACACCAGACAGCCTGTTCTACAGACATTCTAGGATGCATTATTTAAAGTTATTTCCAGTGGTGCGTGGGCAGGGAGGTGGGAAGCTGCATTTGTCATTTAGTGGGTTAGAAGAGCCTCGCAGCCTCCTCTTTGCTTTTTACCCTTGATTCTTTTCCACTGGCTTCTAGCCCCTTCTGCTGAAACCTGACGCGACCCCTTGGACAACCTCTTCTGCCAAGTGAGCCCTTCCAACTGTTTTGCTAACACTCAGATTGTTGATGGGATTGGAGAAATTAGTGTGTTAACTCCCCTTTTTTTCCCTCATCTAATTTCCGTAGGATCTGAGAAATTTAAAATGATTTTCTTGGGGAAGAAAGGTCAGAGGTTAAAACTTATTTCCTTATTTCACAGTTGATGAAATTGAACCCTTGAGGAGTTAGGGGATTTGTCCAAGAAGTTAAATGGCAAAATTGGAAATAGAGGTCCTCTGATTAAGTATCCAGGGTTCATTCTACTCAGCCTCGTGCTGAATGTCATTAGTATTATATGTGATTTAAATGACATACTAATAAATTAGTGTAAATAAATTAGCATAATTTATACTATAATTATATTTCTGTATATGCATTTTTATATCATAATTTATGTAACTATATATAACTATCCTAATAGTTATAATTTATTCTATAATTATATCTTATAATTTATACTATACTAATAAATTAGTTTAATTTATGCTATACTATTTTATATATTATATATTTCATATATAATTTATACTATACTAATAAATTGTCAAAATATATTATAATTATGTTTTATGTATGTTTATAATTTATACTATACTAATAAATTAAATTTTAAGTACTTACATTAGGGAATTCTCCCTAGAGCCTTGAGACATGGGCACATATCTAGTAAAGAATGATAGACTGTGAACAGAGGATAGGTTGCTAGACTTGGAGTCAGGAAAACTGGAGGGGGGCTTCCAGCCCTGCTTCTGGTACAGTAGCTATGGACTGTGGGCAAGTTGTACATATGTCTGAACCTTACTTTTTAAGATCTGCCAGATAGAGATAGTGAGGCCTGCAATAGCCATTTTCTAGAGTTGTTGGGAAGTTCAAATGAGTTAATTGATGTAAATTAATTTGCAAACTCTAAAATATATTATTGTCAGTTCTTGTAATTACTAATATTAAGGAAAAAAGATTAAATACTACTGCTTCAAGGAAAAAAAAACACAGGGGCTCTGGAGGAAAAGGGAAGCCTACTCCTTACCTCCATCCCACACAGCATCCTCTGTTCAGGGACATCACTAAGCATCATTATTCCTTATATTAGTCCAGTATTTCATGCCACGAATGTTTTTGTTTTAGCATTACAACAGTGATAAAGGCATCACCCCCATTTTACAGATGGAGATGTGGTCACTTCATGTATAATATGCACCTTAATTTTGGGTCCCAAAATTTAAAAAAAATGTATTCCATAAAATTATCAAACTTAAGTTTTATTCAACATAAAATTCATACGACTCCTCATCACTATCAAAACTCCCATCCATTAGCTCTTTCTCATCTGGATTTGATGACAAATCACAGTCTCAGGAGAGACTCTGACCACTCTCCTGCCTTTGCCCTGGTCTGTGGTTGACCACAAGCACTCCCTGGGCAAGTCTGGTGCATGGACGCATGTTTATTAGTCCATTCTGTTTCATGAACCTGAAGCACCAACTGTGTCTTCCTTTGAAATCATCAACTTCTTTTTCATTGGCAATTCTTCTGGCTTTCTACTGAACCATCTTGGTGGGCACAGGGAATCCACTTGCACTTTGCTCTTCCATGCATCTCTTCAATCCCCTCTCTAACTCAGGCCATTTGGCTGCCTTGCCTCTCATGGCCTTCTGCTGGGGAATTTTCAGGAGGGTTTCTTCTTCCTAGTCAGTCTCAGATTTGTTTTCTCAGTTGGAGGAGGACCAGACTGACATTCAGCTGCACGATTTCCATTCGCTTTTGCAAACTGGATCACTTTTAACTTGAATTCAGCACTGGACAAAAATCTTTTCTGAGCCATTTCTGGGCAGAATGTGGTAAAACGTAATTTAATATGCTGGTAACAAATGTGTGCAAAGACAACTGTGGAAAAAACAGGAAATGCAAATAAAAAAATCTACAACAATGAGTGCAAAAACAAGTGTGGAAAAAAAAAACAGTAAATGAAGTAAAAAAAATCTGCAACCACTGTATAAGATGCTCCCAGTTTTTAGACCCTGAATTTTTCAGAAAAAAAGGCATATCTTATAAATGGGGGAAAAAGGAACTTGGCAATGCCTCACAACTCCTTTCAGTGCCAGAACCAAGTCCACAAGGCACACTCAGCTCCCTTTTGGTTAGAGCATGTTACCTGGGTCTGGAAGGAGGGGACAAAGGGGATCAGTAGCATCCAGTTCTGCCTTTTCTCCTCATGTCTACAGCCTGGGAGCTGTCCTGTTCTTCCTGTTCCAAACCCCATTTCTCCTCCACACAGCTTCTCTGCCCTTTCTCCTGTCTCAGCAGCCTCCCCAGGTACAGCAGGCTGGTCCAGAAAGAGAAAAAGGAAAGGAACAGCAGTGGAAAGAATCAGTTGGGTCCTATGACCTTTAGGAGGTAGGGTTGGCAGAGACCCTCCTTCCCCTTATTTAGGCTCTGGGTTCATGGAAATAGAGGTTCTACTACTATATGAAGTTAATTATTTTGCCTTCCTCTGTAATGACCTTCTGTTTCTGAATCTTGTTGAGTTATTTAGTTCCTTCTTAGATCAAAAACCTCTACTTTCAGGACATAAAACATAAGACTGTGGCCAGGCCACACTTCCCACACCCCATGCAAGGTCCCCAAATCTTAAGAGTTACTGAAGGTTCACATTAACCTGTTTACTAACAATAGAACCAACATAATAGCTACTTAATAAATTGAATTATCATCATAACGTACCTTATATTTGGATAGTATTTTATTTTATTTTTTAAATATGCCTATTTGAATTTTCACAGGAACCTGTGGGACTGGCAAGACAGAGATTATTCACATTTTACAAATGAGGAAACTGATTAACCTAAAATTACAGTTAGTTCTGAGTCAGAGTCCTTGAACCTAGGTCTCTCTACGAAGACTAGTGATTTACACTGTATTGTGCTGCTCTCCTTGCTTTTTATAAATCACCATCTCAGTTCAATAAACAAATCCATCCATTTTGTTTGGTGACTTCTCAGTTATTCTCCCTCTTCCACCCAGAATTCTCTGAGTACCCAGAGTAGAAAACCTACCCTCTGATATCATTTTGACCTTCTAGAGTCACCATATGTTTGGGTGTAAGGAATAATTTTCTGGGAGCCAAGTAGCCCCTGAGTTCAATGTTCTTCTGTCTAGCCCTGAGAATAGAGCAGGGAAATATCACTATATATACTTAAGGAATTCATGTTTTGCCACATCTCTCAAGGCCTGTCTAAAACATCACCTCCAAAAAGCCCATCTCACTTCTCTTCCTCCCATTGGACAATCTCTCTTCAGAAGTCTCATAGCACTTTTCTTTTTCCTATCTTGTACTTACACATTCTTTCCTGTTTTATATTTCTTTTTTTTAAGGTTTTTGCAAGGCAGTGGGGTTAAGTGGCTTGCCCAAGGCCACACAGCTATGTAATTATTAAATGTCTGAGGCTGCATTTGAACTCAGGTACTCTTGACTCCAGGACCAGTGCTCTATCCACTGAGTCACCTAGCTGCCCCCATTTTATATTTCTATGATACATTTTCATCCCATGAATGTCTCACAGTGCCTTGCTCATATGTTCTTAGTAATTATTTTCTGAAATAATGTCCTAATAAGACGGCGCAGGATTGCAAACCTGTGTATATGCCTTCATACTCCAAGCTTCGAATACCCCCCAGTGGAATGGGTAGTTGAGAACAAGTTGGAGCTCTTAGAGCTTGATCAAAGACACCAAGGTCTTTGTATCTCAGATCATCCTGACTTTTGCCCTGCCACTTTCATCCTGAGACTTGGATGACTCAGGCTGAAAACCTTATACATCTTTACCTTACTTTAATCCAATTCATAAAATTTGAAAACAAAGGATAAAAAAAGTATGAAACAACAATGTCATCATCTATTACTAGCTTTATTTAGCTTTTTAAGGGAAATTCTGCATACCTCTCTCCCCCTCCCTCTCCTTCCACCCCAGCAAATAAAATGCTCAGCATACAGTAGACACAGATGAAATGAGGTGTTCATCCAAGTTGCCCTTCCCTGGTTTAAGAGGCTCAGGAGCCAAGACTTCCCACCTGGTACTTCCAAGGTCCTTTACAGACATGAATCTGTGGAGTCAAGTTTATTGAAGAACTATTTTCATCCAGGCTTCAAGTAGCCCTGCATTTAGCTACAGAAATTGGGGGATGAGGAATGAGGGTGAAGGAAGAATCTCTACCTATCATTAACATGCCTTTGAGAATTCAATGGTCTTTGCCTAGAGAGTAATCATAAAAGCTAGTGTAAGTTTTGCAAAATATATGTGTGTATCTCAGTATGTCAGATCTAATCAGGTGAAAATTCTCCCAGTGATTGGCCTTTCTAGGCACTTGGTTTTTCTTCTCAAAACCTTATGGAATATTTCATGTGTCAGTCATTAGTCTTTGGTGCCAAAGAAAAATCAGTTCTTATCCATTTTCTCTCATGTGAGCAGCTCTGCTCAAAGATTTGAAGAAAGGGATTAAAATTCATTTGTTATTCTCAGAGCTAGGATGATTATAAGATTTTTAGAATGTAGAGTTAGAAGAGATTTTGGAAATCATCTAGTTCAACCTCTTATTTTCTATGAAGAAACTGAGAGGATTCCTTGTTATATATATACATATTGATGCACACATATACATGTGTGTATATGTGTGTATATTTTTCCCCAATAGACTGTAAATACCTCAAAAATAGGGACTATTTTTACCTGTTATTGTATCTCCAGTGGTCAATGTTTTATTTTGAACAAAGGAGTTTAATTAAATACTCATTAATTGATACTATATTGATTAACTGTAAATTCAGAGTTCTTTTCAAGGGTAAATAAGATAAACAATTTCAACCAAATTGGACATAAAACTTGGGGGTAAGGTATGGAACAAATGGCTAAAACCCAGTTTCTGCTCTCAAAGAAAGTAGCTTCCAGGGGAGAAAAGGTGTATACATAAAGAGCCACAGTGTAGATGGGGAGGAAGTGGTATTCCATCAAATTAAGGTAATATGTGTTGTGTTAAAATTGTTCTAATTCCCTTGACTTCTCCATCCACCCCTACCCCTCTTTCCTAGGCATAATGGTACATTTTTAAGTAGCCAGTATGAAAGAGCAACTGGAGAAAATAAGATTGCAAGGGGGGAATCAGGAAGTCACGTACAAACCTTTCCAAAGATCAAAGGAGCATAATTTACAAATTGTGTCATATGATAACTAAAATTTACACTCTGGTAATATGTGCTGAATGAATAGAAGTGTTCTTGGTCCTATGACATGTAAGTAAATCCCAGACAAATTCTAGGCCTCCACAGTTCCAGATCAGTTAGAACATCAAAGGATGCTGATAACTTACATGATATAGATATGTTAACTTTAAAGTTTAACAGATAACTTTAGAGGGTTTGGCTGTATTAATGAACTAACTCTTAAGGTGGCATAGATAAAAGTCTATCCCTCCCCGAAAGCCCTATAAAGATGATACTTTAAAGTCCTGTCCTGTCCTGCCCCTCCCCACAAGAACTCTTCCATTTTCTGAGGGTCTATGCTGCTAGAGTGCTCTCAAATCCAATCCAAGTTTATACAAGTGACTCATCCCCTTCCCCATCTCTTCTCTGGGATCACAAAGAGTCAGACATGCTGAACAACTCAACAAGAGAGTCAGGGAGGTTTTAAAGTATAAGAATGACATGTTAAGAGTTGAACATTAGGAATATGAGTCTGTCATCAATATAGGACAGATTTTAAAGGGAAGAAAGGGAGACTAGTTAACAGGAGTTAGTAATGTTAGTAATCCAGGAGTCAAAGAAAATGAGTAAGATAGTATAGTAAGTAAGTAAGATAAGTAAGAGTAACTAAGATAGTATAGTATTGAGAATGGAAAGAACCTCTGTAAAAAGAGGAATGACTCCTATGAATGTTTATGACTGGGATTTTTTTGATCCTCTATGAATTTGTGACTTAGACCTTAGATGGATCATGAACTTCTCATTGGTTTTAGCCTTTTATCCCTAGGTTTGAAGTGAGTTTCCTGAATCCTTACATTGAGGACCTCTTAGGATGCTCTTTAGGATTTGAACTTCTTTCCTCAAAGCAAATTGGTGCTGGATAGTGATGGAAAAACTTTGAATCTTGAGCTGCTTGTTAATAGGATGAATCTCTTGGGGTGTAAATTACATGTGAAAATAATTGAATTAAACTAAATATATAGTGTACCTTGGAAAAGGAATGAATGAGATGGGATAGGACTGAGGAGCACAAGTTCCCTACCCAGCCTACCTTATGTTCATATATATGGATCGAGTTTTTGTTATGACAAGTTTGTCTGTTGTTTTACCTTAGAATTCGGTTGAATTTAACAGTTAAGACCATGCAATTTTGGAACTTTGAAAGAGATCTGAATATTTGAATAAGATACAGGCATGGTCTCGTGGGGCTTTCAGCTTTCCATGGTAAGTCTTTCCCAATGCCCCTTAATTCTAGTATCTTCACTCTGATAATTCTAATTTATCCTATAAAACCCTATTTGTATGTGTAGATATGTCTATGTGTTTATATATGTATACGTGCATCTATACTATGAACTTCTTGAGAACAGGAACTCTTACTTTTTTTTGTTTCTAGTGCTTAGCATAAAATAGATGCTTTATAAATGTTTGCTTACTGTCTTTCAGTCTAATGGGGATCAGTATACTCATATAGCTAACTATAATAAAAGATAAGAAATAAATTATGAGTGATGCAAAGGATTCTTCTGGGTCAGTGGTGAATATTGAGCATCACTGCCCTAGAATTGGTGATATCTTTCCAGATCCAATCCTCTCATTTTGCTGATGAGGAAGCTTAGGACCAAAGAATTTGTGACTTGATTTAAGATTCCAGAGACAGTAAATAGAGCCAGATCTTTCAGCTTCAAATCTAGTATTCTTGCATTGTCCCACACTGCTTTTTCAGTATCCTTACCTGTCTTTAGTGATTTACCAAAGATATGACTGACTCTTTGAAGTTTTCTGACTCTCCCTTTCTAAAAGTGTTCAGTCCCTTTTGAATATTCTTCTCCTTTACCTCCCACATTCTTTCCCTTTTATTATACTTCTTTGAGATCTTTTGTAGTCTACATTCACAAACCTCCTCACATCAATAGAATGTCAGCTCCCTGAAGATAGGGGTTGTGGGTCCATAGTGACTTCTGTCTATCCATAGGGGGTTTCATATTCTGTTGGTTGACTAGAGGTAGGGAATCAAGGGAGGCTTCATATAGGAAGTAACATCTGAATTGGGATTTTAAAGATGCCAACAGGCAGAGATGTCCATTTTGGGGCACAGGGAAAGTATTATCAAAGACTTGGAGATAGGAAATCATGGATTATATAGAGAATGGCAAATGGCATACTTAATGTATCACATTTAGAGGGAAGCAGTGTTTCTCTTTTACAACTAGGTGAATTGAAGGCAGATTATAGAGGGCCTTGATTAGGAGCTTAGTCCTGTTATTCATGTAAAATTAGGACTTGGTAGTCCATGGGGAACTCATGCCAATGTAACTACTGGATAATTACCTTCCTGGGATATTAAATGGAAGGACACACCTCCCTCGACTTTCTACTCTTTTCAAGCTTGAGGAAATATTATTCCTTATTGTGATCAGGACTGGGGTTCACTTGCATCCACCTGGTTAGGTTTGGATGGTTATAGAATTGTACAAAGCCTGCTCCCCTTTTCCCACTTTACTCCTAGACCCTCAGTTTTGTGCATTAGCTGAGAGGCCAACTTGCATTCCTTCTCTTTCTGGCCCTCTTCCTAATTTCCTCTGTTTTTGAAAACATGAGACAGTATACCAGAATCTCCCAGGATAAAAGATATTCCCTGAAGACAAGGTGAGAAGTTTTCAGGAATTTGAGATTAAAGCATTGTTACTGGAGTTTAAAATTGGCTTTCTTTCCAGAGTAATATTAAGAGCTTTGCCTGAGTTTCCTCCATCACTAAAATGGGAACACTATACTTGCCCTCCCTTCCTGATTCCCATATGGGAAAATAATGAGAATTCCCACATTTGTAAATTGCTTTGAGCTCCTCAGCCAGAGAGACTCTCTGAGCAGTGTTGTTTTGATTATTTCTCCTACAGGAAGCCTTCTAGTGCAATGCCCTCTCTCTATTCCCAGTGTGTTATTTTTAAAAAGGAAAGAAAAGAAAAGCCTTAGGTTGCTAATTGTTAACAAGTTGTTGAGTTTTGTGTGTTTTTCCTCCCCTCCTGTTTTTCCTCTCTGAATTTCAGACTATCCTGCATTAGAATATTGTTCCATACACATGTGGCTGCAAATGTCTTACTGGATATCACAGTTATTTTTTGTTTACCCTTGCCATATCTACCATAAATTCAACCAAACTTAAGATCCTAATGTGAGATGGAGCTAACATTAGCAGTGATTTTCATCTATGTCTTCCACAGAATTTTTTTCTTTGTTAAAAATGTCCTTGGTTTGAGCTCTCTTTTTTTAATTACAGTCACAACCAAGGCTTAGAGATGAGGGCTGCTCTTATCTCCCATTGTTGTGTCTTGACTCTTTGTGACCCCATTTTGGATTTTCTTGGCAATGATCCTGAATTTTTGATATTTCCTTTCTCCCCTCATTTTTTAGATGAGGAAACTGAGGCAAGCCTGCCCAGGGTCACACAGCCAGGAAGTATCTGAAGCTAGATTTGAACTCGGAGATGCCATGGCCAGAGCTGCCTTCTAAGCAGTCAGATATTAAGTGACCTGCCAAAGGTCACAAGCTAGTATATGAGGCAAGTTTTGAATTCAGATTTTCCTGATCCAGATCCAGCATTTTATCCACTGAACCACTTTTCTGTCCTATATTCTTGCCTAGACTGGCATCTTAAAAGAGTTGATTGATTCCCAAGTTTCAAGAGAAAGAGCCCTTAGAAGTTGCCTAATCCCATTCCCCTATCTTAGAGATGAAGAAGCATTCCCAGGTATATAGCCAGTTAGCAGACACCAAAACAGTCTCTTCATCTCTCTGGTCTTGACTTTAGCCAAAGAGTGAAAAAAGCAGTTTTCCCCACATCTCCTGATTCTTTGTCCAGAGTCCTTAGCAGTTTGTTATTTGTATCTCATTTATTGGACTCCTGCCACTTTGCTGCATCTTTGAAAAAGCATTTGAGAAATCAGATCAATGAATATAACATTCAGATAGAATATGCTAGAGGTACTGGGATTCTGTTTCATTAACTGTAAAATGAGAGAGGGTCCTTTTTGTCAAGCCCTTTTGAGGTTACATGAAATAATTTGATGTAGTAGAAATGAAACGTTTTAAAACTTAATGCGCTATTAGTTGCATTGAGCAGAATTTTATGAGGATTAACAATCAATCCAATAAACATCTGTTTAACATCTACTATATCTCCAGAACTATTCTAAGCACTAAAAGATTAAAAAAATCCTAAAGCAGAATAGTATCTATCCTTAAGTTATTTGCATTCTGATGGTTTGATCACAAGTATTTTAGGATGGGCCCAGGTAGACCCTTAGAAGCTTGTGTTTACCATTTTATTTTGATGATGTTTCCAAGAACATAGAGGACCAGAAAAGGAGGTAGAGGCCATCATGATGAGAGAGGAGTCACTAATAGGAGGGTTGCCCAAGTGGTATTCTGGGACCTATCAATCAGTAAATAAGACCAGGGAATGGTCTCTCTCTCTAGCATATGGGCAGATGTCTATGAAGGACTGATGAAAATACAGGGTCAAAGATCACAGGATGTGAGGGTATGAATGGATTTGAATTGACTCCAGAAGATGAAGCCTCCCCTCTCTTAATATAAGGTAACTATTGAAGGGTTAACATTTTAATTATCAAAAAACCTTTATTTTCTCTTTTTATTATCACAATTCTGTACTAGGATTCCTACAAATGCACAAAGATCAACATGGTACAAAGATGAAAGTAAGCATTGTTACTGACTGTTATCGTCCTTTCAGGGACTTCCAGGGACAAGGCAAACAAGAAGACCAGATGTATGATGGAGAAGGATGGTAGTGATTTAGTTTAGCAAATACTGAATATTTTTTAATAATACATAAATATGTAATAAACATAATAGAATAACAAAATAATGAAATAAATATAAGATATATGATAATATTTAAAAGAATAGGGGAAGGGGTTGGGGAAATTTTTTACTAAGAACTACTAAGGACACTAATGCTGAGTGCATTATAAATATTATATCATTTGCTCTTCATCTACTTGGGAGGAAGCTGTAATGATGATGCCCAGTTGGGTGAAACTGAGGCAAACAAAAGCAAAATGATTCACCTAGTGTCACCCAACTAGAAATAATAATAACAAACTTTTAAATAGCACTTTCTTTTGTTCCAGGAATTGTGTAAGGATGTTATCATTTTTATTTCATTTGATTTTCACGACTCTGGCAGGTAGGTGCAATGACTATCCCCATTTTACAAAGGAGGAAGCTAAGGCAAGCTGTGATTTGCTCAGGGTCAGTCAGCTGATAAATGTCTGAGATCAAATTTGAACTTAGGTCTTCTGGACTCCAGACTGGGCAACAGCAACTTCTTTGTGGATGTCCAGAGATAGTGGGACAAGGATTCTAGTGACCCAAAGGGGATCTCACTTCTGCAGGTGAGGGAAAGTGGCAGCAGCTTCCAGTTTCAGGTGAAAAGATAGTTCTTTGAAGTGAACAATCAGAAAGCAAAGGACTGAGATTCCCTGGAGCTAAGAGACCTCAGGGAGGCAGCTTTTAGCAATGAGTCCAGGTAACAGCCCTGTCCTTTTATAGCATTAAATAGTCCTTGTGATGAACTGGCTAAGTCTCCTCTATTGGAATAAAAGGAATTTCTAGGAAGAGAGCCAGGTTATTGTGGGACCCATCTTTGCATATTGTGCTATCCTAGATGCCTGGGGTCCTGAGTTCTCTTCATCAGAGAGAAAACTTGATTGCTAGATATTATAAGAGAAGGACAGGTTACAACAGGAATAGGTCAGAAAGGAGGAAATATTAAGGATTTGGAACTGGGAGTGATCTTAGGGAGAAACATAATCCTGAATTCAGAGATGAGGAAACTGAAGCCAAAAAGGTTGCTAGGACATTTATACAAATAACAATTAAGCAAACAATAAACAGTTATGTGTCAAGGGCTTCATCCTGCTAAGCTCTAGGAATAGAGAAACAAGAAAAACCAGTCCCTACCTTTTCAAGGAATTTATATCCTAATGGAATCACTAGATACATAGAGTAGATGGAAAGTAGCCCCCACTTTATTGTTCAGTTTATTATGAGAGTAAATGCTTGAAAGGGTAAGAAGAAGAAAGATACATTTCTGTAATTTTCAGTGTCCAAAATATTAGGTGGCCCACTATCCTCGTGCCTGAGACTTGTCAAACTCTGACTTGACTATAGCCACTCAATGAATAATAAAGAAAGAATAAGACTGAACTTAGTACAGAGCCTTGGGAAAATACCTGAGTAGGAGATACAGTATGGAGGGCAATCAAACAGGGAGACTGAGAGGGCTATAAAAACCCAGGAGGGAAGAAGAATATCCAGGAGTGGGGAGTGGGGGAGAGGTCAATCAAGTCATAAGGAAAAGAAAGGGAATTGTCTTGGATGAGTTATTTTATTTTTTTATATTTTCATATTTTTGATTTCATCATTTATTGTCTGTCTCTGCATTTGTACTTTTTTGCATTTAAAAATATTTAATTTTTTTTCCCAATTAGATGTGAAGATAGTTTTCACTTTCATTTTTCTAAGATTTTGAGTTTCAAATTATTCTCCCTTCTTCCTCCCTTCCCTCCCACTTCTCCTTTCCCCAAGACAGCAGGCAATCTGATATAGGTTATATAGGTACAATCATCTACATTAATCATGTTTTGTAAAAAGAATCGGAACAAAAGGGAAAAGCCACTGGATAGAAAAAACAAAAAAAGTAAAAACCACATTGGAATTGTTTTAGATCATTCTATTGCTGAGAAGAGATAAAAGTCTATCACAGTGGATCATCATATAACATTGCTGTTACTATGTACCATGTTCTTGGATGAGTTAGTTGTAATCTTCCTTGGAGGCCGGGACCTAGTTATGGAGGTGCAGTGTATTGTAATGAAAACACATCCTGACTCAGACTATTTTCTAGATAAATGAACTTGGGCAAATCACTTCCTCTTTTCTTGGCCTTTATTTTCCTCATCTATAAAATGGGAGCTGGACCTGGGTAGGCTCTACCATTGCTTCTAGTTTTGATTTTTGTAAAGCTTGTAAAAGCTTGACCTAAATTATGAAATTTCTACAGGCTAAATGAGCTCCTTGTATACAGTGCTTGGTTTTCATGGGCACCATTCAGAAACAAGAAAAGAGCCTTCTTTATTTACATTACATGAATGCCTTACTCTTCTCCCAATATAGAAAGTTCTTTTGGATATCTGTGACTCTACATGTCCCATGTGGAAGGTGACAGGAGATGGGGGATTTGCTTTACTTGTTACTCTAACCTCACCCCCTTACACTCACTCACTCACTCTCTCTCTCTCTCTCTCTCTCTCTCTCTCTCTCTCTCTCTCTCTCTCCTTTCTTCCTCCCCATCATTCTGTGTCCCTTCAATAGTTCCCTGGCATGGTGGCATGAAGTGTTACTGTTGTGTAAGTTGGCAGGGCACCCCATTTGAGTGACCAAAACCGGGTGTAACTTAGTTTCATGTCCTCAAGCAAACACTTTAGCATGTCTGTTACCCTTTATTTAATTACAGTTCTCCCATGAAGAGGCTCTTTCCTTTTGGGGGCCTATTGCAATGTGGGGGTATCTAATCCAAGTCCTTAGGTGGGCTGTGGCTTCTGCATTTTCACAGCCTGGGATACAGGGACTGTTTTGAAAGCCTGCAAAGGATTTCTAGCTTAATTTCGTTTCAAATCAATTGAATAAATTCTTTCTTTCTTTGGACCAGACACAGAACTAGGCCTTTGGGATACAAAGGCAAAAACAAAACAGTTGTTGCCCTAGGGGTGCTTACTTTCTACTGGAGGCAAATAAGTAAAGGGAAAATATATTATTCTCTCTCCCCTACCCCAATAAATAAAATCAAGTAATTTTGAGAGTGATATGGGGGAGGAATTAGAAAGGCCTCTTTGGATTTAAAACTGAAAACTGTGCCTAGTAAATATAGTCTATATTGAACTGAAGGAATTGCCATGTATTCCCCCTTGCTGTCCTAGCCTTATTCTTTGTATACTAATGTCATTCAGTGAAGGGCAACGAATTGGTACAGTGGACAGAGCACCAATCCCGGAGTCAGGAGGACCTGGGTTCAAATCCACCTGAGACACTTGCTACTTACTAGCTGTGTGACCTTGGGCAAGTCACATAACCCTGACTACCTTTCATCCAGGGCCATCTCCAGGCATTCTGATTCATATTTGATTCATATTCAGAAGGTTCCAGAGGAGAAAGTAAGGCTGGTGACTTAGTACCCCTCATTCAAATCCCAATCACTTGCTTGTCAGAACATCACTTCCCTGATATCGTGGTCTTCTTCAAGAACAAAGGACAAACATCACCTTCATCGTCATCTACTTTATTTTTTTTTTAGGTTTTTTGCAAGGCAAATGGGGTTAAGTGGCTTGCCCAAGGCCACACAGCTAGGTAATTATTAAGTGTCTGAGACCGGATTTGAACCCAGGTACTCCTGACTCCCAAGGCCGGTGCTTTATCCACTGCGCCACCTAGCTGCCCCATCGTCATCTACTTTATACAGTAGCAAGAAAGAATTGGGTGAAAGTATAAGAACTTCCTAAATTGTTAGAAGTTAGAACTTATTCCAATGGGATGCTGTGTCATTCTAGGGAGATGTTACATATTGGGAAGCAGATTCTCTTCCTGAGAAGGTTAAGCAAGTATGGTCCATCATCATAAAGGTGAAGTTATCGATAACTAGATGTCACTTCTGACTCATTTTCAATAACTACCATAAAGCAGAGAGTATAAGCTAAACCCTTCTCAATCTTCCCGTCCTTCTTGAAGTGGAAGTTCCTTGAGTGTTAGGGACCAAATCCTGCCTTTTAATATTCTCTTTTCCCTTCAAGCCTTGCAAACCTTCCCCTTTCTTCCCGCTCAGCTAAAGTCTGCAATTATATACTGAGGCCATTTGACCTGACCCCTTTTTTTCCCTCTCTTCATCTCGGCACCTTTGACATCATCTCCCTCTCTCCCCCCACCCTGAACCCCAGATGAGGCAGCACTTTCTGCCTAGGCCAGTCTTTCTCTCTCCATATGCCCTTGATCTCCTTCTTCCTGCCTTCTCCAGCAAATTGCATTCCCCATCTTGTTCTCTAATCTTTCATCTCTCCCTGTTAGCCCTTTTCTTACTGCCTTCAATAGCCCTGACTCTGCTCCATCTTGCCTCAAACTGTCATCTTACATCTCTCCTCCCTTCCTCAGCCCACTTCCAAGAGAAAGAGCTGTCTGTAGTCACTGTCTCCACTTCCGCCCCTCTCCCTTCTCAACCTTTTGCAGTCTGGCTTCCTGCTTCATCACCCGACTGAAGCTGTTCTCTCCAAAGTAAACGGTGCTATCTCAACTGTCACATCTGATTGGGGAGGGGGGTGTGCCCAGCCATCATCCTTCTCAAACTCTCCTGCGTTTGACAGTTGGGCTGGCTGTTTCAGCATACTGTGATGAGTAGTTCTTGTCTGGGAGATATGAGAAAGTGGGCTGGGTGGATGTGGAATACTCTGCTGTCTGGGGTTTTCTGACACTGCATATTCTCTCTCTCTCTCTCTCTCTCTCTCTCTCTCTCTCTCTCTCTCTCTCTCACACACACACACACACACACACCCTCCTCCTACTCACTGTTCCATCTCAGTCTCTTCTATTGGATCATGATCCAGATCGTATCCTCAGATTGCGGGTGTGTTCCCCCAAAGACTCTATCCTGGACCCTCTTCTCTTCACACTGTCTCTCTTGCTGACTTTTCATTTCCCATGGCTTTAATTATCACTTCTGTATTGATGACTCAGGAAATTAGGTGTCAGGAAGACCTGAGCTCAAATTAAACCTCAGACACATATGAACTGTGTGACCCTGGGCAAGTCACTTAATCCTATTTGTCTCAGTTTTCTCATCTGTAAAATCAGCTGGAGAAGAGACTGTTTGCCTCCATGGGGAAGGGAGAGGGTGATAGAAAAATGTGGGACTCATAAATTTCCAAATGAATGAATGTTGAAAAATTACCATTGCATGTAATTAGAAAAATAAAATAAAATTTCAATTAAAAAAAAATTAAGCTAGAGAAGGAAATGGCAAACCACTCCAGTATCTTTGCCAGGAAAACCTCAAAGGGGGTCCTGAAAAGTCAGACACAACTGAAAAATGACTTAATAACAAATGATGTTGATGGTTCACAAGCCTAGAGATGTAACC
Organism: Macrotis lagotis; assembly: GCF_037893015.1. Classification (NCBI taxonomy): domain Eukaryota; kingdom Metazoa; phylum Chordata; class Mammalia; order Peramelemorphia; family Peramelidae; genus Macrotis; species Macrotis lagotis. The sequence goes on from NC_133658.1 coordinate 647,726,744, forward strand.
CTAGCATCTCCCACGCTTCAGTCTCGCATCACCAATTGTCTAATGGACATCTCGACCTGGATGTCATCTCAAACTCAACGTGTTTAAAACAGAATTCATTTTCTTTCCTCCCAACCTATCTTTCTTCCAAATTGAAGACAGCCAGGCTCATAACTCCTTGACACTTCCCTCTTCCTCACCTAGTCTGCAATCAGTTTCAAGTTTCAAAATACCTCTCAGATCTCACTTCCCTCTATTCAAACTGCTACCACAGTAGTTCTGGCTCTCACCATCTCTTGCTTTATTATTGACCTCCCATTGGTCTCCCAGATTCAAGTCATCTCTTCTACCACCTTTCTTCCTTCCACTGTAGCCAGTGATTTTCCTTAAGAGAAGATCTGACCTTGTCCTTTCCCTTCATTAGAATAGAAGAGATGCTATTATAAGGGTGTGTGTAGTTGGGTTGGTGTGGAGGAGACAGCTAGGTTTGAAAGATTTAGAATAGGACACTTCTCCCATTAGATTTCCAAAATGCTTTTTACCTAGAACCACCAAATCCTAAAAACGTAAGATCGATCTCTCTCTCTCTCTCTCATCTACTGATATTGACCTAAATAAGCATTAATTTAGAGATATAGTTTTTTTTTTAAATGTGAGCAGTGGAGAGAGCTCACTCTCCAAATCAACACTGTGACCCAGCTCATTCTTATTCTAGGGAGTTTGGAGTAATTACAAAAAGATTTAGTATTTACATACATACATTTAAGATTTGTAAAGTAACTTTATATATGTTACCTCATTTGGTCTTCACAATCATGGGAGATGCTATCCCCATTTTATAAATAGGTAATTTGTAAATTTACTGCAGTGGTCCCTCTGTCAAGTCAGCCTCCTTGAGGCACAAGATGAAAGATTAGTAAGCCATTTATCCAGAACCACACATCTCTCTCTTTAAGCTATTGGCTCTGTTCACTTGAGATTACATGTTTTATTTTTTTTTGTTTTTGTTGTTTATTTTTTCTCTTATTAAAGATTTTATTTGGGTTTTACAATTTTTCCCCAATCTTACTTCCCTCACCCCCCAGAAGGCAGTCTGTCAGTCTTTAATTTGTTTCCGTGTTGTATATTGATCCAAATTGAGTGTGATGAGAGAGAAAATATATCCTTAAGAAAGAAACAAAAAGTATAAGAGGTAGCAAGATCAGACAATAAGATATCTGTTTTTTTCCTAAATTAAAGGGAATAGTCCTTGAACTTTGTTCAAACTCTACAGCTCTTTATCTGGATACAGATGGTATTCTCCATTGCAGAGAGCCCAAAATTGTCCCTGATTGTTGCACTGATGGAATGAGCAAGTTCATCAAGGTTGATCATCACTCCCAGGTTACGTGTTTTTATTTAGGTCTTGGGGTTCATGTTTTTAGGCATTGGATCTTTCTTTCCCACCTCCACCTTCTCAAAGTCCCCAGACAAAGGTTAGATACATTCACAGCTTGGTCCAGCAGTCAACCCATAAATCAGTACAGAGCCCTGCCTCCTGGCCTAAGTTTAAGAAGGCTTTTACCATTCTGCTTGTTCCAAAGACTCATTTAAGGTCCCAACAGCATCTGGGCCATAATCAATTTCTTTTGCTATGAGCCACTGCAGAACTGAGCAATCTCCAAAGCAATCCTTTGCAGGCCATTGGAGCCTTCAGAGCTAATGACTGTCAGTCTTTGCAAAACTAGTCACCCTTTCTATCAAGGTTAGGGTCCATTGCTTACTATGAATGTGGAGTGAAGGGATTCTTTGGAAGGAGCAATTTGGGCAGGGGAGGAGAGGAAAAGGACCGAGCAAGGCTGTCTACTTAGCCCCCTCCTTTGTGTTGGCAGCCTTTAGCCTACCGGAGACTCAAAAAGGACAGTCTCTCCATCTTGAATCTCAATTAAAATTTAATCTAAATCATCATAAATGCAAAGTGCTCTCTTCAGGTTCCATTATTTCTGGAGTTCCCTAGTGCCCTGTTTAATGAAAGCTTCTTGGGAAGATGTCTGGCAGAGACTTTACTTGAGGGTATTGACCTGGCTGGAAAGGGGAGTTTTAACATTATTAAGCACATCAGTATAAGTCACTAAAACCGAATCACTGTCTGGCTGGTTTGTTTGTTTATGTGGTCCAGGTACCTCTCACCCACTCACTTCTGGATGGTCTGCATGTTGACTTTTCCATTGACTGAAATGCCTTCCATGCAGTGGAGTGGCAGTCATGAGGTGTGGGATATCCATTATTGACCTCTTCCCCAGATGCTTGGCTTAACCTAATGGGCTACATAGCCCTGAGAGTCCTGATAGGTATAGAAGGCCTCTTCACTTTAGGTTTTATCCTTAGAAGTATTGGGAAGCAAGAAATATGGTGGATGTTTTGGTTTTTAAGGATCCTAGGTGAGAAAAGAGTCAGACAGCAGTCTGGGCCCTAGATCAGCCTACTAAAGGATTTTCTTTGGATAGAACTCAAATAGGACCCAGTCTAAATCATTAAATTGGTTGTGTATCTTCCATCCCTTCTGCTACCCAGTGTAATTTCATATTTATAGCACAGATTCCAGAGAGAAGTAGGGATTGCTGTTTTGTCATTTTTCAATTATGTCCAACTCTTTGTAACCCCATTTGGGGTTTTCTTGGCAAAGTTACTAGAGTAGTTTGCTATTTCCTTCTCCAGTTCATTTTACTGATGAGGAAACTGAAGCAAGTAGGGTTAAGTGATTTGCTCAGGGTCATACAGCTAGGAAATGTCTGAACTCCAGAAGATGAGTCTTTCTCAAAGCCTGGTACTCTATCCACTGGGTACCTAGTTGCCCAGAGGAAGAGGACCTGGGCTCAAATCTTGCCTCTAAAGTTTAATACCTATAAGATCTTTGATACAAATCACATCGCTTACCAGGGTGCTTAGTTTCCATGTCTGTAAAGTTGGGTGATATTACTAATACTGCATGAAGGTTACTGACTTGATTAGAAAGGGGAGTTTTAACATTATTGAACATACCAGTGAAAAGTCACTACCTTAAAATCCTTTCCCTGCCAATACTTGTATATCCCTTACAGGAATGTTGTAAGGAGAATTTGTAAAACTTAGAAAACTTTATAAATATGACTTATCATTACAGAATTCTGATATCTCTCCAGTTCTATTATTGTAAGCATGAGAAAATCTCCCTTTTTTCTAGTTTGCCTAAACAAAAAGTTGTTTTTCTGTCCTTCCAATTATTTGTGACCCAATTTGGGGATTTCTTGGCAAAGATACTAGAGATTTGCCATTTCCTTCTCTGACTCATTTTACAGATGAGGAAACTGAGGCAAACAGGGTTAAGTGACTTGCCCGAGATCACACAGATAGTAAGTATCTGAAACCAGACTCAGGTCTTTCTGACTCTAGATCCAACACTATATACTACATCACCTAACTTCCCAAACTAAAGATTACATTTTTTTAAAAAGACAAACTAAACTAGTAATAACAAGAAAAAATATATAAAGTAAAACAAAATCCCAAGTTCAAAAAATAAGAGTTTAGAGAACATGGACTTTTTAATCTTAGCATGGATGGACCTCTTAGATGAGGAATAATAGTAGGAAAAAAAGACTGGTTCTACCAGGGTTCAAAGAATCTATGTCTTCCTCTACCAATGTAACCTTAGGCAAGATATCTAACCTCCATAGGCCTCAGTTTCCTTCTCTTTAAAATGATAGAATTCCCTTTAGCTCTAACTATTTTGTGTGGCATATTGGGCTATCTGACTGGGATCTAGGCTTGGCTTCTGGTCACCTATACCCACTCTACCTCTACAGCCCAGACCTGCTCCTGAAACTTTTTGTTGCATAGGATTGTAACACTCAGCTCTATTCAGCCCATTCACTGGAGGTCTTCAGGCAGAAGCAAAATGACCTCTTATCAGGCAAAATGATAACTTATAGGAGAAACCTACTCTAGGATAAGTTGGAATTGAATCCTGAAAAACCATTTTTGGTAGGACAGAGCATTGTAAACATTGTATAGCATTCTAAGGTTTACAGAACACTTTATCTTCCTTGTCTTATTCCATCTTTCCCAACTATCCCATAAGAGAGATGCTGTTCTCATTCACATTTTTTGAATGAGGAAATGGAGATATAAGTGAATTGTTTAGGATCACATAGTAATAATCTAAGGTGGCAATTCAACCCAGTTCTTCTTGACGCCCATGTCCAGATGTGTTCACCATGACACACTGCCTCCAAGGGACTTTCCATTTCTAAGATTTTTATGATTCTTTTCATTAAATTTTTTTTTACATTCCTTATTCCTTGCCTGACCATGTTCTATCTTTCTGTCTTATTTTTACCAATTACTTTTGGTTCCCCTGATAGCCAACAGGATGGGAATCTTTGGCTTCCATCAGGCAGGTGGAGGTGGGGAAAGCACCTAACACTGGGCCTTGCCCATAGGCAGGTGTCCAATAAGTATTTCTTGGAATGAATTTAAATTTGAATCAAATAGAATTGCCACAGCAGGACCCATCTGGTTGAATTCAGAATCTTTCAGAGGAACAAGAAAAACAACAAGCTAACCATGAGCCCCAAATGTAAACTCCTCTACAACTACTGCCTCTGATCCACCTTGAAATAGCTCCTCATCACTGAGTGAATATTTTCAGATGTGGTTTTCATCAGGCAGCTTCCATTAAGCAATTCCAGCAGAGAAGATTATCTTAGTTTATTTCATTTTTGTGTGTGTATGCTCATCAGACGTGCTTGTCTTGAGAATTATGATGAATTCATTTCTTCCTTTTCAAACTCTAGGCTGGGATGGGAGGATTGGGGGTTAGAGTAGGGAGGGAGTGGAGAAATGATACTACATCTGTGTCAAAAAGTTTCCTTTGGCGTTTTCAGATCCTTCTTTTCTGGGTCAGCATTTCTCAATATAGCCTTTCTTTATCACAGTTTTTTTTTTAAACTTCCTGATTCCTACACCAAGCTTTATATAATCTCCTTTGTCTTTCCTTAACCCATTCGAGAGTGAACTTTTTACCTTCTGGGAGACTGATTTTCTTTGGAGGGCCCTCCCTCAACAGACATACAGATCACTGTGATTTCTAGAACTCTGGATTATTTGCACATGCTAACAATATGTCAGCACAGATGAATAAGAATAATGGTATGACTAGACTCCAGAGTTTTATCTGGTACTAGATTGTATAGTAGTAGTAGTTAGTAGTTACCAGTAGTAGTAGTAGTAGTAATAGTAGTAGTAGTAGTTGAAGAAGAAGAAGAAGAAGAAGAAGAAGAAGAAGAAGAAGAAGAAGAAGAAGAAGGAGTAGGAATAAAAAAGAAAAGAGCAGGAAATATTTCATTTTCCCCCCTCCATTCTCTTTCTGAATTAATGGAGGACAGCATTGACTAATGGGAAGAGTTCAAGAATTGGAGTCAGGAGACCTCTTTGGATCTAAACATCAAAAAATTCTAATTGTGAGATATGAATAGTTATTAAAACACTGACCCTTAGTTTTCTCATCAGCAAAATGGGGCTGTTTATACTTTCACTGCCTACTTCACAGAGATTCTGTTTGAAAAGCTGTATATAAATCGCAAACTGCTGTTAGTGGGTGAAGTGGGAGTAAGGGGGTGAGGATATTATTATTCAAGTGACCAAGTGTCACAGACCTTCTCACTGCAGTTCCTAGAAAAAATGAAGTGCTTAACAATACTTTTTAATTGAACACATTGAGAGGCAAAATCTAGGAGAAAAAAAGCCAACTTTCCTTTTTAAATGTATAACAGATGGGTGGCTAAGGTGGCGTAGTGGATAAAGCACTGGCCCTGGAATCGGGAGTACCTGGGTTCAAATCCAGTCTCAGACACTTAATAATTACCTAGCTGTGTGGCCTTGGGTAAGCCACTTAACCCCATTGTCTTGCAAAAACCTAAAAAAAAATGTATAATAGATAATCGTAGAACCACAGAAGGTTAGATTTCAGAGGCACATTAGAGATGATCTAATGAGAAGGTCATGGATTAAGAACCAGGAGGGACCTCAGTGATCATCTCATTAGTCTAATTATCTCACTTTACCATAAAGGAAAACATGTTCAAACAGGTTAAATGATTTATCTTTGGACACACAAGTTTTAAGTGACAGATAGGAGATTTGAACCCAGATCCTCTGACATCAAATCCAATGTTCTTTCCCTTGTGGCACATTGTCTCCAGGGCACCTTTCTTGCATTTTACAGATGAACAAACTGAGGCACAGAGAGGAGTGGAACCACAAATGAAAATCTAGATCTCCTGACTCTGTTCAGTTTTCTTTCCATGATACCAGGCTGTCTCTCATGAGGACTATTAAAAGATAATTTTACCATAACCTAAGAGGCATGTAAACTTAGATTCCTAAGGAATAATAAGAGCTAACATTTATGTAGCTCTTTAAAGTCTGCAAAACTCTTTATACATGTTACCTTTTTTTTTTTAACAACTTTCTGAGTTAGGCTCTATTATGATTCCCACTTTGTAGATGAGGCAAATGGGACTGAGGTTAAGTGACTTGGCCAGGATTAAGATGCTCATAGGTGTCTGAGACAAAATCCAAATTGTTCCCATTTTTAACTCTCTAGTCCCAAAGTCATGTTCTTTTTCAGGAAAGAATATATTTAAATAAGGAAATTGAATATCTGGACAGGTAACAATGCTTATTCTACTAACCCAGTTTAGATTATATTGTAACATTCTCTCTTTAGTGGTGCATACAACTCTGAGGACCTTGGATATATTGCCCTTTCTGAACAGAATGTAGGTTTCTTTGACCTACCATTCATTTTTCCACCATCTTCCAGAATTGGTTCATTCTCTCTCAACTACTCCCCTTTTCCTCCAAGGTTCTGTCCTTGTTCCAGTAATCAACAATCTTTAGTCATCCTAACCCCTGGCTTCTTGCTAGCTTCGCTGTGGGGGTGACAGGTCTTCATTTCCTAAATCTACCTGCTTATAAGAAAGAGTCTGACCCAATTCTACTGCGAAAAAAATTTCTCTTCAAGCTTAAGACTAGTCACCTCAACTTCTTGGTCAGGCAAATTGACAGTTGACTCATTGTTGCCCCACATTTGTCTTCCTTGTGTTCTTGGGGCACAGGAGGACCTGGAGGGGAGGGGATATCATTTTACCATTAAGCTTTTAAGTCACTTACCTACAAAACTGATAACACATCAGCCCCAGACAGATGGCAAAAACCTAAAGCCATTTTCCTAATTCTCTCCTAGGGCTAGTCTCCTTTTTATCTTCTCCTCCAGAACATCTGATTTGACTAAATTCATTCCTACCCGGAAAGAATTGGTCTTTGCTGGAGAGATAATGTAGCTTATATTTCTTTAGAGCCATCTGCTTGTTGCTTTACTCCTTTTCAGCTTTAGCTTCACTTAGAATGAGAGAACAGAAGGGAAATGAGGAGATTAGGAAGCTTAGAAGGGACCTTAGACATCATCTGGTCAAGTCCCTGAGTTTGTAGGTGTTCAAGTTTTAACAGATGTTCCTCCCCTGAAGCTGCTGTTTTGACCCTCCTTTGGAATTGTACTTGGATTTGGATTTGCTTATACCTTAAACCCAAATTAATCCAGGTTTCCACTAACTAGGAGTTTTCAATCAGTCCATATTTATTAAATGTGCCAGTCATTGTATTAGCATTTTGTAATAAGTCCACCTGGGCTAGACTGCTATGCGCATCTTCCCTACACAGTAATATAAATGCATCAGATAACTAAGATAGAATATGGCTTCCCCTTTTTTAAAGGAAATTTTTCCGTTCATTGCTAAAGGACAATTCTAAAAGACTTGTGATGGAAAATGCCATTCACATCCAGAGAAAAAACTACGGAGTCTGAAAGCAGACCAAAACATACTATGTACTTTTTTTTAGGCTTTTTTTGCAAGGCAATGGGGTTAAGTGGCTTGCTCAAGGCCACATGGCTAGGTAATTATTAAGTGTCTGAGGCCGGATTTGAACTCAGGTACTCCTGACTCCAAGGCCAGTGCTCTATCCACTGCGCCACCTAGCTGCCCCCCTCATACTATGTACTTTTAAAAAACTTTTTTTTCCTTTTTCTCATGGTTTCCCCCCCTTTAATTCTGGTTTGTTTTTTCACTAATATGGAAACATGTTAAACATGATTGCACGTGTTTACTCAAAATGTCATGGGGAAGAGGGGAGGAAGCTTACAAAAAGATTAATGTTGAAAACTATCTTTGCATGTAATTGAAAAAATAGTATTCAAAAGAGGAAATTATTCTTACAATTCTGTGTATATATTACACAGAATGGATGAGTGTTTTATTCTTTGAAGCAAAGTCCTTATAGCACTTACATCAAAAAAGGTTTCCATATCTTTAGTTTGAGATTGTTTTGTTAAGTAGGAAAACTGAATTTCCCCCCCCAAAAAAATTAAGTATTAAGACTAACATTCCCCCAGGTAGAACAAATAAATGAGACCATGAGGCAAATTTGTCTAAAGCCTGGAATCACACAAAATATATCATTTCAGGTCAGTTGATATTTTGATGTTCTGACTGTGTACTAATTCAGGGGTTTTTTTAAAAGTGCATGTTTGAGTCCACTTATAACTTGTTCATTTGGTGATTTCAAGCAAACAAAAAACTTTGGCTGGGTTTGTAATTCAGTTTTAAAAAATATTTGACTAAGTGCTCAGCAAAGAAGTAGGATTCATCAGCCAGTTTGGAGTTCTTGTGTAAATTTGATCCAGACTCTGTGGCTGGCAGCTGGGTACTATTGTGTGTTTACCTGTCTTTTGCTACTTAGTAACTTAATGGGTAATGGGTAATACTCTAAAACCACACTCTTTACAACATAAATTTCTACTCTCCTGGGTTAAATTGACAACTTTGGTTTGTTTGTGTGGACTGGCAATGTTAAAGAAAGAAATTCAGCTTCTTTTATAGAGCTTCAGACTAAAATATGGCTGCCAAGATGTTCAGGCTTCTACAAGGTCATACTTTTTTAAAGCGAGTATAATGTTATTTCTAATTTTTTCAGTGATAACAAAAATATCTATTTTTTTCTCTTGCTCACCTCTCTCATCCATTGAAAAAAGAAAATCTGCATAAGAAATATGGATAGTCAAACAAAACAAATTCCCACATTGGTAATATCCAAAAGTATGTCTCAGTCTGCATCCTGAGTCTATCACTTTTCTATCAAAGAAGTAGGTTGTTAGCTTCATCATTGGTCCTCTGGAATTATGTTGGGTCATTGTGTTGATCAAAATTCTTAAATCTTTCAGTGTTGTTTGTCTTTACAAAGTTGTTATTCTACTAAGAAAAGACTGCATTTGAACTAAGAGTAATTAGCAGCTATTCCCCCCCTTACTTTATGAGCTGAAGCATTACCATCACTTCCTGCACCAGCCCATTGGCTATAACAAAATCAACCCTGAGCTAGTATTTCTTCCTGATCAGCCCCACTCTCCTGTTGCTGTTACTCCCCCCACACCAGCTCCTGTTTTGGGTTTTAGGCTCAGCTTTCACTGATTGGGTCAGCTGGGGGAAGTCACCATTATATCATTTTTGTAAAGTTTTCAGGAAAATATGGCAAGATCAGTTGCCAGGTTAGGTTTAGAAATGAAAGAGACCATGATACCATTTCAGTTCTTCTTTGACTTTTAAGTAGTAATATAATGTGTGAATTATACCATAGTATATAAACAGTAATAAATTAAGTACCCACTTTGTACTCAGCATTGTCTTAGGTGCTGTAGGTGATGAAGTAGAAGTGGTGGTACTGGTGGTGGTAGAGTGGAAATGGAAATGGCAGTAACAATATAAATAGGGTAGGAGAACTCCAGAAAAGAAAATCCATAAGCTTCCCCCGAATCTGTCATCATTTCTCTTGTGACCTTTAATGTACTAACTTGATTGATGTTAGCTATCAAATACATGAAACCCCAAGAAGAGAGAAACAGTGAGAGAGTTGGATTGTTAAACATATATAAACCAAGGTACTTTTTATTAGTGAACCATGGAAGGGAAGTCTTTCTAATAACATCCCTATTTTGAAAACTAAACTAAACTTTAAAAAAGGTCACAGGATATCCTTTGGCATTAGGTCTGATTGACCCTCTCTTTTTTAGGTTGTGGAAATCCATTAAAAGTGTTTCAGAGGTTATAGAAATGACTGAATGGAGTTAACATCTTCTGAATTCTGAAGAATTTAAAGAAGGGATACCCAGTCCCCTCCCTCTGGTTGTGGTGCCCAGGTGTTCCCAAGACTGGCAGGTCTGGGTAGCTGAACTTTTCTGAAGTTATTTAATCTTTTCATTTTTAACTTTCCCGAAACCTGACAAAATGCTCCAGAGGAAAAAGAGGCAATTGAAAACGCGCACACTCATCTGAGCCCATTACAAATTCTTGCACCTGTTTCAGAGACCTCCCTCCTTGAGGCTGGTCTTCTTCTTCCTTGGGTTGAGCCTATAAATGCAAGCTCAGACCACATCCGAAGCATAGCCAGTCTGTAGGTCAGCATGCCCTCCAGAGTCTTTTCATTGGCTCCCCCTTGGGTCCTTTGTGCTCCCTTGAGTCAGTGGGTACGCACATATATATTTAATATAATTAGTTGTGATATTTTGACAAAACTCTTCCTGGTTATGAGAATCATCTTTCAGGATGCTTTTAGTATGCCTTGGGCTCTTCATAGTTCATGGAGAAGTTCATAAGCTCAGGTGTTTGGTGATCTTGACAATTTTCCATCCCCCCTCCCCTTCATCAAAGTTGGGGAGCATTTTTCTTTAATCACCCCCCCTTCTTCCCCCTCTTTCCCCATCCTCAGAACAGCTTGGAACCTCTATATGTGTGTGGGTCCTGCCCTATCTGTATCAGTAAACAGCTCTGACTTGAAGGGGGGATGAGGAGATGAAGGGGAGAATGCAAAATAAATTGAAATCAAGGCCCCTTGCTCTGGGAGAATTTACAGTCTAATCTGCTCAAGGAGCCAGAAGGTAACATTTACACAGCAGCATACGGAGGACTCCCAACACTGTAGGATGGGCAGAGAAGGGACCCTGGGGATACTGAGTGAGGAGCAGTGGTCTGGCAGAGATTAATCCAGGAAAGGCTTCCTAGCAAAGGCTGGTTTTTCAAGGAGGGGAGAAAAGATCGCCTTAGCAGAGAGAAGAGAAGTAGAGATTTCTTTTCCTTCAACAGGGAATTTGGATGGAGGGGGTGGGGGAGGGAGGAGGAGGAAGATGTCATTTGATGTAAGTATCTGCATCTTCACTTCAGGGCCCAGAAGCCATAAAATCAGGAGACAGGATGCTGAGCGACTGGAGTCTGGAGTCCTTCTTCCAGCCTGGAATGATACTGATTAGGACTGGGGCCAGGAGGAGGCCTGGGGCAGCCTCTCTTTTCTGCATATGGAAAAGATTTAGACCCTAGCAAGTTGTCCTTTTTGAATCCAGTCCTGAGCACCTGGGTGCATTTTACAGCCTTGCTGACTCTACCAACACCTCCCTTCCCCACCCAGGCTTCCTGTTGTGAAAGCCTAAGAAGATGGAAAATGTGAATGCTGCCACTTTAAAAGAGTCAAGCTGTGTGTGTGTGTGTCTGTGTGTGTGTGTGTGTGTGTGTGTGTGTCCGTGTGTCCAGGCAGACTGTGTCTGGGGGAAGGCAGTTGAACTGCCTGCCCCTTACAGAAGCCTGCCCCAGGGGAGATGGAGACTAGTTGTTTTAATGTGACTCTCTTGGAAGGAACTATGTCAGCTTGGCTCATGGCCCATCAGCAGTGACTGTGTCCAGTGGATGGTTCATGAAATGAGATATCATCATGGCAAGACAAAGAGGGGCATTGGATGATTGAGATCTGCAGGCCTTTTAGGGGGCTGAGAAGAGAGTCTAGGGCAAACCATTCACTAGAGAGAGAGACCTCAACCCCTCTGCTTCTAAAGTCTCTGAAATCTTTGAAAACAAGAGGGATTATTCATTCCTCTGAGATGGTTTCGATGAGATCCTGCCCACAGGCAGGGAAATGTGTCAGAGGAGTTCTCAAAACTTCTGGACATTCCATGAGCTCCAACTTTCCCAGCCGGTTAGTCCAGGGACACCCAGTCCTTTATAATGGTACTGTGGACCCTTTGTCATTTAGACACATGTTCTGCAACATCCTTCCATTTGTAGAGATTGACTTGCTGTGATTCATCCCTGTTCCTTCACACTCCCCTCCAAGACTAAGGCCACACATCTGAAAGATGACTGTTAGGGTGTAGCCTTGTAACCATGGGAAAAGTGGAGCTAATTATACTGTGTGTGTTGAGGCTATGAACTCTGAGCCAGCTAGCCACAGATGTAGGGTAGAGAAAGACTGATAGATTCTCCTTTCATTGGGTGCCCCAGCAGGTGATTTAGGAAGTAAAAACAAAAGGGTCTGCCAGACCTGGTCTTAATATTTTCATAAATGATATGGAAGAAGTATATGGTAAAATCTAAGTTTATACTTCAGTTTCTCAATGATAATAGCTGACATAAACAGTGCTTTAAGATTTACAAAGCACATTGCATAAAATGTCTGCACCTCCTAATAAGGTACTGTAGAAGAAAATTCTGCACTTTACCCTTTCAGCATCAGCCTGCCAGAAATAATTTTATGAATTTAAATTAAACCAACTTCAAACATTTTTTCTTAGAGAGAAGATCAAAGATGGGCAAAGTTACCTTTGTAAATCCAAATTTATACTATTCACAAAGGACAAAATTCCAGTTAGGATCTGGCAAGGTTCAGAGTTGAGGTCTCATTCTCAGAAGATCGTCACTTTAAATGTCATTCATTGCATTCTATAAAGAATCATTTTCCTAAAATCATTGGTGAAATTGGTAAACAATAATTATTAGTTTTTTCCCATGTCTTTTGTTTGCATTGTCTCATTTAAATCTCACAACACCCCTGCAAATTAGGGACTACTGTGAAATAGAATCTGAATAACTGACCTTTTTCCAGTTAAGTAGTGAGACTCAGATGTTGGTAACCCAACCAATAAGCATCAATGGCATAATTTGAAAAAAGGGGAGTCTTCATGGGGCAGTTCATCTTCCTGAGTTCAAATCCGACCTTCAAACACTTATTAGCTTTGAGACTCCTTGGAGCAAGATGTTTAAGTCCTTTTCCTCAGTTTCTTCATCTGTAAAAATGAGCTGGAGAAGGAAATGGCAAAACATCTCGGTAACTTTGTCAAGAAAACCCCAAAGGAGTCATGAAGAGCCAAACATGAATAAAAAATGACTTGAACAAAAAGGTTTTCATGGCCCCAAGTCCTTCACTTTATCTACTAGGTCCCAATTAGTGGGAACAAGTATTCTGAAGTGGTTATAGATATTTCAATTTGTTCTATTCAGGGTTATGTAAAACATTGTTATATATCATAACTATATATAGTTATAACAAAGTTATATAAAATATAATCTTTGGTTACAGCCCAGTGGAAATTGCCCAGTGCAAATATGAATAAAATAACCACTTAAAGGAATTTGTTCATCTCACTAATAAGAATTGGCTGTACATTATCTCCCATATACTTCTGTAAGTTGATAGCATATTGAAATACATGTCTGTTTTCTTCAAAAGTCACATCAGACACCTATTCTTGTTGTGTCTCCTATCCAAATTAGTCTTCTATTTATTTTTTATACACTTATACCTGCCATGGTAGAATGCAAATTTCCTGAGGGCAGCAATATTTCACTTTCGGTTTTGTATCCCCACCCCATAGCCAGGTGCCTGGTACATACTGAATATGATAAATGCTTATTGATTGATTGGTATCTCTCAGAGCAGCCAACCCAAATATTGGAAGAAACCAGGCAGGCAAATATTGTAAGGTTCACCCAAAGCTTCTCTGATCAGTTATTGGAAGATGGGGATATGAATTTGCAGGAGGTGAGAGCTGAGGGAAAGTTTGTCTATGGCCCTTCATTAGCAGAGAGGGAGTCAGATACAATGATCAATAGTTCTAAGACCTGAGGCCTTCCAAGACAGCTGTGTGTTCTCTCAATCCCAAAGTGATCCCAGAATACCACATCCAACCAAATTGTACAACTTGTATTTTTATCTTCAGTGTGAGAGGAAGAAGAACTCACTGCTGACACATCGAAACTGCTCAGGTCTGGTCCTTTGTGGTTTTTTCCCCTACCACCAGAAACCCTCCCCAGAGATATAACCAAGTCATGTATTACATTTTCTTTAGCCTAAATTGCAATGGAAGCATTGGCAGTGTCGGCTGCTGTCATCCCAATGGATACTAATTTCTGAGCCACATTTGAGAATGAAACTGGCTGTGAATGCCACAAAAAGATACCAGACCCTATGCTGATTGGCTGCCCTTGGTCTGACTGGATGTGTATTTGTGCAAATAACCCCTTGCGTACAGCTGAAGGGCTGACATTTCATGTGCTGCCCTCCTTCCCTCCCCTCATGGATCATTTAGACTGCTGAGAAGAGGAAGGGAGTTGCTGTCGCCTGCTTCACCCCCATCATTGTCCCTGTTCCACAGCTTAAGGCCATATAGCGGCTAGTAGGGTTTGCACTGTCATCTGCATTTGCTGATGCAGCTTTTCTGTGTTCCTTCTGGAACAACTATGCCCTTTACCCTCGGTACATTCCCTTAGAGCTAAGAACCCAGAGCTTCCTACATATCTAAGGCTTAGCCTAAGTGATCCAGGCTAATGCATTCCAGTGAGGTGGCTCCTCAAATTCTTTCTATCCATTTTATAGTCAGATAGTCCCAAAGGAAGTGCTTTCTTTCAAAGAATTTTAGGAAAGGGCCTCAGCAGCTGAGAAATAGCCTTAGAATCTGGTTTGGGCAAAGAGTGGTACATGTAGTCAACAGAACCGAGTTCAAGTCTTGGTTCTACTTTGGACAACTTGCTCTGTGTATATGAGCCTTGGTTTGCTGCTTAGGCTGTTTTTGTATGAGTAAATGGGATGCTATATACAAAAGCAGTGAACTATGAGAGAAATGTAAGGGGTCACATTCATGACTCCCAGACCACATCTGTTGCCAATAAACTGTTCCCCCCTTTTCCCAAATTTTTTTTCTATTTAGGGAAATTGATTAGATTTAAGTTTGAGTTCTAGATCCAGGTTATATCACTGACATTCTAGGTGACTTGGGAACAAGCTATTTAACACAAGTCACTTAATCTTGCTTTATCTCTGTTTCTCAAAAAAATTTAAACAGAAAATAATAGTAACTTCTTGAGAGTGATGTGGAGATATGTGATTACATGGAGGAAATTATTTGAGATCCTAGGAAGAAAATCTCAACAGAAATTCAATGTTATTATCGTAGTTGTCAAGTAATATTGATTAATCTCATATATTAGTACTAGGTAAGGTATGAATGTATAGTTGACTACATAGAGGCATCATTTCCCCCTGAAAATTCTCCAAATTGCTAGGTGGGTTGCTAGGCAGAGAAATCCAGGACAAAATTCCTTATGTCCCTTGCACCACACTCCCCCCTCCTGACCTCCCAAAATACAAAGTGCAGGTACTTTCTAGGACTGGGGGACAACTTCTCTGGTGCCTTCTGGGAGTATATTTGGCCTAAGTGGTAAAACAAATAAAAAAGGACTATTACTTTTCTTTTAAAAAAAAACCCATCTGCCTGCAATCCATTTGTTTATATGACCACTTTCCCCAATTTGACTTCAGCTATGGCTGGACTAGGGAATTCTGACAATTCAGTGGGCAACTAACTTCAGGACCACCAACAAAGCTGGCTTGAAATTCACTGGGCCTTTTGTTACTGTCTACTAGGACTGTTGGGATTGTTTCATTTCAGACCCTAAACTGTATTTCTGGTCTCCCCAGGGAAGATGTTGCACATTATATCCAGGATGCGGTCTATGGACTGCTTACCCAGTCCTCCTTAAAGGAGTATTGGAAGGACTGGCTTACTTTCTTGCATTATCTTGAACATTGCCTACTTTTCATAGAGATGGCTCTCAAAGTACATGGAGCCCCACATCACAGCTTATACCTTAGCCAGTTGTAGCATCACCCAGCCACATTTGGCTTTTCCCATTAACAGAAGTATCTGGCTTATGATGGTCTGAGTCAGTGTGGACAAAGTCATATGATGCCTTTGAGCTAGGTATGGCAAATCTGGTGCTTCTTCCAAGTAAATGAAGTTCCAATCCCAGCTACATTGACTTGTTTTATACCATATAGAAGTCTCTGCCTTAGTTTTTTCATTTGTAAAATAGGAAATATGTTTATATGATCACATGCCCTTTCGTTCCTCAACTACTAATACCTTCTCTATGAAATTACCTTCCATTTACACAACATAGGGTTTACATCATGGTTATTTTCGTGTGGAGGGGGGAGGTGTTTAGAATGTAAACTTCTTGAAGATGGGATAATTTCATTTTTTTTGTCTTTGTATTCCTGATGCCTAGAACGATACCTTAACTATGGAAACCAAATGCTTGTCAGATTCCATCATCCTGTATCTTTCTCAAAAGCTAATTTCATTTCACTCCTTTGCTTAAGAACTCATTGAGTCTTTGTTTCATCATATCCCATCTATATTCCTCCACCCTTCAAGGCTCTTCTTAAATCCAATAAACCTCACCCCACCCCCCATCTCTGTGAGTCAATAGGAATTTCTCAAGCTGCCCCAAATGTACTTCACAAACATTTATTAAACATCTACCAAGATCAAGTCTCTAGGGCCTCAGCAACACAAGGCTAAATATTGCACAGACCCTGCAGTTAATAATTAAGAGGATTGCCTCACAGCTCTATGAGGTGAATGATATCAGAGTTTTGATCAAGATGTTGTTCAGTTGTGCCCAACTCTTTGTGAGTCCCCTTTGAGGGTTTTCTTGGCAAAAATACTAGAACAGCATATAAAGATATAGAGATAGATATGTGGACCTATACATGTATATTATATGGATATATAATATTTACATATATGCAGTAAGTATGCCTATAATGTATAATACACATTCACTCTCTGTATATGTACACACACATATATGTATGTGTGTATGTATGTATGTCTAAGTCCACTCTTCAATCCCCTGAAAAGGGATGAAATCCCATAGTAGGTGCTCAATCAGTGGTCATTGAAGGTCTTTGGTACCTTGAAGGGGGGGAAAAATGTCATGCTATTTGGGAGTTGCCCCCATTGTATTTTCTGGTCTTTATTGTGTTTGCTCATTTGTCGAATGGCAGCAGATTCCTGAGTGAAGCTATTCCATGGGCTAGCAGACTATAAAAGTCACCTTGTCACCAGAAAAAAAAAACCACACTGAAGGGAACTGTGCTCCCACACTATTTATTGGCACTCAGGGTGATCAAGGCTTCCTTCCCTGATAGCCTGTTCTTATCCCAGCCCTTCAGACACTGGGATTAGCCTTTCAGCACTCTCACTTTTCTTCCTACTGGGAGATGGCCTTCCTGTGGAGCTAAAAATGGCACCTCATTTTCCATCGCTTATCTTCAATCCAGTCTGTGCTGCGGGGCTCAGAACAGTAATCAGGGGGACTCAGAACTGGGCATTGCCTGGGGAGGAGAAAGAGAGAGGCAGGAGGAGGAGGAGGGTGGATTTCCCTGGGGAGAGTGAATCGGCTGCAGAAGAGATGGGGTTGAGTGGGGGCAATGCAGCTCCTCTTCACTCAAAATGACAATGTCTGCTCTTGGCCCAGGGAGCTGTGTTTGTCTTGCCCTGCATTGGGCATTGCCTGTTTGACTTACAGTGGCAGGAAACCATCGAGTCCACCCTTTTTATTTTACAGATGAGAAGATGAAGTTCAGAGAGGTTATAACTTTATTCAAAGCCAGATAGGAGGTAATTGGAAGAGATGATATTTTTATTTTTAGGGTTTTTTCCAAGGCAGTGGGATTAAGTGGCTTGCCCAAGGCCACATGGCTAGGTAATTATTAGGTGTCTGAGGTCGGATTTGAACCCAGGTACTCCTGACTCCAAGGCCGTTGCTCTATTCACTGTACCACCTAGCCACCCCCTAAAAGATGAGATTTTAATACGACTCCCTTGACACTTGAACCAGTTGTCATTCCATTGTGCCATTTTGTTTGGGATCTGGTGCCCCTTTCAAATGAACTTGTTCTGTAAGCTCTCCTGTTGCTGAACCCCCCTCCTAAAATGCAGCTCCCTACTCTTATCAGCTCTGCCACTGCTGACCTCACGGGGCTTTTGTGGGGACAGAATTTTACAGTACTAAAAAACCAGCATCCTAGGAGTTGGTGGTGTAACTGGCCCCTTAGAGCTTATTTAGTCCAATTCTCATGTTTTACAGATGAGGAACCTGAGGGGCAGAAAGAAGTGACTTACTTGCCTATGATCTACAGTTACACAGAAGCAAAGTGAGAATTTGAACCCAGGAATTGTTATTCCCCATTTATTGATTTTTCCACATAAAATGGTTATTACCACCTTACCTTTCACTTTCCATTTTTCACCACTTAATTTCATCTCTTGTCTCCTTTCCTCTTATTTCCAAATTCATTTTCCTCTTATTTTAAGCCTACCATAGCACCTCCCAGGATTATTTGACCCTACTGGTAGACCCCAAGACTAGAGAGATTGTTGACTCTTGGCTGAAAGGTGCATGTGATCTCTCTCTGTCCTCTGAACTGTTGGAGCACCTAATTTGCATTTGCCATATTTTGTTCTATATTTAATTTCTATATCTATCTTATTTCCTCTATAAGTTTTTAAGCTCCCTGTGGGTATGAATTGCCTTATCTTTGCAAGCCCCTTAGTATTTTTTGAGTTTGAATCATCCTCCCTATTTCCTAATATGCTGTAAATCTTGAGTGTCAGAATTGGGTTTTCAATATTCATTATCTAAACCCCTCATTTTCCAGATGAAGAAACTGAGATGCAGGAAAAATAAATGACTTGTTGAAAGTGACAAGTGAAGAAGTGGTCAGGGAAGGACTGGCAAGGCATCACTATAGTTTAGTTAAATAGGTGTCTCATTTTTACTCCCTGTGGATCTCCAGTGGGGCAGTTAGTTGGCACAGTGGATAAAGTGCTGGGTCTGAAGTCAGGAATCCTGGGCAAGTCACTTAACTATTTGCCTCAGTTTTCTCATCTGTAAAATGAGTTGGAGAAGAAAATGGGAAACCATTCCTCTCAATGGGATCACAAAGAGTCAGTCACGAGTGAACAGCATGATCTTCAGTTCGCCCTTCCTTGAGGAATATAGACCAGGTTCAGATTAGCCAGGTGTCAGCTGGACACCTGTTCCCATACACCCACCTCCCACATATGAAGCTCTATTTTTCTTCCTGGGAAGAGAAAGCATAAAGCCCTTGGCACAAAGGAGCCAGACTTGGAATACTCTTTCTTCCAATTCTTGGCAATATGCAGTGTCCTGGTACCAAAAAGAATTTGTTTGTGGAATGCCCTTGACCCTTCAGCAAACCTTTTGAAGAGACATCCTCCTGAGTATTTCCAAAGTGCTTCACAGCCACAGGGTTAGTTATCTCTCCTTCCAACTCAGCTTTATCAACAAAAGAAGAAATTCACCCAGGGGAAGTGACTAACAGACTCCCTGAACCAATGCTGCTAGGGCCAGGCATCATCTCCTAGCTCCCTAGTGCCCACCAACCACAGGGTTCTGAATGAAGTGTGTGTGTGTGTGTGTGTGTGTGTATGTGTGTGTCTGTCTTGTCTGTGTGCGTGTGTGCATGTGTGTCTATGTGTGTGCGTGCATATCTGTGGGTGTGTCTGTGTTTAAATTTGCAAAATTTTCCATAAACCTGTTGGCTAAACTGGTATAAACATAGGTAATTAATTACAGCCTTCTCTGGTTTTACTTAATCACTGATTAATTTGATCATCTGTTTCCTGTAGTTTGGTTCTAATTACCAAAATCTTTTGTAACCAAAATAAAAGCCAGTCCTCCCCTCCTCTAGTCATTGGAGGAGACTTTGAGCACCTGGTATCACTGGGTAATTCATGGGCCTTTCAGAAAGAAGACCAATTAATTCGAAAGAAGAACTAGGCCCCAGAACTTCAATCTTAAACACTACCTTGAGTCAGCCTAACTGGAATTGAAGTTGAAAATTATAACCTCCTTAACAACAGGGAACTCATTTTGTGGTAGAGTGGAAAGTTGGAACCACAGCTTTGAACCTTAGTGTTTGACTGGGCAAGTCAGTCATTTTACCTCTGAGCCCCAGTTTTCACATTTGTAAAATGGTGGTGGTAATATTTGTACTAAATACTTCAACAGGATTGTGAGTGAGAAAAGTGCTTTTTAAACTTTAAAACTTTCTATAAAGATGAGCTTTTATTATCTTTGTGGCAGCTAGGTGGCTTAGGCAATAGAGTGTGGACCTGGGGTTAGGGAGACCTAAGTTCAAATCTACTCACTAGCTGTATGACCCTGAGCAAGTCATTTAACCCTGTTTCCTCAATTTTCTCACTTGTAAGGTAAAGCTGGAGACGAAATGGTAAAACCAACTCCAGTATCTCTACCAAGAAAACCCCAAACAGGGTAATACAAAATTGTATACAACTAAGACACAATAGGAACAACAACAAATTAGTATCTTTATAATCTTTCTCCAACCTCCCCCCAAAACAAAAAAATAACTCTTAAACACACTTTGTGGTAGCCACAAAGAAGGTGCTCAGCAATATGCATTAGAGGTCTTGGCTCCTATTCCTAGATCTGGGGTTGGGAAGAAATTCTGCACTTGGAGTTAAGAAGATCTGAATTCAAGTTCAGTGTCAGACAGTTATTAGCTGGATGATCCTAGGCCAGTCACTTGACCTCAGTTTGCCTCGGTTTCCTTAGTTGTAAAATTGGGATAATAATAATAACACCTGCCTCTTGGGTTGTTGTGAGGGACAGATGAGTTATTTATAAAGCACTTTGCAAAATTTAAACTGTAAATAAACGCTAACTATTAATAACTGATAATCATAGACAAAGGATTGGTAAAGGAAGAAGTAGCAGTGACTGTCTTTCATAATCAAAGAGGATCATGATATCATATGAATGGTGGTATGACATGTACATTTTATTAATTATAATGAAGGGAATGATGTGCAAAGACAGCTTCTCACAGCCTTTCCCAGAACTGTTTTACCTCATGACCTGTTTTGGTAGGAAGCAGGACTTCTGGTAATGGTCTGAATGCTGTGAGAGTCCTTGGCTTTATGGATGTGGTTCCTTCCTGTATCAGTGAGGCCCCACGAAGCTCCAGCAACACTGGACAAAGGGTCAGCATATGATTTTCTGGAGACAAATTATCAAGAACATGATGTATCCAAACCTGTCTCTCAGTGGTCTAATTGTCAGTATGACTTTTCCTCTCAGACCTGCAACCATATCCCACCTGGAACCCAAAGACTTTGGTTTCCCAGAAGTTGCCTAGTGGTTCATGGGAATAATGCTGCGGGATTACTAGTAGCATCATTTATAGTTGGAACTATGACATATCTCATCGTCTTTGAACCTCTGACTTTCGTTCTTGATTAATGGGGAAAAATATCTTGGCAAATGTTTTCACTCTGATTCCTCTTGCGTCGGTCGACAAATCTCTTCCTAGGAGCACAATATGAATGCCTCTAGCCATCCCTTTTAATCATGGCCCCCAAAACCAACAAAATTGAACTGGGGTCCTGTTCCATTACTCCTCAGTTGGGATATCCAGGTGACTTGGGCTGGCTAGAGCACAGGACTTGGAGTCATAAAGACCTTAGTTCAAAAATATCTGAAGGAAGTAATGGGGATATTGAGTGGTGAATTTATAGAAAGAAGAACCAGACTTTGAATATTGGTTTGTCCATTTATTACCATCTTGATTTTCCATGAGACACTTAGTCTTTGGACCTCAATTTTCTCATCTGGAAAATGAAGAGATTGAGCTAGATGATCACTAAGGTCCCTTCCAGCTCATCATCTGTGGCTCTAAACAACCACCTTCTCTACTTCATGGAACCTTCCCTTTCTGTCTCTCCTTCCCTCCCTCCCAAAGTAGAGGCCAAAAGTATGTGAATATGCTCTAAGCTCTCTGAAGATTTGACTGGTAACTGGAGAATTTGATCCTAAGTTCAGCCATTCCTTCTGCTAGGTTTCTTCTCTTCCTAGGCGAGGGAGGATGCTTTATTTATGGAAGGCAGAAGTCAGAGTTCTGAAGAGTCAAACCAAGCCCTGAGTGGTGGGGAGGGGATAATCTGGGAATATGGGCAGGACCAGAACACATCTGGCAGCCAAAGAGTGATGACCCCTTTCTAGCTTCCCCTAGGGGGGGAAGCAAGAACTTATATTGTAAGTTCTGTGAATATAATATTTTAAAAGAGAAGTAGCTTGATGGTTTCTGAAAATGGAAGCTGATCTTTGTTAGTGGTGAGGCAAGGCTTGGAAGGAGCTGCCAGAGCTGATTCCTGGGGATTCCAGCTGTGAAGCAAGAGAACAAGATGATGGCCAAGGATGGAACAAAGAAAGAGCCAGTCCAAAGCTGATGATTGCTAAGCAGCTTCAATCTTCAAATGTGTGCAGGGAGGGAGGGTAATTTAGGAAGCAAAGAAAGAATTTCTCTCCCTTTCCACCTCCCATTCTCTACCCTTTTCTCTGTTCCCCCTGTTGTCATTATCTCCCTCTCTTCCTCTTTCCTTCTCTGTCTCCCCTCCCCTCCCTCTCTCCCCCTCCCCTTCCCCGTTCCTCTCTTTCTCCCTCTCCTCCCTTGTCTCTCTTATCCTTTCTCCTGTTTCTCTCTCTCCCACTCTTCTTTCCCCTTTTCCTTTCCCCTGTTCTTCCTTTCCCTCCCCTTCCTTCCTTCCTTCCTTCCTTCCTTCCTTCCTTCCTTCCTTCCTTGTCTCTCTCTACTCCTCCACCCTCTCTTCCTCACCTTACCCCCACAATCTATACAGTAGATCTACCCCAATATACCTCTCCAACTTTGCCCAGGAACATCAGATTGATTTCCTCAGCTACCTTCCCTTTCATCTTCAGCAGCAGCAGCAGCAGCAGCAGCAGCAGCAGCAGCATCCATATCAATATCAACAAGCATTTATTAAGTGCTTTCTATGTATTTGTATCTGTTTGTATCTTCCATTTATGTGAGTATATTCCTATATTTGTGCATGTTTACCTCCCCCATTTGAATTTAAGCTTCCTGAGGGCAAGGACTTTCACTTTTTATAAAAATCTTTATATTCACCCACCCTACCCCCCCAAACCAACTCTTTGAGGATCATAGCAAGCACTTAATAAATGCTTGCTAATTACTTAACTGATCTGTTATCAATCTGTGATTGGTTAGATTAAGTAAAATGAGCTGGATTCTGCTGGATGAGATTGGCTTTAGATTTAGAGACCTATACTATAGGCAGGTCCTCAACAGGAGAGAGGACACAAAATCAATGCATCGTCTCCTCTCCCATCTCCCTGTAATCTGGGGTTGAGACTACCATATGGTTAAAGGCAGCCTGGAGTGGGGAGGGAAGACACCAAAGTGAAGCAAGATCATCATGGGGGCCCATGCTCCTTGGCTGAAGAAGTTTCAGCCTCAGAGTTTAACAGAGCTCTGTCAGCTATGCTCAAGTCCTTCATCCCCTTGTCTTAATCACCATTCATGTTTTACCAAACCTCAAGCCTGGATCCCCCAACACCTCCTCTGCTCCTTCTCACTTGCTGCTGAATTGAACTGAGGATATCATTCATTTACTCTTCTTTTTCATTCCCGAAGTAGCTATTCCAAAACTTTTTGTCTTTTTCTCAAGCTTTTTCCTTCCCAGAAGACCTCCTCACCTTCTACTTAAAGATGAAAATAGAAACCATCTGAAGCTCTTCATCCTCCAGACCCTCTTCTCTCCTATATCTCAAAACCCCATGATATCATGCCCCATCCTCTCCTCCTTTGCTGCAGATGTGAACCTTTTCCTTTCCAAGACCAGTACTTCTACTTGCACCCTTTATCTCCTCCTCTCCTTTCTCCTCTGGCAGCTTGAACCCACAATTAACCTCTCTGTGCTAATGGCTCCTTCCCTGCTTACCTACATACATGCCCACATTTATTCATACTTAATAAAACAATCTAACAATTTTTATTTGAGGCAGCAAAGTGATGCAGTGGGTAGAGCACTATATTTGGAGTCAGAAAGATTCAAGCTTAAATCTGGCCTAAAACACTTATTAGCTGTAGGATCCTAGTCAAGTCACTTTAACTGCTGTTTGCCTCAGTTTCCTCATATAGAAAATGATGATAACAACTGCACCTACTTCTCAGTGGTAAGCATCAATTCAAGTAGTATTTATAAAGTGCTTTGCAAATCTTAAAGAGCTATTAAAATGTTAGCTGTCATCATCATTATTCCAATTGTATGCACATATTGTTCCATCTCTCTAACCTACATGTCTTTTTCTATTCTGTCCCTAGTGTGCAGTCTTTACCTCTGACTCTTAAAATCCCTAGCTTCCTTCAAGTCCCAGTTTAATCCCAATTTCCTCAGTTTATAGGGTATCTCCCTCTTCTCTGATTGCTATGCATTTTCTTTGAATATACTTTATTATTACTTATCTATATTTGTGTTCTTTTGCTCCAATAAAATGTAAGTTACTTGTAAGCTAGAGTCATTTTGATTTTTTCTTTTTTTATCCCCAGTGCCTAACACATAGTTGACATTTAATAAATCTTTGAGGAATGAATGTGTTAGTGAATGAAGTCTGCTAAGTATCTTAGGCAGGAACAGGCTATCTATCTATCTCTATATGTATGTCAATCTATAGATATACATAGATATATAGATATATGTATAGATCATAGAATGATGGAAAGGACTTCAGAGGCCATCCACTCTGTCCCCCTGGTCTTTTACAGATTAAGAAACTGAGGCCTAGAAGAAAAAATTATTCGCCAGTATCCTAGAGCTATTAAGTAGCATTTTAGAATTTGAACCCAGGAATGACATAAATCAGGGGCAGCTATATGGAACAAAGGATAGCTCTCCAGGCCTGTAATTAGTTCAGGTATGGTTGTGTGAACCTGGGTAATTAATTTAACTCTATTTGTCTCAGTTTTTTCACCTATCAGCTAAACTAGAGAAAGAAATGGCAAATCGCTTTCTTTGCCAAGAAAACTCCAAATGAGATCACAAAGAATCAGACACTGAAACAACTCAGCAATTAGACTAATCTACACCTTTTCCTGGATTGCCATTGTCTTCCTTCTATCCCCCCACCCCAGTTTCTTCTTTTTCTGTCTCTTAACTCTCTTGAAATCCTACCCACTTTTCAAGGCCCCAGCTCACATACCATCACAGCCAGAAGTTAAAAACAGAGAGCAGTCTAATAGAGAAGATAAGAAGGGAACACCAATAACTCTATTTCAAAGCAAAATGTACTAAGTACATGAGAGGTATCAGTTGGGCTCTGGAGCTAAGAGGAAGTAGCCATCTAGGGATGGGAAGGATCAGAGGAGGCTTCATGGAAGATGGGACACATGAGCTAGGGTTTGAGTGATTTCACCAGGTAAAGCTAGAGGATTTGACTTGTATGTTATTTTTTTAAGAGCTCTTGTGTCTTTTCTGGTTTTTTCCTCTTCTTTTTTCTTTCTTTTTTTTTCTTTTTACTTACTGCAGACTATGAAAAACATTTTAAAGGTGCATATAGTGATTCCTTCTCCTTTCCACTTTTTCCCCTCTTGTCCTCTGTCCTTCCTTGAGCCTATCCTCCTTGGCTCAGCATAGTCTGAACAAAGCATTTATGTACTCCTAAACAAGGTCTGGAAATTGCTTTTCCTGTACGTTACCTTATCTATATCCCTTCAAGGGGATGGCTTCAAGCTTTTTTTTTTTTTAAAACAAAATATTGTGGATCAAAATAAATATCTTTGGAACATGGAAATGGAGTTTCCCAGCATTAAACATTTATAAAAAGTCATTTTTATTTAATGTTCCTCACAGCAGCCTTAGACAGCAGTCTACTCCTGTCTGACTGTGATGAAATATGTGCAACCCCTTCCCTGATAGCTAGGGTTTTTCTATGCTCCATCCATACCTTCCCATCTCCCAATCATTGTATGTTATCCTTCATGGGTCAGCTCCACAGGTTTTTTAGGGAGCTAACCTGCCTGATTCATGTGCTTATGGGAGATAATGAGTCTAGCATGGAATACCACCCAGGCTACCAGGTATCACACATTCATTTTCACAATGGCTTTAAAAATTTGGTGCTTCAAAAGGGATGGAACTTTGTTGTCCAAAATATTAGTAATTAGGGACACAGGAATATGATTATGGGAATTTTATTCCTCATCGGATGTGAATCTGGCACCATTGTGGTTGGTATTTGGGATTGGTTGGTCTTTCATCATACTGCTCAAGTCATATCATTATAGGGAGCCACCTACCTACACTGCTAACCTGTAGGACCTGCTATTTGAAAGTGTTGTCATCATCTATAAATATAGCTTTGGAACTCTGGTCAAGTCTGTTGAGCCTCAGTTTCATTATCCGTCAAATAAGAATTTGGATTAGATTATGGTTCATGGATTTTAGAACTTGTATGATTTTCAACAGTTCTTTATCATACAGATGAGGTGATCTCAAAGGATTTTTCCAACTTTAATGTTTGTATGAATCAAGGGATCCTCTAGGGATGGTGAACATCTATGCATTCTTAACTACTTGTGCCAGGCTTCGTCTCAGCAACCTAACAGTAAGCTCGCTGAAGGCAAGTGACAATGCAATTATCTTCTGTATTTTCCTTCCTCCACTCCCTAAATACTACAGTGTTCCTAGATCACCTTTCTTGGCTGCCTGACTTAATCCTTTCCAGTTTTCCAAATCTGTACAATGAAGTTGTTCCTGGGTTTCTGGCATGGTTCCCAGCTAGTATTCTAGGTCTCCAGGGTTCCATCAGGTAGGATAGAAAAGCAGCTTCTCTTTGTCTGATATATTTGTGGAAAGCCATTCCCTGGCTGAGCCCATTTACCTGCTGCACCCTGAGGAAAGAGCAATTGCAGCTAACTTTTGAAACATCACTCAAGTCACAGAATTGTTCACTTGGAAAGACACCTTAGGCATCATTAATTCAACTCCCTCCTTTTTTGACAGATAATAGTCAATCATTAAACATGTATTAAGCAACCACCATGGGCTAGGTCAAGTGCTGAGGATACCCAAAAAGGAAGCAAATGGCAGTTCCTGCCCTCAAGGAGCTTACAGTTAATGGAGTGACAACATTCCAGCAAGTACAATCAAAGCAAGCCATATACAAGATAAATAGAAAATAACTAACAGAGGGAATGCACTGGAATGAAAAGGGGTTGGGGAGGATTTCTGCTGAAGACAGAATTCTAGTTTAGGACTTAAAGGAAGCCAGAGAGGTCAGTAGTCAAAAGTGCAGAAAGGAGAACCTTCCAAACATGAGGGGCAGCCAGAGAAAATCTCAGCCTGGAGCCGAGAGATAGAGCATCTTGTTAATGGTACTAGATCAAAGAGTTCATGGCAGAGACTGAGGTATAAGAAGCCTGGAAAGAAAAGGGGCAGATAGGTTATGAAGCAGATTGATGCCAACATGTGGACTTTGTAATTGAGCCTTTGAGCCTAAAGGCCATAGGGAGCCACTGGGGTTTATTGAATAGAGAGAGGGGAGTGAAAATAATAATAATAATAACAGCAATAATAATGATAATGATAATATGATAATGATAACTGGCATTTATATAAGGCTTTAAAGTCCTCACAAAAATCATGTGCCATTATAATTCCCATTTTATGAGAGGTGGTTTAATTATCTTGTCCAGAAATAGTATTTGAGGCTAGTTTCAAGCCCAGGTTTTCTTAGCAAGCCTATGCCTCTATAAACTCTACTATCCAACTGTCTCATTTTAGAGAAGTAAACCAAGTCCCAGAAAGGCAATGGGATTTCCTCAGAGTCACCCAGAAAGTCAGTGGCACAACCAAGTGCTGTCTCTGTTGTGGCTGATTTCTCAGACCCTTTGAGGCTTGGCAGAAGGCACATTGCTTTGTCAGCTGTGAACTTTTCCTCATAGGCCAACCAGGCATTTCAATCAGAACTCTCGATTAATTGATTCTAGGGAAATCTAGGCAGCGAAGTGGACAGCTGGACCTGGAATCAGGAAGACCTGAGGTCAGATTCTGCCTCAGACCCCCCAGCAAGTTGCTTAACTCTGTTTACCTCAGTTTCCTCATATGTAAAAATGAAGTGAAGAAGGAAAAAGCAAACTGCTATAGTATTTTGGCCAAGAAAACCCCCCAAATGCCTTAACAACAACAAGGGCATAGATGTGAAAATTGATGTTCAGAATGTTCATTCTTGAAATATTGTAAGATTCTGAACTGCTTTCCATAGCAACAGGGAGTTCACATTTTCATAAGCAGCATAGTAAATAGGATGCTGTGTTTGGAGGTTAGAAGACCTGGGTTCAAATCCTAAATCTTGTATCTATTAGCTACATAATCATTGCCAAGCCACTTAAGTTATCTGAGCCTCAGTTTCCCCTATCTGTAAATGGGAAGGATAATGCCTAAAGAGAGAAGCAGAACCTCTAACAGTACCATATGACACTTGTCAAGTCATTTAACTTCTAAACCTAGATTCCCTGTCTAAACTGGTAGGAGTACTCTGGTTTCTTCTCAAATCGCATATATCTTTCACCTTTTTTTAAACTGGTAGGAGTTTCCTCTTTGGGAGGACCCCCCCATATCAGTGAAATCAGAAGTCCAGTCCAACAAAATACCTATAGAACCTACCTCACAGGTTGGTTGTGAGAGTCAAATGAGATAATGTAACAATTTACAATTATCATTATGGTTTACATAATTCTTTCCTCATAATAACTCTGTTGAGTAAGTAGTATCAATGTATTATTTCCATAGTATCAATGTATTATTTCCATTTTTACAGATGATGAAACTTGAAGTACTTTGAGGCAGGTATTTTGACTTTTGGTCTTCTGTCCACTACACCATGCTGTCTCCCCAGATTGAAACAGAGGCTCACTAATCACTAAACATTTATTTAGTAGCTTCTATGTGCCAAGCCCTGAAGTTATAAAAAGATAGTCCTTACCTCAAGGAGCTTACCATCTAATGGCAGAGTGGGCAACAACAAATCAACAAATATATATATATATATATACAAAGCAAGATCTATACAGGATAAATAGAAAATAATGAACAGTGGGAAAGCATTGGAATAAAGAGGGATTAGGGAAGACTGCCTATAGAAGATGGGATTTTAGTTGGGACTTAAAGAAAACCAGGGAGGTCAGTTAGTAGTAGGAGTGGAAGAGAGAGATCAGGGACAATCAGAGAATTTCTTCAATGAATTTACATTCAGTAGATTTTAAGGGTACTATATATTTATCATATTTTAAATATAAATTTATATTAAATAAGGTAAAATATAATATATTTATATCATACATAAGCATACATATATTATCAATTATTTATATCATACTATATTATACACAAAGATAGTTTTCAACATTCATTTTTTGGTAAGATTTTGATTTCCATATTTTTCTACCTCCTTTCCTCCATTCCCTTCCCTCCCCTCCTTCCCCTTGACAGTGAGTAATTTGATATAGGTTTTGTGTGTGTGTGTGTGTGTGTGTTTTGGGTAAGGCAATGGGGTTAAAGAATGACTTGCCCAAGGTCACACATCTGAGGTCAGATTTGAACTCTTCTGGCTCCAGGGCTAGGGCTCTATCCTCTGTGCCACCTAGCTGCTCCTTTATATCGTGTTTTGTTTTTGAAAATAAGTCGGGGCGGCTAGGTGGTGTAGTGGATAAAGCACCGGCCTTGGAGTCAGGAGTAACTGGGTTCAAATCTGGTCTCAGACACTTAATAATTGTCTAGCTGTGTGGCCTTGGGCAAGCCACTTAACCCCATTTGCCTTGCAAAAACTAAAAAGAAAAAAATAAGTCATTGAGATTCAAGTCCACAATCATGAAGATGCTTTCTATGTATAGACGACTGAGCTAGGCATCATGGAGGATACAGAAATGATTAAGATCTCAGTTTTTGCCCTCATTCTAATAGATATCATACCATACTCCTCCCCAACACACACAAAAACAACTGTAATATGAAGGACACCTAGGAGAGGTTTAAGTAGAAGGATCTATAAAAATGTGATTACCCGGACATTCCCCTTACTTGTATACACCAGATAACTGAGAGCTCACCTTCCTTAGCCCTATCTCTAGAGAGTCCTCACTAGATCAGGCCTGAGATTTGTGATCAGACTTGGCCACTTGAGGACATCCTGGCCAAAGTCGTTGGACTCACACACGACTGTGAGTCACAACTTCTTACTTGGATAGTTCCAGGTTTAAGCTATCCCTGCAGGACTCTGAAACTATTCATGTAGTAGTATTTTTAACCAAGTGGAATGCCTGGGGAAAAGAGTGGGGTAGAGACACTAGAAGAATGAATTAGTCTGTCTTATTCTACAAAACCTTAAATGACTCCTCACTTCATCTGTTTCACCCAGATCCGTTTTCATCACCCTTCTCCACTTTTTCCATGGGGGATTCAGCCCCCTCAACCCTATCTCCTCTTGCACATATAAATTTCATTCACATCCTGGACATTTGGATGTGCTGGTCGGCCAACAAGTTAATAAATACTTACTATGAAGCACCTACTAGGGATCAGCCACTGCCCTGAGAGCTTTAGAGAGATCCCATTTGGTCCCCACAGCCCTGCAAGGTAGATGCTATCACTGTCAACCTTTTATAGTCGAGGAAGCTGAGGCAAATGGAGGCTACAGTGATTTGCCCAGGGTCACATACCTAGTGTGAGGCCAGGTTTAAATAGACTTCCAGAACCAAAGTGCTATTAACACTGCCACCTCGCCACCTCAGGAGAGATGCCTTCAGACTCTCTGCTCAGGTCTCTCTTTCTGTTCTCTTACCTGTACTGCCCCCCATCAGGTGGCATGTTTTAACACACTTTGGAACTCTACTAAACATCCTCAAGCCAGGAAAATACAAGCAGCAGAACCCAAGGACTCTGGGGCCATATCCTGAATTTTTCTCCTCTCCTCTACTACTACATGAATAGTTTCAGAGTCCTGCCC
Source organism: Macrotis lagotis (assembly GCF_037893015.1). Lineage (NCBI taxonomy): Eukaryota > Metazoa > Chordata > Mammalia > Peramelemorphia > Peramelidae > Macrotis > Macrotis lagotis. The sequence goes on from NC_133658.1 coordinate 647,757,832, forward strand.
TTGCCCTTTCTCCCAAATCAACAAGACTTCCCTTGAAATTTCCCTTTGCTGACATCAGCAGCTATTAGAACAAACCCAGCTTTTTTAGTGTGTGAAGCAGGAGCTCATTACCCCTGCTCCTCTGTTTTCTGGAGTAGGAAAAATAACTGATTCTTTAAATGTTACCCTGAACCTGTCGACTCACCTCTTCTGTGATCATCTTCTCTCCACCAGGATAGTCAGAAACTTGCCTTTCATTCTGAGGTACCCTGTAGAGAAAAATCATAGCAAAGGATGGAGGTTAAAGTCTGGGATAGAAGATCTGAGTCTCACCCAGCTTGCTTCCTGATCTCTTTGGCAACTCACCTACTCCCTGAGCTTTTGGTTCTAGATAGAACGATGCCTTCTTTTTATCTTTTCAAAGCATTTGTTGCACCTATAATGTTCTTTTTTTCCTCCCACTACCTGGGGATTAGGCAGGTGGTAGCTATCCCATTGTATGGATGTGGAAGTGGAGCTCAAATTGTGGCAGAATAAAGTCCTAGTTCCCTCAACTCTGAGTCCTGAACTCTTCATACTATCAGGAAAATACAAATATTTGCCCCCTCTGCATCTCTTAGTTAGGAAAGCTGTGAGATCACTGAGGCAAGGGTATAGGCCTCATTCTTCCCCCCACAAATTTGCCTTATAGAGGATAAACTTAATAGTGTTATTTTTCCCTCTCTACCTAAGATGCTTTTCTTTCAGAGAGCTGAGGGAGAAAGTCTGAATCCCATGTTGTTGCTCATCGCCTAGTTGTTGCATTTGTGATTACAAAATGTGGCTTCCCTGCTGTGGAGGCCAGGACTTGGGGTCCCTTTTCAGACTGCTAGATCTTGCTACATAAAAACACCAGGGGACTAGAAAAATATTTTTCCACTATCTACACCCCCCCCAGGAGAACCTCCTAATCGACTTTTTATGAGTCAGAAAATAGTCTTGTGGATTGGTGTGGGAGGGGTATGTGGAGGGAGGGGTGGGGGGTGGGATGAGCAGAATGGGGAGGATAAGAAGGAAGCAGGCTTGGACTCCTCCAAGCTCTAGTCAGAATGCTGTCTTGAGTATAGCTCTCTCTCCTATTTGCTGCCTTTCTTTTGTACAGAGGGAAAGCTTGAGAGCCATTCCCCTACAAATGGGTGGCAGCAAATACCCAAGGGAACTTGACTGTTGCATCAGTAGAAAGATGTTCGTCTCTTCTAGGACTGGCCACTGCCAGTGAAAGCCTCTGGACCATTAACCACTATGAGCTCAGCCACAAGATTGAGCCTGAAGTTGGATCTTTAGAATCAATACATCTTGCTCTATTACAGCCATTTCCTCTGGAGGAAATGGACTGGGGGCCATTATGTTTTATGTTTATTGACAAGCCCATCATTTGAATTGACGTTGCCCATTCTGTTCCTCTCCACTTCATCGAGAAGGCAGTCTTTGGATAAAGATCAAGGAGTTAAACTATTCCAATAGTCCACAAAGGGAAGACTTCTTTATTTGGCAGTAATGGAATGAATTTTTTATTTCTAAGCACACTTCAGATATTTACTAACTGTGTAACACTGGACAATTTATTTAACCACTCTGAGCCTTAGTTTCCTTATCAGTAAAATAACTTCTACTTTAGGATTGCCATGAGAATCAGATGAAATAATGTATGTCACAGTGGACTCTTCCTCATCAGGAAAATGAAGTTATTGGACTAGATAGCATATGAGGTGTCTTCCCAGTTGAGATAGATCTTTTGTTGTGTGATCCTATAAAGTGCTGTGCAAAATCTTGAAGCACTACATAAATGTGAGTTATCATTATTATTTTGTTGTTTAGCATTTCAGCTGTGTCTGACTCTTTATGACCCCACTTGGGGTTTTCTTGGTAAAGATACTAGAGTGATTTGCCGTTTCCTTCTCTTACTCATTTTATGGATGGGCAAATAGACTTAGTGACTTACCAGGGTCACACAGCTAGAAAGGGTCTGAGGTCATATTTGAACTCAGTAAGATTCCTTACTCTAGGGCTGGTGCTCTATTCACTGTGCCATCTAGCTGCTCCTTTATTCCCCTATAACATTTGCTTACACAACTCCTAGGCTCCCTCCATCTCTAAAACAGTTGTTTCCTTGGCCTCAGCCATGACCAAAGATAGGATTGAGCAAGAAAAGGATGAGACCAGATAAGAGTCATGGGACTCATTCATCTATTCCAAAGCTAACAAAAATACAATTGTCTCTTACACATGGTGACATACTGGGTAGACATAAGAAATTAAATAGGAATTTGGTGGGGGGAGTTTTGTAGAAGCTATAGACTATGAAGGCTAGCTGATGAAAGAATAGGTTTAGAAACTGGGAAATACATAAAATATATGTATAATATTATATAATATCAACATATTTATCTTTTAGTGTCATAATAATTCTGGTACAAAGGGAAGGCCAAAAACATTTTACATAGATTTTCCAGATCCTTGGGGGGCTATACCATGCTCCTCACCCTGGCAATATGGAAGGGATAACTGTAAAACTACATTTATCTGTAATGGATGGGAAATAATGGTTCCAGCTGTAAATTTTCTGATTGAGTATTCATTATTGGGAATCAATGATCTTCATTTTCCTTTGGGGGAAATAGTCTTATTTTTAATCAATGATTTGTGCCTTCCCCCAGATTACCTCCCATCTTCTTTGTTTCCATCATATATATATATATATATATATATATATATGTATATGTATATGTATATAGTTATTTACACATATAATCTCTTCCATTAGAATATGAGCTTGTAAAACAAGGGGTGATCATTTTATCTTTCTTTATATTCCCAAGGCTTACCACCGTTAACTGTCCCATAGCAGATGCTTCAACAGTTTCATTTTAAATGATTGGTTGATTTATTAGGTATTTGCTTTTTTTAAGGTTTTTGCAAGGCAGTGGGGTTAAGTGGCTTGCCCAAGGCCATACAGCTAGGTAATTATTAAGTGTCTGAGGTCGGATTTGAACTCAGGTACTCCTGACTCCAGTGCCAGTGCTCTATCCACCTAGCCACCCCTAGGTATTTGCTTTTCTAAAACTATATGTCCAAAGTAGAAGTGAACCCAGGTCTTCTTGATTCTTCTCCTATAGCTCTTTACTCTACTACCCACTACTCCACACTACCTTTCAAGATCAATCTCCTTGGACAAGCCATTTAATCTCTTGGTGCCTGCCCCCCACCCCGGCAATCCCTAAGATTGGGAAGTTTACTCAAAGGCCTCCTTTTGCATTGGTGGAAGTTTCTCACCAGAGATTCTCTAAATTAATATAAGTTTAGTGAAAAAGAAAGAAAACCCTAAACTATAGTGATAGGACTCTAGAAGGTCATTCACTCAGCAATCTGAGTGGTAAGTCATAACAAGACCTGAGGCAGTAGAGTATTGATAACCAGAGTCAGGAAAGTTTTGAGTGTTCATTGATCTCACAGGATGTCAGTTATCCCTATACTAAAAATTGAAATGAGAGATGCATTAGACAGAAAATAGAATTTCAGCAAGCATTCCAAAAGAACTTGTAACTCACTATTAGCACTTTCCAGACTTCAAACAACTTTCTTTACATCTACTCTATGATATATAGTTATTATAAACATCACTAAACTCAGTGTGCAAATAAAGAAACTGGATTCAGACCATTTAAGTGAATTTTCCAGAATTATTTAATAAATTTTTGAGGATAAATAGAAACTCATCCCATTTCTCAAATCCAGGAACTAAAATGAGGCAAACGTGATTTCCATTAAGTGTAGGTCTAGGTGCCAGGTAAATATCAGAAAAACCTGGAAAGACTTATATGAATTGATGCTGTGTGAAGTAAGCAGAACCAGGAGACCAAAGTACACAGTAACAATAACACTGTGCAGTGATCAACTATGATTGACTTAGCTCTTCTAAACAATACAATGATCCAAAACAATTCTGAAAGATTCATGGAAAATGCTATCCACATTTAGGGAAAGAGCTATGGAGTCTGACTACTATTTTCACTTTGTTTGTGCTTAATGTTTTTCTTTTGTTCTCTTTCTTCTTTTACAACATGACTAAATGTGGAAATATATTTTGTGTTTTTGCACACACATAACCTATATCAGATTGCTTGCTGTGTTGAGAAGGAAGGAGAAAAATTTGAAATTAAAAATCTTTCCCAAAAATGAATGTCGAAAATTGTTTTATGTGTAATTGGAAAAAATACTATTATTTTTTTTTTAAAAAGAGTAGGTTTAGGTGCAAACTGAAATGATAGGAAAAGACCAATCAACTAGACCAATCAACAAATTGCTAGTAATTATATAATAGACAATTAGAACAAGTCAGAAGGAAATGGATCTGGAATGATGATGGCTTTCAGAATCAGGATACCATAGATACTTCCAAGAGAATGGTGAAGAAGGCTCATACAAGGACTGTGCGTAGAGCCAGATAGGAAAAAAATACCTTTTTCTTACAAAGGGGTAAGGATTAGGTCAAGAGTTGAGAAGACTAGTGTAGTGTACAGTGAACTTCTAAGACAACCTAGCTTCAGAGAGATTGACTTTAAAGGCCAGCTCCCAGAGATAAGACTGGGAAGCAGGTTCTGGGAGGTCTTGAGAATCCCACAAGGACTAGAAATGGTGTTTCAAGATTATCTTTGTTTAGCAACTTGCCCCCAAAAAAGCCAAGGAGAAAGAAAGAACCTGGACTTCAAATGGAAGAAGTGGCACATATCAAATTAGTCCTTAGGTTGTTAAAGATAGAATCAGAAATGTGTACTTTTAAAGTACACATTGTATGAACTGGCAGGAGGAAAGGAGACTCTGTTGACTTCCCCCTTAGTTTCCCAGTACAAGTTCATTTTGAAAAGTCCCCAACCTTGTCTTCATTGAACCAGGAAAAGGAATTTTTTTTTCCTCTGTCATGTTCCATATGATGGAACAAATAAGGGACCAGGGATTCAGGATGGAAAGACATAAGACAGAGGCAGCTAGGTGACACAGGAGACAGAGCACCAGCCCTAGAGTCAGGAGGACCTGAGTTCAAATTCGGCCTCAGACACTTAATAATTACCTAGCTGTATGACCTTGGGCAAGCCACTTAACCCTCCCATTGCCTTGCCAAAAAAAGGAAAAAAGAAAGAAAGACATAAGATAAACTGTGGAAGGCTAGATAGTGTTGGGTTGGGTTTTTTTTTGGGGGGGGGTTGCAAGGCATTGGGGTTAAGTGGCTTGACCAAGGCCACACAGCTAGGTAATTAAGTGTCTGAGGTTGAATTTGAACTCAGGTACTCCTGACTACAGGGTCAGTGCTCTAACCACTTAACCATCTAGCCACCCCTGATAGCGTTGTTTTTATGTTATCTTGTTCCCCCCCTTCCTGTCACCCCTTTCCTATTAGTCAGATAACTGAGATTTGTAAATAACCATTTTTTCCTATTATGTAAAAGATTAATTAACCCCAACTTTCTTAATGAGAAGGATGAAGGCCTCATAAAATATTTGGTTTTTTTAATCCATCCCATCCCTGAACTTTAGTGCTTATGCTCTGCTGATTATAACCAGGAGGTCCCTTTCAATAACAAAACCAGGATAGTTTTAGATACTCAGAGCTGTTCAGCTTAAGAGGACACTCTCCCCAAATTCCAAATATTCTTCCAAAGTCTATCTTGATCTCACTCCTGAGTCACTCCCTTGGAAGCAGAATTCTAAAGTTCCCAGTCTGGTGTTTGGGGTCCTCCACACACTCCCACTGCCCTTGGAGCTGAGCTCATTGGCTGGGTGGGCCACAAAGGGTGGAGTGCACCATAGCAACAGCTCGAAGAGGATGGAGAGGGGGAGAGATTTGTTCTGCTGCTGTCCATGATCCGCCTGGTCTGTGGGCCGAGTCCTGGGAATGAGCCCAATGGAGCATCTTTAACTTGCCGCTTCGGGGGATAAAGGGGTAGCAAAGACACTGCCTCTTTCTTGTGCCTAACTTTAGTCCTTTGTGCTTTGGCCAAAGCCTGTTTCTTCTTGTTCTGTTTTTACTAGAAGCCCAGATGGTCACTACCCTCCTTGTGACAACCCTCCTTAGACTTCAGGCTGAATATACCTAGTTCCTTTCATCTTTCCTCTTAGGACTTATCTCTCAACCCTTTAATCATCTTTATGAGACTTTTCTTTGAACCTTTTCTAAATTCTCTCCTTTTGAATTATAGAGACCAGAACTTAATAGCGCCTTCATTTCCAGAGTTACAGTCTGGGTACCATCAGGAAGAGGAAATTAAATTGCATTTAGATTCATTCTAGTAAAGTCAGGGGGAAAAAACCCACGAAATTGGTTGCTTTACATAAATAGTACAATTCTGCAGGCAGCAAATGAACTCTTCTCTTCGCTATTATTCTTGAAACAATAGTGTATCTCCCTAACCAAAAGGTTACTAACCTTTGAAAAGACTAATTTGCTGGAGATATGCCAAAAAAGAGACTTGCAAGACTGTAGATAACCCCCACAATTGCTAAAGGGAGCTTGTCAGGGCTGGCTGGTCCCTCAAAGACAGATATATATATATATTACACACACACACACACACACACACACACACACACTTCTTCAAGCTTGGCTTTGCAGATTTATTTACTTGGCTTTGTAGATTTACTAGGATGACTATGCCCAAATTTCATTCCAAAATTAAAAAAAAGGAGAGATGCATTCTCTATCATGAGCTAGAGGATTATATTCTCTGGGCCTTAGTTTTCCCATCTATGAAATGGAGATTTGAGGTTCAATGATCTGCAGGGTCCCTCCACCTCTAACATTCTACTAGCAATCTACTGAACATCAGTGATCTTTATTTTCCTTAAAAACTTCAGAATGAGGAAGGGGAGTTGGATTCAATTGCTGACCAGTGTGTACTTGGTGCTTTGGGGGAATAAGGTATAATTTTGACCTAATGCTTTCTTCTTTTTCTCCTCCCAGTTAGTTACTCTAGAATATTTTCCTAAAGAATGGCAACTCCAGGGCTGCTTGCCATGCCCCCCCTCTGTATTTCTCATCAATTCCTTTGCATTTAATTAGAAAGTGAGAGATCCTCCTGGAGCCACCTTAGTGTCCAAGATCAGAGAGTTGACAGTCTTGGCTAGTTTTCTTATTAGACACTGAGATGGGTCACTTTACTTTTCTGTATCTTGCTCTATAAAATGGGTGCTATAATACTTGTACTTACTTCTTCACAGGGCAATTGTGAGATAATAGCTTTCATTCTAAGTACCTTAAAATTTACTCAGGATCAAACAAGATGTTTATAGGTGACAGTGGATAGAAAGCCAGACCTGAATCATGAAGATTTGAGTTCAAATCTAACCTCAAACACTTACTAGCAGCATGATCCTAGTCAAGTCACTTAACCTCTGTCTGCCTTTTTTTTTAGGGTTTTTTTTGCAAGGCAAATGGGGTTAAGTGGCTTGCCCAAGGCCACACAGCTAGGTGATTATTAAGTGTCTGAGGTCGGATTTGAACTCAGGTACTCCCGACTCCAGGGCCGGTGCTCTATCCACTGCACCACCTAGCCGTCCCTGCCTTAATTTCTTAATCTGTGAAATGAGGATGATAGCATTTCACCTCCTGGGGTTGTTGTAAGAATCAAACAAGATAATTTAAAAAAAAAAATTTAAAGATAATTTTTTGTAATGCAGTGGGGTTAAGTGACTTGTTCAAGGTCACACAGCTAATAAGTATCAAATGTCTGAATTCAAATCTGAACCCAGGTCCTCCTGGCTCCAGGGACAGTGCTCTATCCACTGTACCACCTATAGCTACCCCTTCAAATGAGATAATATTTGCAAAATGCTTAGTGCAGTGGTGCCACATATCAAGTGTTTTATACACATTAGCTATTTGTATAAATCACTTTGTAACCAAAAAGTGCACTATAAAGGTGTGTTGTCTTTTTTTTCAATGGACCTGTGGCTTTATAGTTTAGGACACACAGCCGTTCTATATCTTCTGAGTCCTTTTTGAGTTCTCCATGAGGAGCTCATCAGTGTGCTAGCGTGTTCTTGTGTTATTTCCATACACGAATGGATCGCATCAGTCAACAGTCAAACACTTTCAAGGCTCTATTTTGTGGTAGACACCGTGGGGACCCCGAACAAGGAAACAGAAAGCCTTCAAGGAGGCTACCGTCAAAATGGGGGTTCTTTCCATCACAGGTTGTCCACCCCGTCTATTCTACTGCAATCCTGTCCAGGACTTCCCTTAAGTTCACCACATCAGATCTACCCAATGTACTGGGGGCATGTATATATTCCATTAAATTATGTGCCAAGGCTTGTTTAGCTCCAGTTAGTTCCTAATTATTGCATTCTCTTTCCTAGTTGTTGTGTATTTACTTTGTTTCCTCTTCTGTTACTATATAAAGAACCAGTATAAATATGTTTTGGTATATAGTGGATCGCCTCTCCCCCTCCAATCTTTGACCTCCTTTGAGGTATATGGCTAGAAATTAATTCCCTGCTTTTCTCTGCCATACCCCAGGAAGATGATTATGGAGGTCATCCTGGTAAGATGTCACCAGCCTGATATTCTCCAGTTATTTTTCATCATTTTCCTCTGTCTGATTGGAGGTTAGAGCCGTAAACACCAAAACCTCCATTTTAAACAAGAAGCTCAGCTCAGAACTTCTCCTCATTTCTTACTGGTAGTGCTCTGACTTCTCTACCATCCTCCCCCTATCTTGGGCACCCACCCTCTCCTCTCTCTCACCCTCTTGCTTTTCAGCTTCCTTTTCTGAGTTGTCATCCTTCATTAGATGGTAAGCTCCCTGAAGGCAAGAACTGTCTTTTTTTTTTCTTTTTTTTGTATTCCCCGCACTTAACCAGGTGATTAATAAAGGTCAGTTGAATGACTGTTTCACCACCAGGAAGGAGGACACAAGTTATGAGTTGTTTATCCAGAAGGAAGGGGTGAAACAATGATACTTTGGTGAGATATGCTATACTGGTGGAACATAGTAGAGCAAACAAGTCCTTATGGGCATACGACTTGACTGAAGCTAGATATGCCATGTTCTCACGGGCATCTCAAGGGATGTGGGGATGTGAGAGAAGAGGGCACATGAATGAGTGAGGAAGTATATGAGGCAAAATATCCCTCTTCCCCTCCCCCGCCCCGACAAAAACAAGACTTGAGAGCCTTTAGGGGAGCAATAATAAAACTGTAATTTAAAAACTGCCTGCAAAAAGAATGCAGTCTGTCAGATAGCTTGCTAAGTTGATGCTAATTCTATGTAAATTAACTGCCAGTCCTGAGTCTTTCACAGGCCCTGATGTGGCCCTTGGGGGAGATCTTGCTGGAAATCTCTTTCAGTTAATAGGGGACCACAGACTCCTCCCTTGTACTCAGTTCTTGGTGCTATGAGGAAAAAAGCCAGTGTGAGGCTAAAAATACTAACAATGGAAATTTGATTTCTCTTTCTAGACAAAAAGCCTTGGCATCCACAGGAGGAAGGAGTGTTCAGGCAGCATGTGACTGGTTGGTATGAAATAAATAAATAGAGAAAATAGCATACAATTATCCCAGCTCATGAGCTTGAATATATATTAGCTTTAGACTCAAGCCCTGCTGGGGGGGGGGGGGGAGTTGATGGGAGCCATTCTGTGTAGCAAGTCCATTTTTTTTTGTAAAACTACACTTACTAATATATATTTATATTATATTATATTATATTATATTATATTATATTATATTATATTATATTATATTATAATTACTTCCCACTGGGAGCTTGAGATCCTATAGAAACATGGGACCTCTTTGCCAGGGTCAGGTGAATAAGTTTATGAAATGTGTTCAGGCCGTGGATCAGCATTGCCGTTCTTGCCCTCTGGGGGGTTGTAGTCTAGTACATTTAGCTTTTAAATTCATACAACTCCCCACATACTCTCTAGCTCCCCTCCACTTTGAGGGCCTCCCAGATGGAGTAACAACTTCAGCAGTCTAGGGAAGGGATGGATTGGGCTAGAAAGGGGGTGGGGGCAATTCAGGCAAGGTTTCCTGCTGCTCTAATATAAAGGAAGGGGAGTGTGCACTGTGATACGCAGGAGGAGGGAAGTTGTTGAGGCTTGTGTTGGGTGTGAAAAGAATGTTCCAACTTAGTCTGTAAGATAGACCCAAGGGGGTGGCAGGAGAGGGGTGGGGGCGGCAGCAGAGGCACGGAAGAAAGAAGAGAAAGAAACCCTTCTCTTGTGGGATAATGTCCAACCAGTGACTGGTGGGCAGGTTTATGTCTCTTTAAGCCCCCTTAAGGCATTATTCTCAACTGTGATCTCTCTTTCCTCCTTTATTCTAATACAGGTTGTTCTCCCATGTTGGTGACCCCTTCCTGGATGACCCCCTCCCCCGAGAGTATGTGTTGTACCTTCGGCCCACTGGCCCCTTAGCTCAGAAGCTCTCTGACTTTTGGCAGCAGTCCAAGCAGATCTGTGGGAAGAATAAGGCACATAACATCTTTCCCCACATCACCCTCTGCCAGTTCTTCATGGTGAGCCAGCACCACCTTTTATCCTATCCCTTGGAGGGGCCTAGCCCCTTTACTAGAGTTCCTTGTCTTCTCTTGACCCCAGAGCTTTCCCCTAGAGTGGTGGGGGAAATGCAGACTTGAATCCCTCAGGAATTTGTTTCAGTGAGTCGGAGATGCCTAGGTTATGCCAGTCTGGACACTCAAGGTGATTGAGGAAGGGGGTATGTTCTGCTTCGGATCTACTGGGGTTCCAAGAGCACTAGTCACCTGCCCAAGGTTTGTTGTGGGTCTTCCCTCCCTGGTCATGCAACTGCTTGTTTGTCATTGTAACGTGCTTGAAGATGTCACGATGGAGACATCTCGAGGGTTTTGACTGTTTTCCATAATATTGAAAATGGATTTGCTCTCATTCTACTCATTTATTTCCAACTTACCTATAACCAAGAGCAGACACTTTGACGATGCCTGGGGATATATGGTAATAACCCTGAGCTAAGCAAACTGACCTTGGTGGGCATCAGCCCTGTGACTGTTCCCTCAAAGATCTGCAGATAGAGAGAGGTGCTGCCAGGTATTTCAATGTTTAATAACCCCATGGTCAGAAAATTCTTTATTGAGGTCTAATCTCAATACTTCCAGCTTCAGTATATACTTATGTCTTCTCAGAGATGGGAAACAGATGGTCAATCCCTTTATATTTAATATGAAGCAGGGCAAAAAAATCATGCTATCTTAGATCAAGGTATCTTTTGTTTTCTTCAGGATTGTTTTTGTTTAGGTGAGATATTTTTCTTTTTTTTTTCTTTTCTTATTTACCCTCTTAATTAAGATACTCACCATTTCCTGTTAGTCATCCCCAGGGCTTACAAAATACATTTTTCAAAAGTACTCAGAGCTTTCAGATCCATGATTGTTTTCCTAATACTCAATGAGGCAGAAGGTTGTTCTCCCAGCTCCCTGGAAGCTGCACCTCATTCTTTCTAAAAAACAAATGCATAGAAAGAACAGACACCTTTGATCATCTGAAGACTACAAAAGAAGTTTGGATACTACAGCTTCTCATCTGCATAGGGCTTAATGAGTACTTTAGGCTAAAAAATTCATTAACTGATGGTCATGGGCTCATGGTTTTAAAACTGGAAGGGACTTTATAGACTTTATAGACCATTTAGAAGTGGTTATAGGGATGGTATTACAGGTGGTATTTGAACCCAGACCCTGTGACTACCAAACCCCATCTCTTTCCTCTGTCTGTAATAAAGCTGACCCAGTCTTCCCACAGCTCATACAGTCTGTCAATGGGATGCCCCTACCCTTCTGTTTGGTAGAACCTATCAGAACTTGTGTTCCACCAGTTTAGTCTTTGAGAACCTAGCCAACATCCTCATCACAATGAAGGGATCCTAAAAAAACTTCATTTTTCAATAATTCAAAATCCTAAATGTATTGTAAGAAATCCTGTTTATTTGGCTTTGCAATTCAATATATATGTCTCCCTCTTCTCTCTTTCTCTTCCCCCTCCTTCTCTTCTTCCTTCCCTTTCCTCCTTTTCTCTCCTCCCTTCTCCCTCCTTTTTCCTCTATCTCTCTGACTTTGTCTCCTTCTCTCCATCCCTTCTTCCCCTTCTCTCTTTCTCTCTTTTCTCCCCCTCCCTATCCCTTCACTCTTTCCCTTCTCTCTTTCCCTTCCTCTCTCTGTCTTTCTCTCTGTTTCTGTCTCCTTGTTTCTCTGTCTCTCTCTCTGTCTCTCTCTGTCTCTCTGTCTCTCTCTCTCTCTCTCTCTCTCTCTCTCTCTCTCTCTCTCACACACACACACACACACACACACGCCTTCTAATTCCTGTTTCCTATATGACAACCCCATTGTCAGCTGCCTGGGAGTAGATAGAAGGAAGGAGTTCAGCAATGGCTGAACCACAAAGACAGATAATTGGTTTACAGACAATGAAGGGTTACCTCCAGTCCTTCACTTCTTCATTGAAGTGATTCAGTCGCTGTATCACAAGCCTCAGGGCTTTAGAGAAAAGTCACCATGTCCTTCAACATGCATTCCCCCATCTCTTACTGGAGCCTGTTTGTTCTCCTCTTGCCAGTGTGAGGACAGCAAGGTGGATGCCCTGGGGGAGGCCCTGCAGGCCACTGTCATGCGCTGGAAGTGCAAGTTCTCAGCCCCGCTGCCCCTGGAGCTCTATACCTCCTCCAATTTCATCGGCCTCTTTGTGAAGGAGGACAGTGCAGAGATTCTCAAGAAGTTTGCTGCTGACTTTGCTGCTGAGGCCGCATCGAAAACTGGTGAGAGAAAACTGAGGTGCTGGGGGCTGATGGGAGGCAGCGGGCAAAGGCATGGCAATGGGACTGAGCTGATAAGCATTCTAAGAGTAGAAACAATGATTAAAGGATGGATGGATGGATATGAATGGACAGACAAATGAGTGATGAACAATTGAATGAATGAGTGAAGGATAAATGAATAAATGGATGGATGAAAAAACATTGTCTACTATGTCCCAACAACTGTGCTAAGCATCAGGGATACAAATATGAAAAGAGAATCAATCCTTGTCTTTCAAAAGCTTACATTTCTAATAAGGGAAGAGAATACATACAAAGAAAGAGTGGCCAGGTTCAGACTGGAACATCCCAGGAATATTAAATGATGGCATAGAGAAATCCAGAAATGCAGTATGGATTTGATTATTGTTCTAAGAGCTAGAGGTGGAAGGGGAAGGGTTATGAAGAGGGCTGGGCCCACGGAGTATACAAAGATGGCCAGAGAGAATATGTGAGGAGCAACCTGCAGCCAGAAGGGCCCAGGGCAGGAGAGCAGGGAATCTAGTGAAGTCTCATCTACCATGAAGGTGACTGGACAGTATCATGGCAGAGGGCACCTCTCTCACCAGGAGCTCCTCGACAGCACCCCCACCCCCATTCCCACTAAATAAACACTGGACCCTGCTGTTTGAGGTGCCTGCTTTGGCTGGAGGTTGGGGCAAGGAAGCAAGGAGAGGGTGAGGGAGACATTCAGCTGTCTACTGTACTCCTTGATGAGATCAGGAAGCAACCAACAGCTGGCCTCCAGGACCATGTCAGTATAGTAACATCACCTTTTTCAGGTTTCAGATTTCAAGAATTCTTCTTTCTCTAATGCTCCTTCCCATTCAAGCATTTATCTGGTCTGATAATAACAATCCTACTATTTCAGGTTAACATAATAAAGAGTTTTTATATACATTATCTCATTTGATCCTCATAACATCCCTATGTTAAGACTCACACTGTGACTTTTCCAAGGTCCTATACCATGTAAGTAGAAAAGCCTAGGACTAGAACTCAGATCTTCTGACTTTGAAACTTGTGTCTCTTGTTCCATTCTGCTGTGTAGTTCTTTGCAGACCAAAACATGTAAGAATTTCACATGGATAGGACAGAATGGTCATCTATATTCATTTATTCGTTATTTATTAATGTTAGTGTTGATATATAATACTATTATTCACTGAGCCAGTCCCCTTTATTTGCTTAAGTAAAATTGGGTTTGAGCTTCATGGACAAGCCTTAAACATGCACCCCCATAAAGATGTCTCTCTCCTTTTATTTCAGCTATGGCTTTCAGTTTAATCCAACTGAGATTTCCCATTAAAGGAATTAGCTGAAAGGGGTGGTTGTTATGTGTGTTTATTCTGGAGGACAGAGGAGAGTGAGGGTTACAAAGCTGGCTTCTGTGAGGCTACAGGTCCAAACAGACTCACTCAGCTTAATGAGAAGCTTGGTTGGTTTAGGGCATAAATAACAAACAGACCCAAAGGGAGAACATAATTCTGTGGCTAGAAAAAGACACAGAGAGGAACAGGGGCAAAGACAGGCTCCCTTAAGCATTTATCAACCAACAAGAATTTATTGAGCCTCTATTCTGAGTTGAGCTGTGGGGAGAAGGAATAGGGGCTCAGTCCTAGGCCTGGAGTTAAGAAGATCTGGGTTCAAATTCAGCCTCAGATACTTCCTAACCAGGTGATCCTGGGCAAGTTATTTAATTTATTTATCTCAGTTTTCTCCTCACTAAAATAGGGATAATAACATCTACCTCCTTCCCAGGGTTGTTGTGAGAATCAAATGAGATAATAATTGTAAAGTGCTGGCATGGTGCCTCACACATAGTAAGCACTATGTAAATGTTGGTTATCATCATCATCATCATCATCAGTAGTAGTAGTAGTAGTAGTAGTAGTAGTAGTAGTAGTAGTAGTAGTAGTAGTAGTTCTTTACTCTTATAGAGTTTACAATCTAGTTAGGAATACTTCAACTAGCACATGTAAAGTCATTAAGAGCAATGAAAAGGTAAACCATCGATCCTGACTGACAAGCAGCTGAGAGCTATACAAAATTTAGAGTTTCTGGTTTTGCAGGATTCCATTTTTCACTGTTTATTTGAATGTTTACATCAGTGATTACTAAGTCTAGAAGGAAAATAAAGAGAATAAAACAACAATAGCTGTAATGGAGAAAGCTTTGTGGAAGAGATGAGGTCCAAATGAGACCCTTTTTGGTCTGGGTTTTGATAAGTAAAGGACAAGAGGGAAGATATTTGTTATGGGTTGGTGTGTGAATGGGAGGAAAATAGCCTCAACAAAAACCCATGACAAGAATGAGGTTGGCCTAGATGGGGCAAGATTAGAAAAGACTGAATTACAGGGTGTTTATTGAGCAATTAAATCATCGTAACTTCATGGAATGTCAGAGCTGAAAGGGTAGGGAGCTAGTCCAACCTCTTCACTTTACAAATGAGAAAACTGAAACCCCCAGAGATTAAGTGAAGCCCAAGGCCACACGGGTCCCTCAGACTTCCTTGTTCTAGAATCTCAGTTCCCCAAACTGTTTTTTCCAAAGTTACTAGTTTTCTCTTTGTTGCCAAATCCAGTGACCTTTTTTCCATTTTCACCCTAATTGACCTATCGTTGTTCTCCTTCTTTAATTGGATAGTCTTCTCTATTCTCTGGGATTTTCAGGACACTGCTGTCTGTTGGTTTCCCTACCTCTCAAAATTCTTCTTCTCAATCTGTTTGCTGGATTTTCATCCTTGTCAAGCCTTCTAATACCTTAACTGTAGGTGTCTCTCAAAGTTCTAAACTTAGACCCTCTTTTTCCTCTATGTCCTATCTCATTTGCTGATCTCATCATCAGTCTTCTCTGTGTGCATGATTCTTAGATAGTGGCACAGTGGATAGAGTGCCAAGCCTATAATAAAGTCATGAATCCAGTGACACTATCAAAAATTGTGTGATCCTGAACAAATCACTTACCCTATTTGCCTCTAATTCCTTATCTGTAAAGGAGAAGGAAATGGCAAACCACTTCAGTATCTTTACCAAAAAAAAAAAAAAACAAACCCAAATGGGGTCACAAAGAGTAGGACATGATTGAAAAAAATGACAACAATAAATCCTACTCTAACTTCTAAATTCTCATCTCCTTCATCTGCAATATTTCAAACTAGATGGACCATAGGCATCTAAAATTTATCACATCCAGAAAAGAAAAAACTGGTTTTCCCTTCACTCTTCCCAGAATTCTGTTACTTTTGGGTTACTTCTGGTCTCTCAACCACTCAGTTTTACCATCTTGGCTCACTGTCCTCCTCAACCCCAATCCTAAAGTCCTGAAAAATATGACCAAGTACAGTATCATGTTCAAGGAAGGGCAATTAGAATAGTTGGATCACAAAGTATGTGAAGGGGACCAAAATGTGAAGAGAGTGGCTGTCAAGAAGTGGCCATGTTATGAAGAAAGTGAAATGCTGGAGGATTTTATATTTTGTCCTGCAGGTAGGGGAGTCACTGGAGTTTGCTGAGTAGGAGGGGGACATGATCAGATCTGTGTTTTAGGGAATCATCTTGGTAGCTAAGTGAAGAACATATTGGAGAAGGGAAAGTCTTGAATCAGGGAGGCTAATTAGAAGGCTTTTGCAGAGAGATTAACTAGAAGGCTAGAGGCAATAAGGGCCTGAAATAAGGTAGAAACTGTGTGAGATACTGAGAAGGTAAAAATGACAGTAATTAGCAACAGACTGTACTTGGTCATATTTTTCAGGACTTTAGGATTTGGTTGCCTTCTCAGATTTCCTCCCATTTCAGAAGAGCAGTTTCCCCATTAAAAAGGGTTTCTGGAAGACCGGCCTCCCAAACAGCCTTCATTCATCTGAGAAAGAGCTTGATGAGAAGCAAATTATTTCCTGTTCCTTTGATGGCACCTTGGAGAAGTGGTTTTCCTTCATCAAATTGTACCTTCTGTCAGAGTCTATTAAACTTTTATATCTCAGGTTGGGTAGAGGGGTTATAACAGGAACCAAATAATGGTGTAGCCTCCGAAACCAAAGTGTTCACTATTGAGTGGAGCAGGACTCAGCCACAACCTGTAGCGGATGCTTAAAGCTGATGATTTTAGGGACCTTCTTTCTCCAGCAATTTGGAGAGACCTGGGCTTTTTTGCCACCTTGTTTGCCCCCTGGTGGCAGCAGACAGAATTGGGTAGTTGTAGTGAAATTAGCTTAATTCTGAAAAAACCTATACTTAAACAGATTTCCAACAGGGTTTGAGAATTCTTTGTAACATGAATGTACATTGGAAAGCCAATGCCATTGTGTTTGCATTATAGCTTTGCTTGAGTACTCTCTCTCATTAGACTCAAGCACTGTGTAAACCAGAGCCACTACTCTTCACATACCCATTTGGGAAAACAGCATGTATTCCTGTACAAATAAAATTGTAGGGATCTGAGTCTAGATTTATAGAATCATGGACTTTAGAGCTGGAAGGAAACTTTGAGATCATTCTCTAATTTTGTTGAAATAAACCAAGGTCCAGAAAGGGAAAATGACTTGCCTATTGGCCATACACCTGGTTAGCAGAACAGTTTGGTAGTATAAATATTGTTCTTGTTTTATGGATCTGGAAACTAAGATCTGAGAAGTCACTTGTCCAAAATCACAGGTGGAAAGCCATAGAGACATGATTCAAACCCAAGTCTTCAAATAAATCTAGTGCTTTTTCCTGTTATATCAATTCTGCTACTATTTTTCTCAATTTAAATGAATAGTAAGTTACTCTCTCATTTGAATGTCTTTTTTCCTTTTTACAAAGAATTTCAGATAATACTAATCACAAAGAGCCCCTGGACATTATGATAAGATGGTCCTGAAAGCACTGGACCTAGTTCTCTCTTTTCTCAGTGAATGAGACATAGAACTATTAGGTAGGGGTACTGGCTAAACCAGGGATTTTCTTCAAACTTGCTGGGCAGGCTTGAGGGTTGAAGGCAACTTCCCTTTTTCTAGCCCTCTGTTTCCCATATTTGATAATGGAGTTAAAGATCCTATGCTAAGAGTATTTTTAGAGGAATCAGTGGGAAAAGATAACCATTTAACCAATATATGGCTCTCTGGAAATAACAAATGCTCTCTCATTATTTGTATGAGGCTAGATGGGTATTAACTTCAACTTCTTTTTTTTCATATTTCATAACCTAATCTTGTTAGTTCTGTCTCCATGATTTATCTTACATCTGTCCTTTTACTTTTTTATTTCTCTTCCAACATATCCTTCACTCTAACACCAGAATAATCTCTTTATCATTATTATTATTAATATTAATAATATTAATGGTCAAGTCATTTCATTCCTTTTCTCAGAATTTTTCAGTGGTTCTGTTATCTTCTAAGTAAAACCCAGATTCCTCAGACTAGGATTCAAGGCCCTGCATAGTCTGGGAAGCCCCTTGTTTCTCTCAAGCCTCCAGACAATTCTCTGCCCCCGAACATGCAGCATCCTTTTGCTCTTGTCTTATACCTCATTTGTCTCCCACATTTCAGTCTTCTCCACTGAACTCCTTTCTACCTTTAAAGTCCCATCTGAAATGCCAGTTCTTCCATGCTCTTGTTAATAATGACCTTTCTTCCCTGGGACCTCCCATAGAGCCCTTGTTTGCCCTTCTGTAATGCACCTAACATCTGCTTAGCCTATATTGAAGCTATTTGTATGTGTGTCATATTTCCCCCACTAGACCATGATCGGCATGTAGCCTCAGATAGTATCTTCTCTAAGTTTGAATCTTCCCCCCACAAAGTACACGGTGCTCTGTACTTGGTAAACATGTCATCAGTACTGGCTGAATTAAAGGGCTTTCCTTAAGTTTCAGAAATAGTCCAGTCACCTTTGTGATCAATTTAGGAGCTGTTGGCTTGCTGCTTGGGAGGAACAAGTCTAACGAAGCCTTTTGCAGTTCTATGCCTTTAATTCCTGAGATTGTTTTGGCATCCATTTTACAGACCCTTCTCTTCCTTCCTTTTTCCAGAGGTGCACGTGGAACCCCATAAGAAGCAGCTTCATGTGACTCTGGCTTATCACTTCCAAGCCAGCCACCTGCCCACCCTGGAGAAACTGGCCCAGAATATCGATGTCAAATTGGGGTGTGACTGGGTTGCTACCATTTTCTCTAGAGACATCCGATTTGCTAACCATGAGGTAATCTCTCTCTCACCTGCCCTACCAAACCTGCCCTCTAAATTTAGCTACCTCTGTGGATTAAGCCCCTACCCTGGACACACCCATGCTGGGTCCTGGGTCAGACGTGTCCTGAGACCTGTATTCTACTCCAGTTCTGGCCCTTATGCACATGGACATATAGATATGACATATGCTTCTTTACCATGTAATGTATTAGTGGGTCCTGGACAAAGTAGCAACAGATAGATTCCCACTCCTCCTTGTGGCTTGAGAGCCTGACCTGGTGGGGGGGCTTAATTCAATTTAATCAAACCGATGCTACCTATGGGAAAGCAAAAACAAGAAACTAAATAATCCTCAAGTCCTCAAGGAACTCCCCTGCTACTGAATCATTTCTTCTACTAAACTGTTAGTTGACATGACCCAGGACTTACCAAGAAATTTGTTGGCAAATCATTTAAACTTTCTGGGGTTCAGTTTCTTTAGCTGTAAAAATGAAGATGATACTCTTTGGTGAAAATACACCTCAATGGGATGTTTTGGGAATTTTTAAAAAAGTAACAAATGGGGAAAAATGCTTTTAAACATTAGAAAGAATTGTTTTAAATAAATATTCAAAACAGCCCTCTCTAGAATCTTTTAGCACACGAATAAACACAACATCACAACATTCAACAGATATTTAGTGTAGGGAGAGAAACAAGAAAAACAAGGCTGTGCCTTCAAGGAGATTATTCTCTAGTTGGAGAGCCAATACTAATAGCATTACATTTGTTTAACATAGTATTAAAAGATGTCTTTCTTGCATTATATTCCTTGAGGCTCCGAACAACACTACCAGTTGGGTGGTTACAAGTATTTTCATGATCCCCCTTTTTTACATATGAGGAAATAGTGATTGGCCCAAGGTCAAAGGCAAAATTTGGATGGGCTGGTGAGAATGTTGCCGTCTATTTTTACATCATCCTGAGAGAGTTTCTAGAAGCACTAAGCATCCAGGTTGAGCTTGCCCTTACCTAGAAGTCATTTCAGGAATTACATGGTTTGGGACCTAGAGAAGGAAGAGAGCTGTGGCTGGTTAGAAGAATACACTTTGCTCTTAGAATCTGGGAAGAATTATCCAAAAAGTTAGGCTCACACTAGGATGCCCTCCTTTTATGAGAAGAGCAGGGAAGAAAGGTGGTGGTGGAATTTTACCAGGAATGTCTTCTAATCAACACCGCCCTCCAGTTAACACAAAGGGTAATTGCTTTTCTCCCTGACCCACATTCTTGCTCAATTGGCACTGAGGAAAGAGATTGAGAGGGGGGAGAGAGAGAGAGAGAGAGAGAGACTGCAAACACCCACATGAATTATCGTCTAAAAATAACTCGTCCCTTTTTATGTTGAATGTGTAAAAGCTCATTTGTTACTGTGCTTTTCAATAGCTCTTTCTAAAGCCCCTCAGAATAGAATTTCCACTTTGAAGTCCGTTTGCTTTAAGAGAGTCTTCCTATATTTGTGTAGGACCTTCTCATTCCTTGGACTTCTTTGATTCTTTCTCTCTCTTCCTTGTGTCAGCAAGACAACCAAGCCAAGATTCACCCAAGACAATACCTCAACAAGCCAAGGGGATCCCCAGGAGGGATTCTTGTTTGAATTTCAAATCCAATTCAATCCAAAACTATTCATTAAAAAAACACCTACTACATGAAAGTTAGGTGTGGAGGATGCAAATAAAAATAAAAGAAATAAAAGCAGCCCCTATCTTCAATGAGCTTATATGGGAGAAAGAGGTATAGAGAGGAGCAATATGAAAACATAAATAAATCCAAGATAGTTAGAGGAGGAAGAAGGCACTGACAACCAGAGGTATAAGGAAAGGCTTCTTAGAGGAAGTAAATGAAGCTAGTCACCAACCATTCTAACAGTAATGATGATGATGATGATGATAAGACAGTTTGCAAAGAACTTTTCAAGTAATTATTTTATTTGGTATTCAAAACTATCATGTGAGATGGGTGTTCTTATTTCCATTTTACAGATGAGGAAATGGAAAGTTGGAGAGGTTAAATAATTTGACTAGGAAGTGTCTGAGGTAGGATTCAAACCTAAGTCTGTCCTCCATTTGTATATAGGTTCACTGAGCTTGGATGTACTGACAGCCCTCATTCTTCTGGGCAGGACCTGTCACTTTATCAGGTGCTTTGGACTACAATAGAGAGCTATGATCTGGTCCATCTCAGCACCCAGAGCTGCCCTTCACAGATTGATGCCAGACCTGTGCAAACTAGCTTCAACAAAGTTTAATCTATTGAGGAAGCTTATGATTTAGTGGAGGATTAAGGGCACACACCCAAAAAATTCTTACAAGTGTACTTACAAGTTACTACTTAAAAGTTACAATATTATTAGAAAACATATGTAAGAGTAAAACAATATAATGCAAAACTAGGCTTTGCTTCTCTAACCTCTCCTGCAGCACCATGGATAAATCCTTGGATCTAGAATCAGGTTTGACTTCAAATCTGCCTTCAGTAAATATTTATTAAGTGGCAGGCATTGTGCTAACCCTAGGGATCCAAAAAGAGACAAAAGACAATCCCCACCCTCAAGGAATTTACAATCTATTGGGGTGAGGGGGCAGGGAGGGGACAGGTAACAGGATGGAGCAGGAATCAAGATGGTTTAAGGAAAACATAGATGGTGGGAGTTTCATTGGAACTTCAAAGAAGCCAGAGAGATCAGTAGTTGAATCAGAGGAAGGAGAGCATTCTAGACATGAAAAACAGCCAGAGGGGTGGCTAGGTGGTGTAGCGGATAAAGCACCAGCCTTGGAGTCAGGAGTACCTGGGTTCAAATCCAGTCTCAGACACTTAATAATTACCTAGCTGTGTGGCCTTGGGCAAGCCACTTAACCCCATTTGCCTTGCAAAAAAAAAAAAAACCTTAAAAAAAAACAGCCAGAGAAAATGCCAAGAATGCAGAGAGCAGGAGTGTCTTGTTTATGGAACAGCTGGAAGGCCAGTGCCACTGGATGGAAGATTTTGTGTGTGTGTGTGTGTGTGTGTGTGTGTGTGTGTGTGTGTCAGTAGCAAGATGGGAGGAGGTGAGGTTATGAAAGACTTAAAATGCCAGGGCAGTTTGTATTTGCTCCTGGAGGGAGCCACAGAGTTTATTGAGTAGGGGAGGGCATGGGATCAAACCTTCATTTCTGGAAAATCATTTTGGTACCTAAATGAAGATAGATGGAGTGGGGAGAGACTTGGGGCAGGCATGCCCAACAACAGCTATTGCAGTAGTCCAAGTGTGGGGTGATGAAGGCCTGCACCAAAATGGTGACAGAAGAGAGATGTTGTAGAGGTGAAATGGACAGGCCTTGGGGATGAGAGATGATGAGGAACCCTAGATGACTCCTACATTGGAAGCCTGGGACCAGGGGATGGTGTTGCTCTCCACAGTGGCAGGGAGGATTTGAGAAGAAGGTAAATGAGTTGTATTTTGAATATATTGAGTTTAAGATGTCAGTTGGACATCCAGTTCAAAAATCTCTGAAAGTCAGTTGGAGATGTGAGATTGAAGATCAGCATAAATACTGGGGCAGGGAAGGTGGATTTGAGAATCATCAGCATACAGGTGGGAGCTGATGAGATGACCAAATGAAGTGGTATGGATGGAGAAGGGAAGAGAGCCCAGGACAGAAGAACCCTGAGAGACACCTATGCGTAGAGGGCGTCATCTGCAGGAAGAAACAGAGAAGGGGTGGTCAGAGATGTAGGGGGAACCAGGAGAATGATGTCCTGAAAACCTACAGATCACAGAGTATATTAAGAGCAAGAGAGTGATCAAAAGTGGCAAAACTTCAGAGGAGTCAAGGAGAATGAGGGTAGAAAAAAGACCATTGGATTTGGCAACGAAGAGATCACCAGTAACTTTGTAGAGAGCAGTTTTGGTGGAATGATAAGGTGTCAGAAGCCAAATTGTAAGAAGAGAGTGAGAAAAGAAAAAATGGATTCACATTGACTTTTTAAGGAACTTATCTATAAAAAGTAGAAGAGATATAGGATGATAGCAGGAATGGAAGAATCAAGTGAGAGTTTGGTTTATGTTTTTTTTTTTTAATTTATTTATTTTTTAGTTTTTTATTTTTTTTACCCTGTTTTTGCTCCCCCCCCCCCACAGAAGGCAGTCTCTTAGTCTTTACATTGTTTCCATGGTATACATTAATCTAAGTTGAATGTGATGATAGAGGAATCATATCCTCAAGGGAGAAAAATAAAGTATAAGAGATATCAAAATTACATAATAAGATAACAGGTTTTTTTTCCTAAATTAAAAGTAATAGTCTTTGGTCTTTGTTCAATCTCCACAATTCTTTCCCTGGATACAGATGTATTCTCCATTATAGAGAACCCAAAATTTTCCCTGATTGTTGCACTTATGGAATGAGCAAGTCCATCAAGGTTGATCATCACCCCAGTGCTGTTAGGGTGTACAATGTTTTTCTGGTTCTGCTCATCTCACTCAATATCAGTTCATGCAAATCCTTCCAGGCTTCCCTGAATTCCCATCCCTCCTGGTTTCTAATAGAATAGTAGTGTTCCATGACATACATATACCACAGTTTGCTAAGCCATTCCCCAATTGAAGTACATTCACTTAATTTCCAGTTCTTTGCCACCACAAATAGGGCTGCTATGAATATTTTTGTACAAGTGATGTTTTTATCCTTTTTCATAATCTCTTCAGGGTATAGACCCAGTAGTGGTATTGCTGGATCAAAGGGTATGTACATTTTTCGTTGCCCTTTGGGCATAATTCCAAATTGCTCTCCAGAAAGGTTGGATAAGTTCACAGCTCCACCAACAGTGTATTAGTGTCCCAGATTTCCCACATCCCTTCCATATGTTGTTGGGGGTTTTTTCAGGATAGACATGACCAAGTTTGTAGGCAGTAGGAAATGAGCCAGTAAGAGGAAGTGATTGAAAATAAGTGATAGAGTGGGAATGGCATAGAGGACAGTGTGTTGGAAACAATGGAGGGAATGGGACTTTTTGAACAAGTAGTGGGGTTAACCTTGATAAGGCTCACTTTATCATATGAAATACTTCTGTGACCTTTGGCAAGTCACTTAAATTCCACCTGCCTCAGTTCCTTCATCTGGGAGATGGAAATATTAGTTAACAACAAGAGTTGTTATACATACTATTAGTATCAAAGGTTTTGTGAAGATATAATAAGATTTGTAAAGCATTTTGTTCCCTATAAATGCTGGTGATGATGAAGATGATGTTGATGTTGATGTTGATGTTTCCTAACCTCAGGATTACTTTTCTGTATTACCTTGGATAATGGTGAATCTTAGGTAATAATTCTAGCACTACTGCTTCACTTCACTTTGCTCTGGGGCTTATCTCTGCCCTTTTCTGTTCTTCAGTTTTCTTATCTCCAGAACATGGTTACCTCTTCTTGTCCCTATAATCTTCCCTTCTTGAAAAAGTCTTTAACTGTGATTTCCTCTTATTGTAGAAACTCCCTCTACCAGGGTAGGACCAATAGATTATCTGTAATTCATCTTCTTTGAGAGTTGCCTGGGGATACTGAGGTTAAATGACCTGCCCAAGCATGGTCACACAGCTAGAAGTAAGAGGTAAGATAGGAATCCAGATTTCCATAATTTAAGGCAACTTCTCCCATCCACTATGCCATATTACTTTCCCAAGGTAAGAAGCATAAGATCTTGGAGGGGAAATGGAACTTAAAATCATCTAGGACAATCCTGTTTGTACATCATGAATTCTCTTATTCTGCATCCTTGACAAATGATATTCAGCCTATTCCCCACCAAAATGTCCAGTGACATAAGGCAGTTTACGGTATTTTTTTGGTAAGGCAATGGGGTTAAGTGGCTTGCCCAAGGCCACACAGCTAGGTGATTATTAAGTGTCTGAGGCCGGATTTGAACTCAGGTACTCCTGACTCCAGGGCCAGTGCTCTCTCCACTGTACCACCTAGCCACCCCTAGTCTACAGTATTTTCAAATAATTGTAATTGTTAAACTTAAGAATAAAACCTCTTCCTTAGAATGTACTAAAGTCATTCTCCCCCTTAATGAGTTAGGTGCATTAAAAAAACAGGCATTTTGAACAGAGGCCATGCTCAGGTTAAATAGAAAATGATGTAATAATAATAATAGGGAAAGGATTATATTTATACTCAAAAGGACTGGGTTCTAATCCTAACTCTACAACCTTATGGATGTTGCTACCTGCCTGAACCTCAATTTCCCTTGCAAAATGAAGTAGATTTATCTGAATAGTTTCTCAGCTCCTTCTCAGCCATAGAATTAAGCCCCTGAGTTCGGGTTGGAGCTTGTTTCCTCTTGACTCGGCCTTCTTCCTCCACCCTGTTCCAGGGAAAGGAATGTTCTTTTTGGTGCATTCATCATACATGCACCAAAGGAAGAGAAATGTCTTAATGATGCCTTCTTAATCAGTTTCACAAATATGTAAAATAGAACTCTTTGCTGAGGGAAGGTAGTGGTGTATCTGGGAAGGAAGCCAGGCTTAGGAGTCAGGGAGAGGATATAGATCTGGGAGAAGAGACTGGGTAGGCCATAATAAATAGAATTAAAAAGAACTGATCATAAATCTTATATTGGCCTTGAAAGGTAATTTTATTGGTCCATTCCTCTGTCTCCAGGCCAGCATAGCCTTTAACAATCTTTTTTTTTTCCTTAAAAGTCTCAAGAAGAAGAACCTCTTTTTGGCATAGTCCAATCACTGAGAAATTCTAAGGGTCTTACCCTCCCAGCTTAATGTTTTATGTTTTTGGAAGTGGTCATTCTTGGCCTCTTCTCATCTCTCTCTTATCTTAATGACAGAATGGACATTGCTTCAGTCAAACTGTGACCTTGGAAAGATCTAGTTTTTAAAAGGCCAAGGTCTCTCACTGCCTCTGGGGCCAAGTCCAGTCATCCTGATCCATATCTAACCACTGGACCAGATGACACCAGAGGAGAAAGTGAGAGTAGTGACTTTGAACAATACCCCCTCACCAAATCCAATTCATTTGATTGTCATGGCATTACCTCCCTGATGTTGTGTTCTTCTTTGAGAACAAAGGACAAACATCTATCAATCAATCATCATCAATCATCATTTCTTAAAACTCTCCAGAAAGAGGCTTGGTGACTTCTCTTGGTTGCCTTGTCTAATTTCTCATCTTTGTCCCCAGCAAAGTGATTGGCTTACAGACCCTCCCAGCATAGTTACTGGAGGAGTAGGGGTAATTAGGAAACATTATGATCTGAGGAGAAACTCTCATCAAAATGAAATGGGAAAAATACTGACCTGGGAATTAGGACACTTAGATTCTAATTCTGTCTCTGCCTCTAACTTGCAATATGACTCTGGGCAAATAACAAACTTTCTAGGTTTTCCTTTTATCACCTGTAACGTAATAATCACAGCAAAAATGATGATAATAATAATAATAGTAGTAGTTAAGTTGGTGTTGTAATAAACATCTAGCATTTTTGCTCTATATTATAAATGTTTTCAATGTTTATGAATGTCATTTCATTGGATCCTGTATAAGAGGTTTAGGACTAAGGTGCTTCTAGTTCTAATTCTACAATGGCAAGGTGGCAGAAAAAGAGTGGTGGGTCTGGAGTCAAGAAGATTCATCTTCCTGAGTTCAAATCTAGCCTCAGACACCAGCTGAGTGACTTTGGGCATGTTACTTAATAACTCAGTTTCCTCATCGTTTAAAAAAAAAGGCTGGAAAGGGAAACCACTCCAGTGGTTTTGTCAAAAAAAAAAATGGGGTCAAAAAATATTGGGCACAATGGAAACACCCAAATAGCAACAAAGCTGTAATATTTGATCTATGGATTTCAATGCCTTCCCTGTTAAAAGACAGAGACCTTCATGCAGATTTTCTCCATCTGGACCTTGTGGGCTCTACAGAGAAGAATGGTTTTCCCTAGGGGAAAGAAAAAAATTAGCATTGGTGCCTACACTAGCAGATGGGACAGTGAGTGACTGGGTCCAAATCTGTTTACAAGGCAGAGTTTCCTAAAATGCCTCTAGTATATTTAGATGCTAATCCAGAAATGAAATCTCATCCCTCATGGGTGACATAATCATTCAGTCAACAAGCCTTGTCTTAGACCCTGGGAATATAAAACAATGAAACTATATATAAAAAAAATGAAACTATCTCTATTAGGATAGTTCTAGGGAATTCATCAGTATCCAGCATAAACCCATTTCCAAATAATATAGATTAATTTTTCAGATCAATCACTTCATAAGTATTAATCACCTACTAATATGACAAGCAAACAGAAAAAAAAATAATAATTCCCTCTCACAAGTAACTTTCATTTTACAGGGGAGGCAACAGGGACAAAATACATGCATATATATATACATATATATATACATATATATATATATATGTATGTATGTATAAAGATAGAAGGAGATGAACACAAAGTATAGTAAAAAAGTAGTTTGAGAGAAAGAATGGGACCAGTAAGGTGGTGAGGTGGATAGAAATTGGCCCTGGAGTCAGGAGGACAGAATTTTGAATGAGACTTCAGACACTTGACACTTCTTAGTTGGGTGACCTTGGGCAAGTCACTTAACCCTGATTACCTCATACATATTGTCCTGATTCATATCTGTCCACTGGACCCACTTGGCTCTGGAGGAGACAGTGAGGCTAGTGACTTAGCACAGTCCCTCCTCACTCAGATCCAATTCACGTGCTTTTCATGGCATCACCTTCCTGATATGATCTTCTTAGAAGATGAAGGCTATGATCATCATCATCATCATCAGGAAGGGGGAAAAGGAGAGATTTGAGCTGCATTCTGTAGGAAGAGGATGGCTCCCATGAAGAGGAGTGGTGTGCTGGCAAAATATTAAAAACAGGATCTCTTAAAATAAATATGCAGGACATGTTTTTAAATTTAATCTAATTATCATTTTCTTGAGTCTAGACCAGAGATGTCAAAAATATGGAGACCCTCCTTGAACTCCCAAAGGAACCAAGCTAGATTAAAATGGAATGGATAATATTTAGCAAAATAAATAATAATACAGTAAAACATAGATGATGTTATTAAGTGATTTCATTTGACACTACTGGCCTAGAAAATCAAGAAAATATCTATACACTCCATATTTTTAGCTTAACTTGCATTATTAACATTTTTATCATCACTTTCTTCAGTCTATTCAATTAACAAAACATTAAATCAAGCCCTGGATTGAAGCATTTGCTTCAAGGTGTAAATTTTCACACTGAAAATTTAACAGTCAGCTCTCTGACTCCAGCATAGCCCTGGGGAGAAGTGAGGAGGAAGTGAATTTTACTCCAGAACAGAAGAGATGGAGTTTTGTTTGTGAGGAATAGAGAGGGAGAGAGATTGGCTGATAAAGCTGGAAAGATAAAGTAGGGACAAGGTTGAGAAAGATTTTAAAAGCTAAATATGAGTATATTTTATCCTAGTGACATTAGGAAGCTGTAACATCTTCTTGAATCTGAGGATTTTCCTGAGTTCTCAGACATTTACTAGCTATGTGACCCTGGGCAAGTCACTTAACCAATGTTTGCTTAGGAAGCATTCAGATGAGTAAGTGGCTCAGCTATCAGGAAGATCTAAATTAAAATCTGGCCTCAGACACCTATCAATTGAATGACCCTGAGTAAGTCACTTAACCCTGTTTGCTTCAGTTTCCTTCTTTGTAAAATGAGCTAGAGAAAGAAATGGCCAAACCCACTCTAGTATCTTTGCCCAAAAAACTTCAAATGAGGTTACAAAGATTTGAATATATCTGAAAACAACTGTTCAACAACTGATCAAAAATAGGATGACAGGATAAAACAAACTTCCTATTCACAAGAGCATTTACAGTTTCACATATCTTTCTTCCCTTTCTCAGACATTACAGGTGATCTATCCCTACACTCCACAAAATGATGATGAGCTGGAGCTGGTACCTGGAGACTTCATTTTCATGTCTCCAATGGAACAGACAAGTACCAGTGAGGGCTGGATTTATGGCACATCCTTGACCACTGGCTGTTCTGGGCTCCTGCCTGAGAATTACATCACCAAGGCCGATGAATGCAGTACCTGGATATTTCATGGGTAAGCAGACTCTTGAGTCCTTCTACTTATTATGTTAATCTTCTCAATTCAAAACAATCACATTTTAAGGGCAACAGAACTGAAGCAGGAAATACAGGATGTTGGGGGGGGGGTTATATAAACATGGTAAGGAGAAAAATGTATTATCCACAGACTACCAGCTAGCTATGCAGGACATGGGAAGGAAAGTACATAGTCAGCTCCACCCCACCATGTACAATTCGCATAATCAAATACAAATTATTATCTAAATTTCTCTGTTAAGACCTGGAGCTAGGACTCATAGAGTGGGGAGCATGGGGCAACTAGTTGGGGCAATACAGTGGATAGAGAACACAGAACCTGGAGTCAGGGAGACTTGAGTTCAAATCTGGCCTCAGAAACGTATTAGCTATGTGACCCTGGGCAAATCAGTTAAACTCTTTACCTCAGTTTCCTCATCTATACAGTGGAGAACTTATCTCGCAAGGGTGTTGTGAAGATCAAATGAGATGACAATTGTGAAGTGTCTGGCACATAGAACTATATAAATATTAGCATTGTTATTATTACTATTATACCTAGAATGAAATATTACTTGAGAGCTATTCCCAATACCCTTGGCCCTCTTTAATTTGGAATTCTGAAACCCCTCCTAGTGGTAATGCCCAGTATCTCCTATGTAGTGTGCTAAATGGGCAGCAAGCTAGACTGTATAGAGGCTAGAGAGCTGGCTTTGGAGTTAGGAAGATTAGAGTTCAAATCCTGCCTCAAATATTAACTAACTTTGTGACCCTGGGCACCTCAGTTAATACCCAAGTTTCTTTAGGTGCTAAATGAGGATAGTAATAAGGATCAGTTGAAATAACCCTTTGAAAACCTTAAAGGGTTGGTTCTTGTCCTTCATTATTAAAAAAAAGACCAAAATGACATCACTATGTTTGAGACAAGTTATAGTGTGTCCAACTCTAGACAATCAGACCAATATGAGCTCAGAATGCTCTATCACAAGTTAGACACAAATAGTCCATGTGAACATCTGAGGTGGGTATTCTAAACTTACAGATGTCATGTTTTCTTTGAGCTGCTTCAGTTCTGCCTTCCACATAGAGTGCAGCACCCTCACTGATGAGAGCACGCCATGCTGGTGGTCCTGTGCCAGTGTCTCTCATGCTGTGCAATCACTTCTAAAGTTCTTTTTTTTTTTGCAAGGCAATGGGGTTAAGTGGCTTGCTCAAGGGCATACAGCTAGGTAATTATCAAGTGTCTGAGACCGGATTTGAACCCAGGTACTCCTGACTCCAGGGCTGGTGCTCCATCCACTGCACCACCTAGCTGCCCCCACTTCTAAAGTTCTTGAGAGACCTCCAAGGTTTCACAGTATCACTTCTTCTGATCCCCTTGTGAGTGCTTGCCCTATGCGAGTTCTCCATAGAATAGTCTTGCCAAAATGGTAAGCATTCTAACACCATGTCCAACCCATCGCAGTTGCACTCTCTGTAATGATGTTGGAATGTTTGGAAGTTTAGTTCAAGAAAGGACCTCAGTGTCTGCTATCTTCAGAATCTTCCTGATAGAATTTAAAATGAAAGCACTTCAGTTTCCTGTCATGACATTGGTAGACCTGTGCTAATTTTAGTCTAATAAGTAACACCAAGAAAACACAGGTGCTCCATCAGCCAGCACCACACCATCCATATATTATAGCAAATGGAGAAGTTTTGAGTATTGTGGACAAGTTCACTTACCTTAGCAGTGTCCTTTCCAGGGAGGTACACATTGACAATGAGATTGACACTCGCATTGCCAAAGCTAGCTCAGTTTTTGAAAGACTCCAAAAGAAAGTGTAGTAGAGAAGAGATTTTAGATCAACTACCAGACTAAAGGTCTACAGAATCATTGTGCTGACCTCATTGCTTTATGCCTGTGAAACCTGGACAGTTTACATGCACCATGCCAGGAAAAGGATTTTATATATTATTAGAATACTATTGTTATTATTATTATATGACTTCCACGAAGTAGACCAGGCAAGTTTACCCTTGCTGAGTCAATAATAATATTGGTTCCCATTTGTTTAGTCCTATCACAAATATTTTGCAGGTATTATCTTATTTGATCTTAACAACAGCCTGTGAAGTAGGGGCTTTTATTATTTCCATCTTACATGTAAGTAATGTTCAGAGAAGGAAGTTAAGTGATTTGTGTAGGATCACATACTAGCAAATGTCTGAGAAGTAGCTCAAGCTTAGATCTCACCAACACCAATTCAAATGCTCTATCCACCATTATAGCAATGTGGTGTCAATGATTGCAACATACCTTTCTGAGAGATGGTATGTGGCTGCTCTCTGGACTATTCCCCCTGCCTTTCCCCAGCTGAATCTGTTGTTCATTATAGCTTGTGTGGAACTCTAACTCTCTTAAAATCAGGAAGATCAAACCATGCTCTCCCTCCTTGATTAGTCAAGAATGAAGGCTCTCTCTGACTTACCTGTCCTATGTTCCTAGGCATCCTGCTGGGGAAGGCACTGGTTTGCTTTTCTTCCCTCTTAGTTAAATCTTTTCTTTGTCTCATGCCAACACATGGTGGCTGACATGAGTACAATTATTTTCTTTTATAACCATTAAAAAGAAACAGAAGGAGGTAATTCCAGCTGGGGTCTGCAGAAAGAAAAGATGGGAAAACTCCCTCCATCCAATAGCTTTAGGAATGTAAGACATAAAATCAAGGATATTTTCTAATCTTTCTTGTCTTCCACATCTCTTTCCTCTTCATAAGTTCAGATTGAAGTTGATAAATTCTGACAGCCAAGCATCTTTAGCATATGAAGCATTCCTGCCAGAAATATAGGAAAGGGAACTCTTCACATTCCTTAAAACCCATTTTATAACACTTATACACAATCTCTCTCTCTCTCTCTCTCTCTCTCTCTCTCTCTCTCTCTCTCTCTCTCTCTCTCTCTCCCTCCCTCTCTCCCTCTCTCCCTCTCTCCCCATTAGCTTTAACTAGGATTTGGGAATAAACCTGGGTGAATATTAACATGATTAGATTGTCAGATTATAGGGAGTTGTGTGGATTATGATCCTCATTTTCTAAGCAGAATATTAGTGGTGGTATCTCACCTAGGAAGGATTATTAAATGGATTATTCTTCCATTCTTCCATGACCTACTCCTTGGTCTCTGGTTAATCTCAGGTTAAGAATTTTACCTATTTTGAAATTACCAGAACTCCTTTCAGACTTTTCTTTTATGGGCTATTTTTTTCTGTATTTTTCTTACCCTTCCTATTTTCCAGTCCTCTGTACCCTCTTCCAAGTTGTCTTCACCATTTTTTTTTAAAAAGCATGTCTTCAGGACTTTGGTGCTCCTGCTCTGGTTCTGGGTTTCCCCAGTTGTTGACTGACTTTCAGAGTACAGATTGGTCACCTCCTGAGCAGGATGGGCTAAGCCAGACAGTTCCAGGAACAAGTTATCCTTGCAGAGGAACTGGCATGGCTATGGTCCTTAAGGAGATGATGTGGTTTTGGGGCTGTTTTCAAAATGAAGTTTCTGACTGTTACCTTATTGAAACTGACAGCCCCAAATCAAAGTGAATCATATCCCCTTTGTTGCACTGACAGCTGATAAAGCTGACAGCGAGATGCAGGAAGGAGGGAAGGAAGCCGGTCGATCTCTTCAAAGCCATAATTGAGCTGGGAAGTGAGGAGGCACAAACTAACAAGATGTGGCAATACGATCCTACAAACCTCATCATTTCAGGTCCCCAAAGCTTTGAGGCAGAGAGGAAGGCCGGCTCCTCTCTGGCTAGGGAATTGTAGAAAGGGGCATTGGGAGGAGACAGATTTCTGTCAGAAAAAGGAGATTTATGATACTCTAGCTCACACTGGTGGAGACCCCAGGTATTTGTTTTGTAGCTGGGATGGCTGTTGTTCCTATTAGTGGCAGGAAAAAAAGGCCTTCATTTCTAAGTATCTGTGTAACACCCACATTAATTGCTTCCTTGCAGGTTGCCCAGAGAAGCCAGAGAATATGTTTCATTGAATTTATCCAATAACCAAAATTAAATGACCACATTTATGAGATGAGCCATCGTAGTAGCTTGCTAATTCAAAGTAACCTTACTTAATATAGGGGGTAAGAGGGGCTGGATGGGACTGCCACCCACTCAGCATAACCCTGGTTGTACTCTGATAATCCTTTATTCAGCTTTGAATAGAGGTTTTTGGCTCTGTCCTTTCCCGTATGGTGAGGATGATTGTCTGTGAAATGCTTCTTCATTTGATTATCTCATTTGGGGGCATGTGAGGGAGGAGGAAGAGGATAGGAGAGAGGAAGCAAGCACTTACAAGGTTTCCATGACTCTGGAGCAGTGAAGACAAGTGGGTGGGGATCCAAACAGTCCTCCCTTCCTATGAAAATGGCTATGGCCAACAAGATTAGCAACAGGAGTCCTTCATTTCTTTAAAGTTTGAATAATAGCTAGAAATAATGGCTTGAAATTGCTGTAGCATTATAGTTATTTATATGTAGTTGGTGCCAACCATGCCATTGATCATGGACACTGTACTAAATGTATAAATGATGGACCCCATCCCTGCCCAGATGGGGCTTCCAGTTCATACATATATAAATCTGTCTACCCTTAATTTGTTAACTGCTTTGCTCTTCAAAGTAGACGAGATGTTCTTCCCAAGGAATCCAGATGCTGTGTCCTCCCCCCTTTACCATCACTGTTACCCATGGTTCTTCATGTTAAGTCCCATGCTTTTATTCATTCTGAAGACTAAAGCACATGTGGCCTCTTGCTTGTGGTACCAGTAATTTATGTCTTCCTGTCCTTTTCTCTGTAGTTCATATTCAATTCTGAGCACATCATCGTCCTCCAGCTCACTCATGTTTGGTGATGGCATTTTGGAGAGGCGGCAGCAAGAGGAGCAGGGCCCAGGGGACACGTCTCCCCTCACCATCATCTGCCAGCCCATGCAAGTAAGTTTGGCCAGTAACATGTGGGAAACATTCTAACAGTCATTTGATGAACAAGTTCTCACAGCCAGTGTCACTCACATTCATGTAGTGATTTAAAGCAGCTTGGGGTTTGGTGGGTAGACACCTGGCTTCAGAGCCACAAAGCCTACATTTAAGACAGACCTCTAACTCATGCTTTTTGACTCTTGGCAAGTCATGCTACCTCTCAGTACTCATGACAACCTTCTAAGAACATAAATTGCAGAGAAGGTACCAGCAGTGATAGAGGAACTTCCATCACTGCCTTCACCAGTGAAATCATGGGTCCAATCACTGTCCCGTGAATGTTTACCAAATATTCTCAAGCATATCATCAAGTAACTACCTTTCAGATTGAGGTAACTTGTGCAGATTTAATTATCTGCCCTCCTCCTTCCCTCACCCTTATCCCTGTGATGAATCCTTAGTCCTCAGTAGTCTTTTAAGTGAAGTAATTAGTTCATGCTCACACAGTGAGTAAATGTCCAAGGAGAGACTTGAACCCTGGTCTAATTCCCAAATCCAATAGTCATCTGCTCTACATACTGTTAGGTGCTTTGGGAGACTAGAAAGCAGTATGAGACATAGATGCTTGCTTCCTTCAAGGAGTTTTACAATCTAACTGGGGAAATAAGATGTCTGCACATGAAAATATATAACCAATTAAACCAAACAATGTATGATTAGGTGTCGAATAAATGGTTCAGATGATAACTACCATCAGAGTTTAAAGAAAGGTGCTATCAATGTAGACCAGGGTGGTAAGAGAACTTCTTGGAGGGGTTGCGTATTTGGAGAATAGAGAGAATTTTCTTGGAGACAGAAGTCAGAAAGTCAAAAAGAAAACGAGCAATCTCAAGTTGTAACCTGAGAGAGGGAGTATACCACTTGGGCTAGAGAAGAGGTTTCTTAAAAGTGAATAGTGGGGAACAGCTGGAGAGAACCTTGCCACTCCTACACAATTCAGCCAGGTTCATTTGCTGTAAATGAACACCTAGGGCCAGCCAGCAGTGTTCTATTCAGGGACAGCACATTTTGAAAAGCTATCAGAGAGGTCAGAAGGAAGGACTATGAGTCTCTACTCAGTAATGAAAGCATCACCAATGAATTGTTCAGATTGGAAATTGGACCTGAGGATTTCACTATAAAGAGTCAGCAGTAGCCTTCCCTGGAACTTTTTTTTTTGGGAGGGGAGAACACTAACACATATGAAGTCAATGAGCACAGAGTTCTGTGGGTGAAAAACAGAAGGGGATGTGAACCAAGCATATGGAAATCTCAACCCATTGAAAGAGAGACAGAATTCTATTTCTTTTTCTCTCCCTTCTTCCACCCTCTCGCTCTTACTCTTCTTTGTCTCTCTCTTTCTCTGTCTCAGTGTACCTCTCTTTGTCCCACTTTATATCTCTCTCCTCTGTGTCTGTCTCTTTTTTCTGTCTCATTGTCTGTCTCTGTGTTTCTGCTTCTGTCTTTGTCCCTCTTTCTATAGCTCTGTTTTTGTCTCTCTGTATATGTCTCACTCTCAGAAACTCAAAGAATATATATTTAAGTGAGTATGGCATTGGACTGAGGTGAGCTTAATTAGGTTGGGTTTCCAGAAGGAGATGATTATGTCTCTTTTAAAAGCATTTTTATTTCCTTTATCTAACTTACACTTAGTGACTTTGTAAAATAGGCAGAGCAAGTAGTAATTACCTCATTTTACAGATTAGGAAACTAAAGCTCAGAGGGCATGACTCCCCCCCATAGAGTTGGTAAATTTGGTAAACTCTGATTCAGATATTCTCGTTCATTGCTCTGTCAATATATGTAGATTTGGGTTTTTAGGATCAGAAGGGACCTAGCTAGGTGGAGAGGGGACACATTCCACTTCTGGAGTACAGCTGCTGGCTCCAGAGCATAAGAAGCAATTGGAAGCCCTCGTAGCTATGGAGTAGGGGAAGGATATCAGAAAGGCAATGGAGAGAACACTAGCATTGCAGTCAGCTTCACCCCACTCTGCTCTGGTCCTCAATCTCCGTGGGTTACAGTTTTCTCCTCTGCAGAATCTGCATTAAATTGGATAAGCATTGAGGTTTCTTCCAGCCTTACAATCCTGTGATCAGCAGAATAACACAGTGGCTAAGGATAGGCATTTTAGACACAGAGAGTCAGAGTGGAGCATCTGGGGGCTACCAGGGTCCTCCACATAGCCAGTGCATCCTTAATGGGAACTGTCAGTCTGTAATAATGGAAGCCTTGCTCCCTGAGGACATCTTATCTTCAAATAGTGTTCTTAGTTGGAAGAAATTATCCCATTACTAACTAGTTTTGTACCACCACCACCCCCCAATTAGAATATAAGCTTCTTGAGGGCAGACTCCTTTTTGCCTTTCTTTACTTTGAATTTGAGTCATCCAAATTTACTCCCCATTGCTAACAGGGTACTTGACTTTAAACATAAGGCTTAATCAAGGTTTGTTAACTAACTGACTCCTTAGCTTCTTGGTTCCCAGCATTAAATCAAATAGCCTTCCAGCTGTGCTCACCCACATCCAGGGCCTTCCACTCAGCCAATGGAGGATCTGAGAGATCTAAGGTCCATCTTATTCCACCCTCCCTTTACAGATGAAGATGAGTGATTTGCCCTAGGTCACACAGGTCAGACATGCAGATCCACTGTGTAAATGCTGTCTCAAAATACTCCCCACCTCTTTACTTTCTTTCTCTCCCTGAACAGCCCCTTCGAGTCAACAGCCAGCTGGGCCCCCAGAAGCGATGCCTCTTTGTCTGTCGACATGGTGAGAGAATGGATGTTGTATTTGGGAAGTATTGGCTGTCCCAGTGCTTTGATGCCAAAGGTGAGCATACTAGGGAATGAGACCCACCATGACTTCAAGGGAGCATTTAATTGGACTGTTTTCTACAATTCTTACTTTACTCCATAACCTATTCCTCCTGAACAAATCAAAGTGTCTTCTGTCTGTTAGACCAATGATATCCCCAGGATAAAAGAAAATTCACATGTTCTTGCCCTATTTTTCTATGAGGATGCTGAGGCCAAGAGAGAATGTATGACTTAGGCCAAAGTCAGTGGCAGATTTATGCAAACTCAGAGGTCACCAATTTCATCTGCATTCAAAATATGAGTCCTATCCACAATATCTCTAACTCATGGTCATCTGACCTTTTTTTGAGGGGGGGGGAGTGGGATTGCAAGGCAGTGGGGTTAAGTGACTTGCCCAAGGTCACACATGCTAAGCAATTATTAAGTGTCTGAGACTGGATTTGAACTCAGATACCTCCTTCTCCAGGGCTTTATCTAGCTGCGCCATCTAGCTGCTCTTATCTGACTCCTTCTTGAAGATCTTCCATGAGAGGGAACTCATCACCTTTCAAGGTGACCAATACGGTTTTCAACAGCTCAAGTCTTTAGGAAGTTTTTCCTTACTCTTTATCAAAATATACTCCTACAGGTCTTCCCTTCTCTAGGTTAAGCCTTTTGTGTTCAGTCAACTTATTCCTTTTATAGCATGGGCTCTAGAACCCCATGTATGGTGGCCATCTTCTTTTGGGGGTCTTCATCAGTGTCACTCCTAAAATGTATTATCCAGAATGGGAAAATACTATCCGTATGTGATCTTCTGACCACAACAGAGCAATTTTGAATCTACAGAGAAATGAGCTACTTTCTAACCTCATTTCCTTCCTTCTGTATAATTAATTTCTCAGCCCAAATGTAGGACTTTTACATTTATTTGATTAAATTTCATTTCACTCATTAGCTTCAACCTATCAAGATCTTCTTAGCTCAGTTCAATTTTATGAACTTTTTTTGTGTCTTCTTAGTGTATACATCATGCTAGGTGCTGACTATACAAAAATAAAAATGAAAAAAAATCTTCTTTTCCCTCAAGGCACTTCCATTCTAGTGGGGAGTACAACATATAATAGATAAGTAAATCTAAGATGGTTTCACTATGGAGAGAGCACCAACAAGGAGGATCAGGAAAGGTTTCCCATAGGAAGCAGTACCAGAGCTGAGCCTCCAAGGAAGTTAGGAGTTGAAGAAGGGAGATGGCATTGTAGGCATTGGGACCAGCCTATGCAAAGGCACAGAGGCAAGAGGTAAAGACAAAGAGTTCATGAAAAGAAATAGTATGAAATAAGTCTGGAAAAATAGGTGGGAGCCAGATAGTTTTAGCAGGGGGTGAGGGGGAAGGTTGAAATACCAAGCTGAAGAATTTATCATTTTTCCTAGAGGGGAAATAGAATCGTGGAGGATTTTTGATTGGAAGCCTAAGGAATATTACTTTAGCAACTTGGAGGAGTCAGGGAAGGGAGAGAAGGTGATGTGTATTAAGAGTCTAGGGCATGGAGTGGCTAGGAGGCACAGTGGATAGAACAGCGGCCCTGGAGTCAGGAGTACCTGAGTTCAAATCTGGCCTCAGACATTTAATAATTACCTAGCTGTGTGCCCTTGGGTAAGAGCCACTTTAACTACATTTGTGTTGCAAAAACTTAAAAAAAAGTCTAGGGCAGGACCAGGTGAGAAGTGAGTGTTTGAATTAGGCTGAAAGTTGTGCAAATAGATAAAGGGGATGGATGCAAGAGATTCTTAGAGGGAGAGTCAGCAAGACTCTCCAAGGCTTGACAAGAGTCAAGGATGACCCCAAGGTTCTGAACTTGTTATTTGAAGGATACTAGTGCACTTAACAGAAATAGTGACATTTTAAAAACTTAGGGTTAGGAAGAGAAACTTCTAAGTTTCATTTGGGACATTTTGAATTTAAGATCTCTATAGATCATTCACATAGATTTAAAGAAGAATGGATGAGAACTAGAAGGGACCTTAATGGCTTTCTAGTCCAATTGGCTTGTTCTACAAATGGAGGGATGTTAGAGCCAAAGAAATTAAATGAAAATGGGGGCAACTAGGTGGCGCAGTGTTATAGAGCACCAGCCCTGGAGTCAGGAGGACCTGAGTTCAAATCTGGCCTCTGACCCTTAATAGCTGTGTGACCTTGGACAAGTCACTTAACCCCACACCTTGTAAAAATCAAAATAGAAAAAAAAATTTGAAAATGATTTGCCTAAGGTTATATATATATATATATATATATATATATATATATATATATATATATATATGAAGCATCAGAAACAGGACTTGAGTCCACACTCTCTTGACTCCAGAGTAAGTGTTCTTTTCTCTGTACCCTACAAGATCATCTGGTATAACCTTATTTGATGCACAAATTCCACTCTCTAGCAGCTTCAGTAAGTGGTCATTTATCTTCACTTGAACACGTCCAGTTGGCAGGGAACTCACGCCACAAGACAGCCCATCCTACTATTGAATACATTTAATGGATTAGACTCCTGAATATAATTGCCAAGCAAAAGTCTGTCAGCTCTCTGAATCTTCTTATTGCTTCCCTGCTCTAAAGCAGAGTTAGTTGCTCTTGGCCAATAAAGGTTAGAATGGCAGAGTCATTAAGAGAAGTTTTAAAAAGCAGAGAATTCAAGTATTCCTGTGCCTGCTTTTTCCCTCTTAGGCCGTTACATCCGCACCAACCTGAATATGCCTCACAGTTTACCTCAAAGGAGTGGTGGTTTCCGGGATTATGAGAAAGATGCACCAATCACTGTGTTTGGATGCATGCAAGCCAGACTAGTAGGTAAGTCTCCCCTGAGTTTTCAGGCTTACCATCTTGAGGGAGGGGGTACTGTTGGGGCTGCCCCCAGTGGAATCCTTGGCAGTGTGCTTCCTGAACCTCAAGGATATAGAACATTCCCTATGGGATTTTTCTGAACTTACTCCTGGTGTAAGTCCCTGTAGCCCCAGAATGTCCAGCCTTCCAGGTATAAGTTAGCTGCCTTTGCCAAAACAACTTAGATGGAAGGCCAAAATATGAATAGGAAGCAACATCAGAGTTGAAATAGCTATTTCAGTTTGACTAAAGCTGAGTCTTTACATGTCAACTTTGAATCTATCAGTTTGTTAGTTTATCCCACACACCATCATCTAGAGGCATCCAAAGAAAGTGGATACCATCAAAAAAATATATAAACATTCATCGAGAGATTATAGTGACCGCTGGTGTCTGGGAGTTAATGCTCTAGAGTTTTCCCATTTTCATCAGTGTAAATCTACAATCTATTATCATAAAATCCATTATCCAACCCCTGGATTACCTAGGGCTCAGGTCCCTGCTAACTGAGGATTTGGCTGCTCATTAGGCCTGCAGAGATGGAACAGAGAAAAGATGAAAGAGTTCATCACTTCTGCTCTCTGTTAGGAATAAGGTTCAAATCATTAGGCTTATATGTGAGCTGTGGTGTGTCTTGGGTACCCTTGCTAGGTGGGGCCACACTTGGGTACTAGCCCAGACCTATATCTGTCAAATGGATTCCATCTCTCCTTATAGGTGAGGCCTTGTTAGAAAGTAACACCATTGTTGATCATGTCTATTGTTCCCCATCTCTTCGATGTGTCCAGACTGCACACAACATTCTAAAAGGTAAGAATCATCTCCGTACATCCTAAAAGTTTTATCTAGTTTCCTGCCTCTGAGCAGCTTCTTACCTGAGCCATCCTAGAAAGATGTGACTTTTTTAATTTTTTTATTCAAGGCAATGGGGTTAAGTGACTTGCCCAAGGTCACACAGCTTGGCCATTATTATGTGTCTGAGGGCATATTTGAACTCAAGTCCTCCTGAGTCCAGGCTGATGCTCTATCCACTGCGTCACCTAGCTGCCCCAACTTTTTTAAATAAATATATTTCCTTATTAGTTATGTTGTGAAAGGAGAATCAAAACAAAAGGAGAAGAAAACCATGAGAAGAAAAAAAGATATAAAGCATAAAACAAATTATGAAACTGGAAAATCCTATGTTTTGATCTGAATTCAGACTTCATAGTTCTTTCTCTAGCAGTGGATGGTATTTTCCATTGTAAGACCTTTAGAATTGTCTTTGATCATTGAACTGCTGAGGAGAGCTAAGTCTGTCACAGTTGATCATCACACACATTGTTGCTGTAAATGTGTACAATGTTCTTCTGGTTCTGCTTGCTTCTCTCAGCATAGTTCATGAAAGGCTTTTCTGACATCCACCTATTCATGATTTCTTGCATAATAAAAGTACTCCATCATATTCATATACCACAATTTGTTCATTCCCCAATTGATAGGCATCCCCTCAGTTTCCAATTCTTTATCATGATAAAAATAGCTACTATAAATATCTTTGTACATGTAGGTGTTTCCCCTTTTTATGATCCGTTTGGGATACAAACCTAGAAGTGGTGTTGCTGGATCAAAGGGAATGCACAGTAATTATGATGGAAGTTTTAACCAAGGAATTTTAGCTTCCACCTTTAGTGTCCCCTGGAAAATAACTTGTATTATACGGTTTTTTAGCAATAGAGATTTATTAGGTAAGCAGAGCATGGTGCTTATCCCTTGGAGAAGATAGAAGATTACATAAGACATGATTCCTGCCTTCGAAAAGGTTACATTCTAGTAAAGGGAATAAGACCTTTTTGTGTAAATGTAAAAAATTCCATATTGTAATTACAAGAGAGAGTTATAAAACAACATGCTTTATGAGGTTGAGAGTTGGTGGGAAGGTAGTCATTGCTAGCCAGAGGAAGAGAAGTGATACAATCAGATTATCCATAAGGAAGACCATTCTGGCAATAGGTTAAGAAGAGATGGGAGAAGAGGAAGCACAAAAAGAGATTGTTGCTTTTATTTAAGTGACTGATAATGATGGCATATAAATAGGGTAATGAAGGTATATGATAAGATAAATGGAAAATAGGCCAGCATTGACAGGAAATTGGCATGACAGTAGCTTATTAGATATGAATCTCCCTTCACTAATTTATCACTGCTGCCAAATTATATTGCTAAAACATAGATCCAACTGCGTCACTTCTGTGTTCAGGAATCTTCAGTGGCTCCCTACCTGTTTTCTTCTTTAATGAGGCACTACCTAACAGCATGATAGGTTTGTCCAGTGCCTTAAGTTTTGGGTATTTGTAACTCACTCTGAGAAAATCAAAAGCCACCTTTGGAAATGAGCTCATTTGTAAATTCTTGTATGAGCTGGAAACAGCAGCCAAGTGGGAAAAGAATTGCTGACATAATCAAAATGGTTAATTAACGTAGTCCACATTCTCTTAAAAGAACTACCTTTTCCCTTTGCCTTCATTTTTTTCCCCTTTCAAGGTTTACAACAAGAAAATCACTTGAAGATCCGTGTGGAGCCTGGTTTGTTTGAGTGGACAAAGTGGGTGGCTGGAAATACTTTGCCTGCATGGATATCTCCATCAGACTTAGCTGCTGCCAACCTGAGTGTTGATACAACCTACAGGTAACCTCATTTTAAATTGTTATTTCTTTAGATTGATTTAAATGGGATTTTTCTAAATTATTATCAATTTAAAGACTCAGAGTGCAGATTGAAGTACCCCCTTTTTGGGGGGAAAGGGCAAGGAAGGAACATGACTAAATGTAGGAATTTGTTCTGCTTGACTATATAATTCTCTTATATAGTCTGTCTGTATAGACTATATAATTATAATGGGCTTTTTTTCCTTGCTTTCCTCAGTGATTAGAGGAAGTGGGGGTAATTCAGAACTGAAAATAAAATAAAATTGAATTTAAAAAAATTTATTTACCACTTTCAACCCAATAGAGGAAGTAGCTGACCAGACTTAGTCAGGTCTCAATTAACTTTACTATTATAGGAGAACTTATGTGCTAAAGGCAAATAAATCCAAAAGTAAGTAGGCATTAAGATGCATTTTCTTTTTCTTGAAGATTTGCTTGCCTGATTATGTTTGATTCAAAGTCACTTGAAAATAAGCATGCATTCTTATGAGGTAGCTAGATGGTGTAATAGATGAAATGCTGATCTTGGAGTTAGGAAAATTTGTGTTTAAATCCTGCCTTTAATATTTCTAGCTGTGTGATCCTAGAAACATCAGTTAACCTCTCTGAAGAAAAAAAAAGCCATCTCAGTTCTTTTATCTGTAAAAGAGATATAGACCTGACTCTAAAAGGTCTGAAGGGTTATTGTGGGGCACATAGTATTAATCTCATCTTATCAAAAATGAGAAATCAGCTGATTTGCCTCTGCTCACACACCTCTTTTTATTGATCATAGATTAATAGTTATGTAGCCCAGTAGGGCTTATCAATTTCTTTCTTCACAACCACCCTGTGAGGGTCTATAGAAGTGTGGATTGGCCCCATTTTACAGAACCCAAGTGCAAAGATTGAATGACTTTCTTATTGCTCTGTAGCTACCAACTGATGAAATGAGACTCAAAACCAGGTCATCCTTATATTAGTCCATTGCTGCCAGATCTGGGGAATTAAACTTGGAACACATTGACATTTAAATAATTCACAAAGTATATATCATTCACACACTAGGAATTGAGAGGTAGTTATTATAGAGTCATGACTAAAATCTCACCTTCTTTCAGAA
The DNA here is from genome assembly GCF_037893015.1 of Macrotis lagotis. Classification (NCBI taxonomy): domain Eukaryota; kingdom Metazoa; phylum Chordata; class Mammalia; order Peramelemorphia; family Peramelidae; genus Macrotis; species Macrotis lagotis. The sequence continues at coordinate 647,801,455 of NC_133658.1, forward strand.
GCCTTCTCAATACAAATAGTGCCTTCCCTTTGTGATGAGCTCAGTTCCTACTCAATAAGATTTGTTTGGGCCAGGCCTGGAGTCCCAGTGGACTTGACTTTTGACTCCATCTCAGAGCTGGATGGAGGTCAGAGAGCATCGAGACCAGCTTTTCTTGATGCCAGAATTACTCCCTCTCTTCCCTTCCATGGCATCCTAGACAAATGGTCCAGCCTTCATTGGAAGACCGCCAGCGTGGGAACCCACTACCTTTTTTTTTAGGTTTTTGCAAGGCAAATGGGGTTAAGTGACTTGCCCAAGGCCACACAGCTAGGTAATTATTAAGTGTCTGAGACAGGATTTGAACCCAGGTACTCCTGACTCCAGGGCCAGTGCTTTATCTGCTGTGCTACCTAACCGCCCCAACCCACTACCTTCTTAGGGAACCCACTCCATTTTTGGATTAGATTGATCTCTAAGGTCCTTCCCAATTCTGAATCCCATGGTCCTCACTCCCCATGGCAATATTTCATATTCTTATAAGCAGCACAAATATTCATGTGTTCTGTTCTCAAGATCCCAAATGTTAGAAAATTTCTTCTTATGTTGAACCAAATTCCACCCTGGCAGCTTTGCCCCATTGTTTCTAGTTAGGAAGGAAGGACAGTTGGATGGATGGCTTACAGATTTTATCTCATTTGATCCTTATAACAACCTTACATTATGATCTGCATTTTACAGTTGAGGAAACTGAGGCAAACAGTTTACACAGTTCATCAGCCTTTATCCAGCTAGGTGGTAGGGTAAAGGATTCAGGAAGACTTTCTAGCTGTGTGACCTTGGGCAAGTAATTTAATTTGTCTGCCTCAGTTTTCCTATCTGTAACATGAGGATCATAATAATAGCACCCACCTTGTATTGTTTGTAAGGATCAAATGAGATAATAATTGTAAGATGCTTAGCACAGTCCCTGCCATAATAATAAGTACTATATAAATATTGACTATTATCATCATCATCATCATCTACTCTGCCACCTAGCTGCCCCTGGGCCTAGGGGGAACAAGTTCAATACCTTCTTTATATGATAATCTTTCAGATTCTTAAAAACAGCTGTCACATCTTCCTAACCCTTACCAAGTCTTTTCTTCTTTGGTCTAAACATCCCCTGTTCCTTCAGCTGATCCAGATAGGGCATTGTTTCTAAACCTTTCATTTGCCTAGCTCCCATCTTCAGGGTGCATCAGGTTTTTTTCCCCTAAAATGTGGGGAACCGAACACATTACCCCTCCCCATCCATGTGGTCTGATTGAGGCAAAATTCAGTTAGTTCCCTAATTTTGGATATTGATATAGCTCTTTTGGACTGCCATCTCACATTATTGCCTGATATTGAGCTTGATTTCTATAAAAGTCTTCCTTTACTTGTTTATCCAAGATCCCCTTTTCTAACTCCTGGATTCATGTAACTGATTTTTTTAATCTTCTCATAAGACTTCACATCTATTATTGTCTTAATTATCTTTGATCCATCATTCAGTATACTGTTTGTTTCATCCTGCATTTTGCCTGGCCTTCTAAATGTTGTATCAACTGAAAATTTAATAAGATTTCATCAATCATTGTTAAAAAAAATAGTTGAACATCAAAGGTCTGAGCATAGCACCCTGGGGCATTCCACTAGAGACCTTTCCTCCATATTGACATTGGTCCATTGATGTCTATAGTTTGGGCACTGATACCAACTAATTCTGAATCCAGCTCTTGCCACCTAGCCCACACCTCTCAAATATGTTGAGAGACTGCATTAAACGCTTTGCTAAAATTTAAGTACATTCTGTCTATGTTATTCTCCTGATATATCAGTCTAGTAATTGTCAAAAAAGAAATTAAGTTAGTCTGGTTTCAATTAATATATTCAAGGTTAACCACTAAGTATAGAAACAGGTACTTATAAAATGCCTTTATATAGAAATAGACATTCTTAGTTATTATGGTGGGGGATGTCACTCATATGTCGGAGGAATGTATTTAGGACAAGTGATCACTTTAACCAACTCTTTCTCATCTGGGATATATCCTACCCCTTTTTCTTTTTTCTAAAGCAGAAGTACAAATCTGATGGGAAAACTTTAGAAACATGCTGGCTCAGGTAGGCAAAGAGGGTCTGGATTCCCAGACTAGTAGAATCTTGGCTGACCCTTTTAGAAGAATAATCTCTCTGCTACTTCTCCTTGTCTTGAGGAATCAGTCTGAAGGTCAAAGATAAGGAATTGAGATTTTAAAGTGTCTCTCCCACCCCCATAGTTGTACTTAATATTTTGTTCTCTTCCCCTCCATGGTATTGCTCCCTCAGGCCATAGTTTTCTCTGGTATGAAGAATGCAGCCAAAGGTACTATTATGGAAGCAACAAAAATCGTATGTTCTGATAGGGAACTTTTTGCCAGCCTGGGCAAGCTATCTCCCCCACAGCTCTACTCCCAGCTGACTTTGGCTGAATACTTGATTTCCCCCTTAAGTGGTTCCTAAAATTCTTCTCATTCTGACTTAAAATGTGCATGGATCATTCCATCTACACCATTTTTTGTTGTTTATCACCCATATACACAAAAGAGAGATGAATCTGGGAAACTTCAGTGGCAGGACATGCACAATGCCTGCTTCCAATTCTCCTTATCCCATTTTCAGGTGTTTATTTGTGCAGTCTTTGGTTTGACTTTTAAACTTATCAATGCTTTATTTTATTTTTGCACATTTGAAAGTCAGTATTTGCAAATGAGAGACCACTGCTCCTTGCGTTATACTTCCTCTAGAATTGCATCAGATTGAAAAAGCAGTGAGGAGGATGCTAAGTGAGCCAAAGGAATGGTAGAAGTAGAACCAAGGTCAGATACTTAAGAGCCAGGAGAACTCAGTCCTAGTCCTTATCCTCCTGTTCAGTTGCACCAAGCCATTACATTATAACAGGGTTACATCTTTTAACAGAATTTAGACTTTTGCACATTATGGTCTTAGTCACAGTCCAAGGCATAGGGAAGAATTTCAAATTTTCAGAATTTGAAAGTTGGAAAGGTAATTTCAGCAGCCATGTTGTCCAACTACCCAGAAAAGGAATTCCCACTATATCATTCCTGACAAGTGATGACCAAATTTTTGCTTAAAGACCTCCAGGAAAGGGGGATTCAATCACCTTTCTGCAACCTATCCCAATTTTGGACAGATCTAATTGGTAGGGGCAGATCAGTGGTTATGATGATTTGAATTAAATACAGCCTTAGGCACTTTCTAATTGTGTGAGCCTTATTTGCCTCAGTATCTCACTTGTAAAATGAGGATCTTTACTTCCTGAAGAAGGAAATGACTCCAATATCTGCTAAGGAAATTCCAAAAGGGATCAAAAAAAAGTTGAAAAATCACTGAAAAAATGATTAAATAATAATTCTTCCAGGTTTTGAAGATATAAAAACAAAAATGAAACCATCCATGCCCTGAAGTAGCTTACATTCTGTTGTATGTGTGATATGTGATAAACCCAGTAATAGAATGAATGGGATTAGAGGATCACTAAAGAATTGTTTCTAGTCCCTTGAGAGGCATTGATTTTCCTTTATAACTAACTGCAGTCCTAGTGTGGCTGTATAAGTTAGAGTACTGTCCCATGAGTCTTGAGAACTAGAAGAAATAAGGCTAATCTGATGATCAAATGCAAATTGTGATCCACAGCAACAGTCCTCTGGTTCTTTAGGTCATTTTGTGATTTCTTGACTTAAAATCCAGTTACTCTTAACTATAGCTAAGAATAGACAAACTTAATGAAATCTTTATAAATACAAAATGTATCATTATAGAATATTGAACTAGAGGTTACTCTTAAAAATTATCTTGTCATCCCCCTCCTCCTGCCCCCTATACATATATATTTTGCAGATAAAAGACAAAGGCTCTATCAAGAAATTCATCTACTCCAACTCTTTTTTGATACCATTAGTTATTCCCCCCCCCAAAATCATTTTTATTTATTTGGTCAGTTTCTTACATTTACTTCTAAGTGTATGTGTTGTATTATCTCTATTAAATATAAGTTCTTTTGGGGGGCATAGCCTGTCTCATTTTCATCTTTTGATCCTCAATACCCTATCAGAGTTCCTAGAGCATGGTAGATACTTGTTATTATGAAATTTAATTCCACTATATTCTGATGCTTGTGGACTTGTAGAACCATCATGGAGTGGAATGGGCCATCAAGGAATAAGGGGACCTGACTTTGACATGAACAAGTGATGAATCCTTGGATAAGTTATTAATTTCTTTGTGCCTCAGTTTCCTTATCTGTAAAACTTGAGGTTTGGATTAAAAAAAATCTTCCAGCTTTAATGTTATAGTATTTTATAAAACCACTTCTCCAGATGATCTATCCAAAGTCTTTTTCATTTTATGAGGAGGCCTCCTAAAGGAAGAAGTATACATATTCCTAAATCTTTATTTATCTTGTTTCTAAAGAATATGTGAAGCAGGGACGGTTAGACACTAACACAAATTCAGGGGATACCTAGAAATGTCACTGAATCAAGAAATGTCATCTCAGCTAGCTAGCCCTTTGACAGTAATAACCCAATATAGTTGTGGTTTGACTATGGCTAAGTCTACCGGTAAATAAGGCAATTGATTCATTAGACTTTAGTTTTTCAGAGGACTGCATCTCTGAATTTCAATTTCCTCATTTGTAAATTAAAGATAATACTTATACTCTCAAGTTTACATGGTGATTGTGAAGAAAATACTTTGGAAATTTTAACTACTTTGAAAATTTGCTATTATTATTATTGTTGTTATCATTGTTATTATTATTATTATTATTATTATTATTATGAAATGATGTAGAAAGGGCATCTCTTTAATTCTGAGATATTCTATTTATAGGAATGTTCCCTGTATCTGCCTAACACTTGGGGGGTGCTATATGATTAAACAAGGAAAAATGAGTATGCATGCAAAGATCAGGGGCAAGGGGCCTCTAAGAAGATGGGGGCTAGTTACTTTATGTTTTGTATTTTGGACCAGACATCTATATGGGAAATTCCTAATAAGGAAAATATCCATACAAATGTAGATCTCTGCATTTTTTTTTCTCTGCAATCACATACTCTTAGAGGGCTGCCTATGGTACCAAGATGAAATGGCTTGCTCAGAGCCACATGTCTAGTATGGAACAGGTCTTCATAGTTCAGAGGCTGCTCCCTATCCACTAGCCCTATTGCCTCTCCCACCCCATATTCATCTTTGTTATTATTATTTGTTTTCTCTCCACCTAACAAAATGTCTTAATTCCTTTTGGTTATTCTTCTGTCTATAGACCTCATATACCTGTCAGCAAATTAGTGATTTCTGAGTCCTATGACACATACATCAGTAGAAGCTACCAAGTCACAAAAGAAATCATAAGTGAATGCAAAAGCAAAGGTAAGTAAAGCTTCCTTTTACTCCATCTTGAATCCAGTGATGATCCTCCAGCATGGTTGACTTGCTTCTCTTATTTCTTTTAAAATTGTCATGTCAGCCAAATGGAAAGAGAACTATTTCCCTATTTGCAAAGACCTTCATGCTAAATTTGTACATTCTTCTAAATACCCCAGATGACCAGGGATTGTATTGAGGCACCCTGAAATCTTGCTGTATATGTTACTCTTATGTGGCATGAAATACCGTTTCAGAGGGAGCCATACTGAATATTGTAATGTTTCCCTGGATAATCGTATTATATGACACCATTCTGGGTATTGAGACATATCATCCTATATAGCGTGATAGCGTGAAATACAACATTAAATGGAACCATACTGCATATTATATCATCATCTTATATAATGTGGAATACAGAATTAGATGGCATCTTTCTGAATATTATAACATTACCCTATGCAACATGAAATACAATATTAGATAGTGCCATGCTGGAACTTGTTTGAAGGCCTTTCTTTTTAGATGTAGCAGACTATAGCATGCCAGCTTTGTCTATTAGCTGTTCACATGGCATGCTGGATAGTGATAATCTATTCATGGCATTTATTGTTTCAATCTGTTAAAGCTGGACTTGATTACAAAACCATCTGATTGATGCTTGAGGTTTTGATTCTTTTATTGTTTTTCTTCTATAACATATCCCCCATATACAGAATTATAGCCATTCTATTTCCATTAAAAAGCAAACTATCCTATTTTAAAATTATTGTTTGAATTTGGAATGGTCAAATTATTGTAAAATGTTCCTAGATGTCACTTTCACATAGTTTGTTTTCCCACTGACTTGGGTCAGGACTCAGTAGAAAGAAAATAAAAGATATTGCTATGGGGGCAACTAGGTGGCACAGTGGATAGAGCACTGGCCCTGGAGTCAAGAGGACACCTGAGTTCAAATCCAGCCTCAGACACTTAAAAATTACCTAGCTGTGTGGCCTTGGGCAAGCCACCTAACCCCATTTGCCCTACAAAAAAATCTAAAAAAAAAAAAGAAGAAAGAAAGAAAGAAAGAAAGAAAAGAAAAGATCCATTTGTCCTGGGTCTGGATTTTTAAAAGAGATGGGGGTAGAATGGTGATGTGAGGAGGACATTCCAAAAATGATAAAAACCAAAAGTTTGGAGGCAGAAAAGCAAGGGAAGTGTTGATAGAACAGTGACTGGCAGAGTTTGTGAGAGGCCACAAGGTTCACCATTTTGCATATCCCCTATGTAGAGTCTCCCAGCTCTGTTTTCATGTGCTCTGCTTTTTCCACTCCCAGGAAATAACATCTTGATAGTGGCCCATGCATCTTCCCTTGAAGCATGTACATGCCAACTTCAAGGACTCTCACCCCAGAACTCCAAGGACTTTGTGCAGATGGTCCGAAAGGTAATTTACACTACTGCTTAAACTTTAGTTTAAGGTGTGTGCAGTACGTAATGGTTTCATCATGTTTTAGTGGCCGACGGTGTATAAAAATCCAAGTTCTTTATGTGTGGTAGTTTTTTCGTTCTGCGCCAGGGGGAGCCAGTCAGTCTTTCCTTCAGAATGTTTTATTGTGAGTCTGCTCTGTAGAAGACATTGTATACTAGGTAGAGTTGGAACGCCAAAGATGTAGCCAGCGCTGCCCTAGCCCTCTTGAAACTTACAGTCTAATAGGAATAATAAAAAAAACTATATCATGCTACATAACTAAAATACAAAGCAGAAAATGTCTCCTGTGAAGTGGTACCCAAGGGTAAGTACTCTAGCAGTTAAGAATAGGCAGTGCTAACTTCTGGCAAAGGTAATTAGAGAAGACTTCCAGGAGGAGTTGTAACCCATATGCTAGGCCTTAAAAAAATGGGTGAGAAGGTTATCTTTTCAAAAAAAAATTTAATGAAAATCTGACTTTTCTCCCTCTCATCTTTCCCCTTCCTCATTGAAACAGGGGAGAAAGGGGGCAGCTAGGTGACACAGTGCATAGAACACCGTCCCTGGAGTTAGGAGGACCTGAGTTCACATCCAACCTTAGATACTTAATAATTACCAGTTAACCCCATTGCCTTGCAAAAAAAAACAAAAACAAAAAAAAGAGGGGGGGAACAACTGTTACAAGCATGTATGTTCAAACAAAACAAATTCTCACACTAGATATGTCCATATAAAAATATTTCAATCACCATTCTAAGGTAGGAAGATTTTTGACAGTTGAAAGGAAGAAGAGAATGTGGAAGTAATCTGGAACATAATTTCTTACCGTTTCTTCTAGTCTTTAAAAGTTTAGGATGCTTGACAAAACAAAATTAGAAAAATAACCCCCCCTTTTGGGGGGAGGGGGGTTGCAAGGCAGTGAGGTTAAGTGACTTGCCCAAGGTCACAACTATATAAGTATTAAGTGTCTGGGGTTAGATTTGAACTCAGGTCCTCCTGATTCCAGGGCTGATACTGTATCCACGGTGCCACCTAGCTGCCCTGAAATAACCCATTTTTAAAGATGATAAACACCATGATAAGCAATTCCATTAGAACTGTTATTTATATAAAAAATTAATTTAGAGCAGTATTTCCTAAACTGTTCTGCAGAACTATCATGAGAAATAGAGATCTGTAAGATCCCAATGATGGATGTATTTTCCCCAGTAACATATATTATTTGTAATATGAATAATATTGTTGTTAAATATATAATTGACCAATTATATAACTTATAGAATTTATTGGTGTTATTAATAATTATTATAATTAATAATGATAGCTAGTAGGTATGTGGGGGGGCAGTTAGGTGGCACAGGAGATAGTGTCAAGCCTAGAGTCAGGAAGACCTGTGTTTAAATCTGGTCTCAGATTTACTGGCTGTGTGATCAAGGACAAGTCACTTAGCCCTTTTTGCCTCGGTTTCCTTATCTGTAAAGTGAGTTACAAAAGGAAATGGCAAATCACTCAAGTATCTTTGCTAAGAAAACTCTAAATAGGGTCATGAATAGCCAGACATAATTGAAAGAACAAATTTATGTAAAGTTTGCAAAGCACTTTAGAACTATTTTATCCTCACAGCATCTCTGAGAAATAGGTGCTATTTCCATTTTAGATGGGCATTCTAATGCATTTGATAGAGAGTAGTGGTCCTCCTCTCCTGGTTTACAACTGTTGTTGTTGCTCACTCTGTCCTTCAAATTGGAGGATATTTGTATCAAAAATTAACTGATCATGTGGTCAACTGGAAGGAACATTTATATTGTATTTTTATTTATTTTGTTAACTATTTCTCAATTACATTTTAATCTGCTTCAAGTAGTGGCATAGACTGTGTGTTTATGCTATACAACAGAATCAGGATACAAAATAGTTTTTAATAGTCAGAAATGTTAGCCAGAAACCAGTAAGATAGAGTCCAACAGGGATACATGTAAAGTCCTGTATTTAGGTTAAGATAATCAATTATGTAAATACAGTATGGGAAAGACCTGAACTATCAGCAGTTCATGTGAAAGAGATCTAAGGGCTTTAAAATTCTACAAACTCAGTATATATTGCAGTTGCTTAAAAAATAAAAATGCATCCTTAGAGTAGATAATGGTTCCCCTTTGCTAATCAGATCCCAGTCTGGAATAGGGTCAACTCCAAGCATCACAATGACCTCTCACCAACTAAGTCTGTTCAGCGCAATCTGATCTCACCATTCTCTGCCTTCCTCTTGACGGCTCCAGTCTGATCCCAATCTCACGGGCCTCTTGCATTTGTACCTGATCTCATCACCCCCACTTTCCCGTGCCCACAGCCAGTGAGACCGTATACCCTGTCTTTGTTCCTGACCCAACAGAGAACAAGAGCAGAGAGCCCAGCTATGGCTCTCCTTTCTCTTTCTTCTCCATCTGTCTTCCCTTAAAAAGTTTCCCAAAAGACTGGGCATAAGTCCCTTGAAAACACACAGGACTCCAAACCTGAGGGCTCTTAACATATTCATGCCTACCCACATTCCAGCTCATGAAGTCTTTATCCTTTGGTCCTCTAAAATCTTTGTGACCTTGAGATATCTCCTGAAGTATTCAAGGTTGCTTGCAAACCCAGGTTACACATTTAGTTGAAATATAGAAGCTTGTTATTTAAGGGAAAACATGTGGTGAATCCTTTTGTAATATATAGTATTCCCTTAGGGAAGGTGTGAGAAAAAATTAGGAAATTATAGGAATATTAGTTATTAGAATTTCAGATTGTTGTGTAGAATTTCCTTAAAATGGAACTCTTCTCTACATATGAATTACTCCTGAGCTTTATTTAGTCAAGCTACCTGAATTTACTAATGACTGTTTAAAAGTTAATAAGGTTATTGTCTAGCATACACTAATAAATATGTGACCTCATTGATATGGGTTCCACCTCCACTGATGAAGATGGCTACCTAAGATTGTGGATGCATAAACTATGCCAGGGTGGAAAATGTCTGTAGTGAAGAATAGTTCTTTCTGGATGAAATGGATTGGCTCATTCCAAGTATGACCCAGTTTGGAGGATAGAGTGAGCAACACCAACAATTGGAATCCAGGAGAGTTGAACCACTTCACAGCTCCATCTGATAAGAATTGATTTCTTTTTTCTTTTTCCTTAGAATTGATTTCATTTATATTTCTCTTATTAGTAGTTATTTAAATCAGGTATATTTTTCATATGGTCTATAATTCTCTTTTTGACATTTATTACTGAAGAATAACTTTTGATATTATAAATTTCTGTCAATTGTCTTCAAATTTCGCATAGTAAACTTATTGGTGATATCTGATCAAATATTTTCCCCACTCTTATCATTTCTCTAATTATATCTTTGCTGATTTTATTTACACAAAAAAACTTTTTCAGTTTACATATTTTCACATCAGTAAAGTTCACTTTTACCTGTTATGCTTTCACCTATCCTTTGTTTGGCTAAAAGTATTCGCTCACACTCTTATCCATAGTTGTAAAAGATACTTGATTTCATTCTCTTCTATTTTTTTGTGTGTGACCTTTTATATTGAATTTATTGGCATAATTATAAGATTTTGATCTAAACTGATTTTTGTTACTTTTTAGTTTTGTCAGCAATTATTGGCAAAAAGTGAATCCTCCTAGTATTTTATGTTTTGGTTTTATCAAACACTGTCTTCCTAATTTTAATTCTTGTATATTTAGATAGGTTAATTGATCTATTTTATTTTTTAAACCAGCCCCAAATAGTTTTAGTGACTTCTGATTTTTTTTAATATAATTCAAGGTGATGATGTTATGACCCCCTTGCTTGTATTTGCATTCATTGTTTCCCCTAGAGATTCTAGACATCTGGTTCTTTCAAATGAATTTCATATTATTTTGCCCAGTTTTAAAAAGTATCTTCTCTGTAATTGATTGATAATACATTAAATCTGAAAATTAATTTAGACTTTTTTATCTTCTTGTTGAGGACTCACTGTGAACAATGAATATATATTAAGTTATTTAAATCTTCCCTTAATACAGATCCTGTGTAATTTTGACATATGCTTGGAAAAAAAGCTTTAAGACTTCATTTTTCTCTATTAAATAAAATGTTCTTTTAAAATATACCTAACAGATAATTGACACAGTGGGATTTTGTATTCTCCACATCTTTGTTGCTTGGCATATTATTTGTGAAAACTGCCATTTTCCTTTCTTATACCTTTTTCAAGCATGCTTTCAATAGAAATATAAGATTCTTATAAAATGTGCAGATATGAGAAGGTAGCATATAGATCAGTACTTACTGATATTATTTCTTCCACCTTTTGGACTAATAAGGCTTAGGGTTTTGTTTTATTGTTTTTTTTTTAACCTTTGGTATTTTCACTCTTTCTGATATCCAGGAATTTATCCTTCAAGGTTCTCAAAATTTATAGACAGACTTCCTTTATATGTATTTAGTGTAGCTCATTTGCTTGTTTCATCTTTATTTTCTTCAGTGTCATATCCACTTCCTTATACAGCATAGCTACCAAATGTGGTAGCTCATTCTCCTTGACAGTAAAAAAGTGTTTGTTACAAAGATCTTCACGAATCATGAGTTCAGTGTCATTATGTCCTTTCAGTATTCCTTTGTTTAGTTGCATCTCCTGTCAACTTTTCTTTAATCTTGTTTTCCAGTTGTCTTTTTGTTATTTGTTGAGTGTATATAATAATCTTTTACTATACCTCCTCATAAGATTTGACATATGATTACATTCTGTACTGATGTTGCCTTTGGATATCAGAGCTTGATGAGGAGAGCAAGTGTGCTTCTTAAGACAGCTTTTATATTCTTTTGGTTTCCTCATGGCAGCTAATTATCATCATTTAAACTTTTCTTATAAATAATTACAATTGATCTGTATATCCTTTCCTTTATCCAGTTTCCAGTTTTCAGCGTCAACAGCTTGTTTAAATAAGTCAAATTAAAGTTTGTTATCACTTTTTCTCATTTCTGTTCTTCTAGTTTTCTTGTCAATTTTTATCTTAGCCAAAATACAAATAATTGGTCCAGGATGGCTTCCAATATCAATAACAAAAGTTTGTTATCTATTAAAATACAATCAACTTCATTTTAATATTGTTTGGTACTTGGCATATCTAGTACCTTCTGATTTTTTTCCTTTAAAAAATGTATTCATGTTATGTCAACAAACCTTTGATCTCTCCCATTTCTTAGTCCCAAACCACTGATTTCCAACACAGTGTTGCCATGCTCCCCAAGTATCAAAGTATATGTTGTTTTAAAATGGAAAATCTTATAGAATCATATGTGTAGGGTTATCCTCATGCTCTGCAACTAATTTATGAAAATACTTACGAGCATTACAATATGAGAAGACTAAATGTTGCATGAAATTTTTCTTGATGCCTTTTGGATAGATGATGAAGCCAATTCATCCAGTGCCTTTATTTGCCTCTCCAAGAAGAACCTGTGAGAACCCTCTTTCCATCTGGCTAATACTCCTGTTTATTTTCTGATTTTATTGATATCAAGAAAGTTAAATACAGCTCTTCTGTTACAATGTCCATTTGGAATTTGCTGAAGATCTCACATTTAGAGTAACAATAACAAACATACATATATTTATACACATGTCTGTACCTATATCCATTTTATATTTATACACTTTGTTGGTTCTTGTCCTTTGTTATTAAAGAAGACTAAAATGACATCACTATGTTAATGATGAGTTACATTGTGTCTGTCTGTGGCTGATCAGACAGATATGAGCATGGAATGCTCTACCACAGGTTAGGTACAAATAATCCATGTGAACACCTGTGTCACATTTTCTTTTTAGCTGCTTTTTTTTTTTTTTTTTTAGTTTTTGCAAGGCAATGGGATTAAGTAGCTTGCCCAAGGCCACACAGCTAGGTAATTATTAAGTGTCTGAGTCCGGATTTGAACTCAGGTCCTCCTGACTCCAGGGCTGGGGCTCTTATCCACTGTACCACCTAGCCACTCCTAGCTGCTTCAATTCTGCCTTAGAGCTACAGAGCACAGCATGCTATGCTGGGACGTCCTGTGCCAGTGTCTCCCATGTTGCATAACCAATTCTAAAGTTCTTAAGAGAGCCCTTCAGGGTGTCCTAGTATCATTTTTCCTGACCTTCTTGTGATCCCTTGCCCTACACAAGTTCTCCATAAAATAGGATTTTTGGCAAGTATGTTCCTGGCATTTGAACAGCATGACCAGCCCATCATAGTTGTGCCCTCTGTAGTAAATATGCATCACATGTATATACATACATACATTCTTTGTATCTTATCTATCTATCTATCTATATCAGGTTGATGGTGCAAAAGATAGAAGGCAAAAGATAGAAGGTGGCCCCGTAGATAGAGCACCAGTCCTGAAATCAGGAGGACCTGAGTTCAAATCTGGTCTCAGATACATAATAATTACCTAGCTGTGTGGCCTTGAGCAAGTCACTTAACTTGACTGCCTTATAAAAACTAAAAAAAAAAAGTAGAACATCAGACCTAGAGTCAGAAAGACCTAACTTCAAATCTGTCCTCAGATACTTCCTAGCTGTGTGGGCAAGTCACTTAACACTATTTGCCTCATTTTCCTCATCTGGAAAATGAGCTGGAGAAGGAACCACTTCAGTGCCTTTGCCAAGAAAACTGGGGTCACAAAAAAGTGAACTGAAAACAATTGAAGATATATATATATATATACATATATATATATATATATGTATATATATATATATATACATATATATTTTTTTACCTATTTAATCTAGAAACTGAAGGATACTTAGAACCCTTAGTCTTATTTTCTGCTCTTCTGCCAGTATCACTGCAGAAGTTGAAGGTAACTGTATAGGTCAGAACATTGTTTTTACATTTTTCTTGGTTTCATGGGTTACCATGGCTACTATCTATAACTGTCTTTTAAAATTTATTTTATATAATATTATATATAATAATATATATTATGCAATTATAATTACTTGTATTCATATATGTGTATGTGTGTGTATATATATATGTATGTATATATATATATATATATATATATATATATATTTAAAGGAAAAATGCCCTAGGAAGAGGGTCAGGCAACCCTGAAGAAGAATCTAGAATCAAAATATATTTTGCTTGTTTATTGTTAATTCATTATAGTTAATTCATTAATTGATTAGAATGAATTTCCTGTAAGATTGTATTTGTTTCATTTATTTTTGTTTATGGCCATTAAATTGATAATAAAAATAAAATTGAGTTCATATTGTTAACTCTTTTCTTTTCCCTCTCTTTTCCACTGTTACTATAGATTCCATATCTGGGATTTTGTTCATGTGAAGAATTAGGAGAAACTGGAGTCTGGCAGCTGACAGATCCACCCATCCTCCCCCTCACACACGGACCAACTGGAGGCTTTAACTGGAGAGAGACGTTGCTGCAAGAGTAGACAATAGTGAATAGCAGAAACAGGCCTTTACAGGCTTAGGAGAATCTCTTTTTTGTGTTTCATAACAACAGAGAAAACACATACCATTTATTCCAGTATATTTCCTTTCATGCTAGAAAGTGGATGTGTCACTGTGTAAATAGATTCGGGAAAGCTCTTGATTTGAGGTCACAATTCTCTCTGTCTTGACTCTCCTCTGATCTGAAGCACAGCAGGGTGGGCCCATGATTTTTCCTTCCTGAATCAAGGCACCTGTTAGAACAGATTTTCCCCCCCACTGTGTTCTGAATCATGAACTGAGGGACCTCGCACCCCTCTGGGAGCAGGCAAGTTTTTTCTTAGAATGATCACACGCCAGTAGGACTTACACAAAATCCAACTGGAGTGACATTTGGATAGGGATTTTTATTTACTCCATTTGCATAATATATAAAACCAAACAAATGCATTTGAGGTGACTGCAGGAATACACCCCCTGTCAAAACTTCCCTCACAGAGTGCTAGATTCTACCTTGATGCCACCCCCAACCCCAACCCTCAATTAGGCCAGTCTTGCACACCTTCTAGGTACTCTACTTTAGAAATATGGGACTTACCCAGATGTTGCCACTGTCTCCCAGCAGCAGCAGTGGCGGGCCCATTTTGTGCTGTGCTCCTCTCCCAAGCCACTGTCTGGCCATGGGCTCTTGTTCTCCAAGCACTTTCAGATCCTCAGGAAGAAGGTGAGCTAGAAGTAAGCTGGGATTTGATAAGCCAGAAAAAATTTTGGCTTAATATGAAGTGACTTGGAATTACTCATTTTGTAGCCTAATTAATTTCTCAGTCATTGTGTTTTACTTGGCTTAGTCTAGAATAATATAACTTGTTTAGGATGTTGAGCTTTCAAAAGAATGTACGGTCGGTACATAATGTAAGTCATCAGGAAGCTCATCTTGTGCAATATGTTCATCTTTATTAACCATGCCAATAAGTCAATTATTTGTACATTTACAATGTATGTAATACATATTCAAACATTCATAAATACATTTATTATACAAAAGATGTATGAAAAGTCAGGGAACTAACTTAATATGAAGACAGTCAGGGCTGCACTGATATTTGTGCCGTCTCATTTGTGTGTGTGTGTTTTTAAATTATAATTTAAAATATATAGGGCTGTATGAAAAGATATGGGGGGAATCATGTCCTAGGATTTCCCTTCCTTCCTGATTACTGCATACTTTCAACGGAGTTTTATTTAAAAGAAAAAATAAATGACAATCAAACCAAATGTCAATGTCTATTTAATTGTGTTGTTGAATAACTTGTTGACTGATACAGGTTTTCATAATTGAATCTGGTACCATACAGAAAGTCTAGGAATTTAAGAGATGGTAGTAGGTAATGTTAAAAATGAATCCAAGTATGTCATTAAATGGAATAGGATTCCAAACCCTAATGCATAGAACAGAGATCTTATAATAATACATATGTGATCCTTATGAGTTTAATGGTGCCTGAAAAAGAAAGGGAAAAGATGTCTAGATAAGCATGTTAAACAACAAATAATCTCCTTTGATGTTTTATAAGACATTCAGGATAAGGTCCAGACATAGGTTAAATGACTTGCCTAGGAGCCAAGCCTATATTTTGAATCCATTTTCTGGCTCTAAATCCAGGGCCCTTTCCATTAGACCATCCTGCCTCCCAGTAGAGAAAAGTAAGAGTATCCCCAAAATGAAGAGGTGTCCTCACTGAGTTTTTTTTTTTCTCACTGACTTTTAGCCTGTTGGAAATATGTATCAACCTGCATTGCTAACAGGCTGGCCAATCCTAGCTAGAGTCAGATTCTCCATATTGGAGGCCTACTGTGACCCTTACTCATCAATTCCATCTTGTCCAATTAAAGAAAGGTTGACCCCCAATGTAGGATGGGGTGGGGGCAAGCTGGGAAGAGGCTGAGGGCAATGAGGAAATAGCTGGAGGATCTCTTGATGGCATTGTTTACAGTTAAGGAAAGTCTTAGTATGCTTTTTTTAATTGCTAAACTGACTTGATTAAAGGTATTAAATGAAAATTGAACCTCAGCCACTTCTCACTTCTCTAATCTGATCTCAAAAAAGGAGGTTTATGTGAAAGGTGAATTTCTGACTGGACCACTTGTAGAACAGACATACAAGTTTAATATATATGTTGAAAAGCAAAATTCATTGTTCAGAGTGGAAGGATAAGAGTTCTGGGTTTTATATTTTTATTGAAAAATCAGCTTCTGAAATTATCTACCCAGTTACTGATGCAACTGGTTAACAAATGTCCTAAAAAATCGATTTATCAGAGGAGAAGGGGAAGAAATGGACTTATTTAGCATTTTAAGGGGAAAATCATATCACAGCTAATATTCTGCCACTGCTGTTTGTTTATTTGTTACTATTGCCCTTGGGTAAATAATTACATTTTGTTTTAGACTAATATCTATGTATATAGCATTGTTCAAAAATTTTTCTTAATATGTAGACTCTAAGACATATTTTTTTTTTTAGGTTTTTGCAAGGCAAATGGGGTTAAATGGCTTGCCCAAGGCCACACAGCTAGGTAATTATTGAGTGTCTGAGGCCGGATTTGAACTCAGGTACTCCTGACTCCAGGGCCAGTGCTCTATCCACTGTGCCACCTAGCCGCCCCGACATAATTTTTTCAAAAGAAACTTTTTCTTGTAAAATAATGTGCCTTGGGGGGTATCTAGACATGTAAAATTGATAGACACAATTAATAGCTGTCTTTTTCTGTCTTTTCTTGATGGTCAAGGTAGACAATAGCAAAGTGATTGGTTTGGATATGCAATCCATTAAAAACCATTTTTAGGTAATGCCAACCTGGGCAGTTTGAAATAAATATGTATAATGAAGACTAAAGAAGAAGAGGTTCATTTGGGGTGGAGATGGTCAGAATTCTCCAGGAGACTGACCTCCATAGCCCAAATTTATTAGGTGCTAATAGTTCTCATTTCTTACTTGCATGTGTAAAAATAACCTCAACTTGCTTTGGGAGTTTATTTTGAGTCTCCATGGTAAAAGGGAGCATCATAAATACAATAATCTGAATTATTATTTTAAGCCAAGGTACAGGATGGTTTTTCCTGGAAGCTTATTAAGAAGCAGCCAAATTTAAAAATTCAAATTAGATTAAGTCTCTAATCATGTATAGTAGTGGGTAGGTATATATAATACATATGCATATATGTATATATATATGATATATTTTGCTTTTCACAAAATTGTATATACATACACAAACATACCTCTCATGCACATGCACCCTTAAAGTAAACAGGTAAAATGAAACTAAAAGCTTTTAGCCCAATACTGAGCATTTAATATAGCATCCTGTGTGTGTGTGTGTGTGTGTGTGTGTTGTATCAGTTTCCTAATGCTCTAAGTTATTTGCAGATAGGACTTTGTTTTCAATGGTTTTGAAAATGCTTCTATTCCATTGTGGACATGAGTAATTGGCACATTTTAATGCAAAAGCTGAAAACTATGTTTTCCCAAGCTTTCTACTTGATCTTCATTGGTAGCTAGGAGCTGATTGCTTCACCTCAGTATTGAGTTCAGAATGTAGTGTTTTACTTTCCATTTAGATTCATAGAATCTTAATGGATCTAATTTAAATAGCTGTCTGATAGTTGGAAAGAAAGGGTTATTTTTCACACTATTGTGGTAGGTTTGGGCAAGTTTCTACTTTTTATTTTAATGATCTGCTTTTGTCAAAATTATTTTAAAATAATTTTATATTAATTTTTAGCATATTTATTTGAAGTTTTTTGTTCCAGATTCTATTCCTCCCACCTTCTCTTTCCCCTCCCTTAGATGCTAAGCAATCAGATATAGCTTATATATGGGCAATTACATAAAACATTTCTATATTAATCATTCTGTATAAGAACGCTCAAATAAAAGAAAAAATGAAAGAAAGTGAAAAATAGCATGCTCAGTCTATTTTCAGTCACTATCAGTTCTTTCTTTGGAGGCAGATAATATGATTCATCATTAATCTTTTGGGATTGTCTCAGATCATGTATTGGCAAGAAAAGTTATTCACAGTTCTTCATTGAACAATATTGCTGTTCCTGTGTACCACGTTTTCTTGTTTCTTTTCATTTGACTCAGCATCAGTTCATCTAAGTCTTTCTAGGTTTTTCTGAAATCCTCCTACCTGTCATTTCTTTTGCACAGTGATATTCCATCACAAACATATCACAGCTTTTTTTGCCATTCTCCAACTGATGATTTCTAATTCTTAGCCATCATAAAAAAGAGCAACTATAAATATTTTTGTACAAATTGGTTTTCTCTCTCCCACCTACCTACACCCTGTCCCCTCACTTTTTTTTATGCCTTTTGGACACAGACCTTGTAGTGAGTATTGCTGGATTAAAGTGTATGCACAATTTTATAGCCCTTTGAGCATAGAACTAAATTACTTGCCAGAATGGTCGGGGCAGTTCACAACTCCAACAACAGTGCATTATGTCCCAGGTTTCCACATTCCCTCCAACATTTAACATTTTTTTTAATTGTATTAAACACTGATAGGTATGAAGTGATACTTTGGAGTTGTTTTAATTTGTATTTCTCTCGTCAATCATGATTTAAAACATTTTTTTCATGTGACTATAGATGGCTTTGATTTCTTTGAACACTGCCTGTTCATATTCTTTGACCACTTACCAGTTGGGGAATAATTTGTGTCTTTAAAAATTTGACTCAGTTCTTTATATATTTGAGAAATGAGGTCTTTATCAGAAAACATTACAATTTTTTCCCAGTTTTCTACATTCCTTATAATTTTGACTGCCCTGGTTTTATGTAAAAACTTTTTAATTTTATATAATCAAAATTATCTATTTTGCATTTTGTTTACTCTGTATATATCTTCTTTGCTTCTAAATCCTTCTCCATAAATCTGACAGACAAGCTATTCCATGTTCTCTTACTTTGCTTATTGCATTACCCTTTATATGTAAATCATTTTAACCTTATTATGGTATACAGTGTGAGATGATGATCTATACCTAGTTTCTGCATCCTGGTTTCCCAGCAATTTTTGTAGCTTAATAGATTCTGCTCTCTACCTTTACTCTGTGTATTTCTGCTTCACATGTGTTTCCTGTAAACAGCATATTGTAGGATTCTGCTATCCACTTCTATTTTATGGGTGAGTTCATCCCATTAACATTTATAGTTTTAAAAGCTATCTTGTATTTCCCTCCATGCTATTTTTTCATTTATTTGTGTCTCTCTTATTTCCCACCCTTTTCTTTCTCACAAGTGTCCCCCTCATGCTTCAATTATCTCCATCCCTTTTTATTTCCTCATAGGGTAGGATAGAGCGTGTATGTTATTCCTTCTTTGAGCCAATTTTGATAAAAGTAAGGTTTGAGCTTTGCCTATCCCACTGCCACATCTTTCCATCCATTATAATAGCTTTTTAATGCCTCTTTTATGTAGAATGATTAATCCCATTCAATCTCCCCTCTCCTTCTAGTGCAATTTTTTTACCCCTTCATTTTGTTATTTGATTTATCATCTCATTAAAGACACCCTTATATTCACATCCTCTGTTTATATATACTCCTTCTAATTCTCTTAGAATAATAAAATCATCAAGGGTTATAAATACTATCTTGTCATAGAGAAATATAAAATGTTTAAACAATGAATTTCTTGTTTTTTCTTTCGTTTTCTTTTTACCTTTTTATGTTTCCCTGAGTCTTGTAGTTGGAGAGCAAACTTTTTTATTAAGCTCTGATCTTTTCATTAGAAATGCTTGAAAGTCCTCTATTTTTTAAATGTCCATTTTATTTTTACCTAAAAGATTATATTCAATTTTTCTGGGTGGGTGGTTCTAGGTTATAATCCTAACTCTTTAGCTGTCTGGTAAATCATTTTCCAAGCCCTCTAGTTCAATTGTTTTTCCAATGAAAAATTTCACATTTTCTTTTTTTTATTTTTTTAAAAAATTGTTTTATCTTATCTTGATATCTCATAGAGTAATAAGTTTTCACTTATTCAGTTTAATTTTTAAGGAATTGTTTTCTTCTGTGAGCATTTGTACTTTTCCATTTGCCCAATTCTGTTTTTTTAAGAGTTATTTTCTCAGTAATTTTTGTATATCTTTTCCCTTGCTTTTGACTCTTTTTTCATGATTCTTTTGCATTACTCTCATTTCTTTTCCCAATTTTCTTCTGCTTTTCTACTTTGCTTTTAAAAATCCTTTAACAGTGTTTCCAGGAATTCTTAGTGGGACTGAGACTAAATTACAATTTTCTTTGAGGCTTTACATGTAACTATTCTAACATGATTGTCCTTATCTAAGTTTATGCCTTGATCATCCCTCTCACCTTTGTAACTTTCTATAATCAAGCTCTTTTTTTTGTTTTATGCTCATTTTTTCCTGCCTTTTTTTTGTGACTTGGTGTTTTTATGCAAGTCTTGGGAGGGCTCTGATCCTTCACTATCCCAAGCTTTTGTGCTAGGACTCTGGATCTTACTAATGGTTTTCACTGGACTTCATTACTGAACTGCTTGCTTTCTCTGGAGAGTAGGCTTCTCTTTTAACTTGTTGGATTTTCCTGTAAACCCCCCCACCCAGAGGTGGCTTAGCTGCTTGCCTGCTCCAGGGTTGGGGCCTTGCTGCTGAGTTGGTAGGCTGCAAGATTGGTGTCAGCATCAAAGAGGGGCTTCACCACTGATCAGCAATGGGGGTCAAAGCATTGCTGGTGGCTTTTGCTAGGGTAGGGTCCCTGAGTTGAGGCCTTGCTGCCTGTATAGTCTTCTTATTTGCCTAGAGGGCCATTGGTTTGCAGGAGGGTAAGGTCTCCTGGGTGGATTGCCCCAGACTTGGAACCTAACTCTAGGCCCCCTGCTGTAAAACTGGCTGCTACTGCTGTTTGTAGACCCCCACTCTCCTCCCACCCCTTTTTCCTGCCTTGTTGGTAAGCTGCTTCCTTAGATCAATTCTGAGGCAATTTTCTAGTTGTTGGAGGGGAATTTGGGAGGGCTTCTGAGGGTTCCTTCCTCATTCCACCATCTTGGCTCCAGAAATCTAATAATTTTTATTTGAAAGATGTGGTTTTATGATAAAAGAAAGAAAAATCACCTGAAGTGATAATTCATTGAATCATTGATTAGAGTTCTGTTGCATTTTATACTGATGTGGTAAGTTCTTGGCAGCATATAGAGCATCTATAGGTCATCCAGTTGTGTGTGGCATTACCATAAATGCTTCTTTTCCACTCAAGTAATTCACATTATAAAAAACATTTCTTATTTCAATTACTTGGTGTCATTGGGAACTAATTGTACAGATGCTAGGGAAGGAGTTCTAAGCTCCCTAGGATTGTAGGAAGTCATTCCTGTGTGGTAAATAGAAGTCATTTCTCTGTAAACTTCAGTGCATTGCAACTCAAGTGTATAATTTAAAACTAGTTATGAATCATTCTTGTGAATTTACTCGGGGTAATGAATGTGTTCGAATACAGATGAACTGTAGTTTAATTTTCACATGCGTTGGTACAGTCACAAACTGTACACAGTCTGCTGTGAACTTTGCAGATAATGAGGAATGGGATCATTTGCATTTAAATTGTAGTCCAGCACATGTGTGAGAAATAATGAGATGAAAATTCTCAATGGTTGCTGGTGGTAGAGGGATGGGGAAAGACAACATCTATTTGAGTTAACACTTTACAAAAAGATGAAGGATATTTTCTTAGGTGATAGCAAATGATTTTCATGTTTAAACATAGAACTGAAAATGAATGTGCTTCTCTTTAATGTTCAAATATATTGAATTTCCCTGGGAAAATTACACATTGTAATGGAAATTCAAGTAGAAAGAAAAAATTGACTCTACATGCAGAGGCGGTAACATAATATTTTAAAAATACATGTAAAATTATGCTAATAGCAAGAAGATTCAAAATGATAGAGATGAATAATCACACCTATATACAATCAATTCTTACAAACAATTTACACTTATCACTCAACTGCCGTCAGATAATCGAATCTGTAAACTATTCAGAATAGTCATAGGCTCTTCACAATCTATAGATGGGTAAAGGGACAAATAAACCATTTCCTCCCTTTTATAATTTCCACTTTATGGTTAGGAATCTCATCCAAAAGTGTTTTCCTTACAGAAAGAATTATAAACTTGATATTTTTTGAACATTGGAAAGTCTCTTAAGACCCTATTGTGTCATTGTTTACTATATTCTTTTTCATTGTGATTCAATTGTAATTATTTGAAAAAAGTCATTAAAATGAAAACTCCACATAAACAATTATATTGCCAAACTCCTTTGACATTTGTATTTTTTATTTCTGATTTTAATTGCTATGAACTTTAGGAAGAGCTGTGGTACCACTGTAATGAGCTCATTCCATTAAAGGAACATCTCACTTTAAATGGCTTTAATAACCAAGAGAATGCATCTTCCAGTCAGAGAGAAATTGAATGAGCACCTTTCCGATCATATCATTAGCTGTTACTGTGGTCAGTACATTTATCATCCATTAAAGGCGACATTATCCACCTCTGGACTGAGGGCACAATTAATTTCTCTATTTCAGTCAGAAATGGAATTATGTTCTAGCAGGACCACCCCTTTGGCAATTTTGTCTCTTGACTAAAGTTTTCTAAAGCATTTCTCATTCCAGATCCTACTCTTCTAGCCTCTGAAATCACTAAAGATGAATTAGAGTAAATAGCACATTTGAGAGGAAGGCTGCTCCCCAGGAGGCTTCCAGGTCACCTGCTTTGGGGGTTGTTTAGTCCACTGTGTGGACTAAAGTGAGATATAGTTATATAGTGTATGACTAGACATGGTGGATGTCTCAGAAAAAGCTGAGCTGAAGCTAAACTAAGCTATGTTATGTCTATAGCAAAGGTTTTGGGTTTTGTTATTGCTAATTTTAACAAGTAAAAAAGGACAATTTCTTATTACCATTCTCCTATGATATATCTCCTAGATTAAACTCCAATAAGGTCAGATATATTGGTACAGTTCATTAATTAGAAGACTACTCTCTTGTTTATTCTCTGTGTCTTCCATGGTAAGAGGTATAGCCCCAATTGAAGCTGGCTTTTAGATTGGCACAAGAACAGGAAAATCTTGGTTAAAGGCAATGAGAAAAATCCATAAGATTTCTAAACTACGGTGATCTGGGCCCACACTATCTAAAAATCAATCAACAATCATATATTAAACTCTACCGGGTGCTAAGTACCTGTTCCTACCTTTGAGCAGTTTACATTTTTAACAAGGGAAAGGAGATGTTCATCTCTGGGCATATATAAGATACATCTAAAGTAGATGAAGGTAATCATAGAGGGGAAGGCAATCACAGCTGAGGGACCCAGGAAAGATTTTCTATAGAAATGGTATGAGTTGAGTCTTAAAAAAAAGCCGGGGATTCTAAGAGCTGGGAATGAGGAGGGAAAGCATTCCATGACTGGTGAACAACCAATATATCTAGACTGTAGCATGCAGGAAAGAAAGTTTTTTAAGATAATAGGAAGGGACCAGGTTGGAAAGAGCTTTCAATGCTAAATGAGAATTTCTATTTGATCTGGTAGTAATTGGAAGCCACTAGAATCTGTTGAGTGTATGTGGTAGGAAGAAGGGTGAAAAGGCTAAACCTATGTTCTAAAGAAATTAATTTAGTAGTGTTAGTAGTGGTATGGAGAATGAATTAAATTTGGGAGAGAGGGATCAATTATTGGGCTACTATGTATAATTTAAAGATGATATGGGCCAAAGCTAAAAGGATGTCTGTAAGTGGAGAAAAAGATATGTTGATAAAAGGAACAACACAATTTGACAACCTATGGGGTTATTTATGTGGAATGAATAATATTGAGGATCCAAGAGGAAACCTGGGTAACTATATTGATGATGCTATCCCTGATAATAAGGGATTTGTGAGAAGTGATTTTTGGGGAAAAGAAAATTAATTCAGTTTAAAACATGCTGAATTTGAAATTCTTATGGGACATTCAGTTCAAAATATCCAGTAGACAATTAATAATGAGAGACTGGAGCTTTTGAGCAAGAGTAGGGCAGATAGATTGGTCTGGCAACTACATAGAAATGATAATTAAATCCATAGTAATTGATGTGAGGCTTCAAATGAGATAATATAGAAAGAAAAGGGAAGAGTCAGGATAGATCCTTGAAGGATACTCACAGTTAGTGTGACATGGATGAAGATCTAGTTAAAGAGTCTCAGAAAGAATAGTCAAATAAGTAAGAGAACCAAGAGAGAAAAGTACTATGAAAATTCAGAGAAATCAATGTGATCAATTGTGTCAAATGCTGCAGAGAAGTCAAGAAGGATGAGGATAGAGAAAACGCCATTAGATTTAGAAATTGAAGATCATTGTTAAACTGGAGAGAACAATTTCAGTTTAATAATATCAGAAGACTGCAAAGGGTTTAGAAGAGAGTAAGAGAAGAGACAGAGATACACATAGACGACTTTTTTCAAGATAAGCTGAGAGAGGGAAGAGAGACCTAAGAAGATATCTTGGGCTGTGAATATAATGAAGTTATTTTTTTAATATGTTTGTATGTTTGTATGTATGTTTGTAGACAGCAAAAAAATAACCAGTAGATATGGAGAGATTAAAGATGAAGGGAGAAAAGTTGGAAAAAATATGATGGAG
Organism: Macrotis lagotis; assembly: GCF_037893015.1. Lineage (NCBI taxonomy): Eukaryota > Metazoa > Chordata > Mammalia > Peramelemorphia > Peramelidae > Macrotis > Macrotis lagotis. The sequence continues at coordinate 647,826,543 of NC_133658.1, forward strand.
AGGCTGAAATAGATGGCTTCAAAGGTACATGTAGAGGGGTTGACAAAGAGAAGAGCTACCTCTCATCAGAGATTGCAGTGAAGGGGGATATGTTATGGGGTAAAGGAGAATGTTGTCAAAGAGGAAGAACATGAACAAAGAAGAGGGAGCTCAAAGTAGATAGTCTCAGTTATTTTTTCAGAGAAATATGAGGTAAAATCTTCAACTTCATACCCCTAGTGAGATTTCATATATGTATATATATATATATCCCAGATTAAGTTACATTAAAACTGGATTTATTGGTAGAATATATTCAATAGTTTTTATTACCTTGAGTATTTTACTATCCTTTACTATCTTGTCTATTCCCAAACAGTGCCTTCCATTTCAAATAAATTTATATCTGGCTATAGAAATTGGTTTTAGATTGTTGGGTTGACACTGGAATGGGAATGTCTGGTTAACTGCAATGAGAAAATCCATAGTGGTGGCTTTCTAAGCTAAGGTGATCTGGGTACACATTATCTAAAAATCAATCAACAATTCTATATTAGCTCTCTACCACATGCCAAACATTAGGGATAAAAAGAAAAAGGGGGGAAAGTTCCTGTTCTCAAGGAGTTTATAAGGTAAAGGAGTCCATGGGAAGCTTAGAGAGAGAAGAGAAAGTTTGGAACTACTGTCAAGGAGAAAAAGATCGAGAATGAATGAGAGATTACTTGACTGTCCTGAGAGCCCAGAGATATAATATTAAGTTAAATCGAACCCAGTCAATATCATAAAGTGTTTGCAATTTCCTACAAGTCTATTAAATAGTATGTGAGGAGCAGCAAAGGAGAAAGATGGCAAGAGTATAAGTCAAAATTGGGGTCTGACAAAGCATGAATAGTGATGGCACAGGAAAGCAAAGGATTTGAAAATTAACATTAATGTTCAACTGATTCACCAAAGGATCAATTAAAATTAAGAGAGGAGGAATGAATAATCAGAACATATGTTATGGTCTAGAAAGATATTGGAGTAGATGGATTATAAGTCACAGTGAGGTTGAGGAATACGTTAAGAATTATGAGAAATGTGGAATGATAAAAGATTATAATTGGATAAGTAAATTTCAGAGTTCTTGAAGATCGAAGTAGAACACTTGTGGGTGATAACCAAGGACAAGATCAAAGGTATGACCATCTCTGTTTAGCTAGGCTAGAGCAAAGGCAAGGGTATCCTGAGCAAAGCCTGCTCTGGTTCTCAAGAGATGTTAAATTTTCACTGTCAGCATTCACATCTTAGAAAACAGTAAACACTACACATTAGGGTTTAGTTATTGTTTTGTTGGTTGTCAAGACTCAAAAAATTAATGAGGTGGATATTAATGGTGGATATTAAACCTCTAAGTGTAGTGTACCTACTTTTTTTGAGATCTGGTTGCTAAACACACTACTAAGTAAAAGAGTAGGTCATGCTAGCTAGGTAGATTGAGAAACCAGAAAGAATATTTAAGTGTAATCTAAGTTCTATGTCGATTGGCATGGGACTCTCTCTAAAAACCACATACCCTAAAGGACTAAGATTTAAAAGAACAGAGGGATTGAATACTAAACTGTTACCCCCATTTCTGGGAAGAGCATCCAAGCTTCTGGTCCCAACCTCTTGTTTCCCCTCCTGGCAGAAAATTAGATCTCCTTTGGAGAGGAAGGTGGAGGGGTAGTGGAGAAAAGTTAAGGATGTCTATTCTGCCTCCCTACAAGCCATATGAGGATAGTCCCATGCCAAATGTAAGGGGACAGCCCTCACTACATAAGAGAGCGTCAGCATGTAAATCCCCTAAGATTAGATTAAGACTTGGGATGGAGAGAGAGCCTATGAGACAGCACTGAGCTCATTGAGAATGGAAGGAAAATGTGCTGGGTAGTCACCAGATCTTGTTTGGGTGATAAAATTAGTAGAGTGTAATCTCAAAGGATTAATTTACTAAGGAATAATAGCTAGAGGGGAGATTCTGAAAATGACCATAGATAGAAGGGAGGTGGTTTCCCCTTCTCTACTGGCATATACCCATTAGTGCAGGTATATGAAAGAAGTTTAAGAGAATCTGTACTGGAAAAGATGACCAAAGATGCAGTGTTATTTGGAGGGAGTTAGATTTGGATGAGAGCCAAAAGAAAGACAAGAAAAATGTTAAAATGAAAAAAATTTATAGTGAGAGTTCCAGAGGGCAGATATAGAGTCAGTCAGACATTAGGGGGTTAGTGAGGAATGAGAGAGCAAGATTTGTTCTTGCAAAGTCTGGGATTCAGTATTATTCAGATGAGAGAGAATATCAGGGTGTTGAAATATGCTAACCATTGGGGAATAAATTCAGGCAGATTAGCTATTGATGAGAGGGTCTCCAATGATAAAAACCAGTAATTCAAAGATTCAGGGTCTCTTGGGAAACTTGACCCATAGTCTTAGCCCAGCACTCAGTTCTCTATAGAGTCTCATGCAGTTGGAGTTGTTACACAACACTAAATGCACAAACTTAATTTCACTTAGCATTTTTCTAGGCATCTTTTACCAAGGTTTCCCTTGAAGAGACAAAAAAGAGCTTATTCTAGTGGCCACAGAACTGAATTCATTAAACTAAAAGTTAAACAAGTTAATTGGACTGTGCAATCATCTCTATCATAAATCATTCTTTCCTAGCCCTTCCTCTCTTCAAGAAAGCCACTTCAAGAAAACAGTGTCAATGTAAAGATTATCAGACTGCCTTCTGCGGGGGGGGGGGGGGGGAGGAGTGTGTTAAATTCAAAACTCTACCAAAAGATGATAGGTAGAAACTACTATTGTATATGATTGGAAAACAAATAAAATATTTATATAATTTTTAAAAAGCAGTGTTAGTAGAGCTAGCCCAAACTGGCTTGTTTCCTGGACCTATGGGGTGTTTCTTTAAAAAAACAAAACCCTTCTTCTGAATCAGCAACTGTTTGAAGGCTCACACCCTGAAGCCACACATATTCTGTGTGGACGACTCAAAAATTCCCAAGAGGATGAGCTATTGTTTACTGGTAGGGGCATCATCTGTGTTGTGGCATGAGGTATATATTTCTTGACCTGCTTAGGAAAGGCCATAAGTTCTTCAAAGAAATTATTAAAGGTCACTAAGAAAGTTTAAAGTCCTCTTTTATTCTACACACACACACACACACACACACACACACACATGCACACTTCTGCCTAGGGGAAAATACCCTATTTTTGTTGACCCTTAAGCATTTTATCTCCTATCTAGTCAGCTAATAAGTCTGTGCTTCAGGTGTTGCTTGGTATAGTGAGTACTGGATTTGAATTTAAAGGATGTGGGTTTTAAGCACACCTCTGGAAATAAATACCATATAATGTAGCATTTGATATCAGTTAGACAGACTTAACTAGTTTTTAGAAAGTGACATTTCCTAGGGGACTATAATAAAAATAGCTGATACAGAATATAACATCCAGAAGTGTATGGACCCTCTCTTAGAAGTCCATAAAGAGTCTGGGAGAAAAGTCAGCCCAATTGAGCATTCTTAATTCTGAGGTAACTCACTCAGTTCCCATACTCCTTTTGTTGGAGTCTCCAGAATGTTCCCTTAAGTTATGATGTAGTATTTGGCTGGTTTTCTTGGAGAATCTGTCAGGGACCCAGCTCTGGACCTTGGCCACCTATGGGCTAGGAGATGCCTGAAGTTTCCTTTTTTCAGGAAGTCTAGTTTGTTCTTGACTCCCAATAAAGAAACTGCCATTAATTGTTCCAGAGATGAGGTTGAAATACTGATAGGATGTCCCAAATCATCACAAAATTCACAAGATTCTCTTCTGTTCAAGGCAAGTCAGGGGCTAGTGGTAAAGAGATACTTTCCTTCCTCCCCAATTCCCAAGTCCTTCCTTCTCAGGGCATTGGCTGGAATGGCTTCTGCCACTCCCAGGTCAGACACTAGAATGTTGGAGTTCCAAACCAATTTTCTGTTTTATAGAAGATCCACAGGATATGGATTAATTCTTCTCAGCCAATAAAAACACTTCTTCTGTGAAGCATCATTTCACTTCCTCCAATAGCCTTCATTCCTTCTAAATGTATTAAACAGGTAATACAATGCCTTACATGAACTATTTAATTGATTCAAAAGAAGTATCTGTACCTAATTGAAATAACAGAACTGTTTAGGTAAATAGGTTGGTTGGATTGATTAACTGATTAAATCAACCTACACTCTTTCCTACAAAGTATATTGAATATCTTTCTACTCCCCTTTTTTGGGAAGATCTTAGTTTTGAACCAAATCTAAGCTTTAAACATTTTTTTTCCCCAGAGCTTAGGAGAAGGGTGCCTTAAGAACCAGAGAAAATCTTCTCTTTATAGGCCAGGCTTCTCTAGGACTGAACCCAATCCATACACCTGGGTTCAAAGCTAGGGACCACATTATAATGAGATATCAAACACCCCAGCCTCTCTCAGCCCTTTACTGTTAAATCTGTTTTTCTAATCTCAAACTCCTTGAGAGAATCAGGAAGCCTGGTGGCCCCTGGTGGGTCTTTGGTGTTTCACTCAAGACTTCTGCCTTAGGAAAACCAAGAAAATAAAAACAACCAAATAAACTAACACTTCTCTCTATTAGTTTAAAATTTATCCTCAACAAGAAAATCATCCTTAAAGTTCAAAAAGGGCATCCTCTTGACAGTGTTCCTCTCTAATCTCCACAACAATAGCAGCAACAGCATACATATACCCCTAAATACTCAATGTCCCTAAACCTAATAAACATACAACCAAAAATGCCTGCCAGGATACATAGATAATTGTGAATGTCTCCTAAATTCTTCTCCTAAATAATTAAATGATCATTTTTCTTCATTTGTAAGACCCATTCCAATACTAATCACACATGAAAGGTTCAGAATGTGTTGAATCCATATATGTGAAGGAGCCACAATCAAGTTTCTCTTCTCACCCTCTGCCTCATATAGTCTATCTTTAGCAGCCCTAACCTGCTCCTTTCCCCTCCCAATCATGTAATCAATGAGCTAGCTACCTAGTTACAAAAAATTGAAAGGAGAGAGTGGGGTGCTACCACACAAGCCACAAGATCCATGATTGAAACATGTCAGGTTAACAATATTTCCTTCTGTGACATCATCATTTTTGTGTAGGATGAAGGGCCATGATGCTTTCTCAGGGTCTAGCAGTGACCAAATACCACATCTGTAGGTGAATAAGATAGATTCTTTTTTGACTGAAGAGCAGCTTCTGAAGAGGAAACTCATTTTCTGGGGGGAAAATATACATGTTCTTTTGGTCATCTAGAGAAACGTGAATGGAACAAACATATTTTATTAAACTCTGTACATATGTTAAGGACAATCCATTATGGTTTTTTGTTTGTGTTTTTTTTTACACACAGACCTGCTATTTTTTCCCTGTTCTTCTTCTGAAGAATTCCCATAGAAATTTCTCAATAGAGAAAATGATGCCTAGATCCCTCTCCTCTCACACAAGAAAAAAAAAGTAAATGTGTTTAGGTTTCTTCCCCCCCTCATCACAACAACAGCAAAAAAAAAAAAATTAATTAGAATTCTGTTGAATTTCATCCTATTTCATGATCAAATTAAAGTATGACCAAGTTACATACATTGAACTGAAAGCACACTAAAAAGATTTTCAAAAATAATGAACAACATTCAACTTGAGTCTTTAACATATAAAAGCTGATAAACAGTTCAACTATACCACATAACACTTCCTCATCCCACCCTCTTCCTCCACTCACTCATGTATATTTTGGGGGTTTTCACCAACCAGCTCAAACTAGAAAGTCTGTAATTGCAATAAAGAGGGTCTTCCTCTTTATGACTCCCTGAATTTAATGAATTCAAACCTGTTCCCAGAAAATTTTCACTGGCCTAAATTGCAAAATCTCAAGTAGTTACTTTCACTTTTATTTCTTAAAAACATAGTCCTTAATGTCTTCAAATGCTCAATTTATATAATGAGTCCAAAATTTAGTAAACAGCCAACATCCCTTGGTTAGATATACCCTACCACCTAATGTCCCATCTGACTCTCCCAGAAACAAGTTTCTTTTGACCTAGAGGCATAGATTGACATACTCTATTGCAGTGCTTCTCACACTACTTTTAAAAAAGGGTCCCAGAAAGACACATAAACATTCCCATATACAACACTGTTTTATTAGTTTCCAGGACTTGAATATATTCACAATTACAAAAAGTTAGCATATATTTGGTAATTCTTTAAAAATTGTATTTTAATTTAGTAATCACAATAGCATCTAAATACTCTTAAGAGAATGATACATGTATTGTGAAATACTGCTTACTCATTCTGTAGAAGTCTGTTTACTTATTTGCAACTCCCCACATTGATGATGAGCCCCTTACAATAACTTCAGATTCTCCACTCCAACCAGTCTTCTGAGGACAGCTAGTAGATAAAGCACCAGGTCTGAAGTCCTGAAGACCTGAGTTAATTGTAGCCTCGGATATATACTAGCAGTGTGAGCCTGGGCAAGTCACTTAACCTCTATTAAATGAGAAATAATAATAATAATAATAATAATAGTAATGATAGTAATGATAATATCTACCTCAAAGAATTGTAGTGAGGGTCAAATGAGATAAAAATTTTAAAGTATTTAGTATACTGCCCAGCACCCACTAAGAGTGGATAAACATTAGCTATTATTATTGCTCTGCCTACAGGCTGGCAACATTATTTTATTGGGGAAGATGTCTCCCTGAAAGAGTTCTCAGAGGCCTGCAAATCTAATCCCCTCATTTTGCAAATGGAGATGGAAATACATTTAATTTCTTGCCCAAGGTCATAGAAGTAAGAAGCATCATAGGATTTAAACTCAAGTCTTATATTCCAAAACCAGGGTTGCTATTTGTGAGGAAAAAACATGGTATCCAGTTGCTATTTTGTAAGGGGGAAAAAAGTCTGTTCTGGGAAATATTCTTCCTTGGGAATGTAAAAGGAGGAAAGGGTTCTGGTAAATGAAAAAAAAAGATTCAAAATGAAGCATGATCTTTCTTATTGGGGAAGTCAAAGAGTTGAATTGAAAGCAACTATGGTCCACTTCCAGAGGGAAACTGATGAACTCTGAGTACAAACTGAAATATAATTTTCTCTCTTTATTTTTCTTGCTTTTTTGGGACATGATTAATATGGAAATATGCTTTGCATGACTTCTCATCTATAATTGATATCCTATTGCTTTCCTTCTCAGTGAGTGAGGGAGGAGCTGGAGGAAAGTAGAGAATGTAGATTTTTTTCTTAAATATTAAAAATAAAAATTTTTAGAGGTAGTAATTATTGGGGATATCTTGAGCCTGTATCTTTTTGGAAAAAGATTTAACTTTAGGAGTTGTAAAACCTCACTTCTATTCTCACCTTCTCTATGTACTAGGATCATAGACTTAGCAACAGAAAGGACTTTTTAGAACATATATTTACCTTGGTTTTTTTTTCCAGTAGAGGAAAATTAATCCAGAGAAATTAAGAAATTTGTCTAAGATCAACCAGTAGGAAGATCCAAGCTAGTATTAAAACCCAGGTCCTCTGATTTCAATTCCATACTAATTGTAAAGAACTTAGTACTGTGCACAAAGCAAGTATTCAATAAAATGTTTGTTCCTTTTCTTCTTTCCATTGTACCAGTAACTTAATATGGAACCTTGAGTGCACTGTCCAGCCTCTCCAGGCTTCTACTTTTTTCATTTGTAAAACAGGCATAATGGCTCTTGTCCCAAGGTCTGATATTCAAAGATTGTTGTCCTAGGAGGATGAGACTATATGACATGATGATTAAGTCATGATTTGAGAGTCTTAAACCATATCCAAAAATTCGTTTTTACCTTGGGAATAGTGGTCTCTAACAAAGTAGGTTGAGAAGCCCATTTGTAACTAGAGAATTCTCTATACATGATGAAGCTGTGTAGGGTTCTCAAGTGGGAGCTCACCCAGGGATAATTCCAAAGAGAAGAAAGTAGTCTGTTAAAGGGAACCAGTTTCAATCTTGGAAACATTTCCAATAAGCCCAGTATCAAGAAACAAAATCATAATATCAGTTGTGAGACTCTTGTAACATCTGTGAAGTTGAAGCACTTATAAATAAGACTACATCTGAGTCTAGAAGCCCATTTTGCCTCTATGGTATGACTAAATCCCTATGACTTCTGTAGGTCCCACTTTCACTCAGGAATTCGTAAGCATTGGACTAAGAAGCAAGACCTTTGCTGCTGCTATTATTCCCCACACACGAACACACACACTCTTAGATGACTTCCTTGCCCTCCGGCCACTTTCCTGGATCCCAACAGTCTCTCTCTCTCCTAGACCCTATTTGGGACCTATATGCCTTTCTGCCAAGGGCTTTTAACCTACAATATTCTAGGATATGAAGTCTTTTCTCAGGCATCAGGTTGACTGAAGTGACCTCATGTATAGACTCCTACTTAACTCCTTTCAGTATGAGCAAGAGACCATTTCTTATATTTACCATATAAATGACATGAAATTGAAATGTTTGTTTTTTTCAGATAATCTCCATTGATAAAATGATAGGTAGATTTCACAGTTTCATTAATTCTCATTAGTAATACTATCTATCCTTTTCAGATTTTATTTTTTAAATAGTCATCATAATCTACTGGCCCTGGACCACTAGTGTACCGGTAACAAGTTGCTCTTCAGGGAAAAATGAACTCTGGCACATTTTTAGGTTTAACCTTCATTATTAGGATTTCTCTATCATTTTTTAAAGTCTAGATAATCAAGAAAAATAAATAAATAAATCAAGTCTTGATTGAAACAATTCCTTACCCCAAAATACTCACACTGAAATTTTAACAATCAATTCTTGAGAGCTACTTTGAGCTGATTCCAGCTTAGGCTATGATCCTGGTTCTGTTATGATCTTAGACAAGTTAAATATCTTCTCTATACTTTAGTCTTTCTGTTCATTGGAATCATTAAGTCATTAGGACCCTGACCACCATCAAGGGTTTTGCAAAGGACTAAAGACTCCAATATTAACATGGGGCAATGAAAAAAGTATTTGATCTAGAATAAAACATTCAGGTTCAACAACAATTTTTTTTATTGTTGTTTAGTTGTGTCCAAATATTCATGATCTCATTTATGTGGTCTTCTTGACAAAGATGCCAGAGTGATTTGCCATTTCCTTCTCCAGGGTCCCTATTTTCCAATTGAGGAAACTAAGGCAAAAAGGAGTTAAGCGATTTGGTCAGCTAGCAAGTATCTGCGGCTGTATTTGATCTCAGATCCTCCCTAATTCTAGGCCCAGAACTCTTGTCTACTGTGCCACCCTGCAACCCACAAATCCTCACTTTCCTATTATGTTACCTTAAGAAAGTAATTCTATGTCTCTGGGCCTCAGATATATCCAAAAAAATTAGGAGATTAGAACAGATGATCTTTAACATTACATATGGCTCCAAATCCACGAACTTTTAAATATATTTTGAGATTTAAGAAGCAATGAAGCATGACAGTACATTGTAGTCACTGTTAATAAAGATTATCTAATAGAAGTGAGAAGTAGAAAAAAAAAAGTAGAACATTTGGGATAGGCCTAAGAGTCAGGCAGGCCTGAGTTCAAATTATGCCTCTGAAACATATCTAGTTTTGTGACCATGGTGACATTATTACTAAACTTCTCAGTGTCCCAGATAATTCTCAAAGACCTTAAGTTATTAAATAAGTATCAAATATATATATATATATATATATATATATATATCAATGAAAGTAGCTTCCACACCAGAAGTTTCCCACATTTTTTTTGAAATCTCATGTCTGGACTGAAATACAAAAGAAATAGGAGAATATTGCTGACATCAAAACACAAATGGTTTTCATTCAAAATAGTTTAAACTGAATTTATCAGTATTTCACATATACAATGACATTTAATTTTGTAATGACCACAACAGTCACACCTTTCAAAGTTCAGTCCCACAAGTTCAGTCCCAAAAATGTTCCAGTGTGAAGGTGTTTATGGGTCACCCCCCTCCAATGAGGGGGGCCATGAGGGGAAACGTAGGACTTGATCCACATGAGGTCATGGTTATTCTGCCTCTTTCCCTTAAAAAGAAACCACGCTTCTCTTTGTATTTTCAGAACAAAGAGGAAGTTGATAGTGTCACAGACTACTCTTCACACTATGACTTTGTGGACGGTTCTCATTCTGCTCGCTTGGTTCCCCTTGCAAGGTAAGGAGATAAAGTTGGAACAAGATTGTCTGTTTATCGTTTAATCAAGCTTTGGTTTTCCAGTTTGGAAAGTTAGTCAACAGTCAACAGTTTTTATGGGAACACATGTCTGAAGACATCTCATAAGTGGGATGACTTGGGTCTTGGATATGGTCAATCTTTACTAATCCTCTCTGTGATTCATAAAACCTTCAACTTGTTTTTGAAGTATACTGTTGCATAATTTAATGTGTTAGCCAACTAAAATAATTTCTATGGACTCTCTGCTATTTAATCCAGATGGATTAAATGTCTGTCAGTCAATAAGCATTGATTAAGTGACTGCTATGTGATAGACACTGTGCTAAATACTAGGAATAAATAGAAAGGCAAAAGACAAGTCTCTGCTCTCAAGGAGCTCAATCTAATGGGGAAGACAATTTGCAAACAGCTATGTACAAACCAGATACATGTGTGGATGATATATATATATACAATCAGTAAGAAATAATTAATAGAATTAAGACATTAGAATTAAGAGGGAGCAGAAATGTAGGATTTTTAGCAGAGAGTTGAAGGAAGTCAGAGAAGCCAGATGACAGAGATGAGGAGGGAGAGAAATCCATGTGTAAAAGAAACAGTCAGAAAAAATGTCTAGAACTAGTAGATGTTGAATTTGTTCGAGGAATAACAAGAGGGTCAATGTCACTGGATCAAAGAGTATGGAAAATGTGAGGTGTAAGAAACCTGAAAAAGGTTAAAGTGGGGTGGGGAAGAATAGTTTAAGGACTTTGAACTCCAAATAGAGTGACATGTAATTCTAAAAGTGATAAGAAGTCTCTGGAGTTAGGGAGTGAGGAAGGAGACTAGAGGGTGATAGATTCTACATGGTAGAATCTTCACTTTAGGGAAATCACTTTGATGACTGAATGGGATAGACTGGAGTGGGGAGAGACCTAACAGCAAGTTAATGCAATAGTTTCAGTATAAAGTAATGATGGTCTACATCAGGGTAGCAGAGTCTGAGGTAAAAAGGAAGCATATTTGAGAGATGTTACATAGATAAAATTGACAATCCTTAGCAACAGAATGAATATAGTAAGTGAAAGAGAGTGGGGAGTCAAGGTTAACACCAAGATTATCAACCAGGTGACTTGGGAGGATGGTGGTGCCACCAACCAACAGAGTTCAGAAAGAAAAGAGAATGGATTCAGTTTTGGATGTGTTTAGTTTGAAATGTCTACAGGTCACTCAGTTCAAAATGGGAAATAGGAACTTAGAGATATGGGAGTGTTTGTCAGCAGAGAAATTAGGGCTAGATAAATAGATCTGAGAGTCATTAGCATAGAGCCCTAAGTTCTATCTTAAGTACAAATATTTAACAGAAATGATGATGTAGGGAACTTTGCATTTATTTTATAGAATCTATTTTTTTCTTTTTAACTTCGCTATATTTTCATTTTGATCTTGGTGGTGATTACACAAGAATTTATGAAATTTGGGGGGTTTTTAGAATAATTATCTTTCTATTTTCTGTGAGGGGGATGGGAGGAAGGAAGAGGGGAGTATAAAATTCAAAACCTTACAAGAATGATAGGTAGAAACTACGATTATATATAACTGGAAAACAAATACAATATTTAAAAGTTTTAAAAAAGAATAATTATCTTTCAGAAATAGGTTGATTTTAGTACAAATATTGCTCAAAAGCAAGGAGATGGACTAATTAAACTGTCAAGATCTTTTCCAATCCTGATACTATGATTCTCTACTGACAACAGGGTCTTAATTCAGTATCCCTAGTACTTAGCCTAATTCCTGGCAAATAGAAAGTTTAATAAATTCTTATTGATTGATTTATTGAGGCAAATGAGTGATAAAGTGGAAAGCATGCTGGATCTGAAATTAGGAAGACCTGAGTTCAAATCTTGATTCAGATACTAGTTATATGACTGGTCAAAGCATTTGGCTTTTGTCTGCCTTGGTTTCCTCATCTGTAAAAATAGAGATAATAACAGTACCTACCTCCCACAGTCACTGTGAAGATCAAATGAGATAATATCTGTAAAGTGCTTTTCAAACCTTAAATTTATATATATATATATATATATATATGCTATCTATTTTTATAGATATAATTACTTCACATGTCAAAATTGAATTGTGAAAGTACTCTGTTAATTTTCAAAGTGTTTTTTCTTTTGTTCATGAGCCCCACCATTTAAAGTAGCTAGTGAACCACTGTAGAATATTCTTACTCTGCTCTGGAATTTACTATTTCTAATACATATTATTGGGTTGTTCAGGCAAGAAAATAGAATGTATGAGTTCATATTAGTCCACTGAATTAGTTTATAAAAGGGAGGGAGTACATCTTTCAACTCTAGAATTCTTTGAAAAAGTTAAATAAACATTAGCAATTATACTGGTTTTAATATGAATTGTTCTTACTATGTAGTGATTGTGGTTGTTTTTTGCAGGGAAAAGGTACCATCTGTGTTTTTGCTTCATGGTTTAATATACTTTTGCTCAGGGGCAGCTCGGTGGTGCAGAGGATAGAATACCAACCCTGGAGACGGGAGAACCTGAGTTCAAATGTGACCTCAAATACTTAATAATTGCCTAGCTAACCCCTTTGCTTTTCAAAGAAAGAAAAGAAAAGATACTTTTGCTCAGAACTGTTCTATAGCTATGTCAATACCAACTAGCCCCACTAGTAAGAATATGGAGTTCATTAGATAAAGGCCACAGCTTTCATTTGCAATTACATCAAGATGCTTTTTCAAAAAAACTTTTCATTTTTGAGTACTGAATTGTCTCTCTCCCTCCCAATTCCACATTAGAGAAGGCCAACATTACACACACACACACACACACACACACACACACACAAAAAAAAACACACACACACATACCCCTTCATAAGCCCTTTGTTGATTTGAATATTCATATTATTCAGAATAGTCATTCACAGTTCACTCTTTGAGCTATATTCCTCTTACTGTAATATAACGTTCTCTTGGTTCAGTTCAAAGGCCACAATCAATAATGTTATACCCAGCAATTCACTGTCTTACAAAAATATACCATTGGTCACAGAAGGAATAGAAAGGAATGTGAATCAATCTTATTCTGAGGTTGAAATCCAGCCCTATTATTGGAAAAAACAATTCCAAATCACGCTCTATTGATGAGAAGTCATCTATTTACAGGGAAGACAAACAATCATTTCTTTATACACATTTTCTCTGCGTCCCAGGGATCTATAAAAGACTGATCAGAAAATTTAAGTTTAGAGTCAGAAGCAAAAAGAATTCAATTCAATTCAACCAACATCTATTAAGCACTTGCTATATGCAAGACATTGCCCTACACATTGGAGGTAGCAATATGATAGCTATGGATAAAACAAGAAACAGTAAGGGAAAATGTGAAGTCTAGCTTTCTAAGAGCCTAACAGGAAGGTAGTAGTGAAGAGAGGATTTACCCAAAAGGGTAAAGAATTGTTGAAAGACGTCCACTGGAAATAAAATAAAAAAAAAAAAATTCTTAGCAAGTATCCAGAAGAGTAAGGATTTAGTTGTGAAAATTCCATAAAATTTTGGGTGATCTGAGTACAGCTGATTCTTAAATATCTGGTAAATCTATCCTTTTCTCCACCCTTCATGTAGCCATGACCAGTTGGCTATTTTGTAAAAGCTTGGATTAAAGTAAAGCCTCGATGGGTTAAAGTTAACCTTCCCACAACAACTTCCAGTTTTCAGCCCCATCAGAGGGTGAGCATGTAGATTTTTCAAAAAAAAAAAAAATAAGAGATTTAACAGTAGAAATGGGAGCAAGATTTAGAACAAAGGGGTGAGGACATAGCATTCCCTAACATCCTATTTGTGCTTGAAACTGGAAAAGCTTCATGCTGTCAACCTTACATACTATTCTCACCAAAAACCAAATGCTAGTCTGCCTAGTATGCCTATTCATAAATTTAGTACAAATAAGAGGAAAACCAGATCAGAAGATTTTCAAGGGAATGAGAGCTAAGTTTAGTGATTTCTAAGGTAATTGAGATAGAAACTGCACCAGTGATTTTCACTGGTACAAGAAACACCCAAGCTCCTTCTATCAAAGCTTGTCTTGATCTTTGAAAGTTAAATGACTTGCCCAGAGCAAAGTCAAAGCTTTTATCTTCTATGCCATAAAGGCATTCCACCTCTTCACTTTGAAGATAAGAAAATCAAGGCACAAGTGACTCAACTGATAAGTGTTGGAGGATTTGAACCCAGGTCTTCCAGGACCCTCTTCCATTATATCATACTGGGTTTATTCTCTATGCATGCTTCCTAAATTAACAAATACCACGTAGAGCTATATATATTGATTAATCTTCCCTTCCTTTCTCTTGCCAAAGGAAAAATTATAAACAAAATTTCTCAAGAGTTTTACTATCATATACAGGATAGGAACTAGATGGTGCAGTGGATAGAGTACTGGGTTTAGAGTCAGGAAGTTCAAATCTGGCCTTAGATACTTACTAGTTGTATGACCTTGGACAAATCATTTAATCTATTTACCTTAATCCAATGGAGAATAAAATGGCAAACCACTCTGGTATCTTTTACCAAGAAAATCCCATGGACAGTATAGTCCATGGGGTTATGACTGATCAACAGCAAGAAGAATTCAAGAACAAACTTGTCATTTATATGTCTCTAATATACTTTTTATCTATAAGTATTTCATTCAATTAGTGGATCCAAGAAGACCTGACTTTAGGTCCCACCTCTGAAATACTGGCTGTGGAATCCTGTGTGCTAAGTCATTTCTGTTCAGTATCCTCATGGGTATCAAGCTTGCTCCCATAAAACACCCCAGTGGCATAACTAGATTAAAATGTAATTGCAAATTATTTAACAAAATAAATTAAAATACATTTGTTGTTATTGTATTTGACTCTTTGTGACTCAGAGGTTTTCTTGACAAAGATGCAGTAGTGGTTTGCCATTTTCTTCTCCAACTCATTTTACAGATGAGGAAACTGAGCAAAGAGGGTTAAATGACTTACTTGGGGTCACACAGTTGGTAAGTGTCTGAGGTCAGATTTTAATTTGGATCTTCCAGACTCCAGGCTTGGTATTCTAATTCACTGAGCCACCTAGCTGCTCCTTAATATTTTTTTGAATTTGAGGGGTGGGGAGGAACATAGGACGTTCTCATTCTGGATTTAGACTGAGGTTCTATGTTACCCATGAGAAATCATTTTCCATCTCTGAATCTTAGTTTTCTTATCTGTAAAAATCAGGATTAAGATACCTCTCTATTATCATTCTTACAAGGAAGTTCTGAGATTGGGTGGCTTTAGCAATCAGCCAGCCCAAAAGGATTTAGCTCATACCCCAGTCCTAGCACTGTACAAGATGCTGCAGAAAAGGTCCATGAAGGAACTGTATGGCATAGTCCTTGCTTCTAGAAAGTGTATAAACTGACTGATGAACAAGATTGATGTTCAAGAAACAATGAGAGACAGGTAGCAGAAAAAGTAATATTGGACAAGATTAAAATGTCCCAGGCAACCTAAGACTATAAATCCCAGAGTAGATGCTGGCCTGAATGAACAAGGGGAGTTTTCTCACCAAACTGAATAGTATATAGTCAAGTGTTAAAGTATGTGGTAATGACTAAAAAATTAAAGTTGACTGTAGGAAAAATTGTGAAGAAAATCATGTTTCTTTTACCCTAATTCTCAAAACCAAACTTTTCTGGTACCCTTTGTGCTCTCTTCAATCCAAATTCTCTGCCAGTTGGCTATTATTGGATAGGATCCAATAAATTAGTTTGCACTAAGGCTATTAGTAAGTAGCTAAGTGGTCTTGTAAAATGGAGATAATAATAGTTCTTACCTCCCAGGGCTATTATGAGGATCAAATGAGATCATATTTGTGAAGTATTTTGCAAACCTTAAAGAGCTATGTAGATGCTAGCTCTTATTATTAGTACTATGTTACCCCTCCTTTTCCTGAGTTCAAATGTGACCTCAGACCTTTAAGTATTTGTGTCACCCTGGGCAAATCACTTAACCTCATTTACCTTAGTAGTATGTTATTAATAGTACTTTGACAAAGGATTCTTTAATTCAAAGAAAAGACTATAATGAGAAAATTTTAAAAATCACCAATTTGACTATAGAAAAGATATTGGGTGGAGCCTTTATTATAGACCCCATCTCAAATGAGATTCTCTCTTTCTCTCTCTCTCTCTCTCTCTCTCTCTCTCTCTCTCTCTCTCTCTCTCTCTCTCTCTCTCTCTCTGTCTCTCTACCCCTCCCCTTAATAGAAAGTGAGTTAAAACTAATAAAA
This sequence comes from Macrotis lagotis, assembly GCF_037893015.1. Lineage (NCBI taxonomy): Eukaryota > Metazoa > Chordata > Mammalia > Peramelemorphia > Peramelidae > Macrotis > Macrotis lagotis. Next base: position 647,843,126 of record NC_133658.1, read on the forward strand.
AGGAGTGAGAGGGCTTCCCAAAATAAAGGGACAGCACATGGCAAAGGAGCTGAGCTAGGAAGGGTGGGTTCCAGGGATAACAAGTAGGCTAGCCTGGCTTGATCAAGTTTGGGAGAGTAGTGAAAGATATAACTGGATTACCAGGAGAAGCCTCATTATTGAAGTCCTTGAATGCTCTGTACCTATGCGATAGACAATAAGAAATTCTAGCTTTGGACAGCTCTGGGCTAGAAATCTGGACTTATCTTCCTGAGTTCAAGTCTGGTCTCAGACATTTACTAGTTGTGTGACCCTGGGCTGGGCAAGTCATTTAGCTGTTTGCCTCAATTTCCTTATCTATAAAATGAGTTGGAGAAGGAAATGGCAGACCACTCCAGTCCCTTTGCCCCCCCCCAAAAAAAACCCAAATGGAGTCATGAAGTGTTGAACATAACTGAACAACAATAACTTTTATTAAATGAGCAGATAGAGTTAGCTGAAAAAGGAGATGAAGTGCAAATTCTGTAGAGATCCCAAGTCAAAATGAAAGTAATGGCAGAGCAGGAATAGGTCACCTGAATATGTGGGAAGTTAGTTATCAACTTCTCTATCAAAAATTTATAGAAAAAAAATTTTAAAAAAATTCATTGAGTCTAAATATATTTATATCCATATATATCTTTATAATTAAAAAAGGGAAAAACCTAGCAACCTTTGGTAAATTGTATATTTTTCTTCATTACCTCTATTTTTTTAATCCTAATCTCTAATTTCATAGGTCTAGGGAATTATTTCTCCACCCATGCAGCTCAGCACATTATCCTCCTAAAGAGTTGCCTGTCGCATTATTTAAGTTACTTGCACTAGATTGTACAGCTTTTTTGTAGCAAAGGCTGAACTCCAAATCTGGCCTTCTCTGCCACTTTTGAGTTTTGAGATTGTAATACTGTCTTTACAATGGAGGTTGAAATAGTTCTGTCATTCAGGATCCTTTGAATATCTGAGAACCTATTAAAGAAAATAACTTAAAAACTACAGAAATACACTAGAAATAAATGGTCTTATTGTAAACTTTTATTTTTTTGTGATAACTTGAGATGGAACAATTTAAGAAATTGATGTGGATTGATTGTAGGTCATTTAGCTCTTCTAGGCCAGTTTCCTCATTCATAAAATCATGATCTGTACTCTGATGTCATCTAGTTTTGATGCTCTATGATTCCATGTCCTCAGGTGTGACAGAAGAAGCAGGAAATAGCAAAGGTAAAGCATATTTAGAAGGATGATCCAATCAAATTTAGTAACAGGTCAATAGAAAATCTAGAAAGAGAAGATAGTTTTTTTTAAAGGAGATTATAGACTTTTCAGATTACCTCCATATACTCTGAAGGTATTTAGGGTAGCTAGGTGGTACAGTGAATAGAGTACCAGCTCTGAAGTTAGGAACTCTCCTTTTTCCTGAGTTCAAATTTGACCTCAGACCCTTAGTAGTTGTGTCACCCTGGGAAAACCACTTAACCACATTTGCCTTAGTTTCCTCATCTGTAAAATGAGTTGGAGGAGGGAATGGCAAACCACTCCAGTATAACTGCTAAGAAAACTCTACAAAGGATCATGGAGAGTTGGAACACCTCTCATAGAGCTACTGAAACAACCGAGAAACAAAAACAGCAAAAATTTGTTTGTACTAAGATATTTACATCTTGCCTACTCCCATTAGAATGTACTCTTCTTAAATGTTTAATAAATATTAGTTGATAGGACACTAATACACTGTTGATGGAGTTGTGAACTTATCCAACCATTCTGGAAGTAATTTGGAAATAAGCCCAAAGTGCTATAAAACTGTGCATTCCCCCTGATCTAGCAATGCCACTACTAGGTCCATATCCCAAAGGGATCACAAGAAAAGGCATAAAAAAACAAAAACGAAAAACACATGTACAAAAATATTTATAGCAACTCTTTTTGTAGTGACGAAGAATTTAAAGGGATGCCCATCAATTGAGGAATGGCTGAACAAATTGTGGCATATGAATGTGATGGACTTTGTTCCATAAGAAATCAGGATCAGGTAGATTTCATAAAAACCTGGAAAGAAATAGATTAACTGATGTTGAATGAAGTGAGCAGAATTAGGAGAACATTATCCATAATGACAGCAACATTATGTGATGATCAACTATGATGGACTTGCTCTTCTCAGCTGTACAATAATCAAAGATAATTCTAAAGACTTGTGATGGAAAATGGCATCCAATCCAGAGAAAGAATTATGGTATCTTAATGCAGACCAAAGCACACAACTTTCAATTTTTAAAATTTGTTTTATGTTTCATCTTTCTCTTGGTTTCTTTCCCTTTTGTTTTGTTTCTTCTTTTTACATATAGAAATTTGTTTAACATGATTGTATACATATCTCATATATGAGATTACTCACTGTCATAGAAAGGGGGAGTGAAGGGAGAGAGATAAAAAAATTTGTAACTCAAAAGCTTATAAAAATATGAATGTTGAAAATTACCTTTACATGTAATTGGAAAAAAATTTAAATTTAAAAATAGGGGCAGCTAGGTGGGTGCAGTGAATATAGAGCACTCAGGAGTACCTGAGTTCAAATCTGGCCTCAGACACTTAATAAATTACCTAACTGTCTGACCTTGGGCAAGTCATTTAACCCCATTGCATCGCAAAAACAAAACAAAACAAAATAAATAAATAAATACTAGTTGTTTAACTAACTGGAAAACTAGGACTGTGAAGATTAGAAGAAGAGAGGGAGTTGCCTTTATTTTTACATCCCCAGACTTATCAACAGAGCCTAGCATTTAATAAATTCTTTTTGACTTGTTATGTGAAGAGTTGATTCCATGAAATTCTATAAGTATTTGTTAAATATCTACTGTATGCAAAGTTCTAAGGATTTAAACATAAACCAGAATATTCCTTCATTCAATAAGCTTTTATTAAGAGACTACGATGTGCTAAGCACCCAGAATACAAAAACAATAATGGTCCCTTTTGGAGTAGGGTGAAGGGGGAATCAATGTGTACATGGAAAATTAAATATAAAATATATTAAAATTAACTAGGGGCACTAGGGAGCAGGGAAAGGGTGAGAAATCAGGATAGACTTTCTGTAGGAAACTAGAAGATTCAGCAAAGAGGAGGGATAGGTAACAATAGCCTGTGTAAAGACCCAGAGATGGGAGATTGGTACAGGTCACAGCAAGCAGGTCAAAAGTCTCTACCCCCAAGGAGCTCATGGGAAACTGAGTGGTTAATTTGTGAGAGTATAGAAAAAGCAGAGAGGTCCAAGGACAGAGAGACTTGAGAAACATAACAGGGAAAAAGAGGAGTTGGAAGAACTAGTAAAGAAAATAAAGAAATAATGCAGAGATCAAAGGAAAACCAAGGTAATAAGAGTATCACTAAATCCAAGGGAAAAGAAAGTTTCAAGAAATACAAAGTGCTCAACCAAGTCAAATACTGTGAAGGGAATGGGATGAGAAAAGGAAAGAGACTCTTAGATTAAACTGGAGGGAAATTATGCTTAACCTGCAGGTGAAAAGTGTAAGCAAGCAAAGTGATTGGGGTTTAAGTCAATTTGTAGACAGGAAGTGTGGTTTAATAGTTATAGCTCAGAGGCTCAAATCACACCTCTGAAATTTGCCAGCTATATGATCATGAGAAAGTCACAGCCTCTCTGAATCTAAGCTTCCATATGTATAAATGGGCAATAATGACCCCAGGAATATTTACCTTGCAGGATGGTGGAAAGCAAAGGAAGTCACATATGGAAATCCTTTTGTTGCTTACTAGAGGGATAAGAGTATGGTAGAAAACTGGGTTTGGAGTCAGAGGATCTGGGTTCAAATTCTGGCTTTGCAATTTCCTGTTTCTGTGATCTCACATCTCTCCTTTCACTTTTTCTTGGCCTTCATGTCATCTGTAAAGTGAGAGTACTGGAATAGATTACCTTTGAAGTCCCATACAGCTCTAAATCTATACTATGACCTATAATTATTTTTTATTTTCTTTAATTTATTTAAACATTACTAAAATATTCTTGTTTAAGAGTAAACATAATACCCCCCACAAAAATAAAAAAAAACCTCATAAGAAATAATGAAAGAAAGTCTGTGTTCTGATATCATCAGGTGGATCATTCTTTATCATAAGTCCATCATAGAAGTTACTTCCATATTTTTCCACAGTTGCTGTTGCTGATTGTAATTCCCTCCCTCCATTCCTCCCCACTACCATCTATTATATTTTCTCTCTCCTTTCATTCTGTCCCTCTTCAAAAATGTTCTGTGGGGCAGCCGAGTGGCGCAGTGGACAGAGCACCAGCCCTGGGGCCAAGAGGCCCCAAGCCTATATTCCACCCCAGAGACCCAGCAACCACCAGGCCCCATGGGCCCAGACAGGTCACCCAATCACACCACCTTGCAAAAAGTAAAAAAGAAAATGTGTTATATCTGATTATCCTCTCCTATGATCCACTCTCTCCTCTATCAGCTACATCCCCCACCCTCCCCCTGTCCCCTTTCTCTCCTTTTTCTTCTAGATGCCTGTACCTCATTAGGTATGTATGCTGTTTCCTCTCTGAACCATTTCTGATGCGAATGAAGGCTCGCTCCCTCATTCCCCCCTCACCTTCACCCCTTCCATGGAAAGCTATATGGAATATCTTTTACATGAAATATCTTAGCCTATTCCACCTCTCCTTTCTCTTACTCCCAGTACATTTCCCTTTCACCCATTTTTACAATATATTATATCTTCAAATTCAGCTCTCTCCTGTGCTTCATCTAGAGAAGTTCCTTTTACATACTCTATTAAATGAGAAGATTTATGAGTATTATCAGGATCATCTTTCCATGCAGGAATACATGCAGTTCATCATCATTAAGTCCCTCATAATTTACCCTTCTTGTCCACTCTCTCTATGCTTCACCTGAGTCCTGTACTCAGAGATCAAACTTTCTGTTCAGCTTTGGCATGACCCATAATTTTTAAGAAGAATGAGTGCAAAGGAAATGTAGCTAGCAGAGGTAGACAATAGGAATTGAAGGAAAGATGGAACCAGAAAAAAGCTCAAAAGGACAGCAAGTTAATCAAAGATTTTTTGTTTTTAAAGACATGAATATTTTAAGATAAAAGAAAAGAAACATGGAGAAAGGACAATAGATTTAAGCCATTTGAAAGGGACAGACTAATTGTGAAATGTGAATAGATAAGATTCAAAAAATAGAGAGTTAACTTTAAGGACTCCTTTTGATCAGATACTAGAGGTTATAAAATTATAGCAATACCCTATATCATAATTAAACATTTACAAAGTACTTTCATTTCACATCAACTTTACCATTTGCAAAGTACTTTCACATACACTATCTAATTTGATCCTTAAAATAAACCTATGAAGTAGATGAGGATAAACAGAATTCCCATTTTCAGATGAGGAAAGAGGCCTAGGAGACTGAATGACTTGGGTCCAACTTCACTTCCAACTTTCATTCTGTGACATGACTTTTGACTCGTGTCCCTGACCCATTTTTCTTAAAATTGATGCCCCTAAAATATAATAAACCATTTTCCATAGGCATCCATAAGATCCTCCCAGACCTCTCATCTATACCAAAAGAAATTGATTAAAAAATAAATTCTCTTAACCGCTGATTTTTGTAGCTCTTCTGTCTTCATTACTCATAATTCCCTAAAAGTAAGTTTACTGGGGACAAGAGAGCTAATCAATGAGTTCGAACAACATTTTCATGAGGGATCCTAATGACAAGGAGTTATAAATTCAGACTAGTGAGTATTTGGAATTTTACAGCTTCCTCATAAACTTTTTCAACAATGAACAAGAAAGGAGTTTATTCATTCCTAGTTGTTTCCCAGTAATGCATAGCAAACACTAGGAAAAAGGACTTTAGGGACTTTGAGAATTAATTCATGCATTTCTAGGTCACAGAATTGATTTAAATAAAGCCCACAGCAGTGATAATCCAGTTATTGTAGTCTGCTCTTCAAATTCAACAAACTTTTATTAAGTTTCAACTGTATGTAGAGAACTGTGCTAGACTGGGGTGGGGGGAGATCCAAGGTTTAGATATACCAGTCCTCATGCATATTATATAAAAAAAGAAAAATGCTGCCTGGTGATCTAAAAATAGGCAGAAAAATACAGAAGCTAAACAAAATCGCAATTAGCTAGTTCAAATTAATTCAATGCATATTTATTAAGCATCTATACTAAGTACTGGGAAAATGAAAACAGAGATGAAACATTTCCATTCTATGGAGAAATATGAGCAGACACAGATAAATGAATTATAAGTAATTTGAGTAAGAAGAGAACACTAATAACCAGGGAGTCAAAGAAAACTTCACTGGGGAAGTGATGCCTTGAGCTGAGCTTTGAAAAAAAAAAGAGGAGAATTCTAAGGGATAGAAATGAAAAGAGAGAATATCATGCCCCACACTTTCCCATAGTTAATAATAGTAGCAATAACTCATATTTCTATGGCACTTCATTTATAAGCATTTTCTTTACTAGAGCCCTTGAGGTATAGGGTATATTACTACTCTCATTACAGATACAGATCTTGAGGAAAGAGAGATTAATGACTTGCCTGTTGTCATATAAGTAATAGATTTGAGATTCTAGATTTGAATTCCAGTCTTTTTATTCCATTTCCCCTCCTCTCACATTGCTTCTCTGCTCATGTGTTTACATTTTCTGGAATAACCTTTTCAACTTATTGAAATTCTATCTCTTTTTAAAGTTGGAAACATCTTTTCTATGAAGCTTTCCCTAATAACTCCCTCCTCCAAACTTCTATTGCACTTTGGCACTTATCAGCTTGTATCATAATTATTTTTCCATGACTGCCATCTCCCCAACTTAATAATAAACTCACAGAAGGTAGGAATCAAATACTTTCATACCTGTTTGTCTCCTAAAGTCCTAATGTGGTGTTAGACACATAGCAGAATGTAATTAATACCTAATAAATGTTCATTGAAGTATATAAATAATAATAGTGATAAGAACAATATCAATTTTTAAAAAGCAGCCAGGTGACCTAGTGCATAGAGATTTAGGCTTAGAATCAGGGGGACCTCAGGTCAAATTTGACTTTAGACCCTTACTGTGTGACCCTTGACAAGTCTCTAACCTCTGCAAGCCTCAGGTTCCTCAGCTGTCAGATGAAGATAATAATGACACCTACCTCCCAGAGTTGTGAGGATCAAATGAGAGAATATTTGTAAATCACTTTGCAAACCCTTAAGTACTACATAAATGTTCATCATCATCATCATCCTCACCTTCATCATCATCATTACTATTATTATTAATGTTGAACTAAGGAAATCCCCTTCTCAGTTCTTTCCTATGCATTTATCACATTCTCAGTTTTCTAGCAATTTAATTCTATGTGGTGTCTTATCTCCAAACTACAGTATAATCTCCTTGAGGGCAGTTTTCTTTTTCATTTTCGTATTAACTGGTGACCAGCATAGTAACTTGAATGTACTAAATGCATAAATGTCTGTTGAATTACTTTGTTGGATGATGAACTTTCAATTGCTAAAGGCTAAGTCCATTTACAAGGTCTTCCTCAGTTAAAAAAAATCAAAGGGAAAATTGATTTAGAGCCTAAAGGGAATCATAGAGGTCATAAGATCAAAAAGAAATTGATTTCAAGGTCAAAGAAATCTAAAAGTCATTGAGTCCAACCCTCTCTTACTACAAATAAGGAAACCAAAGCCTAAAGATGTCAGGTGAATTGCCCACCATCACAATGCTAGTAAATGACTGAAGCAGGATTCAAATGCAGGGCTTCCTGACTTCAAATCTATTGCTCTTTTGCATTGTACAACACTGATATCTGATCCTCCAAATAATATCTGGAACAGCCCTAGAAAAGGAAGACTGGTCTTCCTAAACATCATCATCATCACCATCATCATTATAATTATCAACACCATAATCATAATCATTATTATTTTACAGGGGCATCTTTGACTAATCACACAGAAGTTCTCATAGTAGAGGAAGGCCAGATGCTCACTCTAAAATGTGTCATTTCTCAAGCTAAGAAGTCATCCCTCCAATGGTTATCGCCCTCTGGGTTTACAATTTTTTTTGACAAACATCCTGGTAAGTGTGCAAGATGAAAAAAAAAGTATATAGAAATTTTGACTTAAAGGATTTTCCACTAATGAAGAATAAGTCAGTGGGTAAAGAATCACTGATTGAGTCATTGCAATGGTGGGCTTTTCTATACTATTGCAATATCTGAATCATCCCCTTCTGTGGCTCTTTATATACTAACCTGTTTCCTAACAGGAAGTCTGAAATGGAAACCCCACCAGAATGATTTGTGAAGGGGGCCCAATTTACTAAGTACATTTTCACCACCACCAGCTTTCACTTTCTGACCTTCCAACTTGAGATGAGACCGAAGTTGAATAATAGACAAAAGATTTACTTTGAGGCAGAGGTGTGCTGACAAATGTTTAACAAGCAACAGTTTGAGGAAAAATGCATGGATCTCCAACACACTTTTAAGTTTAATATGTACTGTTAATATTTTATTCATCATTTTCATAAGTCTAGACAATCAACAAAACAGAAAATCAACCCCCAATAACGTTGCCTAAGAAATACCCAAAGGATTCTGGTATTACCTACCTACCTACTAATTGCTTGGGACCAGATACTAAGAGTATATATATATATATATATATATATATATATATATATATATATATATATATCAATTAAAACCATTTTAGGTCAGCTTAATGGCTTAATGTGATCAGTCAGACAAAAACATTAGAAGAAAGAGGAATGGGGCATGGTTTCCTTCCCTTAATTTTTTATGTTTGTTTTATGTGCCTCTGTGCCTCTTTAGAATCTAAGGAGTTACCAAAGCTACAATTTTAGCCTATGTTTTCTTAGTCAGTCAGTAGTTGTTTATTAAGTGAATTCTACATCCCAGGCGCTGTGCTAAGCAAAGGGACTATAAATATAAGCAAAAAGAAAGACAATCCTTGCCCTCTAGGAAGTTATGCTCTAAATAAGGGAAAACAACACATAGAGGAAGTTGAAAAGTGGGAGAAGAAAGGTAAGATACTCTTTAGGGACATAGTGAAGGAAGACTGGGAACATCAGGAGCAAAGGTCAGACAAGAATAAAGGAATGAACATGCTTAGCCAGAAAAAATTACTTTTTTTTTCTTTAGGTTTTTGCAAGGCAAATGGGGTTAAGTGGCTTGCCCAAGGCCACAAAGCTAGATAATTATTAAGCATCTGAGACCGTATTTGAACCCAGGTACTCATGACTCCAAGGCCAGTGCTTTATCCACTATGCCACCTAGCTGCCCCAGTAAAAAATTACCTTTAAAAACTCAGGTAAGTTAGAAGGCCAGGGATGAAATGAATTTCCACAGTAAAATCCAAAATTCTTGTCATTACACCATAGCTGCCTTAGAAGATCCACAGCCTTCTCTTCATTCTATTTTACACATCAAAGCATTTCAGAAACTTTTGTCCCTCCATCCTTCTCCACTTACCTCAAAATGGCCTAATTCATTTCAATTCACTTCTGAGGAAAACTTGAACCTTCTGGCCTGAGGTTGTGGTATCCATTAAGCACGAATTTTGACTCAAATATTTGCTTTTGGTTGTAGCTTTCAGAGGGGTTGTCTCCTTGATCTTTGTTGAATACAGAAGTACTAAGTCTAAATCCTTTAGAAACTGTTCAATATTGATGCCAAAACAATGGTACATGGATAAGAAAATGGAATCTATGGAACTTTCCTCTAGTCATTTCTATTGCAATGATAGTTTCAACTGAATCAGTTCAAAGGGATTAAATCATAGGAGGGAATACACAATAATATAGTCCAGGCACAAATAATCAGACACAAATTTACAACCTACTTCTCTAACCCATGATTAAAACAGAAACCATATACCAGTTTTCTTACCAATCTATCAATAGAATCATTTTAGATTTCAGATAAACATAAAAATATCCATCACTTCTTAAATACCAATCCAGAAACTACATTATTCTGGAGCATAAAATCTAGTTATTAACTCTATCACTAAAGGAAAGAAATAGCATTTGATTCTTTACATTGCAAGTGTGTATATATATATGTGAAATTCCCAGAAAAAAAATCTTCTTGGCTTTAATAATTCATTAATCTGATTTATAACCATCAGATCATCAAATTTGTCCTGTACTATTTCTACTATTTTGTACTCTTTCTGCAGTTTTGAGAAATCAAAAATATCAACTACTACATTACTCCAGTCATCAGCTCACCATCAACATAATGAATGTAACTCTTCAGGATGAAGGCGTGTACAAATGCTTACATTATAGCAAACCAGTGAGAAGCAAGGAAATGAAAGTAATTGTAATAGGTACGTATCATAATGGCAAGTAAACTACCTGACTTCCTTTAAGACTGCTCATATCCCATCTTCTGGAGGAGACGTTCCTGGTTTCCCCAGATCCTTTCTAAGATTACCTTCCATTTATTCTATATTTATCTAGCTATTTTTGTATTTTTTACATGAAAATATGAGCTCCTTGAAGGAAAGAACCTTTGTATTTTTTTTATCCAGAGTACTTAGCATAGTGCCTGCAATGTAGTAAGTATGTAATAAAAGTCTTGTTGACTGATTGACATGGTCCACAGATATATGCCACAAAGGGCCTGCTTATAACCAAGAGATATTTTCTGTTTATCTCACCTTCTTATCACCATCATCTATGGCATCGGTCAGAAACCTATGGTATGTGTGCTAAAGTTAATAAGAAGATGATTATTTGTTCATTTGTTCAATAAATACTTGTGCAATATACTATACTAGGTAGGTCCTATGAAAAATTCAGGGAAGAATCAGGCATGGTTCCTGCCCTCAAAGATTTACAGTTTAATATTGAGAGATAAGATCTTTGTAGACATTTCATGTTGTCTTGAATTAAAGTTAGATGTCATATAGACAGTATTAATGAAGTGTTATTAATGTTCAGAGGAGATATTGCTTCCAACTGGTGAGACTGATGAAGACTTCATGGAAGTATCACTTCAACTAGTTGAGTAGGTTTTGGTGGGAATCATGCTTGAGGAAGTAAGGGTATTCCAGTTGGCTGATAATATTTCAGGTATATCTTTTAAAAATGGAAAAGGATCCAGAGGGAGTAAATAAATGAAGACTTTACACGATTACCTCTGAAATGTTGACCTTTGATCTGTAGGAAAAAAATATTCAATAAATCCCAATTTGATAATGATATTAGCAATTATATTGTTATCCAAAAAAGGATCTAAGAGATGCAATGGGAGAAAGATGAAAAATGGCTCCTGGGAGTTCCTGAGAACACATGGAAGAATAAGATAGAATGTTTCTGGAGTAGTAGTGAAAAGGATGAAAACTATAGTTTTATGATTTTATAGCAGGAGGATTAGGGAGAGTAGTTTACATTTAAAAGATTATAAATAATCATTGAATTATAAATTGGAGCTTTGATCAATGAAATTTAGTCATATACCCATTAGTTAGAAATTGGCCAGCTACTTACTATAGAACAAGAACTAGAACAGGAAAAGATTTCCTGGACCAATACAGTGTCCAACACTTAAGCTTCACTGATGGGAGCATTGGATTTATAAACTCCTAAATTAGAATATACCCTATAAGACTATTTTGATTTAGTAATAATCATAATACTTTTCCTAAAAATTTCTTATCTAGCACCTCCTTCCAAGCCAACACTGGAAGCATCAACCATCAAAACTATCAATGGGGAAGAAGTGCTGCTAAAATGTTTCACAAAAGGAAGCAAGCCCCCTCCACAGATAACCTGGCTTTTGAACAATGGCATTGAACTTTATGGTAAGTATGAAAAATGCTTCCCAATTTCAAGTTTTTCTTGCTCCATACATTTCATTAATTTCAACAGTAAAGTATTTGGAAATGTTTTGTCGCCCTCTCATGGCAAAGAAAAAACTGGGCAATATTCAAAGATTTGCCAATTTAACAGAAACAGTCACTGAATCAGTTAGAAGGAATATTAGATATAATATAGTTAGACTATATTTAACAGGAGGAATCTGAGGTTCAGAGAGTGACCAAGGTCACATAAAATGATAAGAAACAAGCTAAAATTAAAATCCAGATACTCAAATTTCCAAATCTAGCACTCTTTCTCATCAGTCAATATTATACTTTAATCTTTTAAGTATTGTTAGCATATTGTGAGGATATTCATCATTAAAACAAGCTAAAAACATGAAATTCATTGTCTGAGATAATGAATGTTAGAAACATTTTTCTAAAATAAAAGAGTTAAACAGCTAACCCTTAGCTCTGACATTTTCAGAGATAATAAAAATATATTTGATTTGTTTGCAAATAGAACAGATATGATTTTAATTCAACACAATGTGGACAGCAATGCAACCAAAAGTAACTCTATTATGATAGTCATTGAATTATAGAATTTTGAATTAAAAGGAACTTTATCTTATTCTTTAATGTCAACTCCTACCCCATGCAGAATTCCCCTGTACAACATTCTTTATGTATGATCATCCAGCCTTTTCTTGAGTTTGTAAAATGATGGCGAGTTCATTATCTTATAAGGCAGAACATCTGAAGTTCCAGAGTATACTGAGCTGAAGAATGAGAATTGAAAGAAGACCATTAGATTTATCAATTAAGAGATCACTGGAAACTTTAGAAATAATATTTTCAGTTAAATAATGAGGTTGGAAGATAGTTCTAAATATAACCTTTTCCTGACATCATGACTATATTTATCTCTTTGCCCATTTCTTCTAGTTCTGTCTAGGGTCAAACTGAAAATGTCTAGTCCCTCTTTCACAGTACAGAGTTCTAAGTATTTGAAAATAACTATTATTTCTTCCCAGAGCCTTCTATTCTACAAAAAAAAAAAATCAACCCTAATTCCTTCAAACCAAATCTTCATATGTCACAGACATGAAACCATTCATGATTATGATTGCCCTCCCTCTCGATGCTATTCAGTTTATCATATATTTTCTAAAATGTGGCTTCCAGAAATAAAGTAATAGACCAGATGTGGCCTGACCAAGTCATAATAAAGGGGAATCCTCACTTCCTCATTACTAGAAACTATCCTCTCTCAAAATAGACTAGGATCATATTATCCTTTTATTTTTCGGGGGGGGTGGAGATGGGGAAGAGTCTGTCATAAAACACTGTTGACCCAAACTGAACTTTCATTCCACTAAAATTCTGAAATATTTTTCAAATGAAATGCCCTCTAATGACATCTTCCCTATCTTGCACTCAAGAGTATGGGAAATCAGTTCTTGAACCCAAGTATAAAATTCTATATCTGTTTCTTTTAAATTTCATCTTATTAGATTCATCTCAGTTTTCTACCCTGTCAGGGTCATATTGGGAGGACACAGACCCTATCATCCTTTCATCTTAGTCTTTTGTTATCTGAAAATCAGATTTTAAAAATCTCCCTTCTCAGCTCTGCCTACTAACTTCTGTCGTTTCCTTAAAGTCTCAACTAAAATCTCATCTTTTATTGGAAGCCTTCCCCAACCCTTCATAATTCTAGTGGCTTCTCTCTGTTTAATTATTTCCTAATTATCCTATATGTAACTTTCTTTGTATACATTTGTTTGCATGTTATCCCCCCCCCCCATTAGATTTTAAGCTCCTTGAGGAAAGGGACTGTCTTTTTCTTCTTTAAATATCCCCAGCATTTATATCCAAATATTGGATAAAAAGCTTAAATGACATAGACCCAAGCAAAGACTGAAGACATTCCACTAGATATCTTTTCCCAATCTTTATAATTTCTGCCTTCTAAAAAATAAAATGTCAAAAAAAGCAATTTCAAGAATTTATTAGTTTCAGAATTTGATATATTAAAAATAAGGAGATAGTTGCTTAATAATTATTTCTAGATTATGATCAGAAAACTCATACATCTCAACATGTAAATAGGTAATAAGCAGTTCTATTTTGCTTCTGTACATATAATCTGTAATAACTCTTCTGTCTTCACCATTAACAATTATAATGTACTACCTTTGATCAATTATGCTATAAACCCACTGAGAGAGGTCATGTGCTTTAAGTTGGATCTATAGTGCTGAGTTGTCGTGATATCTACCCATGCTCTCTTATGTGGTCTTTGTGACCAGTAATAGGCACTTGTGAAACATCTAACTGATCTGAACTATGCAACCTGGGACAACAGAACAGAGCCTGGCTGACTGGTCTCAGTGGAAACTTATCCCATAAGTTTGGTCTCACAGACTGGTTTCTCTTATCAATTCTACAAAAAAAAAGTCACCATTTCAATTTCTTTGCAAACTTTCACGCAGGTGAAACTCAACATACATTTGAACAAGATGGAAAGAAGTGCAATACCATAAGTACGCTTAAAATTCTTGCATACAGGGAAAATGCAACTGCTAACTGCATCGTCCGACATGAAGGCCTCAGAGGGGAAAAACTTGTAGTGCCATTTCGATTTGAAGATATGGGTAAAAATAGCTAATTAACATTATATGTATATACTAAAAATGAAATGAGATTGGTAAAGTCTTCCAGAGTACGAGTATTTTCAGGACACTCTTCCACACTCCCAAATTCACTCATGATGGAGAAATTCTCTGGTTGAATCTGGAATATACAACTATTTGATAGGAAAGGGAATGGAGAAGAAAGGAAAGGAAAGGAAAAAAGGAAAGTAGAGGGGAGGGAAGACAAGGCAGCAAGATTAAAAACTAGTTTAAAACTATGCAAATCAATTTTTGGCAATGCATTTTGATTATGATTTTACATAAATTTTTGACCTCAGTTTTATTGTAGTTAAGCATGTAGAAGCATCTAAATTAAGAAGGTTGTTTATTTACTTAGCCAGTAATTAGATGACAGTTTTAGCATTTTGACTTTTTTATGAATTTTATGATGTAGTTGCTGTTTAGATTCGTGTGTTTGAATATATGTGTACATCTATTGGAGGAAATATTCCTTAATATTTGGAACTTTTGAGTTTAAATATGTAAAGAGCCAAACAATGTTTAAAATTAAATAATGAATTTGAGGAATCTCTTTAACATCAGATTATTCTTGAAACTCATTTTATTGTTAATGGAAAAAAAAAAACTACGTGGAATTTTTCTGTGGCCATGACTCAGATTTACACAGCACTTTACAAAGAAATTTTCTCATAATAATCTATGAGGAAAGTGGAACATCTATTATTATGAGAAAACCAAAGTCAATCAGTAAATTATTAAATATTAATATTAAATATAAATGTATTTATATATTTGTTTTTATATAAACATAAAATATTAAATTATTAAATGCCTATTGCTAGACACAGTCCTAAGCACTATGAAAACAAAAAGAGGCAAAAGACAGTTCCCTGTCCTCAGGGAGCTTACAAACTAATGGGAGAGGGGGAAAAAACTAGTGTAAGATTCTTAAGGCATGTAGCTCTAGGGAACTGAGTAAAAGAAACAGACAAGAATCAGACTCACTCTGGAATTTCTTCTAGCACATTATGGAAAAAAATCAGTCTCTGTATTTTTAGTTGTTTTATTTCTCCCTTTAATTCCAACAGATCAAGATTCAGATAGTATGGAAAATAGCACATTATCCTTTCAGTCTTCTCAGAATTCCTCTGAACCTGGTAAGTTCTTAAACTGGCAGACCTCAAAAAGATAGGTTTTATTCCTGGGATGCCTGCTTCAAACTCTATTTTTTGTATATTTCTGGTTTTTAAACTTTTTTTAATTTTGACTGAAAAAAGTTTAATACCTATCCCATATGACTCTCCAACTGTGATGTTCTGGATTATCTGTACTTTTTATTTCTTGAAGAAATGTAAAAATTGCTAAGATATAAAAGCCAAATGTATTCAGTGTTCAAAAATCTCATTTTAAAATTTTCATAGCATTTACATAGACAGATCTGTACTGATTTTGAAGCAGTTCCTTTACCCACTATGCTATACCATGCAGAAAGCCATTCTATCTAGATTTATTTAAATTATTATAGATTTTAAATGATTCTTCTTGTTGTTCTTCTCCTCTTTCTCCTCCTCCTCCTCCTCATGTTCCTTCTCTTTCTTATTCTATCATTCTATAATTCTTCCATGGTGAATACTCGGTTCCTAGCAGAACCACAGTTAGTTATATTTTTGCCAAAATTTGTTTACTTCCCCTGGAAACCACACAGTGGCACTGTGCAACAGTCTAAAATCTCTGACACTGGCTAATAGACTGAACAAACTGCAGGTCCAGATGGTGTTAAAGATATCTTTACGCAAAGAGACCAGATTAATTCAGAGAGAGATGCAGTCTGGACGAATGTGTAAGAAAACTATTAGGGCTAAAAGGTAAATTAGCTTATATTTCGGCATATTATTTAATTGACTCATGCCTTTAGGCATCAGAAATCCTCTGTTCCTTATTCACAAGACAGAAGAAATCATTGTTTCACTGTCCTATTTTTGTCTCCTATACCATTGACCCAGCTATCTGCTGAAAAAAATTAAATAAAAATCCTACCTTAACTGTCCCCAATTTAGGAAATCGAGTTTAGTTTGTATATTTCCCTCAAAAATATTTTGAGTTGAAATTCTCTATCTCAAAAATAGAAGTCCTTACAGAGAAAGAGCATCAAGGTAGTTTTAGAAATATAATTTATTTCATTTACACATGATTAGCAGAAAGAGAATTGGATTTGCAGTAAGACCTGGATTCAAATTCTGGCTCAGAGACAAATGATCTATGTGACTTTGGGGAGTAATGATATTTATATAATCTATATAAATAGAAGATTGGTAGCCACAACCTATAACAGTAAATTAGTAAAACCTGAATTCAAACCTTTAATGCATACTTGCTACATGGCCATGGATAAGTCACCAAACTTCTTAGTACCCCAGATAACACTCTAAAATTATAAGTGGCAAACTGTTGTTGATAGTTGATCATCATCTGGGAGAGGAAATTTCCTTATTATGAGTTCCCTACATCAATGGAGATAGAGACCCTCCTCCATCCCCTCAAAAAATTACCTACCTTACCAGATTGCTGTGAGAAATTTGTTTTTTTTAATCTTTAATTATTTTAAGAGGCCAAGTGGAATGGTGAACCCAGAGCCAATCTTGAAACTAGATTTAAGTCCCGCCTCTAAAACATTCTTGTTTTGTGACCCTGGACAGACCATTTAACCTTTCAGGTTTCTAAACAAACCCTTAAAGGAGTTCTTCATCTGTGGCCCATGAACTTTTTTTTAATGTTTTGATCTCTGTGTTTTAATATAAAGTATTTCTTTTGAAATACAATATATTGTATTTCACACATTTTAAAAAAATTATTCTGTGGAGTCCAGAAGCTTTATTAGATTCCCAAAGGGGTCCATGACACCAAAAAGGTATCAGTTTTTGCTCAAAGACTGTAAGTTGCAGAGAAAGCATTGGTCTGCATTAATAGAGGGAGATTCCTCATCTGGAAGTTCTCTATGCCAATGAAAATCATAAGATTAGTCTCTATCTTAAGGCATTATCAAAATATGAGTTATTGGGGCAGTTAGGTCATGCAGTGGATAAAGCACTGGTCCTGGAGTCAGGAGGACCTGAGTTCAAATTTAGCCTTAGACACTTAATAATTACCTAGCTGTGTGGCCTCAGTCAAGCCATTTAACCCTATTGCCTTCCAAAAACCAAATAAATAAATTAAAATTTAAAAAGAAAGATGAGTTATTCTTGTTGCTCTTAAGTTTCCAAACTACTCTGGAACAAAAAAATAAAACTAAAATACCTTTTTTTTTTTTTTACTTAACAGCAACAGAAGAGTTCAGTTTTGTGTCTATTAATACAACAGAACATGAACTAACTATTCAGAAATCTGACTTCACTACTGGTAAGTTCACTTATGATAGTCACTTGCTATTTTAACCTCCTAATCACCAAATTCATATTTTTTCAGTTCTCAAAGTCCTTGACTTTTTTACAATATTAGACAATGATGATCACCTCCTTCTTTTAAGTTTTTTACTTACAGTGCAAAGACCAAAAAAAAAAGAATTTTCAACAGAGAGAGGACAGAACACAAAAAGAGGATTATATTGCTTTTTTTTTAAAAAAAAAAGTATGTAATTGATTCCACATATTACTTTCAAAATTGTTCTGCTTGTCTGCCTAATCCCTTGCACTTCCTTTGTACTCTGTTTGTACTTTGTACTCTGTTATACATTTTAAAACTATTTCAAAAGCTTTCTTTTTCTTTGGCACCGCAACTGCTAACCCTCTTCTTTCCAACCACCCCTCTCCTATTAAAGTCCTAGTTGTGCCTTCTAGGCCAAGCAGAACCTTTTAGGGTGACCACAAGTGTTACCTGACCCCAACCTATCACCAATAGATTTGAGGGTTTTCATATTACTAGTGTTACTTATTTGGTATTTAGCATTTATCACCTTATATTGTTATTTATCTGTTCATGTTTATGTCATTGTGAGGTTCTAAAGAGCAGAGAAAATGTCTCAAGTCTCTTCATATCCATTTCACCTAACTCAGTGCTCTATGTATAGTAAGGACATGTTTGGTTTAGATAATGATTATTATGGTTTTGAGAAAAATGTCCTCATTTTCTCAGTTGTGTGGATATGAGTGTGTGTGTGTGTGTGTGTGTGTGTGTGTGTGTGTGTGTGTGTGTGTGTGTGTGTGTAAAGCAATATCTTGCCCTCCTTTAAGGTTCTCCCTTGAATCTTTCCCGAAATTCCCTAATCAATGTTACTGCCCTAAAAGAGACACTGGAGGTTCAAGAATTTTGAGGGAGGAAAAAAGCTAGCATTTATACAAGGTGTCACTAAAGTCCTAGTATAGTTTTATTGGAGTTTGAGACATAAAACATAGTCTCTGCTCTTTACATGTTCTCATTGCCCATACATTAATAAATAAAGAACAATAGAAGGTGGTGTGCATCAGATACTTAGTAAGTAATAATAATACTATTAAAGCCTACATTTGCACTAAGACTTTTTGGGACACATTGCATATAGGGTCTTACATGCATTATCTCACTGGAAACTTTCAACAGCCTTGTGAGGGAGGAACTACAGGTATCATAATGGTCATTTTAGCAATGAGGAAACTGAGTTTCAGGGACATTAAGTAATTCACCCATTTTCACACAGCTAGTTAAATGCCAGATATAATGATGGGAAGCATCTAAACTGCTCTACTTTTTCTTACAGAAGCAAATCCACTTGCTGTGGAAATCACAAAAAAGAAACATGGAATTCTGTTGATCATTCTTGTGTCCTTCCTCATTTTAGTCCTCTTCATTATAGTACAACTCTTTCTAATAAAGCTACGGAAAGCACATGTGACTTGGAAAAAAGGTAAGTTTCTGAACAATATAGCTACATTTATAGTATATCCATTGTGCCAAAACAACAGGAAGGAAAGGTAAATATTTCATTTTATCCGTTTTTTTGTTTTTACAGTATTCCAGAGGTCTCAGTGAAGTTGTAATCCACTAAAATTTAAAATTGCACTAAGATTTTGGGGATACCATCAGTGTGGGGAGTATAATAATCCCTGTAATAGATTTTTCTCACTGAATTATCTAAATTGCTCAGCTATTTAAGCAATATGAAAGTAGTCTCTGCATTTCTGCTGCTTTGAGTTATAGACTACAATGTCACAGGAGGCCAAAATAGTTCAGAGGGTTTATAGGAAAATAAGAAAGCTTCCTAACCAGGACCAAAGAAGGCCACCTTTGGTGACTGTATAAAATGTATTAAATGAATATGATAACAGCTAATATTTTTCTTGTACAGTCTCCACACAACAGCCCTATGAGGTAAATAGACTAAGCATTATTTAATTTTACAGTTGAGAAAAAATGGTGATCAAAGAAATTAAGTAATCCAATCTGTCCCTTTTGTTATCTTTCTGTATACTGGAAAGGTACAGGAAAGAATTTAAACCCTGAATATCTGTCCAGGATTTATAAATAAATCATTTCTTTATCAAAAATTTAATGGTTTATTATGAAGACCCCTGGTTCTTCTATGTTGTGGTTATTAGGTAGGCTAAAATAAACTTAAGAGCAGCTAGGTGGTACAGTGGATTGAGTACTGGACTTGGAAGAAATAGGAAGATAGTTTCTGCATTTCTATTGTTTTGGAGAAGAAAATAGCAAGCCATTTTAACATCTTTACCAAGAAACCACCAGATTGGGTCATGAGGAATAATATAATAACTGAAAATGACTGAACAAAAAAATGAACTTAGAGCTTAAGATGACTTCCATCAGGCATTAAAAGTATGTACCAGGGGCAGTTAGGTGGCACAATGGATGGAGCACCAGACCTAGAGTCAGGAGGACCTGAATTCAAATCTGACCTCAGACACTTAATAATGACCTAGCCTTGGGCAAGTCACTTAACCCCATTGCCTTGCAAAAGCCAAACAAAATGTAGCATGTACCAAAATTTAATATGTTGGAGGCAACATGATTAGAGAAGTTTCAGTCCTCAGGAGTTACTTTTTTTGTATTATTACAATAAAAAAGTGCTGTTACAGAAGAATCTAATTGGCTCTTCCCTGTTTTCCTTTCACCTGTTCCTAGATATAACCGACACCTAGATAAACCTGAAGGTCTAGCTCTCTGAGAATTTCAATGATCCTGACATCATATTTTATAATGATGATAATGTTTGTCCTTCATTCTCAAAGAAGACCATGACCTCAGGGAGGTGATGCCATGACAAGCACATGAATTAGATTTGAGTGAGGGGCTGCTGTGCTAGGTCACCGACCTCACTTTCTCCTCCAGAGCCATCTGGGTCCAGTGGCCAGATATTTTATAAAGAATGTTGTAGAATACTCATCAGTTACCCATTTTCTCCATTTCTCATTACCCATTTCTCTCTACAAATTAAGAAAATATTGTCTTTACTAGTAAAGCTCCTTTTAATTTTTCCTTCACAAAGCTGATCAGGGACAACCATAATGTGTACTTTCTGAATAATATTTGATTCTACCATCCTATCCCTCATCCACTCTTAATACTCTTGTCGCTCTGGTGCACACAGGGTAGACATTCAGAAAACAGCTCATATTTGCAGGGAGCACTCACCAACTCCTCCCTTCATACTGGTGAAGAATATTGAGTAATAAATCTCCACCAATGAGAAATCTTGTGCATAGAAGCTTTGAGCTGAGGTAACATTTACAATGTGATTTATTCACAAACATAGGCCCTGCAAATATGTTTCCCCCATATTACAGATGAGGAAACAAGAAAGGCAGGATAATATAGTATAAAGGAAAAAATATTGAACTTGGCACTCTGCTATAGTTTAGTTGTGTGACTATGGGGAAGCACTCTACTAGTAGAAGATCTGGGTTCAAAGCCCATCTCTGCCTCTCACTATCTATGTGACATTCACTTAAGTACCCTGGACCCCCTTTGCATCCCTAAAATAAGCAGGTTCAACTAGGTGGCCTCTGAACTAAATGAGCCCTTCCATTCTCTATTTTTCTGATTCTATGACCCTCTCTGGGTCTTAATTTCCTCCTCAATAAAATAGGAAAAATACTTCATTATCTTATAGTTTTGTTGAAGAAAGCATTTTGGTGAACCTTAAAAGAGTATGTAAATGTGACCTCTTATTTATACTAGTACATTGATTGAATGTGTTTATTTCATATAATTATGTGATGAAATCAGGGAAGTAATCTTTTGTACAATTTCATCATGTAGGAAATTCTAACTTAAAGCACACATCTATGTAATCCCTAAGAAGTACTAATTTACTTTTTTTTATATTTACACAGAAAACGACATTTCGGAATTGACACTGGAAAGTTACAGATCTAGGTCAAATAATGATGACTCATCATCTCAGGAAAAGAATGGCCAAGGTAAGTGAATTCTAAGGGACCATAAAGGTGTTGAAGAATGAGATTTCTTAATTTTCAATATCTTCTTAATATTTATTGCTATTTCATCTCTCTTCTACAGTCTAGGGCTACTCTATATTCTATTCCTTTTGAATAAAAAAATGCCCCTACAGAGCCATATTCTAGTCATAAGATCTATCCCAATGTCTTAGTAATATTCATTGTGAATATATATATATATATGTATATATATATATATATATATCTGTAAAATTCACAAAAATGAAGTTCCATGGAAGAGTTTTTCACACAAGGTCAAGAATTTACATGGAAATTTCTCTGATCTCTTTGAATTCAAATATATTGTATCATATATTATAAAGAATATTTGTATGTCATGAGGGATAATACAGAACTGAAAATGACTGAAACCAAAAATGGACTTGGAGATAAAGATGACTTCCAACCAACATTAAAAGTATATTAATATATTATATTATTATATTATAAATATATTATATATTATAATATATTATAAAGAAATTAGGATGAAATGTCTACAAGCGAAGATTCTCTGTAGGGTCCAATGTAAAGAGTTCTGGATCTGAATTCAGAGGACCTTGACTTTGGCCCTTAAAGTCCTCCACAACCAGACCCTTCCTCCTTTCTGATCCCCTTATACCTCATTCCCCCCTCCATATACTCTGCCTCCTTGCTGTTACTCAAATAAGACGCACCATCTGTCCTGTCTATGAATTTTCAATGGTCATCTCCCACGTCTGGAATTCTCTCCCTTCTTATCTCAATCTCCAGCATTCTTGACTTCCTTCAAGTATCAACTAAAATCCTGCTCTCTGAAAAAAAACTTTTCCAGATTATTCCCTTTAATGCTAGTTCCTTCCTTCTAAGATTATCTCCAATTTATTTTGTATTATATATGTGTGTTCATGTATATATTATATATATATGTATGCATACATATATATATATATATATATATATTCATAGATCTTGCTTGCCTGATGTCTGTCCCATCATACTATTAGCACCTAAGAACAGGAATTATTTTCTTGTCTTTTTTTGTAGCACAGGAAAGCACATAGTAAGCAAGCTTAATAATAATAATAATAATAATAATAATAAATACTTGCTGACTGAGTGATCTGGTTTCAAATTCCATCTCTCACTTACCACCTTTAGAAGACTTAGCCTTTCTGGGTCTCAGTTTCCTCACTTGTAAAATGAGGACTGAGAATGAGATGACCTCTAAGGAACTTTCTAGCTCTAAATTTTATTGTAATCTATCCTACTGTACCCTATTATTGCCTATACTATTGGTCATCTTGTAACCCAGGTATCTCTGAGATAGAGAACAACATGATGGAAAATGCAGTTCTTCAGATGACCCTAAGATCTTAATATTCCTAAATAAAATGTTAAAGATTCTAATAAATAATTACATACAAATTTCCTTAAATATCTCTTTCTTAGAAGTAGATTAGGCAAATAATCCTACTATTATTATTATTCTTTTTCTCTTTCTGGTAAAGATTTAGTAGATAAAAACACAAGATCTGGTATAATGACAAGAAACATATACAGGAGAAATAAAGCTAAAGAGGAAATTCAGAACTCCTGAATTAACCTTCTGACTCTGCCATTAGCTCACTTCCCTGGGCCTCAGTATCCTCATCTGTAAATGATCTCAAAGGTTCTTTCTTATTCTGTGATTCCATAATCTTACTAACTCAAGTCTACTTTATTTCAATGATGTAAATTAGTTTGTAGCTTTATCAATGCCTAAAAGAAATGCAATAAAGTCTGGCTATCTTTTCTATTGCATTTGAATAAGGGTCTCATGGGAATTTTGGCTTGTAGGTGATATATGCCTATTTTTGTCTGGCCTAATGCAGTGAGAAACAATATCAAATAATGAGTGTACTTGAAGGCATGAATGAGTTGAATAGATGAAAACCTGAGAGGCAGGAGAAAATGCCCACAACCTATTTTTGCACCATGCTTAATAATATTATATATTATGCATGCAAAAACAGAAACTAGGGTTCTCAGCCTGTTTTGAGGTCTATGAACTTGTTTTTTAAAATATTGTGACCCCTTTGTATTTCAGTATAATTAGTTTTCTTTGTAATCTTATGCATTTTAAAACATTATTCTGAGAACAGATCCATTGGTTTCATCACACTGCCAAAGGGATTCATGACAAAAAAAAAGGTTAAAAACTTCTAAATTAAAATAATCAGGTGACCCATGGTGTACTCAGTTGACTAATTTCCACCATAAATTCTGGTTTTAAAATTTATATACCTTAACATATTAACCTGCAAATATCAATCATTCACAATGAGTTCTCTTGCATCTATATAAATGAGCAAGGAGATATTTGTTGCTCCCAAATATCAATTTAACTACAGATAATAGAAAATTTTGTTGTCTTTATATTGTATAGTCATTTAGGGGTTGTGGACTTAAAGAGAGGATTTTTTTTAAATTAAAACATATTTTCACTGGTATCTGGTTATTATGTTTCTTCCAGTTTTCAGTCAGAAGTGTGGTATGAAATATATTATAACATCATATATGGAAAGAAAATCCAAGAACCCAAAAGAAAATGTAAAGAATTCTACACTGAAGCAAGAACAGAATCATATACCAGAAACTATTGTATAATACTTGATGCCATGTTAAAAATAACACAACAGGATAACTCAGGGTATCTTAACAGACTTTAAAAAGAAAATGAGCAGTAACTTATCCAAAGAACCAAAGAGCTCATTTTGACCTCAATGGAACAGACTGTTCAGAACATTAATACTGCCATGCTCAAACAGTGCAGGGTAAGCAGCATCCCATTAAGATGATCTGACCAGAATCAGAACAGCAAACTATGAATATAAATGGGTTTTTGTTTACCTACTTCTATGCCAAACACTACTTCAGAGCAAAAGAATTCTACTGAGGCTTGTGGACCAAGGTCAAGGTGACCAGCTGACTTACAGTGAATATCAAAATTTTTCAGATTACAAGTTTGGACAACGTTTTTGTTGTTGTGGAGTTCTTTATTTCTTTCAATTCTTTAACATTTTTATTTAAAGATCTGAGTTCCAAGTTCAATCCCTCCTTCCTTTCCTCCCACCTTCCTTTCCCTCTTCCTCCTTGGGATGGTATGTTTATCACTCATCTTTATTAGACATATGTTATACACATGCAATTATGTAAAACATTTACATATATTTCCAAACAGTTTTGTACAAGGAATTGAATAAAAGAAAAAATGTAAGAAAGTGAAAAAATGGTATGCTTCTGTCTGTATTTGAACAATATCAATTCTTTCTCTGGAGGAGGATAGCATGCTTTATCATTAGTCCTTTGGGATTGTCTTGGAGCATTGGTATTGTTGAGAACAGCTAAGTCATTCACAGTTCTTCATTGAACGATATTATTTTTACTGTGTACAATATTCTTTTGGTTTTGTTCACTTCACTATTCATCAGTTCATGTAAGTCTCCAGTTTTTTTTTTCTGGAATCATTTTGTTTGGGTTTGAACAACTTTAAAAATACACATCTCCATTGGAAATTAAGTGAATGTCCTTCAGTTGGGGAATGGCTCAACAAACTGTGGTATATGTATGTCATGGAACGCTATTGTTCTATTAGAAACCAGGAGGGATGAGAATTCAGGGAAACCTGGAAAGATTTGCATGAACTGATGCCAAGCGAGATGAGCAGAATTAGAAGAACATTGTACACCCTAATGGCAATATGGGGGTGGTGATCAACCTTAATGGACTTGCTCATTCCATCAGTGCAACAATCAGGCACAATTTGGGGGTATCTGCAATGGAGAATACCATCTGTATCCAAAGAAAGAATTGTGGAGTTTGAACAAAAACCAAAGACCTTTAATTTAAAATAAAAGTTATCTCATTAGGTAATTTTGCTTTATCTTATACTTTATTTTTCTTCCTTAAGGGTATGATTTCTCTCTCATCACATTCAACTTAGATCAATGTATATACCATGGAAAAAATGTAAAGACTAACAGACTGCTTTATGTGGGGGGGGGGTAGTTGGAGGGAAGCAAGATTGGGGGGGGGGAATTGTAAAATTCAAAATAAATAAAATATTTCTTTTCTTAAAAAAAAGTACACATCCTCCAAAATGAAGAATGGAATTATAAACTACCTGATGTGGCCCACTTGGAAATGTAAAAGGGGAGAATTCAAAAATGATCTCAAAATAAAAGAAATGTATAGTGAAAAGAGTTAATAAGATCTCCAGTCTCCAAACAAGCCATACTTAAAGACAGGCTCTGAAACATGATCAAATTTCATGTGGAAGGAGTGAATATTAATACTTGGGATTCCTGGGAAATATTTACTTGAAAATACCTTCTTCTCCCCTGGATTTGAGGTAAAGGTAGATCTTTGCTAAATAACATGCTACTCTATTGTGCAAATTTTTAATCATAGATGCTTTGAACACATTTACAAAAATAAAAATATGTTCACTTTATTCATTGTTGTGTAAATGTAACAAATCCTCCTGCCTTATCTTCCCACCACTATTTATTTGCTGGGCTGGGACCTCAGAGCAAGGTTATTCCTTCTCCCCTTAGAATCTATGAGAGTCCTGAAAGGTTGGGGGCGGGCAGGGAGGTTATTTTTCTAATGCTATAGCTCATGAGCCTCTACCATTGTGCTTTTCCCCATAATTATTAGTTGATAATAATTAGTCAGTCAGTCTTAATTAGCTTTTAGAAAGGAGTTTGATATAGTAAGAACAGGTGGTACAAAGCATCACTCTAAAAGTCTATGACATACTTTCCAATAAGTAAATCCAAAATCCATGATAAAGTGGAACTAAGCTTAGAGAAAATATGTGGTTTAAAAAAAAAAAGTTAACTCATGCCTCATGGAAATCCTTTTGCTGGAGTCTCAAGCCAATCCCTTTAGATATGGTCTTTCTTTTCTTCATGGACCTTGTAGAATTCCAAGGTTGCACTTTTTCCTTAATTCTAAATGAAGATACTGAATCAATCTCTGGTCCTCCAAAGTTAATGAGGTCTTTATGGAATCTAGAGGGAGAAAAGAAACTGAGACTAAAGCTGAGGTGCTCTCTCCCCATTCCCTTACCTCCACCTATGACTCTTTCTCAAGAGACTGGTTGGAATTACTTTCTTAAGTCTCTTCACTTACTCTAATACACACTTCAACAAATTTGATGGTTTTACAGAGGGGTTAGAGGACAAAACCAAGCCACTTAGACAATCTGATCAGATTTCCTTGGGAACATGTCTTGTTCATTACCAACAAATCATTGAGATGTGTTTTTGCTTAATTAATGTGTTGATTAAACAAGATGAGGTGATTTTAAATTTCAAACTTATACTTATAAATTCATTTATCACCTCATTTTTAATAAAGAGAAATGTTTATTTTTCCTTAATTATTTTGCTACCTATTTTGTGCTTTATACTCTCCTTTTTAGGAGGTATTATTTAACATCAATCAAATTCTGCCATTGACATGATGCTATATTTCCTGCTAGTTTTCTGATTATGTAGAATTGAATAAACCAAAGTCTAAAATAAAGCTTTTTTTTTCATCCTCGGCCCTGGTGATATGATACTTTCAAGGTGTTAATTTTGGCTACTGATTGGATTTTATGAGAGTTTTAAAGTATAAGAAAAACAATCTCAAGCTTGCTTTTTTATAGATTTCATGTTTATGTGAGATAGAAAGATCTCTAAAGCTATTTGGAGATCCAAAAGCAGTACACAGTAGAGAACCACTTTCCCCTCAGAAGTGGGTTTCCTTTTAATGTCCAATGGACATCCTGCCTGTATGTAGTAATGAGTTCTCTTTCAACAAGTTAAAAAAATCAAAGCCTGAGTTTTCCCAATTCAGGAATGCAAAACAATCTAACAACATTAATCTCATTGCATTATTTTTTATTCTTATGTCTTTATGTTCATTAACTAATAAATCTTTCTTCCTTCCTCTTTCCAAGGAGGTAATCTTTGTGACAGTGATTTTTTAAGAAGAGGAAAAATAAGTGGTATATCAAAACCAATCAATATACCATTGCATCTGACAGAAAATGCAATAATCCACACTCAAGACAACTTAGAAGGACAGTATCACATAGGTAAAAGGAGAGCACATCCTAGTGCAGACAGTATCCAACAAGCCAGAGGGAGGCTCTTAGCCACAGCACAGATCAGCAACTGAGGACCCTCAATACTGGTTTAGCAAGTCAATGGCACAGAAGACCAGTTGTGAGGACTCCAGTCCGAACAGAGAAGACAACTGCCAGCCTCAGAACCCCAGCACAACAGACCTGACTAGATCAGACCAACTCAGAACATAAGGCAAACTGCCAGTATCCAAGGCCCATCACAGAATTCCAGAGACCAGATCCCTGGTCCCCAGCACAAGAAACATGGGACAGTGTCCCCTGTGCCCCAGGGGCAGAGTTCAACTTTAAAGAGTGTACAGAAAAAAAACGAGCCCTATCCAAGGAAAGCCACCACGGAGACAAGGGAGCTCAAAACACAAACTCAAGAGGCCTTCCTATATGTGAAACGTCAAAAGGGAAAATAAAGTAAGAGAGGCAGAAGAAAATGTGAGGAAATGAGAGTTATGCAGAAGAATTATTAAAAGTATTGGGAAAAAATTATGAAAAAAACCAACAGCTTGGAAAAAGAAACATAAAAATTGCCTGAAGAAAACAACTCCTTTTAAAGTAGAATTGATCAAATGGAGGTACAAAAGTAACTATAGAAAAATAATTCCTGGGGGCGGCTAGGTCACGCAGGGGATAAAGCACCCACCCTGGAGTCAGGAGTACCTGGGTTCAAATCTGATCTCAGATACTTAATAATTACCTAGCCATGTGGCCTTGGGCAAGCCACTTAACCCCATTGCCTTGCAAAAACCTAAAAAAAAATTCCTTACAAATTAAAATTAAGCAAGTTAATGACTCCATGAGATATCAAGATTCAGTCAAACAAAATCAAAAGAATGAAAAAATTGAAGAAACTATAAAATATTTCATTGGAAAAAACAATAGACCTGGAAAATAGATCCAGATGATAGAAATTAAGAATTGTTGAACTCCCTGAAATCCATGATCAAGTAAAACTACCTTGATATCCTAGAACCAGAGAGTGAAATAGTCATTTAAACTCATCTTGAAAGCAATTGCCAGAATGAAAATTAAAGGAATATTGTAGCCAAAAACTCTTAAAAGGATAAGCAGTATCTATCTAAACCCATCAGCAAGCATTATATGTAATGGGAATAAGCTAGAAGCATTTCCAATAACATCAGGGGTGAAATAAGGATGCTTATTCAATATTGTACTGATATTAGTTTTAGCAGTAAGAGAAAATATAAATCTAAGAAATCAAAATAGGCAATAAGGAAGCAAAACTATTGCTCTTTGCAGGTGATGAGATGGTGTACTTAGAGAATTCTAGACAATCAATTTTAAAACTACCAGAAGCAATTAATTTTTAGCAGATTTTCAGGATATAAAATATACTCAAATAAATTATCAGCATTTCTATATATTGCCAATAAGGTCCACCAACCAGAGATAGGAAAAGAAATTTAAGATAACTATAAGCAATATAAAAATATTTGATAATATAACTGCCAAAAGAAAAACAGAAATCATATACAATTACAAAACACTTTTCACACAAATAAAAGTCATATCTAAAAAACTGGAAAATTAACCATTACTCATAAATGGCATGAACTAATATAATAAAAATGATAATTCCACTAAATATGCTTATTCAACACTATACCAATTTTACAGAGCTAGAAAAATAATAACATAACAAAAGGTAAAGAATATCAAGGGAATTAATGAAAAAATCCAAAGGTAGGTGGCCTAGCCATACCAAATCTAAAACTATATTATAAAATGGCAATCATCAAAACTGGCTGGTACTGGCTAAGAAATAAAATGGGGATAAGTGGAATTAGATTAGGTCCACAAGACACAATAGCATAAATATCTATAGTAATCTGCTGTTTGATAAATTCAAAGATTCCAGATTCTGGAATAAGAACTCACTATTTAACAAAAATTTTTGGAAACTGGAAAGTAGTATGGCAAAAACTAGACATAGACCAACATTTCACATCTTATACCAAGATAAGGTCAAAATGGATACATGCTTTAGACACAAAAAGTGATACTATAAGCAAATTAGGAGAGCTAGGAATAGTTTACCTGTCAGTTCCATGGAGAAGAGAAGAATTTATAAGCAAACAAAATATAGAAAACATTATGAAAACATGCATAATTTGATTACATAAAATTTAAAAGTGTTTTATAAGTAAAATCAAGATTAGAAGGAAAGCAGAAATCTGGGAAACAATTTTTATAGCCAGTGTTTCTGATAAAGGTCTCATTTCTCAAATATATAGAAAACTGAGTCACATTCATAAGAATGCAAGTCATTCCCCAAATGATATATGGCCAAAGAATTTGAACTGAAGAAATTAAAGCGCTCTCTCTCTCTCTCTCTCTCTCTCTCTCTCTCTCTCTCTCTCTCTCTCTCTCTCTCTCTCAATATATATATATATATATATATATATATATATATATATATATATATATATAAGTTCTATGAAAAAATGCTCCAAATAAATATTGATTAAAGAATTGCAAATTAAAAACAACACTGAGGTACCATCTTCCACCTATCAAACTGACAAATGACAAGAAAGGAAAATGATTAATGTTGGAGAGGAGGTGGGCAAATCAGCACACTAGTGCAGTGTTAGTGGAGTTGTGAATTGATCCAACCATTCTGGAAAGCAATTTGGAACTATGTTCAAAGGTCTATAAAATTATGCATAGCCTTTTATCCAGCAATACCACCACTAACTGTTTATCCCAAAGTGGTCATAAAAAAGAGGAAAGGTACAAAAATATTTATAGCAACTTTTTGTGGTGACAAAGAATTGGGAATTGAGGAGATGCCCATCAATTTTACAATGACTGAACAAATTGTGGTATATGAATATGGAGAAGTACTTGTAAGAAATCACAAGTGGCTAGACCTCAGAAAATACTGGAAAGACATGTATGAACTGCCTCTGGGTAATGTGAGCAGAACTAAGAAAACATTGTACACAGTAACAGAAACCTTGTGTGATGATCAATTATGTTAGACTTAGCTCTTCTCAGCAATACAGTGATCAAAGATAATTCTAAAAGATCTGTGATAGAAAATGCCATCTACATCCAGAGAAAGAACTATAGAGTCTAAATGCAGATCAAATCATTCTATTTTCACTTTTTTAAAGTTTATTTTTCCTTCTTATTTTTTCCCATTTGTTCTGATTCTTCTTTCACAGCATGACTAATATGGACATATGTATAACATAACTGCCAGATTTTTTATTATATTTTTTAATTATATGCAATGATAGGTTTTCAACATTCATCTAATTGCAAATTTATAAGTTCCACATTGTTCTATCACCCTCCCTTCCTTCTTCCCTCCCTATGGCAGCAAACAGTCTGGTAAAAGCTGTACATATACAATCCTATTTAACATATTTTCATATTATTCATATTGTAAAAGAGGAAGAATTAAAGGGAAAAAGAAAACCATGAGAAAGGAAAGAAAAATATAAAAGACATTTTTTAAAAAGTGAGCGTAGTATACATTCAGAGTTAGTGGTTTTTTCCCCTCTGGATGTGGATGGCATTATCCATAACAGGTTTCCTGGGGTTGTTGTAGCAATCTGAACTGCTTAGAGCAGCTGTATCCATCATAGTTGTTCATCTCACAGTGTTGTTAATGCTTCATTCAGCATCAGTTCCATGTTTCTCTAAAAACCCAACTACTTATGATTGCTTATAGAACAATAGTACTCCAAAGCATTCATATACCATAACTTGTTCAAACATTCCCCATTTGATGGACATCCCTTAATTTCCAATTCTTTTCTACTACAAAATTATAGGTTATAAATATTTTTAAACATGTGAGACTTTCTCATTGTTTATGATTTCTTTTGAAATATAGACCTAGTGTTGGTATTGTTGGGTCAAGGGGTATGATCAGTTTTCTTGCTCTTTGGACATAGTTCCAGATTGCTCTCCAGAATGGTTGGAGCAGTTCACAACTATACCAACAGGGCAGTAACACTCAATTTTTTCCACATCCTCTCCAATACTGATTATTTTCCTTTTTTGTCATGTTAGCGAATCTGAAAGCTATGAAGGGGTACCTCATAGTTGTTTTAATATAAATTTCTCCAATCAACAATGATTTGGAGCATTTTTTCATATAACAATATATATATAATATATATATATATTTAATTTCTTCATCAGAAAACTGCAAAAGGAGGTAGCTTAGCCTTACCAGATCTAAAATTATATTATAAAACATCAGTAGTCAAAACTGGCTGGTATTGGCTAAGAAATAGAGAGGTGGATCAATGGAATAGACTAGGTGTAATAGCAGGAAATGATTAAAGTAATCCACTTTTGATAAACTCAGAGTCCAGCAATTGGGATAAAAACTCTCTTCAATAAAAACTGTTGGGAAGATTAGAAGTTAGTATGGAACAAACTTGGATTAGACCAACATTTCACACCCTATACCAAGATAAGATCAAAATGGATACAAGATGTATACATAAAAAACAATATTATAAGCAAACTAGAAGATCAACCTGTCAGATCTATGGAAAGGGAAGCACTTTATGACCAAGGAAGAGATGGAAAACATCATTAAAAACAAACTAGACAATTTTGGTTACATTAAATTAAAAGGCTTTTGCACAGACAAAACCACTGTAATCAAGATCAAAAGAAATGTAGTAAATTGGGAAGCAATTTTTATGACTAATGTTTCTGATGAAGGATTCTTCTCTAAATTATACAGAAAATTGAGTCAAATTTTTAAAAAAAAAGACAAGCCATTCCCCAATAGACAAATGGTCAAAGGATATGCAAAGGCAATATACAGATGAGGATATCAAAGCAATCCAAAATCATATGAAAAAATGCTCAAAATCACTAATTATTAGAGAAATGCAAATTAAAATATCTTTGAGGTACCACCTCACACCTCTTAGATTGGCCAATATGACCAGAAAGGACAATGATCAATGTTGGAAGGGATGTGGGAAATCTGGGACGCTAATACTTTGTTGGTGGAGCTGTGAACTCATCCAACCTTTCTGGAGAACAATTTGGAATTATGCCCAAAGGGCAATAAAAATATGCATATCCTTTGATCCAGCAACTCCACTACTGGGTCTATACCCTGAAGAGATTATGAACAAAGGGTTAAAAACATCACTTGTACAAAAATGTTCATAGCAGCTCTGTTTGTGGAGACAAAGAAATGGAAACTGAGGGAATGTGCATCAGTTGAAGAATGACTTAACAAATTGTGGTACATGGATGTGATGGAACACAATTGTTCTATTAGAACTCAGGAGGGATGGGAATTCAGGAAAGCCTGGAAGGATTTGCATGAATTGATACTGAGCGAGAAAAGCAGAAACAGAAGAACATTGCTCACCCTAACAGCAACACGGAAGTGATAATCAACCTTAATAGACTTGCACATACCAAAAGAGCAACAATCAGGCACAATTTTGGGGTATCTATGACAGAGAATGTCATCTGTATGCTGAGAAAGAATTGTGGAGTATGAACAAAGGCAAAGGATTGCTACATTTAACTTTTTTAATAGTTGTCTTATTATGTAATTCTATATCTCATACAATATGTTTCCTCCCTAAGGAAAAAATTTCTGTCTCATCACATGCAACTTAGTTCAATACATACTAGGGAAATGCTGCAAAGACTAGCAAACAAATAGTAAAGAGAGGAGGGAGGAGAGTTTGGAGGGGAAATTGTAAACCTAAAAATAAATTTAAAAAACTTCTAAAGGAAAAAAAATGAAAAGTGAACATGCTAATATTTATTCTGCCAAAAAAACCAACAAAAATAAATTTAGGAAAGGATATTTCAGATTCAAATAAAAGACAAAGACCATTCTAAGAGAAAAATGGGGGTGGATAAGTGGCACAGTGGATAGAGCATGGGCCTTGAAGTCAGGAGGACCTGAGTTCAAATCTGAACTAATCCTAACCCTAAACCCTAACCCTAACTTGAACCCTAAACCCTAACCCTAACTCGAACCCTAATTCTGATCCAACCCTTACCCTAACCCTACCCCTACCCCTAAACCCTAACACTAACACTAACACTAACACTAACCCGATCCCTAACCCTAACCCAAACCCTGACCCTAACCCAAACCCTGATACTAACAAAAACCATAACCCAAACCCTTATCTAACCCTAACCCTAACCCTAAGCCTAAGCCTAAGCCTAACCCTAACCCTAACCCTAACCCTAAGCCGAACCCTAACCCTAACCCTAACCCTAAAACCTAACCCTAACCCAAACCCTGACCCTAACCTCAACTCTAACCTTAAGCCTAATTCTGATCTGAACCCTAACCCCAACCCTAACCCTAACCCTAACACTAACCACTAACCCTAAACATGAACCCTAACCCTAACCCAACCCTAACCCAAACCCAGACCCTAACAGAAATCGTAACCCTAACCCTAAACAGAACCAAACCCTAACCCTAACACTAACCCTAACCTGACCCTAACCATAACCATAAACATGAACCCTAACACTAACACTAAACCTAACCCTAACCCTAACACTAACCCTAACCCTAACCCTAAACCTAACCCTAACCCTAACACTAACCCTAACCCTAACCCTAACCCTAACCCTAAACATGAAGCCTAACCCTAACCCTAACCCTAACCCAAACCTGGACCCGAACAGAAACCGTAACCCTAACAACTAAACAGAACCAAACCCTTACCCTAACACTAGCCCTAACTTAACCCTATCCAAAACCCTAAATATGAATCCTAACCCAAAGCCTAACCTTAACCCAACCCTAAACCTAAACATAACCCTAACTCTAACCCTAACCTCAAAACTAACCCTAAACCGAACCCTAACCATAACCCTAACTGTAACCCTAAAGCAAAACCTGACCCTCACCCTAACCCTGACCCTAAACCTAACCCTAACCCTAATTCTGACCTTAACCCTGAGCCTAACCCTAATGCTAACCCTAATTTTTCGATCCAACCCTAACCCTAAACCTAAACCTAACCCTAACCCTAACCCTAATTTTTCCGTTCCAACCCGAACCCTAACCCCAACCTTAACCCTAAACATAACGCTAACCCTAAACCTAACCCTAACCCAAACCCTAACCGATCCGAACCCTAACCCAAACCCTTTCCTAACCCTAACCTTAACCCTAACCCTAGGCCTAGTCCTTAAACTGAACCCAAACCCGAACCCTAACCCTAATAAGCAGAACCCTAACCCTAAATCTAACCCTAACCCCTAACCCTTAACCCTAACCTTAACCCTAACCCTAACCCTAACCCTAACCCTAACCCTAACCCTAACCCTAACCCTAACCCTAACCCTAACCCTAACCCTAACCCTAAACCCTAAACCCTAACCCTAACCTTAACCCTTACCCTAACACTAACCCTAACTCTATATCTCTGTGCTTTAAATGTGTTTCTTGTAAACAATATATAGTAGGATTCTGGTTTTTAATTCATTCTGTTATCTACTTCTGTTTTATGGGAGAGTTCATCCCATTCGCATTTACAGTTAGTATTACCAACTCTGGATTTTCCTCTACGGTATCTTTCTCTATTTATAGTTTCTTCTTTCCTTTTCCTTTTAACTTCTCTTTTTTAGTTTTGTCTTTAACTTTACTTTTACTTTTGCCTTCCTTTCAATTCCCTTTCTTCCCCCTTTCTTTCTCTTTTCCCCACTACTTCCCTTTAGAGTATGATAGATTCAATTTTTTTACTTTTTGCAAGACAATGGGGTTAAGTGACTTGCCCATTGTCTTGACAATTATTGAGTCTGAAATGTGTTTGAACTCAGGTCTTCCTGACTCCAGGACTGGTGCTCTATTCACTGTGCCATGGAGCTGCCCCTGAGTAGGGTCAATTTTTAAATCCCATTGAGAATGTATGCTATTCCCTCTTTGAGCCAAATGTATTGAGGGCAGGATTTACTCAATGTTCACACTGTCCCTTTTTTCCCTCTTCTCCAATAGGTTTTTGTGCCTCTTCATGTGTTGTTTTTTTATCCTCTAATGCCTAACCACCTCTTAGTATATTCCTTCTTTTCATATCATTTTTTGTTTTATCCTGTTTTGTGCCTACAAGCCCTCTATCCAAATATGCTCCTTTAGCTGTCCTGATAGAAGTACTTTTCTTGAGGGTTGATTGATTGATGTACTGATAAGCGGCATTGCCTCATAGTCATCATCTCAGTACACTCCTTTCTTGTCTCATTAGAAATATAGTTCTCAAGAGTCATAAATAACATCAAATTATAATCATTATACCACATCATGTTTTTAAGTACCCTCTTTGGACATGCATTTCTCATGAGCTAAAGTATCATGTAAAGCAAAATAATTTCATGAACCATTTATACCCCCCCAACTACACTCCCTCTAAAGTATCAAGTAAAGCAAAATCATTTCATGATCTGTTTATGTCCAGGCCCTTTAAGTACCCTTCTCCCTCTATCCCTATAGTGCCACAACTTTAGCACTACTACCCTTGTGAATAAAATAAGATCACTTCATGATCTTATCCCTCTCTCTCTCTCTCTCTCTCTCTCTCTCTCTCTCACTCTCTCTCTCTGTCTGTGTGTGTGTGCGTGCATGTGCGTGCCTATTGTATTATAACTCTTGTTAACTAAAGTACTTAGTAAAGTAAGCTCACTTCATTATTTATGTGCAGATCCTCTAAGTACTCTCCCTTCCTCAATACCAATAGAAATACAAGCAATCAATATTGTTTCATGACTTGTGTATACCCATATCCTCTAAGTACTATCCCACCAACTCAATTCAACCCTCATTAGCTAAAATCTTGACTAAAGGCTCAACATTCTTGTGGTCATCCTATACTCATACTCTCTCTAAATATGTCTTTTTTAACTATCTTAAGAGAAATACAATTTTCAAGAGTTACTTTTATTACCTTCCTTTGTAGGGATGTATGCAGTTTAATGTTCTTGACTAGTTTTCCCTTTTGTATTTACCTTTTTACACATCTCTTAAGTCTTTTATTTGAAGAACAAATTTTCTCTTCAGTCCTGGTCTTTTTAAATTTTGGAAGTCCTCTCTCATTAAAAATTCATCTTTTTTCACTAAAAATATTTTGAATTTTGCAGTATATTTAATTCTTGGATGTAATCTAAGACCTTTTGCTCTTTGAAATATTATATTCCAGGTCCTCTGATCCTTTAATGTTGAAGTTAAGTCCTGTGCAATTCTGATTGTGTTTTTTTGAAATTTAAATTGCTTCTTTTGTTGGTTATTATTTTCTCCTTTAGCTGAGAATTCTGGCATTTGGCTACAATGTTTCTTGGAGTTTTATTCTTTCTGGAGGTGATCTCTGCATTCTTTCAAGGATTATTTTGTCTTCTCATTCTAGGATATTATAGTGGTTTTTCCATGATATTTTTCAGTCTCTTTTTTGCTTGAGGCTTTTGGGTAGACTGATTATTCATAAATTATCTCTTCTGGATCTATTTTTCAGGTTTTTTTACTTTTCCTAAAAGATACTATTTTTTCAGCCTTTTGGCTTTATTTGATGGAATCTTGGCCATCATTAGAGTCATTAGTTTCCATTTGTCCAATTCTAATTTTTAAGGTTTTATTTTCTTCAGTTAGTTTTTATGTTTACTTTTTTAAAATTTTTATTTTTTTATTAAAGATGTTGAATTTTACAATTTCCCCCATCTTACTTCCCCCCACCCCCACCCCCCACGGAAAGCAATCTGTCAGTCTTTACTTTGTTTCCATATTGTACCTTGATCCAAATTGAGTGTGATGAGAGAGAAATCATATCCTTAAGGAAGAGACAAGAAGTCTAAGAGGTAACAAGATCAGACAATAAGATATCTGGGTTTTTTTTCCTAAATTAAAGGGAATAGTCCTTGAACTTTGTTCAAACTCCACGGCTTTTAGTCTGGATACAGATGGTACTCTCCTTTGCAGACAGCCCAAAATCATTCCCGATTGTTGCACTGAGCGAGTGAGTCCTTCAAGGTTGAACATCACCCCCATGTTGCTGTTAGGGTATACAGTGTTTTTCTGATTCTACTCATCTCATTCGTCATCAGTTCATGCAAATCCCTCCAGGCTTCCCTGAAATCCCATCCCTCCTGGTTTCTAATAGAACAATAGTGTTCCATAACATACATATACCACAGTTTGCTAAGCCATTCCCCAATTGAAGGACATTTACTTGATTTCCAATTCTTTGCCACCACAAACAGGGCTGCTATAAATATTTTTGTACAAGTGATGTTTTTACCCTTTTTCATCATCTCTTCAGGGTATAGACCCAGTAGTGGTATTGCTGGGTCAAAGGATTGTGTTTACTTTTCTAGTTGGTTCATTTAGTTTTAAATAGATTGCATTCTTTTTCCAGTTGGTTAATTTTACTTTTTGATGAGTTATATTCTTTTTCCAGTTGGTCATTTTTATCTTTAATGGAATTTATTTCTTTAGTCAATTTTTCATAGTTCTCCTGTATGGCTCTTATTTCTTTTTTCCTCTCTTCTTTGGTTTTAAGAATCCTTTTTGAGCTCTCCCAAATCTTTTTTGAGTATTTAATTTGAGGTCAATTCATAAACTCCATTGAAGTTTCACTTGCAGGCAATTTATCACTGCTTTCTTCTTCTGAGATGGCATTTTTATGCTTTCTTTAGTTGGTGCTCTTTTTTTGGTTTTTTGCTCATTTTGATTGTTGAGCTCTGCTTCTGGGTTTCAGGGAGTGCTCGGGGCAGGAACTGGCAAGCTTATTGCTTGCCAATATGAAGCCCAGGCATTTCCCATGCAGTGTTCATTTTCAATTCAATCCCCTCTGTTGTCCCAGTGTTCCCAGGTCTTGGACTTTGTCTGGGTTGGAATCCTCCCTGCTGGCTTGCTATCTAGCTTAGCTTCCTGAGCTTGGACCTAAGCTGCACTGTGACTAAGAGCTTCCTGCTAGCTTTCCCACTCTCCTGCCTATGCTGAATTATATTTCCCCTTTATTCCTAAAGACAGAGACCTTTACTGAATATCCTCCACAATATTTTGAGTTGAGAACTTGTTTCACTCTTTTTTTGGTGGGATCTGTATCTTTAAGGTCTGTGTAGAGGCTTTGATTAGGGAAAAACTGAGAGCATGCTAGCTTTGTGCTATCTTGACTCCGCCCTGAAAGTGTGAGGGGAGAGATGGATTGCCTGCTATCTTGAGAAGGAGGAAGGGAAGGAAGAGAGGAAGAAAAATTTGGAACTCAAAATTTTACAAAAATGAATGTTGAAAACTATCTTTACAAGTAATTGGAAAGAAAATAAAATTAAAGAAATTCAGATATAAGTTGGTACAATTTAAAAGGTTAAAAATGGATGTTGGAAACTGTCTTTACATGTAATTGGAAAAAATAAAATACTATTAATGCAAAAAATAAGGCAATGGAAACTAATCTATTATTTAATGACCTTCAGTCATAAAGTTCTTCCTTATACCTAGCTAAATACCCTGACAAAGAATTTAAAATTTTTTCTTACTCAGAGAATATGGAACTTGTGAACAATTAATGAGCAATTTTCAGCTAATATTGCATAGATGCAAATATGCTAAACAAATGATCCTCAACTTTCTCTTCTTTGAAACAAATCAAAGCCATGTTTATTTTTTACTTGTATTGTTTTCCCCAAATTATCAAAAGCAATATATGCTAAAGTCATGAAACTTTAGGCATTAACTATATAGTCCACTATTACACTAGAGAATCAAGAAAGAAAATTATACTACATGCATCATATTTAGTCTACACCAACTAAGTACCAGATGAAGAAGATGGTTTGAACCTCTGTTCACTAATGGGTCCGCTAATTTAAGCCAACAACATAATCTCCTATTACATCTCCTGGTTGAAGTCATAGTAATTTACTATATTTATAATGGTGTTTTGATCTAGATGAAAAGTAATTCTATTTTACAATGCTGCACCTTCTAAGAAA
Organism: Macrotis lagotis; assembly: GCF_037893015.1. NCBI lineage: Eukaryota > Metazoa > Chordata > Mammalia > Peramelemorphia > Peramelidae > Macrotis > Macrotis lagotis. Next base: position 647,883,262 of record NC_133658.1, read on the forward strand.
AGGAGCCCTCTCCCTTCCTGAAATGCATTCATGTGCAAATTTGTCATCTGTGGTCATTACTGTAGACCTGTTGATGTATGTTGGGTTTTTTCTCCCTCTCTTTGCTCTTTTACAAACTTGAGGTAACAGAAAAATAAAGCAGTAAAAGAATTCTATATCCCCAAAGGCTGAAATATCTTAAAACCTACTCAAATAAGTATGAAAAATCTAATTCAAAGGGTGATCTATGAAGGTAGGGGGATGTCATATAGGTATTTGAGGGGAAAAAATGCTACTTACCAGATTTCTCTATGTATATGAATTAATAGTTTATTAAGAGCTCATCCCAAATTAACCATTAAAATGTACATATTCCCCCCTCCCAAAGTTGGTCCCTTAAAAAAATACTATATTCGACTTTTGCCAACCTAGTTTGGAAAGCTACTTGGCTTCATTTATTCAATACAAATACATGTTTTTCAAGTATCCCTCCAGACTGGCATCAAATCATTAATTTACACGTTGCAGGCATAGCCATCCAATCAGTTCTAATAATATCTAATCATGCTAACATCTCTCCACATAACCCAAATCTTACCACAGGGGTGTACAGGATGTTCAGGGAGGATTAGCACCACTAGTATGAGGACTTTCCAAATTATTTTTAGGGTTCCTCATCACCTTTGGTTCTACCTGGCACTCAACTTTTACCTGTGGTTCCAAGAAGCAGTAGTATTTGAAGTGGCCATACTCTAGTAAAACCATCTGGGTAGATGGCCTAAACTAAACTGAAGGTTGAGCCAACAGATCTCAAACCCCTTGGTGAATTAGGGGAATATGAAGATTTCCCCTAGTAGAAAAGAATAATTTGTTCCAAAGGGTAAGAAGGTAACTGAAGCAGTTGTTGTGGAAAACTGAAAGCTTGATCAGCTATCAAAGATGACCTTTCCAAGGTCATCCACTGCATCCACTGCATCCCAGGCCATTACTAGTCATCTTGACTTTTGTCTTGTTACTGAACTTTTATGACTCTGGAAGAAAGAGTGAAGCTGACGACTGGGTTCATTCATGATGACTGGGTTCAAGATATCACCCTGTGATTTCATTGATCCCCTTCAAAACAAAGGACAAGCAACAATTTTTCCACAAGAAAGATGACTGTCAAGCACCTCTCATATTCCTCTGATCTACCAGTTTAGTAACTCTGTCCAAAAATATAATTCTTCCTTTGTAAGTGATTCACAAATGAACAAACTCATGATATGTTATACACAATGCTTAAAAATCCCAAGGATCAGCCAAAGGCAGCAAAGTGATGCAGTGGATAGAGTTCTGGGTCTGGAGTCAGGAACACATAAGTTTAGTTCAGGCCTTAGGCAATTATGAGCTTTGTGATGGTGGGAAAGTCAATTAATCTCTGCCTTGGTTTCTTCATCTGAAATATAAGAATAAAAATAACATCTATTTCTCAAGAATGATTTGAGGATCAAATATAATTGTAAAGTATTTAGCAAAGTGATTGGCACATAGGTGCTATATTAGCTATTAATATTATTAGTTTATTAGTTTATAGCTAATTCAAGTTTAGCCCTCCCTCCCCTCATCCTCCCATGTACTGGAGTTGGTTGATTTGTGTACTTCAACGGTTCAGTGATCTCATTCATATGTATACTGTCTCTCTCTTAATGAATATTGTAATATACACGTGCTTTCTCATGTAGACAGGTGAAGGTACCAGCAATTCTTGTCTGTGTTCTTCTAGATTGCCTCTATGTCTTTTTCTATTACTTAGCTCATCTAAATGTAAGCTATATGCTCAACCTATTTATTTTTTAATCATACATTTCTTGAATAAACATTTATATAATAAACATATTTATATATTATATAAATAAATTATATAAATATAACTATATATAATAAACATTTATTACACTTAGGTCATCACTAGAAATATTCTGCATTCTACTTACCACATATCTGTCCATTGTCTTTGGATCACCCATCATTTTGGTTTCTTTGAAGATTGTGGCATTCAAGGATTTGCAACAATACAGTATAACAGAATATTAATATTAAAAAGATATGGTTCTGCAGCATGGTGCAGTTTGGAACCATTAAATGCAATCTTTCTTTTCACTGCACCCTCCACTTATTGTTCCTGTGCACTTATGTGTTCCTGTTCCTATATACAGATATACTAATTCACTGAAATGTCTGACAAATGACATATCACAGTTATGCCAATAACAAATTTTTCAGCCTTTTAGTTTTTCCTTTATGGATTATTCAGGTGATCTTCTATTAGGCAGTCATCAATCTCACTAAGAAAGATATTGGATTAGGTTCTGCATCTGTGATTTTATTATTATAGGGAAATGGTGTCAAACTGATAGAAAAGGAGGCTATTAGTTCACATCCTTGCTGGATCTATATTGGTTTGATTTTAAAATATAATATTATCTATATTTATAGGGTATTAATATTTTATTAAATATCTCCCATTTACATTTTGATCTAGTTCAGGCTGCATTTTAGAATGTTCCAGGTACCACTCATAGACCACATTTGACACCTGTAGTATAGGGGAATCTCAGGTAAGGAACCCTAGTTTGAAATGTAGGTCAACACCTTCATTGCAAATTATAAAGTTTCCTAGAGCATTGAGAGGTGAGTGCTTAGGAAAGAGAGGGGAACCTTTTTTCTGCCAAGAGCCCTTTGGATATTTATAACATCATTCACAAACCATAGAAAATTATCAACTTAAAAATTAGCCTGTTATATTTGGTCAAACAATTAATTCACCCTAAAATGCTCCTAGATTTACTGAATTTAAATCTTGCCTGCTATTACCATGGCAATGCTAGATCAAATGAATTCATGGACCTTATCAGCCCTTAGGCTGGATTTTCCCCCATCCTTGCCTTAGAATCACAGACAGAATTTAAGCCCAGGTATTGCTAACTTCAATGACAGATATCCCATCAGATTACTATCCTGACTCATCAATAAGAAGGGCCTATAATATTCTGAATCCTTGAAGCAATCAATATTATTCCATTCATAAGTAAGAGTGTCTGGAAGACTTCAATATCTATAGATAATCTCTCTTCCATTTGAATTCTGAACATGATTTTTATCATGAGAGTGGTAAGCTCCTTTCATGAGCATTTTTCTCTCTATTTCATGCTTTAATTGATAAGAATATGGAGTGGTTTGTTTAAATAATTCTTTCATTGGAACCTTTTCTTTATCTTTACTATGACCTCCAGGTCTTCCATCCCTAGAACTCTCCCATGCTCTGACTTTAGTTTCCTCTTTTTCCTAACCCAGGTCAGCTATATACTGTTCTCTATATGCAACGCCCCCCCCCAAGTTTATTGCCACCATGCCTCATTAATCCCAACTTTGTATTAGCCCCACCATTGTTTTCTTCCATCTTCCTCATATGCTACTTAACAAAGTCACCATACTGCTAGGTCCACTACAAATTTGTTATTTAATATTAACTGAGTCTTCATTACATCAAGACAATCTTTTTACTACTCCCTAATTGTGTCTTTATAAACTTCTCAGATTAACTATTCAAATATTTTCTTCTCAAGTCTCCCACTATACTCCTTTCTGCCTCTCTCCACTTAGAAGGCTCATATTTTATTGAGAAAATAGATTATTCACTCTGATTTCCTCTATTCTGCATCTATAATCTTCTCTTTTGCTCTCTATTCTCTGATGAAAAGATGGCCTTGTATTCACCAAGGCCAGTCTTTAAACATATGACCTTCATCCCTTCCTATTCCATCTCCTCTGGCAGCATTATCTTGCAATTAAATGATCTCATCTAATTTTCAAACTCTCCCTATCTGCAAATAAGCTCAAGACTTTCTCCATCCTTAAAAAAATAATTTGGCTTCTATTATCCCTTCAAATTATTGTTCTAGAATTACTCCTCCCTTTCAAATTAATTTATAAAAAAATCTTCTTCCACTCATTCTCTCCACTTCCCCTTTTTTCTCTTTTCTCAACCCTTTACAATCAAGTTTCCAACTTCAACTTTCAACAGAAACTGCTCTCCAAATTCACAAATGAATTAACTGCTAAATCCAATGATCTCTTCTCAATCCTCATCTTTATCTCTCTGCAACATCTGACTTTGTTGACTATTCTCTCTCTCCTCTGTATTTTCACGACAGTATTGTCTACTAGTTCTCTTTTTAGTTGTTGGGCAGTTTTTCTAAAGTCTCCTTCACTAGACCTTTATCCATGCATCACTCTCTAATTATGGAGAGTCTGTCTTGACCTTTTCTCTTTTCACTGACTTTCAATGATCTCATGAGCTCCCATGGGTTCAATTATAATCTCTTTGCAGATGTTCCCCAGATCTTTCTTTCCACCCTCAGTCTCTCCTGAGCTCCAGTACCATAATCATCAACTACCTATTAAACATTTCAAATTAGATTTCCTAAAGGAATCTTAATAAACTCAGCATATTCAAAATATTAGTTATCTTTTTCCCTAAAACTTTTCATTTTAATTTTTCAATTTATATGGAGAGTACAACAATTTTTCCAGGCCCAATTTAGGAGTCATTCTCTACTCCACACCCACAAATTCCCATTCAAATCAGTTGCCAAGTCTTGTCAATTTGTCTCCACATTCTCTCATATTTGTCCCCCGTCCCATTCATTCCATTTGGACTAGTGTGCTAGGTATCTAATTACTTCCCACCTTTCAGTTCTTCTCCCCAATCAAGAAACCCCAAGGACTCTCTCTTATTGGGATGAAGTTCTGTTCTATAAGGGTTTATTCTTAGAGAAGTGGTTTAGAGAAAACAGTACCTGGGATTAGCACTGTAAATGACCTTGATATGTGGAGCTGCAGAATCAGTTATCAAAACTGTCTGGTACTGGCTAAGAAATAGAGTGATGGATCAGTTGAATAGATAAGGTGCAAAAGAGACAGCAGGAAATGATTATAGTAATCTGCTGTTTGATAAACCCAAGGAGTCCAGCTTCAGAGATAAGAACTCACTCTTCAACAAAAACTGCTGGGAAAACTGGAAGATAGTATGGCAGAAACTAGGATTAAACTAACATCTCACACCCTATACCAAGATCAGATCAAAATGGGTGCAATATTTAGACATAAAAGACATTATTATAAACAAATTAGGAGAACAAAGAATAGTTTACCTGTTAGATCTATGGAAAGGGGAGCAGTTTATGACCAAGGAAGAGATAGAGAACTTTATAAAAAAAACTGGATAATTTTTGAATACATTAAAAAAATCTTTGCACAAACAAAATCACTCTAACCAAGATCAAAAGAAACATAGTAAATTGGGAAACAATTTTTACAACTAGTTTTTCTGACAAAAGATTCATTTCTAATATATATATATATATATATATATATATATATATATATATATAGAGAGAGAGAGAGAGAGAGAGAGAGAGAGAGAGAGAGAATGGAGTCAAATTTATAAAAAAAATATAAGCCAAATGATCAAAAGATGTGTAAAGACAATTTTCAGATGAGGAAATCAAAGCTATCTATATACATATGAAAAAAAATTGCTCTAAATCATTTCTGATTAGAGAAGTGCAAATTAAAGCATCTCTAGGGTACCACCTCACACCTCTCAGATTGGCCAATGTGACCAGAAAGGATAATGATCAATGTTGGATGAGATGTGGTAAATCTGGGATACTGATGCCTTATTGGTGGAGCTGTGAACTGCTGCAGTTTTTTTTGGAGAGCAGTTTGGAATTATGTCCAAAGGGCAATAAAGATGTGCATATGCTTTGATCCAGCAATACCACTACTTGGTCTGTATCCTAAAGAGATCATGAAAAAAGGGTAAAAACCTCACACGTACAAACATATTTATAGCAGCTCTGTTTGTAGTAGCAAAGAATTAGAAATGGAGGGGATGCTTATCAATTGGAATGGATGGACAAATTGTGGTATATGAGTATCATGGAACACTATTGTTCTATTAGAAATCAGGGGGTTTGGAATTTCAGAAAAGTCTGGAAAAACCTGCATGAATTTATGATGAATGAGATGAGCAGAACCAGAAGAACACTGTACACCCTAACAACAATGTGGAGGGATGATCAACCTTGATGGACTTGCTCACTCCATCAGTGCAATAATCAGGGACGATTTTAGGGGATCTATGATGGAGAATACTATCTGTGTCCAGAGAAAAAACTGTGGAGTTTAAACAAAGACCAAAGATTATTACCTTCAATTAAAAACAAGTTGGTTTATGTACTAAATAATTTTTCTATCTCTAATATTTTCTTTCTTCCTTAAGGATCTATTTTTTCTCTCAACTCATTCAAGTTTTGATCTATGCACATCATGGAAACAAAAGCAGACTATCAGATTGCCTTCTGTTGGGGGGGAAGGGAAAAATTTTAAAATTCAAAACCTTGTTGAAAATGATCGGTAGAAACTATTATTGTATATAATTGAAAAACAAAACATTTATATTAATAAAAAAACATCCTTTCTAAAAAAGCTAATTAAATCTGGCTGATAATCAGTGAGAAGCAAGTCATCAGTGCAGGTCTATAGTCAACAATTCACAAAACCACAGGTTATTCTAGATGTGAGTTCCTTGAGGGCAGGGACTGTCTTTCTATTTAAATCCCACCTTCTTGGGAAATCTTCCCCTCTTTTAATTCCAGTGCTTTCCCTCTTTAAAATTTTTCCTATTACTCCCGGATATGGCTTGCTTTGTCTGTTTGCGTGATTTTTCTCCCAATAGATCCTAAGTTCTTGAAGGTGGGGTCGCCTTTTAGCCCTTTTTTGGACCCCAGAGCTTAGTACAGTGCCATTATTGCTTGATTGCATTGCATTTGTGCGTCCGGCACGTTAAGTGCGGGTTTGTCCTTCCTTCTCCAAGCAGACTATGACGCCAGGTTAGGGATACCAAGACGAGCCTCACTGCCCACCCCATTTGGCCATCTCGTTCCAGGGTCAGGTGTGAATCAGGAGGCCTGGAAATGGCCCTAGATCAGAGTCAATCAGGGTTAAGTGACTCGCTCAAGGTCACGGTCAGTGACTAGCAGGTCCTCCGGCTCTGGAGCCCCGGCTCCAGGGGGCGCCAGAGCTGAGGAAGCCGGAAGGCCGGGGTGGGGGAGTGGATGGTGGTCCCCCCAGTCTGCGGGGGGGGGGCTGTTTATCCGAGCTCCATTTGGATGTGAGATGATGAAGGCGGGGGAGTCGGGGTCCGGGGCGCGACCCCTCCCCCCCTCCGGCTTCCCCTCCCGCGGTCCAGCCTTTCCGCCTGGAAACCCGCTAGTGCTATAAATCCGGGCTTCATTAGTTTTCCTCAAACGATAGAGAAAAATTAGAATAAATCGGATTAAAACGCGCGGGTTGCGTCCGCATCCCCTCCCCCGCCCCAGCGCCCAGAACCCAAGTTTAAGCGGGAAATCCCGGGAGGAGGCCGGGTCAAGCCACGCCCCCCCCCCCCCCCCCAGCCGAGCCGGGGCGAGGGAGCGACCAAGCAGGGCCCCAGGGGCGGCCCGTCGCCTCCCTCCCACCCGGCACGGCGGAGCCAGAAAGACCCCAGGCCCGGCCTCGGGGGGCTTTCAGTTCCGTGGCGCCTCGGCCTCGGGCGCCGACCCGCTTCCATTTCCTTAGTCTCTCTTCTTCCCCTCGCCGCCGCCCCCTCCAGAGAAGCCGTGAATGGTCCGGTCCGGGCGCCCCGCTGGGACGGAGGGGGTGGGGCGGTGTTGTGCCGCGGTCGCCAGGGCAACGCCCGGGCAACGGCCACGCCAGCGGGAGGCGGGGCTGGGGGGGGGGCGCCGGTCTGAGCATGAGGCGGCGGCGGCGGAGGACCGGGAGGAGGGGGTGCTGCGGCCCGAGCCGCGGAGGAGCACGGCAGGTGACTGACCGGCGGCAGCGGGCGGGGGAGCAAGGGAGGGGAGGAAGGGCGGAGAAGAGAAGCGGGCGGAACCCACCCGGGAGGGCGGGAAACCGGGGCCCGGGGGCGGGGCCGCCATCCCTCCCCCCCCCCCAGAGGGTGCCCCCAGTCAGTCAACCCGCGTTAGTGCAGCGCCGGGCGCCGGGCGCGTGCCGGCCTGAGCGGGAGGGAGGCCGAGGCCAAGGCCAAGGGCAGCCCCTCCCGAGAGGAGCGCCCCCTCCCGACCCAGCCGGCAGCCCCGAGCAGCGCCAGGCCGGCCTGAGCGGGAGGCCGAGGCCAAGGCCAAGGGCAGCCCCTCCCGACCCAGCCGGCAGCCCCGAGCAGCGCCAGGCCGGCCTGAGCGGGAGGGAGGCCGAGGCCAAGGCCAAGGGCAGCCCCTCCCGAGAGGAGCGCCCCCTCCCGACCCAGCCGGCAGCCCCGCGCAGCGCCAGGCCGGCCTGAGCGGGAGGCCGAGGCCAAGGCCAAGGGCAGCCCCTCCCGACCCAGCCGGCAGCCCCGAGCAGCGCCAGGCCGGCCTGAGCGGGAGGGAGGCCGAGGCCAAGGCCAAGGGCAGCCCCTCCCGACCCAGCCGGCAGCCCCGAGCAGCGCCAGGCCGGCCGCGGCCGCCGGAGGAGGCCCGCGCTGCAGTGGGAGAGGCGCCTGGCACAGGATTTGAACTCGCATTTGCTGCCTCTGGATCTCGAAGCACAAGGTGATCATCCTGGAGCAAAGGCAGCACCGGCATAAGCCTTTTTAAGGAAGGTGGGAACTTACCTGGGACTAAAAGAAAAAAGCATTTGTCGTGCAGAGGGAAGGGGCTTTAGTGGTCTTCATTTTACAGAGGAGGAGCTGGGCCCAAGAGAGGAGTCTTGCCCAACGTTTTCGTTAAGTGGACCTGGGACTTGAATACTTGTTCCCCACCCCCTGAACATGGAAAAAAATGTAGTGTTTAAACTCTCAAAGGAAGAACTCTCTGAGTATCTATGAACCTATAAGTTCTTATCTCCAGATATCACTAGAAAAACAGTTGTCCACCTTTTATCATAAATCGCAGGTTGTTGCCAGTTTTTCACCAACCTATTCCTATACCGGCGAAAACACCATGAGGTTACTTAAACATCCTTGTCAGGACTGAATTGACCGTAACACATTCTCAATGGACTGGCCACATCTGTGTTTACTTTCCTTAGCTTTTTGCTTTTGCAGAGCAGCCCTCTGCTGAAGATCTACTTTTTGTATTTCATGACTGTGCTCTGCTGTCTGAAAACACTAAAGTAATTTATTCTGGTTGAAGTTTTATTTCTTTTCTTACCTGCTTATTCTTTTCTCAGATTACATATCAAGACATCTATAATAAGATAAACCTTAAGATAAAAGGATTAAATTCTTATACTCCTGAGAAAAGTGATATAATGACCCTTTATCTGTAAAATACTCATTCTTCAGACCTCCTAATACACTAGCCTTAATCTTTAAAATAGACCACAAAAATTAACTAAGAGTATATTTTCCATTTTTAGATGAAATCAGTTACTTAATATATTATTTCAGAAAACAGCAACAGAATAACATGCTTATTAGTGGCAAAAGAAAAATTGGTATAGAAACTGTATATAATTTATTTTTATGCCATTTCGATCCCCAAAACTATGTTCTATAAACAATAGATGCTGCTAAGAACCACTGTTAGCAGTATGTAAGATAAGTATTGCTTTTGGCCTCTTGTGTTTGTCATAGTACTTTTCCTCTAAGGGGTTCATTGTGTTCCTTGGAAACATTAACAACAGTCAACATTAATTCTCACAACTACCCATGAGATAAGTAAAGCTACAATTATTTGATTAAAGTCATGACTAGTTAAAAAGAATAACAGCAAAACCCGTTCAGTAAATGCTAATAGTAAAGATGGCTTTAGTCATCAAACATACAGAAAATTTGCAAAATTTGCAAAAAAAATGCAAACCAGGAAGGGAAAAGAGACCCTGAAAGAGTAAATTTCTGAAAAAGGAAGAATGAATAAATGCATCTTTCTTTATCCCTACAGAAACTCCAACTTTATATCATACTTCTAGGATAGGAAGGGATCTCATATTAGACTCGTATTACAACTTGGTCATAAAAAAAAAGAAAAGTAATTTGCTACAAATCACTCAGCCAGTCAAGGTAAGGCCAGGAATAGAACAGGCTTCCTATTCAGAGTTCCAGCTCTGAGAGTATACTGTCTCTCCTTCCTTCCCAGAAGCATTGACCTTGTACCTGTTGTGCTTTAACAAATGGTGACCTAGTACTCCATACATGAATATAAATGAACATGACTCATTTGAATTGTCCAGGTTGTTTGAAATGAATTCATCAAAGTGTTATCCATAATTAACCATTTGGCTTTGTCCTGGCTTATTTATAACAAACCCTTTGGAAGCTGAAAATGTGAATCTGCCTCCAAACAAGCAATTTGGTTCCTTCTGTAAACTGCACTCAATGCTTATAAGCTTCACATAAGGATGACTTTCTGTGGAGAGAAAAAACACACATGTCCAAGTTTAGACTTTCCCTTTAGAAAGAAAATGGGAAATAGGAAAGTCTGCAGATAATTTAGTATAGTTGTTTTAGTAATTCATTTTAATTTTTTGCTTAGCAAAGCTGTTAATAATTTTCAATAGTTATATAAAGTTATATAAAGTTTTATATATATATATATAAAGTAAAATAAGCATTATTTTTTCCTTAGGTAGTGCTATTTTGAATCTCAAATTTATGTATATAACCAACTCTTCGGATCAGCAACCCTTCGAACATTTGCAACATGAATAACATTACACCAGTTCCAAAATTCTCCATTCATCCCCCTGTTCATCATACCAACTTAAAAGTCAGATCCACTGAACCACCTTTAAACAAAGATTTACATCAGATTTTCCAAGACTCTCTTGAATTTGACTCAGAAATCTCTGTCCAAGAAATAAAATTCCATTCTAACCTTCAGAAACAGAACCAAAACCATGAATCCCTAATGAAGGAAATGGAGCGTGACAGCTTAGAGGAGGAAAGTCCACAATTTCAAAATCTGAGCGAGTCGGAAGAGATCAGTAATGAAGCAGTTAAACTCTCCAGGGGGAATCATCCCCCTCCTCAAGTCCCTGGTGAGAATAAAAGGTATGTTATATTAATCAATAGTTCTGAAGTTGCTATTTCAAATCATTGGTAAAGTTTCAAGAGGGAAGAAACAAGGGTTGTCTTTAAATGAGATATCTTTGAATAGCCAACAGAGAGAAGCTAGAAACTACATTTTTTTCTCTCCTTTCAATGAGCCTACATAAGAAAAAAGACAAAGGAATATCATTAATTACAGTCACTGATACCTCAACTAGCTTTTTTTTTAAGGTTGATTAGTTTTAAGATTTCCACTGATGGGGTGGCCAGGTGGCACAGTGGATAAAGCACCGGCCCTGGAGTCAAGAGTACCTGGGTTCAAATCCAGTCTCAGACGCTTAATAATTACCTAGCTGTGTGGACTAATCAAGCACTCATTAGGTGCTTATTTTATAACTAACACTGTGCTTAGGAACTATGAAGAAGTATAAAAGAAGAACTCAATTACTACAAGAAGTTTACAATCTAGTTATAGGAAATAAGATTGTTACATGTGAAACTTAATGGGTAAAGTATAGAGTAGAATAATAGTGGGAGAAATTCAGAAAAGCAAGGGGAAAAATGAAGATGGTCAGAGAAATGAGGATAACTTTTATAGATTAAAATGCAACAAATGTTAAGAATCTACTATGTGAAAGGCAATGTTCTACTTTCTAGGGATACAGATACACAAATGATGCAGTGTCTTCTCCCAGTGGTGGGGAGTGGTGGGGATGGAGGTGATAGTTGCTCTTTTTTTTAGGAAAAACAAAGTTTTGTTAAAAGATTTTAACAGAAAATCACCCCTGCAGGTTTCACAAATTTTTTTAATAGACCAGCAACTGCCCCAAGTCTTAGCTAGCCTCCTCCACTCTATAGATAGATCTTGAACTTGTTTGTGAAGAAGGGTGTAGGATATCTACTCCAGGAGGAGAAAGACATCTAATAAAAACATGGAACTAGAATTTATCAGGAATGTTTGGCAAGCGCACAGTAGAAAGAGTTTCCTGATAGCTTCAAAGAATTTGGGGGGGGGGGGTATAAAATAAGGTTGAATAGAGATAATGGGCCCCAAGTCATGGGATCATAAATCCAGAGATGGAAGGAACCTGAGAAGCCCTCTTCTCCAAACCCTTAATTTTACAAATGAGAAAACTGAGACCCAAGGAAGGTGAAATAATTTGTTCAGGTTCACACAGGTAGTACCAGAGATGAGTTTTTGAGTCTGATTCCTTCGAGAACTAGTGCTCTTTTCACTATAGACTGAACTGCCTACTTTCTTGGAAGAGTTGGAAGAGACCTTAACAGTCATCTAGTCCAGCCCAACATGTGAAAAAGGAATCAGATCTGAAATATTTCCAACAAGTATTCATTAAGCCTTGGGTTCATTAATACTTTTCCTAGTGGGAAGTTTACTACTTCATGAGGTAGCCCATTTCAGTTTTGGATAGCCTGATTGTAAGAGAGTTTTTCTTTATTTTGAGCTCAGTTCTGGACCTTTTTCTCCTCTATATTATTTTACTTGACCATCTTATCAACTTGTGTGGTTTCAATTATCATATCTCCTCTTACTAAGTGCCTTATTATTGTTTAGGGTACCACCATCCTGCTATTATTCCTCCAGGCTTGGAACCTAACTGCCAACTTTAATTATTCTCTCTCACTACACCTCCACATATCCAATATTTTTCCAAGGCCTGTTGATTTCCTAACAATTCTCCCATTAACCCCTTCTTCTCCTCTGTCCTTGCCATTGTCCTGATATAGATCCTCATTACCTCATGCCTGATCTATTAAAGTAGCTTGCTGATTGGTCTCCTAGCCACAGCTCTCCCCCCATTCTGTTAACTCTAGTGACTCTCTGAGTTTTAGGATCAAATATAAAATCCTTTCTTTGGCATTCAAAGTTCTTCATAATCTACATCCCTACCTTTCTTTCATCTTTTATTTCCTATCTGGGCATTTTCACAGGCTTTCCCTCAATCCTGGAATGTTTTCCCTTCTCATTTCCACCTATTAGCTAACTTTAATACCCAGCTAAAATACCATCTTCTATAGGGAAACCCTTAACAGGTCCTATATTTATCTAATTCCTTCCTCTGTTGATTATCTTAAATTATTCTTAATATAATTTATATATATATATATAGTTATTTGTATGTTTTCACCCCAATAGACTGTGAACTGCTTGAAAATAAGTACTGTCTTTTGCCTTTCTTTGTATCCTTAGTATGTAGCACAGTGCTTTAACTATAGTAGCACTCAATAAATGTTTATTGACTAGCTGACTTTTTTTGTTCTCAGTGTCTATTACAAGCTTCAGTTCATTCAGGGCATTAGAGCTCCTGAAATTTTCATAGGACTGTTATCGACTCTTGTATTTGTCCTTAAGTGCCCTTGCATTCATCTTTTGTAAAAGTTGAGTTCATTAGAGTACCTTCTGTGTAAGAATAGTAGTTTCTTTAGCTGTTCCTTCCTTTTCTTCTTTTAGAAAATTATTCTTAATTGTATACTCAGAATTTTGTTCGGGAGAACCTTCTTAAGAACCATTTTAAAAGGCATACTTCTGAGAGCTCAAGGCATGGGGTCATGCTTCTTGTTACACTTAACTTTGTGACACTTACCAACCCAAAGTTTGGGGTATAATGGCAGCAAATATTTATTAAGAACTCTATTCTTCCCATGCTGTCTTATAGGGAAGAAACAAAACTTAAATAAGACAGGGCCTCTGTTCTCAAACTATACACACACTAGTGATATGAGGATAAAAAAATAATATGAAAAATGTGTTTTGAAAGTTGTAGGGAAAAAGTACTAATGTTAGACCTAAAGGGGAAAGTGTTAATAGAAGATGGCTCAAAGACTTCACATAGGAAATGATGATTGGGTTGAGCTTTAAAGGATAAATAGAGATTCAGTGAGTTATAATACATAGTGAATGAAGGCATGGGTTTGGGAAAGTGACATTTGTGTTATGGGGGATAAGGATAATCCATTTGCTTGGAATATATGAGTATATAGAAGAGAGTAATATGATAGAAGGCTTTATAGAGAGCTTTGAATATTAACTTTACTCATCATCAAAAGGGAGTCACTAAATATTTTTGAGAATAGGATGGTAAAGATCATTCTCTCAATGGTATGAACAGTAGTTTGGAAAGGAAATGGAGTCTGGTTGGTGGTAATGAGAGCATGTAGTAAGATAATGGTAGGGAGAATAGAGTTGAGTGGGTAAAGTGCAAATAGAGTGAAGGAACACAAAGGATGTGGGAGTCCAATTTACAAGTGAGGGAGAGAGTAGTCAGAAAAACAGGCACTTTTTTAACAAACATATGTGATCAGGCAAAACAAATTTCTACATTGGCAATGTCCAAAGATAAATATCAGGTGAATAGCAAGTATCATCATTGATCTCCTGGAATCATGGTTCGTCTTTGCATTGTTCAGAGTTCTTAAGTCATTCAGAGCTGTTTGTCTTAATACTGTTATATAAATTGTTCTGGTTCTGCTTATTTCACTCTGTATCAATTCATACACAAGTCTTTTACAGATTTATGATATAGTAGTTTCCATTAATTCCTATGCCATACATTGTTTAGGCACTTCCCAATTGTGTCCAGTTCTTTATCACTACAAAAAGCTGCCATAAATCTTTTTATACTTATTTGTCCTTTTCCTCTTTAATTTCTTTGGGGTATAAGCCAACTAATTGTCTTTCTGGGTCAGATACACAATTTGGTGACTTTTGAGCCATAGTTTTAAATTGCTTTTCAAAATGGCAACATTAACAGTTCATTTGCATTAATATCCTTTCACTACTATACTTTCCAGCTTTTTAAATTAACTTTACCAATCTAATGGGTCTGAAGTAGAACTTTAGAATTGGTCTTCAGTGATTATTAGTAATATGGAACATTTTTTTCATATCATCATTGATAGCTTGGATTTCTTCATTAGATTTTGGCTACAATTTTTTATAGAGACAAAGAATGGAAACCACTGGGATCTTTGTCAATTGGAGATGACTGCACAAATCATAGTATATAAATGTCATGAAATTCTGTAAAAAAATGATGAAGTGGGGGGCAGCTAGATGACACCATGGATAGAGCAGTGGACCTGGAGTCAAGAGGATCTGAGTTCAAATTTGGCCTCAGACACACACTTAATAATTATCTAGCTATGTGACCTTGGGAAAGTCACTTAACTCCATTGCCTTGCAAAACCTCCCCAAAAAAATGATGAAAAAATATTTTCAGAGAAACCTGGGAAACCTTGTACAAATTGCTGAAAGATGAAGTGAACATAACCAGTAGAACAATTTACACAATAAAAGCAAAATGCTATAAAGAGAAACATCATCAAAAGACTTAAAGAACTCTTATCAACACAATGGTCAACCATAATTCCAGAGGACTTATGATGAAACATATTATTTAACTTCTGACAGGTGATGGGCTTAGGGTACATATTGAGAAACAAATTTTTGACATGGCCATTGTGGGTTTTTGTTTTACTTGACTATGGCTATTTTGTTACAAGGCTTTTGCTCTGTATTTTTCAGGAGGGAAAAAAGTGGGAAAGAAAATAGAATTTTATTAATAGAGAAAAGTTAATTTAAAAACAACTGCAACAAGTGGTTATAGCTCTTATTATTATAAATTTGAATCTATTCCATATGTGTGTTTGTGTTTGAAATAAAAGTTTTATCAGAAAATTGCTACAAAGATTTTCCTACTTAAATGTTTAATCTTCTTGTTTTATTTATTAGCTTATAGTGGTTTTGTTTGTACAAGAACTTTTAAGTTTATATAATCCAAATTGTTCATTTTATCTAGCCAAAGATCCAAGAGATAATTTATTTCTTGCTCCTCTAATTTGTTTGTGATATATATGTTTATATGTGTTTTATATAAAGTCATTGGGAACTTAAATATGATATATTATGTTATCACGAATCCACAAAAGTATTATTTGTATCATTCAGACAATGAATTATTTATTTAGTTAATTGTTCAGTTTTCTGCTTCATTTTACCTATGGGGAACATAGCTTAAATATATTTGCTAAATATATTGATCTGGATTATTTAGGAGCAATGAATCAAGTAAAAGTTTATCTTAAGACTCCTTTCATAATGTAAGACTAAAATATCTTTAATTTCTACAAATTAGTTATGCATCTTCATAACTGTATTTCAAAATGGACAAAGAAAAGCTTTTTCTTAGAGTCAAAGAAAATATATTTCTTCTTGTTTTTAAAAGCCACAATTTTAAAAGCAGCCTGACAAATCACTTGTGTGTAGATGTTTCTATAACCTCCTCAAAGCATTTACTCTCTTGTAGCTCAGCATGATCAATCCATAATTCAGTGTATATGGATTAGAGAAAACCTTTTACTTAATGGAAACAGAAGTAGCATTGACTGTATTGAATGAAGCAGGAGTAGAGGATCATCTCATAATAATTCTTAAATCCAACCCCAGAATTAGACTGATGACACTCAAGGTTAACAGAAAAAAAAGAAATTAATGTAATTCTTGGAGCATTATAAAAACTACATTGATCATCTCAAAGATTTTTCCAAAGCCTTGAACATTAAGAAACTGGAGAGTAGAAGTAGTACTTTGTTATTTCTAATCTTGTATGAAATACCTAGAATAACCTGAAGCAGTTTGATCAGGGAACAAATAATTTTAAAATGAAATTAAAACTTAGAAGTTATCATTTTAAACAGTTTAAATTGACATGGATATGAAAATGCAAGTAGAATAATCAGTATTTATCAAATTCCTGATGTGCCAGGCACTGTGCTAATCAGTTAATGAGATAATGAAATAAAAATGGACACTATATATCAGATAGTATTAAGAATTTATTCTGTCTGATGGTGTAATGGATAAAAGTAATGAACTAGGTTCTAAGTAGGATCATATATTTGGAGCTGGAAGGGACCTTAAAGGTCAATTGGTTCAACTTCTTTATTTTACAGTAAGAAAAGTGAGATAGACATTAAGTAACTTAGCCAAGGATCACTCAAGTAATAAGTAGCAAATTCAGGGACTCTATCTCTTTCTGAAGAGGAAAGAATTGATTGCTTGAGGAGGAATCGACCAACAAACAAGTATCATTAAGTGCCTGCTAGGTGTCAAGCAATGTGTTAGGCATCAGTGACACAAGTACAAAGAATGAAATAATTCTTATGCACAGTAATTTTACAGTCTGATGGGGAAGACAAGAAGGACTGATAAAAATACATACAACATAAAGCAGATAGGACAATAAGGATTTCAAATAAGAAAATACTATCAAATTGTGCAATTAACAGATCACTGATGAAGATTGCAGCTTTAATGAAGCAATAACATTTGGCACTGAAAGGTAGAGTTGAGTGAGAAGTGGAGATATCAAATAGATATTTCAGAGATTTGTTGTGAAAGGAAGGGGGGATAGATGATAACTTTAGAGAATGGCAAAAATCTAGTGAAGTTTTGTATTGTTATTTTTTTTAAGTATGAAGGGGATTTGAGTATATTTAAGGCAGCAGGGAAGGAACCAGTTGATAGGATGTTTCCAAAGCTTATCACTTCTGTCCTCATATCATTTCTTTCATATTTCTCTTCCTCTCCACTCACATAGCTAAAGTTGTCATCACCTTTTGATTAGACTGATCTCCTATTTGTTCATCCGGCTTCAAGCCAAGCTTCACTCTAATCTATTTTCATACAACAGCAGAAATGGTTTTTCTAAAGTACAGATCTGATCATGTCACTTTCCCCCAACCCCCTGCAATAAATTTTAGTGGTTCCTCTTATCCTTTGTCATTTAAACATCTTCACAAAGTAGCCTCTGCCTACCTCTCCAAGCCTTTTTCCACATTACTCCCCTCCTTATATTCTATGATCCAACTAATATTGACCTATTTGCTACTTGGTGAACATGATACTTCTCCAGTCTCCTTGTCCTTGTGATGTCTGCCCCCATCCCTTCTCACCTCTGCTTTTTGAAGGAATTTCTGATTTCCTTCAAAGTTCTTCTCAAGTGTCATCTTCAACATGAAGCCCTTTTGATCCCCCAGCTGCTAGTGCAGTCCTTACCAAAACTATCTTATATTCATTTTGTATGAAGTATGTACATTTTTTTTAAATAAAAGAAAGATTTTTGAGTTTTACAACTTTTCCTCTGTTCTTGTTTCTGTCCCCCCACCCCTCACAGAAGGCAGTCTGTTAGTCTTTACATTATTTCCATGGTATACATTGATCTAAGTTGAATGTGATGAGAGAAAAAGCATATCCTTGAGGAAGAAAAATAAAATATAAGAGATAGCAAGATTAAGTATGTACACTCTTATGTACATTCGTGTTGTCTCCCTTATTAGAATCCAAGTTCCTTGAGGGCAGGGACTGTTTCATATTTTTCTTTATTCTATGCTTAGAAAAGTACCTGGCACATAGTAAAAGTTTAATAAATGCTCAGTGAATGACTGACTCTTATTCTACAGATGAAGAAACTAAAGTTTGAGGAATTTAAGTTACTTTCTGAGCATCACATAGTGTTTAGATGCCAGAGGAAGTCTTGGATAACACTTTGTTGGAGAAATTACAGAAGAAATTCCTTCATTGGATGAGAGTTTTAACTAGATAACAGACTGAAGCACATTTTTATTATTTTTTTATTTTGGGGGGAGGGGTTGCAAGGCAAATGGGATTGGGTGGCTTGCCCAGGGTCGCACAGCTGGGTGATTGTCGGGTGTCTGAAGTTGGATTTGGACTTGGGTGCTCCTGACTCTGGGGCTGGTGCTTTGTCCGCTGCGCCACCTAGCCTCCCTCATCATCATCATCATCATTATTATTATTTTATTTTATTTTATTTTATTTTGGTGGGGTTTTTTTTGTTTTTGCAGGGCAATGGGGCTGGGGTGGCTTGCCCAGGGTCACACAGCTGGGTGATTGTTGGGTGTCCAGGGCCAGATTTGGGCTCGGGTACTCTTGGCTCCAGGGCCAGTGCTCTGTCCCCTGTGCCACCTGACCACCCCATTATTATTATTATTACTATTATTTAATTTTAATTTTTGCTCATGAGGGTCTATATTTTTGGGGGGGAGGGGGTATTATGTTTACTCTTAAGAATATTTTAGTAATGTATAAAAAACATCATTTGAATACAGCCTTTAACTGACTATAAAAATGCTAACTATCTGTTTGGAAGGGTTATTCCCATGACCCACCCAGCTTCTGGGAAACCAAGGGGTTGCAGAGATGAGTAGAACAATTCAGTCATCTTCTGACAATAAGAAATGGGTTAGCTATACTGTATTGTCAAAAAACTACAAATATGTCTTGGTGACAAACCATTGTTTAATGGACATCAAGAGAATGGATAGTTATACTCTATTGTTGTAAAAGTGTTGCCAAAAAATCATTCAGGAGGGAGATCATATCCATAAGGATATGACTCCTGAAGCATCTAGATATCACCAGAAGTTCTGTTTCCTATAAAATCAGATCAAGGGTGAAACAGTTCTAGAAAAGACGGTGAGAAGGATATCTTTGTACAGTACTCCTCTCACTAGGATAAACATAATGTGCAATTCATATATATATATGACTACATGGTCCTCTTCAAATATGAAGGACAACTACTAAAGCTTCTAAACTCTCCTGGTTCTCCACTACTCTTCAGAACATTCTCTTTGACTCCTTCATTGGTTCTTATTACTCTCTGTAATGCAGGTGTCTTTTAGGTCCCTCTCTAAACCAGAGGCTCTTAAGGTGGAGTCCAGGAATTTGATTTTTTTTCTTTATATTTTTCCCTCATTGCATGTAAAAGCAATTGTAATATTCAATTTTGAGTTCCAAATTCTCTCTCTCCCTCTCTCCCCAATCCCAACCCCCCTCATTGAGAAGGCAAAAATTCAATATATGTTATACATGTGTAGTCATGCAAAATATTTCCAAAATAGTCATGTTGTAAAAGAAAATGTAACCAAAAGAAAAACCTTCAAGAAAAATAAAGATGATAAAAAAAATGTATGCTTCAATCTGTATTCAGATACCATTAGTTCTTTCTCTGGGGATGGATAGCAATTTTCATCCCAAGTCCCTTGGATTCATCTTGGATCTCTTGTATTACTGGGAGTAACTTAAGTCTTTCACAGTTGATCAATTTACAATTTTGCTATTACTTTGTACACAGTACATTTCATTTTGTATTAGCTTATACAAGTCTTTCCAGGTTTTTCTCAGAGCATTGGGCTCATCATTTTTTTAATTTAATTTTTATTTTTTTACCTAGCTGTGTGGCCTTGGGCGAGGTAAATGGGGTTAAGTGGCTTGCCCAAGGCCACACAGCTAGGTAATTATTAAGTGTCTGAGGTCAGGTTTGAACTCAGGTACTCCTGACTCCAGGGCCAGTGCTCTATCCACTGCGCCACCTAGCCACCCCAAGGGCTCATCATTTTTTGTAGCAGAATAGTATTTCATCATAGTCATATATCACAATCTGTTCATCTATTCCCAGTTAATGGGTTTGTCCCCAATTTTCAATTCTTTGCCACTAGAAAAGAGCTGGTATAAATATTTTTGTACATATAGGTTCTTTAACTTTTTGTTTTTTTAATATCTTTTAGGATTAGTAGTGGTATTGCAAGGTCAAAGAGTAGGCATGATTTTATAGCCCTTTGAACACAGATGTAAATTGCTCTACAGAACAGCTCCACCAAGAATGCATTAATATCTCATTTTTCCAACATCCCCTCCAACATTTATCATTTTCCCTTTCTGTCCTATTAATCAGTCTAATAAGTATGCTATAGTACCTCAAAATTATTTTATTTCGCAGTTATCAATCTACTGTTTAAACATTTTCATATGGTTTTAGAAAGCTTTAATTACTTCATCTGAAAACTATTGATGTCTTTTGATCACTTATCAATTGGGGAATGATTTTTGACTCATCTCTCTACATATTTGAGAAATAAGGCCTTTATCAGAGAAATGCTTCAAAATTTTTTTCACAATTATTATTTCTATTTCCCTTCATCCAGGTCCCCATCCCTTACTCCTCCCCTCTCCCCGCCCCCCCCCCATCTATTCTATTCTCTCTCCAGGAAATTGATTTTAAAAAATGTTTTGATAATTGTATTTAAATATGATTGGTTTCATTTTATTTTATGCCCATAGGCTTCTCCAGACTGCCCAAGGGCTCCATGATATAAAAATGGTAAGGAACCCCTAGTCTAAATCCTTGATGACCTCATGTACTCTCCTAGTTTTAACTTTGCTTCTATGTATATAACTTAATACATCTGCAGCCATGACCTCTCTCAAGAACTACAGATTAGCATTTATAACCTATTGAACAAGAATGACCACCTGAAAATTCAAACTTAATATTACTAAAAGGAAACTCATAATTTCCCCTAAATCAAGAAATCTAATGATGTAATTTTGTTAAATACTTATTATATACCAGTGTTAAAAACAGAGTTTATGTATAATACCTGGTTTCATTGAAATACCAGTAAAATTGGAGAATGAGATATAAATATATGCGGGTGTATGTTTTAACTAATGCATAAAAATACATAAAAAGGCATTACAGTAAAAAGCAAGTGCTATATGAGGTCCAAAGGGAAAGGACATTATTGATGGATAACAGGGAAGTTGAGTTTTAAAGAATGATAGAATTTTAACAGCAAAAGATGGGGTAGAGGGAGCACATTCTGGGACTAGGGAGCAACATTCAAAAAAGGAAGAAAAAAAGAAGCAGCAACATTTAAAAAAGGAAGAAAACACAACAACCTCTTTATTTTCCCAGTTCTGAAAGTAGCATCCTCCTTCAAGCACCTTGATACGCAGTCATTCATATTATCTTCTGACTTTCCCTATTGTCACCAAATGGTAAAGATTCTTTATATTATCAAATCCACATACAAAATGAAGTCATTTTACCACCCTCTTTTAGCCTATTAACTCTTAAATTGTTATTATAACCTGTTAAAATAATAGCATATTTCTGTACTAGCAGTCCAGTTATCCCTTCTACACTGTGACTTTTCCCATCTTGGTTTCACTATATCTCTGGTCAGCATAAGAAATCAAAGGAAATTTTTGCTGAATTTTTCAGAAGCCAGACAGCATGCAAAGGCTAGCAAATGACACAGAAAAAAAGGTTTAAAAACTCAAAAGATGTATAAAATATATGTATAGTAATATATAGTATCAACTCAAATTTTATAACAAGTTTATATAAACTGCATAAAAGAAAATTCAGACTTCTCTGGTTCAAAGAGAGGGACAAAAACTTATACATGGATTACCAGATCCCAGGGGTACTATACCCTTAACCCCCTCATTGTGAAAGGCATAACTTTCAATCTGTCCTACATCCAATCACTCCCTCTCAACTACAGTTAAACTTTACAAATGATCTTTTGAACATTTCAAACTGTATATTTCTTTCTTTTTTAACTTAAGGCATTGAGGTTAAGTGACTTGCCCAAGGTCACACAACTAGGCAATTATTAAGTGTCTAAGGTAGGATTTGAACTCAAGTTTTCCTGATTCCAGGGCCAGTGCTCTATCTACTGCACCACCTAGGTGCCCTTTCAAACTGGATATTTCTTTGGCATCTCAAATTCTACATGTCCAAAACGGAACTAATTATTCTTCTACATGAAGCTTTTTCTATTCCTTTAACCTAGAATAATGATTTCTTCCTCCTTTGATTTCAAAACACTTTTTACTTCTTTATTTTTGTATCTCTTCCAATGCCTAATGGAGTGCATAACAGGAGGAATGGATTAAGTGTAGGAAAGGAAGAAGGAAGAAGGAAACCTACATTTTCCAAGTTACTATCATTCCTAATTTTTCATGACATAAGTCCTGGTACCTAAATAAATAAGATAAAATAAGATAATTTTCATAAAGAACTTTGCAAACTTTAAAGCGCTATATAAATACTAATAATTATTACTACTAAATTTCAGTTTCTCAATATTATATATCACAGTGTCATAGTATAATTCTCTGAGAAATTGTTACTCTCTGCTTTAATTACTCTTTGACATTTGTTCTTTGATTAAACATAGTATTATCATAATAGATGAGTAATCTAAGGAGCAATTAGAAGTTTTGTGTTATGAAGTATGTTTATTAAAAGGAAAATTACAGGTTAGAAGTATTAAAGTTGGGGTGGCTAAGTGGTGCAGTGGATAGAGCACTGGCCCTGGAGTCAGGAGTACTGGAGTTCAAATCTGGCCTCAGACACTTAATAATTACCTAGCTGTGTGGCCTTGGGTAAGCCATTTAACCCCATTTGCCTTGCAAAAAAAAAAACTAAAAAAAGTACTAAAGTCTATAGCAATTTCAGGTTTTGCTATCTGAGAGATTGCCCACTAGTTGTTTTTAATCCATTTAAAATCTGAAGTCGCTACTGATTATTTCAAAAATAGTAAATGCTGATTGGCACCACTGTGCACCATCATTTAAATAAACCAAAACTATATATTAGAACAGAATTTTGGAACCTTTTTTTTCCTGCCAAGGGCCATTTGGAAATTTATACTATCATTTGAGGGCCATATAAAATTATTAACTTAAAAATTATCCTACTATATTCAGTCAAACATTTAATTAATTCACCCTTCATTTTCTAGTCATAAGTGTTTTCCAGGACCAAATACTAATATCTTCTATAATAACAGAAAAAAGAGCTTTAATGTAATAAAATACAGTTGTATCTATACAGGCAGAGTAAAGAACTATTCAGTAATTCCATTAAAATGAATAGTTCAGTTATACAGGGATTCACTAAATAATTCCACCTAAAGTCATTTTCTCTTCCTCAGTCACAGACTTTGACTTTACCTCAAATGTCTATATGTATTTATGGATACGATGAAAACAATGGAACAAAAGATAACAAGACATCAATTACAAAGTGAATTTCATTGTTTCACCTCACTAAGATGATCATTTTGTGTAATACAGATTGTAGTAATGGAAGAACAAAAAGTATGTAACTTTATTTAGGGGAGAAAAACTCATCTAGTACACCCTGAAACATACAATATTTTGGATCTTCAATTTTCTTATCCCCTAAGCAGCAAAGATCACAGCTTTTTAAAAACCAGTCTGTTTCTTGAAAATTAGATGCTGAAAGATTACTTAGGGAGACAAAAATTAGTGAAATTAAATTGTTTTTATTTTCTGAGAAAGACATAATACCTTTTAAGAGAAAATGATAGCTTTAAGTGGAAACTAGACAAAACTTAAACCAAATATAAAATTAATTGTTTAGTAGCTAAGATTAGGATTTTTGAGCCCCCCCCAAAAAAATGACAGAACCTCTCTTAGAATAAGAACATGCACACAAAAGTCTTTAAATTCGAAAGTAGCTCTCATAAAAGAGCTCTAATTACAAATCACAGCCATTTATACCTGCCAAGTAACAAGGACAGTCTTAAAAGATCCATTTCACCTTTGTTGATGAAAACTGTATGTTAAAACAAATAGGTGATGGTGCCTTTGCAATAGCATAAGCACAGAAAGCAATAATACTCCACAGGAAACAAATCTAATGGTTGTAACAGAATATGATACTGAAGAACCCTATTGTGATCAGATTGTGTGCTTAGAAGCTCAATTGTATTATGTGGTCCAGGTCACTTACGATATTGGAACAAAATAAATGTAAAGTAACCCTTCATCAGTAATCATCTACACACAAAAGATGCACCTCTTTCCCCCCTATTTGATAAAAGGTTAGAGGAACAATGTGTATGCAACAGCTTTTGTTACTAAACAGACAACAGATGCCAGGTCTCCTCTTCAGATTCCTAGGTTAGTAATGGATGAAGAGAAGTGGAGGAAAAGGGGTCTCATATGCATATGCCATGATATTTGCTGGAGTTAATGGACTATATTTGAGTACTTACAGTGATAACTTCAAACAAAATAAAATCAAATTTCCATCTAATCAAAAGCCTCATATTCAGCATAGCATTCAGTCAAAAATTTACTAAAATTAGAGCATGTTTCTAGTACAATTAACATCCTTTGCACTCACAATAAAATATTCAATAACTGGCCATTTTGCCTGTTGAGGAGGTGAATAAAAGCATTGCTATTAATCATTTAGCTGTTATTTGTTTGCCACTTTATTTTAAGTAGGCAGTTAAATTGAAACTGCACATGTTATTATTGATTCAGGTTAAATTTAATCCTTTTAAACAGTACAATTATTCTCAATTTATATGGCATTAAATCTTTTATGCACGTGAAAAGCAAATTCAATTTTATTAAAGTATAAAGTTTTTAATGCTCCTTTAAAGTCATGTGACATGTTCCCAAAAGATTTCTGAATTCTATGTTCAGCCTAATTACTATCTAAAATTGCTTAATCAATGACATTTCAGTAATATGAAATAAACCCAAAAGTTAAAAATAACTTCAAACATATAAAATAAATGGCTACACAAATAAGCTGAAATAGTTCATGTAGGTTTTTTTCACATTCCAGAAAACAATTTTGAATTTATGCTTACTAGCTCTGTAAGCATGAATGTCACTTAATCTTTAGTTTCTTCATCTACAAAGTAAAGATATATATGAGTTACTACATATATGTAAAGTGCTATGCAAATTTTAAAGTACTATATCAGTTATTATTGTTGTTCACATCAGAACTATTACTTGCTTGTTGAAATATACTATTTATGTTTAAAATAGAGAAGCCAACCTAGTGTATAAGATTTTACTTTTTGTTTAGTACATGTATCTGACTGAACATTCCATTAGAACTAAATATGACTTCAAAAATGAGTTCAGGGTGGCTAGGTGGCACAGTAGATAGAACACCGGCCCTGGAGTCAGGAGTACCTGAGTTCAAATCCAGCCTCAGACACTTAATAATTACCCTAGCTGTGTGGCCCTGGGCAAGCCACTTAATCCCATTTGCCTTGCAAAAAAAACCTGAAGAAAAATGAGTTCAGAAATATAATTATAACATATTTAGCAGATGTTAACATCCAGTTGGAATTAAAATTAAGAAGCATTATAACTGACTTTTGCATGTGTTTAACATAGATCTTAAAAATTATCTGGGGGCAGCTAGGTGGCGGAGTGGATAAAGCACCGGCCCTGGAGTCAGGAGTACCTGGGTTCAAATCCGGTCTCAGACACTTAATAATTACCTAGCTGTGTGGCCTTGGGCAAGCCACTTAACCCCATTTGCCTTGCAAAAAAAAAAAAAAAAACCTAAAAAAATTATCTGGAAGCTTCATATCTTGAGTAGGAGTAGGTATTTTATAGAACACAGCACAAATCCATATGTATTTATTTTGACTATCCAATAAACCTATAATTGTAACCATATCTGCCTTATAACATTTGAGAATTGCTGCCTAACATAATTTCTTACATGATACAGTGGAATGAATCCTAAATCCTACCCTCTTCTAAATTTATCTGTTGAGACTACCATCATTCTCTGGGTCACTGATACTTGCTACATCAAAGTTTTTCCTCTGATACTTCCCTCTTATTTATTTATTCCATTCATTATATATTCCATTCACTCAGTTGCTAAATCTCATTAATTGTACCTCTCTGACACCTGCTATCTGTTGCTCATTCTTATTACCAGAGCCATTGTTCATGAGATCATCAGCTCTTGATTTGGTGCTAAAGAGCCACAACTTTGGAAGACTTTAAGGTCATTGATCTATGCTAATCCTCTCCTTAGGAAAGCCATGAACGCTAATAATATATGTCAAACAGATTTTTGTATGTGGTCAGTTTGGAAATTTGTTTTGCTTGACTGTGCATACTTGTTACTTATTATTGGATCGTGCATATCCTTCAAAATTTAGAACAAATGGGGGCGGCTAGGTGGTTCAGTGGATAAAGCACCAGCCCTGGAGTCAGGAGTACCTGGGTTCAAATCTGGTCTCAAACACTTAATAATTACCTGGCTGTGTGGCCTTGGGCAAGCCACTTAATCCCATTTGCCTTGCAAAAAAAACCTGAAGAAAAATGAGTTCAGAAATATAATTATAACATATTTAGCAGATGTTAACATCCAGTTGGAATTAAAATTAAGAAGCATTATAACTGACTTTTGCATGTGTTTAACATAGATCTTAAAAATTATCTGGGGGCAGCTAGGTGGCGGAGTGGATAAAGCACCGGCCCTGGAGTCAGGAGTACCTGGGTTCAAATCCGGTCTCAGACACTTAATAATTACCTAGCTGTGTGGCCTTGGGCAAGCCACTTAACCCCATTTGCCTTGCAAAAAAAAAAAAAAAAACCTAAAAAAATTATCTGGAAGCTTCATATCTTGAGTAGGAGTAGGTATTTTATAGAACACAGCACAAATCCATATGTATTTATTTTGACTATCCAATAAACCTATAATTGTAACCATATCTGCCTTATAACATTTGAGAATTGCTGCCTAACATAATTTCTTACATGATACAGTGGAATGAATCCTAAATCCTACCCTCTTCTAAATTTATCTGTTGAGACTACCATCATTCTCTGGGTCACTGATACTTGCTACATCAAAGTTTTTCCTCTGATACTTCCCTCTTATTTATTTATTCCATTCATTATATATTCCATTCACTCAGTTGCTAAATCTCATTAATTGTACCTCTCTGACACCTGCTATCTGTTGCTCATTCTTATTACCAGAGCCATTGTTCATGAGATCATCAGCTCTTGATTTGGTGCTAAAGAGCCACAACTTTGGAAGACTTTAAGGTCATTGATCTATGCTAATCCTCTCCTTAGGAAAGCCATGAACGCTAATAATATATGTCAAACAGATTTTTGTATGTGGTCAGTTTGGAAATTTGTTTTGCTTGACTGTGCATACTTGTTACTTATTATTGGATCGTGCATATCCTTCAAAATTTAGAACAAATGGGGGCGGCTAGGTGGTTCAGTGGATAAAGCACCAGCCCTGGAGTCAGGAGTACCTGGGTTCAAATCTGGTCTCAAACACTTAATAATTACCTGGCTGTGTGGCCTTGGGCAAGCCACTTAACCCCATTTGCCTTGCAAAAACCTAAAAAAAAAAACCAAAACCATAGAACAAATGTATTTCTTTCATGAAACCCCAATCAGAAGTAATTCCTCTCATGAACTTTCTTTATACCTTATTCATATCTTTTAAAAATGATTTTGTTATGAATTCAGTAATATTCTCAAAATAAATCAAATAAATATGGAATTAATCTGAACTATTTACATTTTTGAGAAACAATTGTATAACTTAAAATAATATATATTAAAATAAGGTAACATACTTTTAAAATATAATTCAATACTATCTTCCAAATGTATCACTGTATTTTTGACATTTGTTGCCTTTTCTCTCAAAATGCAATTCTTATCATTGTGTATCTTGTTCTTTTAAACATGCTGACTTGGGGCAACTAGGTGGTATAATAGATAGAGCACTAGCTCTGGAGTCAGGAGGACCTGCATTCAAATCTGGCCTCAGACACTTAATAATTACCTAGCTATATGATCTTGGGCAAGTCACTTAACCCCACTGCCTAGTAAAACAAAACAAAAATAAACAAATATGCTGACCTTCTTTTATATCCTTGAAGATTCTTAGGGATTTATATTTTATATTGTACTTTTGTTTCTAGTTTACATAGTTTAGTTTATATATATGCTTTATCTCTTCTACTAAATTATATTATTAAAAATGGATGTTATCTTTTTTGTATATTACCAGCACTTATCATTGTATCTTGAATACTGTAGGGACTTATGAACCTTAAAATTAGTATATAAATGTAAATTTCTGATGTTATGTTAGTAAGTTATTTGGTAACTAGCACTAAGCTAAATAGGCATCAGTAGGCTGAGGCTAAAAATGCTGGTGACCTTCCCCCAATCCCTGTCCTTACCTGCCCTCAAGGTTTGCCCTGTACTCATACCTCTGTGATACCATGTTTCCTATAGCAGTTTTGAGGATCTCAGTGCTATGGTTCTATGTACACTTCAGCTTCCTAGGGAAGTTCTATTTTTGACTGTAAGTTTAAGGGATTTTTCCTAGCAAGGAATGAGAAAGTAAAAAAGGTAACTTGGTATAAATATGAAACAGATGTGTAGTAAGTAGTTTTATTTCACACAGTGAGAGGAAATGACTTAGTAAATGGGAATCATAAAATGGTTATAATTGAGATATTAGAATTAAAACTTTTTTGGGATATTTGCAATAGGTAGCTATTTTACATTTCACCCTCACTGAATATAATTTATGAGCCCTATTTATGCCAAATGGGCTAGGGTTTTTTTTTTTTCATTTTTTCTTTTACTTTGCAATCTCTTACTGCCTCTGAGTCTGCTTCATTTTTTTTTTTTTTTTGTGGTCATAACTCTTTCAAAGACCAATGTTCCTTGTGCTCTGGTGCCCAAGTAGATAAAATCCAACTGCCTTTCAAGATCTCATAAGGCCCTATGGAAATACAAAACAGTCCCATCCCAAGCACCGTCTTGCCCAGAAGACCACAGGATTGGTCTGGTGGGGAAGTCTGGGGACTAAGCATATCCCTACCTTCCAGATTTCAGCTATCTTTATAACTTCCAGGCTGACAGAAAGAAGCCTAAGCAGCAGAGACTGCCTCTTTAGTCTGTCAACAACCAATTAAACAAATACTCATGGCCACCAGAAAAAGGGCAGAGGATATCTTAGAGGGTGTTTTTTACCATCTCTAAGGGGATGCTACAGTTGAATATGGCATAAGAAGTAGTAAATATATAAAAGGCAAAATGAAGCAATTTTTTTTAGTGGAAAGTTTTTTCACCTTTCATTTTCACAAAAATGAAACACAGTGCTGGTATTCCGTGTAGAAGATGCTATTAATTTTGTGTATTGAAAAGCATAGCTAAGAGAATTCAAAGGATTTTTTTAAATTAGTTCTTAAAGTGATTTAAAATTTTTTATTCATATAATTATTGATTGCTTAGATTTCTTCCTCTGAAATCTGCCTGTTCACTTTTTTGTGGATGTGATGGTTTATTTATATGAATCAACTAAAAAGCTAATTGAAACAACTTCAGGAAAGTTTCAGTATATAAAATAAATATAAATATGTTGTATTTGTAGAGCAATATTGAGTAATTCCATTTAAATTAACTATAGAAAACTGAAATATTTGGGAGTCTTTCTAACAAGAAACACAGAGGAACTTCACAAACATAATTATAAAACACTTTATACAAATAATAACATAATAACATAAATAATTAGAGAATATTAATTGCTCATGAGTAGACTGAGAATATAATAAATGACAGTATTTTAAATTAATCTACTTTTTCAGTGCCTTATCAATCAAACTACCAAATGACTACTTTATAGAGCTAGGAAAAATAATAATAAAATTCATCAAGAATATCAAGGGAAGGGGCAGCTAGGTGCTCAGTGGATAGAGCACCAGCCCTGGAGTCAGGAGTACCTGAGTTCAAATCCAGCCTCAGACACTTAATAATTACCTAGCTGTGTGGCCTTGGACAAGCCACTTAACCCCCATCTGCCTTTGCAAAAACTTAAAAAAAAAAGAATTTCAAGGGAATCAATGGGGGAAGAAAAGTGGGAAGAAGGGGACATAGTAGTTTTGTTTGTTTGTCTTATAGTTATTTACAGTCATGTCTAATTCTTTATGATTTATTAAAGAGTTTTCTTGTCAAAGATACTGAAGTTGTTTGCTGTTTCTTTTGCCAGCTTATTTTACAGATGAGAAACTGAAGCAAACAGAATTAAGTGATTTGTCCAGGATCATACAACTAGTCTGAGGCTAGATTTGAATTCAGGAAGATGAGTCTATTACTAGCACATTATCCAATGTGTTACTTAGCTACCTAGTACCAATCACAATACTGTGAAGCCATAAGTATCAGTTTGGTACTAAATAAGAAATATGTTGATCATTGTAACAGTTTAGATGTACAGTTTACAGAAACAAGCATAGTAATAATGTTTGATAAATCCCAAATCCCAACTCTTGGAGCAAGACTAAAACTATTACTATTACACTGTTACACAGTTGGAGGAACTGTGTAAAGCAATTTGGAACTGTGCCTATAAAGCTATTAAACAGTGAATACCATTTGATCAAGCTATACAACTATTAGGTCTATTTCTCCATAAAGAGGGAAAGGACCATATATACAAAATTATTTAGAGCAACTCTTTTCATGACGGCAAAGAACTGGAAACTGAAAGGGCATCCATCAGTTGAGGGAAGACTGAAAATGTTATGGTATTAATGTGAAGAAATATTATAGTGTTATAAGAAGTGATAAAGGGGATAGATTCAAACAAACTTTGGAAGACTTGTATGAATTGCTGCAAAGTGAAGTGAGCCAGAATCAGAAGAGCAAGTTCTGCAATTACAACAATATTGTGAAAACAAACAACCTTGAAAGACTTAGAAACTAACTGATCAACATAGTAAGCAACTACATTTCCATAGGACTTATAATGAAAACATGCTGCCCACCTCCCAATAAAAATCATGGATTTTAGAGTACAGATTGAGGTGAATTTTATGTTTATTTTTAGCATGGCCAATTTGTGAATTTGTTTTGTTTGATTATAAATGTTTATAACAATTTTTTCTTGCTTTCTCAATGGAAGAAGGGGGGAAGGCGGAAGGAGAGAATTCAGACTTGAAAATAAAATAAAATTGAATTTCAAAAAGAGAATTCATAAAAGGGATTATTCTAGTCAAGGAGAACCATAAGACCACAGGCTTAGAAATGAATGTGAGCCTGATATATTCAAAGGACAGTGAGTAGACCTGTCTGCCTGAAGTTGAGGTACCATGACAGTAAATAGGGATAGGATTAACAGTTTAATATTAGAAACTACACCAAGAGTGGGGGAAAAACTATATTGGAAAAAGTAATGGATTTGTAATGAAAGAATCTGGGTTTGGGTTCATATGCCAGCTCTAACATTTGCTACTTCTTTTTGACCTTGAACAAAACATATAATCTTTCTGGGTCTCAGTTTCCTCATCTGTAAAATATGGTTGTTGATAACCACTAGCAATTTAAATGCTCTCAAGAGTTTTGCTTCTTAGCATATACCTATAAAATAAAAAATTCTAAGTGACAATTGAGCAAAACTTGGGAATTTTGACTTTTTGCCCCAGGTTTTGGTTTGCATCAAATAATAGAATTTTAAACTCACATTAAGAGGAGTAAATTAGTATTAAGTAGATCATTAGTTTTGTTTACTTAGTATAAAATTATATCCTCTGTAAATGTGTATATCAAATGTCACAAAAAGTCGAGAAGATATTTTCTTTTTGATTAATGGATTGCAGCTACTGTACACAAGGAAGGAAAATCTCCCCCATTTTGCTTTTGAAGATCAAAGATGCCATATTCAATTATGCCATATTACTACTTACATTTTTTTCTTTTTTGGTTGAGAGTAGGAAATACTTTAAAAATTGAGATTGCTGTGGAAAGAAGAGTTCTACCTTGAATTTTAAGTTATAAGATTATTGATTGTTTAACTTTCTGTCAGAACTGTTTAGTTAACTTTGTATTCATCTGAAACTGTTCAGATGCTAAAGTATTCATTGTCTTCTCAGAAATATTTTGTTTGGAACTGACAGTACAAAAGCTGAATTAAAAAAAGTAAACCTATGGTTCATTCAGAGTTTTATCTTGGATTTTCTTTCTTATTTTGATTTAAATCCATTTATAGTCTATCTACACAGGATAAATGAAGTGTGAATTAAGTAATTATATAGGGAATTCAATCATTGTAATAACTACTGGATTATTTTGGTAAAAGCAACACTGCTTCCCCCCCAAAATATCAGATTTTGGGGCAAGTTTTACCCAGCTAATTAACTCAGTTCTGTATTTTGCTCTGTCTGTTTAGAAAATAAAATATTCATATAAAAAGTATTGCTTTAAAATCATCAATTAAAAAATAAATTAAATAATCATCAATTGAGTACAGTTTTATCAACAGGAGCTGATTGTAACAGCAATAGTGTCCTACGATCAGTTTAGCTAATCTCAGCAATATAAGGATTCAAAACATAGTCAAAGGTCTCATGATGAAAAATTCTATCCATAGACAGAATAAAAACTGATGGAGGTGGCTGGGTGGCGCAGTGGATAAGAGCACCAGCCTTGGAGTCAGGAGTACCTGGGTTAAAATCTGGCCTCAGACACTCAATAATTACCTAGCTGTGTGACCTTGGGCAAGCCACTTAATCCCATTGCCTTGCAAAAACCTAAAAAAAAAACTGATAGAGTTTGAATTCAGATCACAGCATACTATTTTTCACTTTTTTTTTCATGGTTTTTCTATTCTATTTTTTCTTTCACAACATGACTAATATGGAAATATATTTTACATGAGTGTATATATATATATACATACACATATATATATAACTTTTATTAAATTGCTTACTTTTTAAAAGAAGTAATTTAAAATTAATGAATATTAAATTATTTTATGTGTACAAATTACATCAGATTGCTCGATGCCTTGGAGAGAGAGAGAGGGTAAAAAGGGAAAGTGGTAAAAAAATGAGGAACTCTAAAACTTGCAAAAGGATAAATTTGAGAGCTATGAAATTGGAAAAAAATTAAAAATTAAACAATCAGTGTTAATATAATAAAAAATGAATGCTAAAAATTATCTTTGCATGTTACTGGGAAAAATAAAATACTTTATTTAAAAAAAACAATAACTGACCGCCCAATTCCTGTCAATGTATGTTCATCTTTGGTTATTATAGGTCACAAAGATTCAGTAGCAAAAACTATTACAGAAAACTTTTCTCTTCCATCTGTGTTTTGTTTTCTGGCATTTATAAATAAATTATAAAATTTTTATTCCATGTAGAACTGTTTGGTGTGAACCCTAAAACCTATAACCTTAAGGTTTAAAATAACAAAACAGGTGGAGACCATCCAAGATTTGGGAATGAGTTGGTCTGTTAAGTAAAAACAAAGAATAAAGAAAATTAACTTCTTTTGTAGCATAACTATGGAATTTGCATGATATCCCTCCCTAAAACTGATCTACAAAGACTCATCTTTGAACAATTAAATGAACTCTGACTGTCTCTTCCTGGGAGGATGGTCTCCTTTCATCCTGCTTGTTTTCCTCCTAAGTTTGTAATTAACATAGGGAGAAATATTTTGGGGTCTTAATTTTTATCTAGGGAGCAAGGTGACCCATATGAAACCTGAGCATTACCACAATTTAGTTTTGAGAAATTATTGCTTGATATTGGATAAATGAGAGTTCTTCATATTCAAGTTCACCATATTATTTTCTTCTGAGAAAGTTAAGTTTAAAATATTAATCCTTCAAGTTCAGACTACCATTATAGGTTATATTTAAACCTAAGATGCCTCTTCAGTTATAAAAGTATTGAAAGGAAATAAGATAGAAAAGAATGGTAATTTTGCAATAAGTTACTAAACTGAAACTCATGGTAAATATGTTCTGTTTAAAAATTCAACATTTCTTTTCTGCTTTGGCAGTCAGGAACTGTTAGTGGACAAATACTCAGATCTCCGGTATGACCCAAACTGGAAGAATAGCAAAGGAGAAATTTCAACTCTGAAAAGGTTGCAGCTGACTGAAAAAAGTTCCACACAAAACTTTTCTTGGGATCCACTCTATTCTTCTAAGGAAACATCATTTGAGCTGTCAAAGGAAAAAAATGACTTGGAGAAAAGCCCACAAAGTTCAGTTTCATTACTGGGCAGTGAATTTTTGAGCTCTAATTATGAACGTGGAGACCTCAACAGTGAGTCAATTTCATTTGTGAGTACTAGTGATTTAGGAGACAAATCAACCAATCTATCAGAACACATCAAGAGTTCAAGTTCACATAATGATGTCTTCCTACCAGGACCACGGCTTCGACCAAAGAAATCTAAACAAGATATTGTGGAAAAAAATAAAGTGACATTAGGATTATCAATACATAATACAGGTTCATACCTTTATCAGCACAATAAGAAAATGGGTGGCATTCATCCAGAGAAGGTAAGTAGTTTACTACTTAAAACTTTCTAAAGTGACAAAAAGAAATGTTATTGTTTGTTTGAAATGTAAGTTTTCCCTATATCATACTTTGAGTTCACGGTGTAATTTCATCTACAAAACTACAAACATAATAAATATTTTTATGTAGTATACTATGTTTTTCCACTCTTTTTACTATCAGTGAAGTTATTGTACTCTGTTCTTATATGAGATGCTTAGATAGTTAACAATACTCAAAATGATTGGAACCTAATTGGTTTTGTCATTTGATAAAGATCTTCAACGCTACATAATTGTTTTAAAAAACAATATATATTATTTTGAAGTAAGCTAGGAAGTTTAGTGGGTAGAATGCTGGGACTGGACAGAGTAAAATCCGAACTCAAATCTAACTTTAGACTTATTAGCTGTGTGACCCTGGGCAAGTCACTTCACCCCAATTTGCCTCAGTTACTCATCTGTAAAAACAGGAACATACTGGAGAAGAAAAATGGCAAAACACTCTAGTATCTTTACCAAAGAATACCCCCAAAGACAGATCCATGGAATTGTGTAGAGTCAGATATGACTGAACAACAACAACATAATCTATTTGATAAAACACAAGGCTGATAATTAGTATATTTGAACTACTCAATATTATTCAGTCCTGAGAAAAGGAGCTAATTAACTCTGTAACACAATTCTCAAAGTTGAAAGGGACTTCAAAAGCCAGTTTACTTAGGGAATTGACAAGCATTTATTAAGCCCCTACAGTGTGTCAGGTTTTGTTCTAGAGGTAAGCATACAGAAATAAAATGAACTGATCCTTGCCCTCAATGTCTCAGTCCTTTGGGGGAGATAACTCAAAAATCTGTGTAAAATAAATACAAGGTAGTTATGTGGGGGACCACCAGCAGCTGAGGATATCAGAAAGGACCTCAGATAAAGGATAACATTTCTACAGAGATTTAAAGAAAATTAAGATTTTTAAGAGATGTAAATTAGGAGGGAGTAAATACATTCTAGGCATGAGGCATGGAAATAGATTAAATATCCTATATGAGGAACAACAAGAAGACCAATTTGGCTGTACTGAAGATTGCATGAAGGGGAGGAGTAATGTACAATAGCCCTGGAAAGTTATGTTGGAACCAAGTTGTGAATGACTTTAATTATCAACCAGAAAAGTTTATATTTGATCCTAGAGGTAACAGGGAATCACTGGAATTTATTGAGAAAGGGGAGTGATACAATAAGATTTATATTTTAGAAATATCACTTTGTGGAGAATGGATTAAAGGTGGAAGACCTGAATGAAAAGAGACCAATTAGGGTGGCTGTTGTAAAAGCCGAGCCTAGAAGTTATGAGGGTCCAAATTAGAGCATTTTAAATGGAAAGTAGGGATGGATAAGAGAAATGTGAAAGTAGAATTAGCAAGACTAGATGACTGATTGAATTCAAGGGTGAGGTAGGAATGAGGAATTGAGGATGACACCTGGATTATAAATCTGGGATCTGGGGAAAATGCTATTACTCTTACATAATTAGGGGTGTTCTGAAGAGATAGGTATTTGGAGAAAAGCTAATGAGTTCACTTTTTGGATATGTTTAATTTGAGAAGCCCATGGAACATTAAGTTGAAAATATCCAAAAGACAATTGGTGTATATGATGGAACACTATTGTTTTATAAGAAATCGTGAGGGATGGGATTTCAGAGAAGCCTGATGCTGACTGAAGTGAGAAGAACCAGAACATTATACACATTAACAACAATATGGGGTGATGATTGACCCTGGTGGACTTGTTCATTTCAGCAGTACAATAATCAAAGACAATTTTAAAAGACTTGTGATGAAAGATAACATCCATATCCAGAGAAGGAATTGTAGCTTATTATCTTCTATTTTTAAAATTTGTTTATGTAGTGTCACTTTTTCCCTTCTAATGTTTTATTTCTTCTGTTTGGATCTGATTCTTCTCTCACAACATGTTCAATATTGAGCTATATTTAGCATGGTTATAAATATAGAGCTTATATCAGATTGCTTTCTGTCGGGGGAGGGGAGAGAAAAAGGGAGCAGAGAAAAAAATTATGAAATCAAAATTTTGCAAAAAAAAATTGGTAAAAACTACTATGCATGTAGGTGGAAAAACAAAATAATTTTTTTTTAAAAAGACATTTGGTGGGGGCAGCTAGGTGGCATAGTGGTTAAAGTATCGGCCTTAGAGTCAGGAGTACCTGAGTTCAAATCTGGTATCAGACACTTAATAATTACCTAGTTGTGTGGCCTTGGGCAAGCCACTTTAACCCCATTTGCCTTGCAAAAAACTAAAAAAAAAAAAAAAAGACAATTGTTATGTGAGATGAAAGATTAAGAAAAATAATAGTTGAAATTATTCCTGAATAAACACATTTCCTATAATATTCTAAACAAATGGTCATCTGAAATTTCTTTAATACCTCTAGTAAGGGGGGGACCAGTAACTCCTGAGGCAGTGTAGTCCACCTTTAGAAAGTTCCAGTTTTCAGTGAGTTTTACATGAAGCTTAAATTAAATCTTTACATCTTCCACCAATTGTTTCCTATTTCTGGCCTTCTGGTCAAAAAAGAGTAAGTCTAATTACTCTTCTAAGTGACAGCCCTTTAAATATTTGAGGATGACCAGCCTTCCACTGGGCAACTACCATGTTTCAGTGAATAGAGCATTAGGCCTGGAGTCAGGAATATCTGAATTCAAATCCAGCCTCAGACACTTACTATCTGGGTGACTCTTGGCAAGTCCCTTAACCCCTATTTGCCTTAGTTTTCTCATTTTATTAGATGAGAAAATAAGAATCTAAAGAGATCAATCAGTTAATCAATCACACACTGGAAAAGGAAATGGCAAATCACTCTGGTATCTTTGCTAAGAAAACCCCATAAACTAAATCTCGGGGTCACATAGAATCAAATATAACCGAATAAACATCTCTTTTCCAAGCTAAACAACCCCAGGGTTTTTTTGATCATCATGTGGATCTTAAGACCCTTTCCCATTATGATTGTCTTTTAATATTATAGATATAGGCTAAGCACCACAGAATAAAACTGAATTATTATTTCCTTGTCTTGAATATCATGGAGCCTAAGATATGCTATTTTGACTCATTGAGCTTGTAGTCTATGAAATCCACCTGATCTTTTTTTACATCTCTCTTCTTATATTGTAAAGTTGAATTTCAACTCAATGTTCTAGTTAGTCAGATCCTTTTTTAATTTGATTCTGTCATCCATTAGGTTAGTTATGCCCTCAGTCTTGGATTTTCTTTATATTTGATAAGTATGCCATCTATTTCTATATCAGAATTATTGATAAAAACACTGAACACTGAACTTAATGCAGATTGAGGGTTGAAAAAAGCTTATTAGATTTGGCAATTAAGAGATCATTGGAAACTTTTTTTAAAAAGTAGTTTTAGTTGGATGATGAGATTGGAAACCAGAGAATTGAGAGGAGAGGAAGTGGAGGCACTTTTTTGTAGACAGCCTTCTCAAGGCTCAAAAGAAGATATATATGGGATGATGATGAGGATGGATGACTCAAGTGAGGGCTTTTTGAGGATAGCTGAGACATGGACATGTTCATAGCTAATAGGACAGCAGAAAATAATGACAAATTCAAGATTAGTAAGAGAGTAGAGATGGTATTCTCTAATCTTTTGGAGAAGATGAATATGGAGTGTGAATCTATAGTGTGCATATCTTTGCCTTGGCAGAGAGAAAAATTACTTTATGTGAAACAAAGGTAAAGGAAGATAACAGGAGGCATCTTCTAAGTAAATTGAGAGAGAGTGGAGTGAAGGGGGAACTTCTAGTGTATAGCTTCAAATTTTTTCATTGAAATATGAAGAAAGATTCTCATCTAAGAGGGAGCTTTGGACAGTTTGAGAAAGGTTGAAAAGATTTGTAAGACACCTTAAGGTTAAAGGTACAGTAAGTTAATTAGGGAGGTATAAAAGGATTGCCTTGCCATAATGAGACTCCAATTGAGGTTGTAACATAAATTTGTAGTGAACTGACCATGGTTTGTGATATTTCTCTAGCTTTTTTCAGCTATATGCTAGATAAAGGAGCAGTGAACCTTAAGGGAGAGGACATGTAAAATTGAATTTATTTTTCAAAGGGTCAAGATGGGGAAATATGGGACATGAAGCTAGTGCAGGTGTGATAATCTGAGAAAGAATTGAGGGTTTGAATAATAGGAAGTCCCAGTGAGAATGAAAAATAGGGTTCGAATTGCAAGTCAGAAAGAGAATGACAACAGATAGTCAGCAGATAATGGAGATTCAGAATCCTTGTTATAGAAGGTGATGCATTTGTGCTTGATGGAAAGATCAAGGGTATTCAGATGACCTTTGTCACCAGAACCTCAGATGGGGAAAGAAAGTATTGTGAAATGAGTACATTGAGGAACTAGGCAGTTATGATGTTTGAGAGCATATCATCATGTATGTTCAAGTCCCCTACTGTGAGGGCTAGAGTTGGGGAGGAAAGAAAAACTGTGCTAGGCACTGATCCAACTGAGGACAGAAGAGAAGTGTTCTGTAGGTTGATAGAAATAGCTGTCAGAATTTTGTTAGGATAGTAAATATGGATGGAGTCCACCTTAAAGGAGAAAGGGTTCTGGAGGAAGAATCTGGCAGTGACAGTGAAGAGCAGTATTCCAATCCCCCCTCTTTGGACCAGTGAGTCAGAGGAATGAATTAAAGTACAACTAATGCTAGAAAGTGAGGCCAGGAAGGCTGTCTAACCGGGGAACAGTGAAAGCCAGAAGGTGGATGGAATAAGAATGGAAAAGATTCAGATGAAAGCAGATTTGTTACCTATTAGGTAGGCATTCCAGAGAGTATAGTGAGTAGCTTTAGAGAAGGATATTGACAGACTGGGATTGAGAAAAAGTGGGAATAAGGTATCAGACAGTAAGGGAATGGAGAATGGGGTGTGAATGATGAGAGCTGTGAGAGCTGTGGGTTCAAAATTACTGGGATTGTGAGGATATATTTCAGTGGGAGTTTGTTAATCACTGAGGAATGTGTTCTGGTAATTTATCAGTATCTCTAGTGGTTTGGCCTTAGGCTGGAGCACTCTTTGGCAGCTCAGATCAAGAGGGAATAAATTTCTTCCAAAACAGAAGTCTAAGCAGGAGATATAATTAAATGGTATTCTTATTAATAGCATTTTCTCCCCTTACCACAAAGATAGGTGTATGTGATGGAATACTTTAGTGATTTGTCTGAAATTACAAGGATTTGAACCTGTTTTCTATATATAAATATAGTACACTTTCCATTGCATCAACACTGTCTTCCTACCATAAAAGTTCTACCACTAAAGTCATTGGTTTAAACCTAGGTGGGATCAGTTATTATGTGGCTATAGATTAGAATTCTAGTATGAGCAAGCCTTCTGGAAAATATATGCTCACGATTAAAAAGAAAATATGAATAAGTGAATACAAATGAATCAACACAAATCTATCCCGACCACTGAAAAATAACTTAAACTTCATGCTGTATAATGGGGGTAGGGGGTGGGGAAGGGCAAGGACACCTTCTGTAGTGTCATCTTCATATATGAAGGATAGCATTATTACATTAAATGTGAAAGCTCTTAGAGCACTTCAGAATACAAGGTTTTATTATTAAAAACTTATGTTCCAATCAGGAAAGCAGAATGATCTACCTTGAAACCCCTTTAGCCATTTTTTTGACTAGTATAGATAAGATGGATAAATAGTTGGTGTGTTGCTTAAAGTTTAAGAAACCAATGCTATAATCTTAGAGAATTAGGTTGCATTTTTGTGTTTATAATCTAATCATGAAACAAACAAAAAGAACTGCTGTAGTATCTGGCTTATCAAGATGAATGCTTCAGTTTTGAAGGCATGCTTTCAAGGTTATTGAAGCAAATTTATACTTGAACACATTGTTTTTAAAACAAATTTCAGGGGATGGTTAGTGGTGCAATGGATAGAGCATTGGCCCTGGAGTCAGAAATAACCTGAGTTCAAATCCAGCCTCAGACACACAGCCTAGCTGTGTGACCTTGGGCAAGCCACTTAACTCTCAAACAAAAGCTCTAAGAGCTTTTACCTTGCAAAAACCAAAAAAAAAAAAAAACCCAAACCAAATTTCATGTGTTATTGTGATTATGTGAGGATGTCATACAACCTTGAAATATTTAAATACTTTAAATTTTTTTAAATTTTCTAATGATATCTTACGTTTTTACATAACCTTCATTTCCATATAAGTCATTCTCCTCCCTTGACATGAAGAGTCATCCCTTGTAATAAATAAGAGAGGAAAAGAGCAGTTCAGTAAAATTAACCAATCCATCCACAAGTTTTAAAATAATATGCAGAGAGACCCATAGTCTCTCACTTAAGTGAAGCTTAGCCAAGTTTGATCACTACTTCTTCATAACATTCTGTTCCTTGGGGAGTTGTTATTTCCACGTACATTATCCTAGTATATTGTTTTCCTGGTTCTACTTACTCCACTTTGCAACAGTACAGAAAAATCTTCTCATGCTTTTCTGTATCTTCATGTTTCCCTCTTTTAATTATTTCCTATGAATCCTGTCACATAGCTTTCTTTGTATGTATTTGTTTGTCTGTTGTTT
Organism: Macrotis lagotis; assembly: GCF_037893015.1. Lineage (NCBI taxonomy): Eukaryota > Metazoa > Chordata > Mammalia > Peramelemorphia > Peramelidae > Macrotis > Macrotis lagotis. The sequence goes on from NC_133658.1 coordinate 647,925,011, forward strand.
ACTCCATTAGACCGTTAAGTTCTTGAGGGCTAGGGCTGTCTTTTTTGTATTTCCAGCAGTTAGCACAGTGCCTGGCATATATAATAGGCACTTAATGAATGTTTATTTAATGAAATTCATCATTTCTTATATAGTAATAAATAGTATAATACATTTATCTGTCACAGTTGTTTAACCCTTCTTCAAATCAATAAATTTCATTTTGTTTCCAGTTTTTGCTAATGCAAAAAATACCTTTTTAAGCATTCTTTTGTTTATGAGACTTTTCTATCTTTTCATGTCCTTCGGTTATACATATGACTGTGTGGGATCTCTGTGTCAAGGGGTATAGAAATTTGTCAGTTTATTAGCAAAATTACAAATTGCTTTTTCGAATGGTTGGACTAATTCATGGTTCCACCAAATATGTGTTAAAGTATTTGTCTTTTTACCATTCCTCCAACTATTCCTATCTCTTCCAATCTCTGTCAGTTGAGAGGTAAAGCCTCAGAGTTGTTTTGATTTTCATCTCTCTTAATGTTAGTGATTTAGAGCAATATTTTATATGGTGCTTTATAGTTGGAAATTTTTTTGAAAGCTACTTATTTAAAGAGATAGGTTTCTATAGTGCCAAAGAAAAAGGAAAAACTCTAAAAAGAACAGATGTAGGATGAAGGAAGTCACAATGAGGAATGCAAAATAAAAAGGGAATGAGGAGTAGTAGGATTGAGCCAAATGGGAAAGAAAAGAGATAAGAAGAATGGACCATTTGCCCCAGAAGATTTAACTCTGAATCACAGGAATTTATGTAACTGGAGGTATGAATTTGCTGATTGTAAGATTAGGAAAGGATCCTTGGTTGAAACCACTCCTTTCTAGTGATAAAGAGCAGCTTTGGAAGGGGATTATCTCTATTAGCAGTCTCCAGGTAGAGAAGGGGAGTTTGGGCCAGAGGTCTGGATTCCCAGGGATCATACTGAATTTATATGTAGTACTAGCTCAGCCAACATGCTGAGGCATGGAGGGGCATTCAGGGACATGCTCTTGGCTTTGTGTCAGGCATGCTGTTCAAGGTATTTCCTTTTGGCATCTTTTCTGATGTCTTTAGCCTTAGTTAGGCTAGCATCAGGTCTTTGGGGGCACCCAACTAGACAACACTAGAACTTTACATTCTTTTTGGCTTTGGATATATTATCAGAAGTGCAACTCTATAATGTCCTCCACACGTGCTTCCTCTATTCTAGGTAATATAAGTGACTCCCTCTCTCCTCTAAGATCAAATATAAACTCTACTTGGCTTTTAAAGCCCTTTACTACCTGACCCAGCATATCTTGCCAGCCATATTTTATGTTACTCCTCTTCCAACATTTCATGATCTAATCCACAGTTGGGGAGCCTTTGAAGCTATCAAGCTCTGTTTAATTAATTCACCCCTAAAAATCTCCTAGAGTTATTGAATTCTGAGTCTCATCTGCAGTTGCCTTGGCAGTGCCACTACATGATTTTGTGGATCATATGTCTCTGCCCCTGGTCTGGTCAAACAAGTCTTTTCTCTGTTCCTCACATACAACACCTATGTTCCAATTCTATGACTTTGCACCAGCTATCACCCATGTCTGAAATTCTCTCTCTCTTTCCTTCCACCTCCTCGAATCTCTCACTTCTTTCACAGTGTTGCTTCAACATCATCTTTGTACATGAAGCCCATCCCAACCTCTGCTGCTGATGCTCTCCCTTCTCTAAAAACCTGGCATTCTTGTATTTACTTTATCGATATTTGGGTGAGATCCTTGAGGGTAGAATGTTTCAGTTTTTGTATTCCCAACATCTTACAGAGTACTTGGCACATAGTAGGTTCTTAATACCCTTTTGTTGCCTTTTTATTAAGATCTTTGGGTGTGCTAGACACTGTGCTAAGTTCTAACCATACAAAGAAAGCAAAAATACAAGATCTCAGTCTTCAAGGAGTTGATATTCTAATGTGGAATATAATATACTAACAACTGGGTATATACAAGTTGTTTACTCAGTCACCCTGGGGGCTGCTGAATTCCACTGCTGCTTTCAGTGGAGAAATGACCCTATGGCCTGGGCTGCCTGTGCAGAGCTGTAACTACAGCTCCCAGTGTAACCACACCTGCTGCTTCACCACTTGCCTGTCACTACAGGACTTTGAGGAATGGTTGAGTGAAGTCTTTTGTTTTGTGCATAAATTGGATGTAAGTGAGATAGAACTGCATGAAATCAACTGCCTCATTCTCCCCTCCAAAGTCATCATGATGATCCAGCATAACAAGAGAGATTCAAGACAACTGGTGATGCAGTGGATGATCTTGGCATCTTCAATGTCTAACCAAGCTCTAAGTGCTCCACAACACCTGCTTCAGCTGACTTCCTGGCCATTGGAATGAATTCTTCTCCTCTTCCCATTCCACCAGTGGAAGACTTCACATGCTTAGAGTGGACACCCCCCCCCCACTACTCAATCTGGTTTAGTTTGTCAATGGTTTACTGGGGTATGGCTGCTGTGCATGCCACAGGTGAGAATTAAGTGTCTCAGGTGGACATCAAAGGTGAAAAGCAGCCCTGAAGGGGGATTGGCAGCCCTCACACCAAGGTACTAGACTTCCTTGAACACACCCTTTTGATGTGAGGAAGGGGCTAGAAAAGGTGCCCTAAAAATTGTCTACTCATCCCATGCTGGCCTGATTACCTTGAGAGGTGGGGAATCCCACAATGCAGTCAAGACACACAAAAGATCTACAAGTTTCTTCACTTATCATCAGTGCATGGAATATGTGTATATTTATAGATAACACAAGATCCAATAGACCTGAAAGACAAACAGCTCTTGTTGCGAGAGAGCTCAGCAGGTATGATATCCAGATTAGTAGCCCTAAATGAAACAAGGCTGGCAAGTGGTGGCTAGCTTCTTGAAGTTGGAGCTGGATACACATTTTTCTGGAGTGGTCTCAGTGAAAGGGAACACCGTGAAGCTAGGGTAGGTTTTACAATTAAAACTAATCTAGGGGGTGGCTAGGTGGCACAGTGGATAAAGCAGTGGCCCTGGAGTCAGTAGTACCTGGGTTCAAATCCAGTCTCAGACACTTAATAATTACCTAGCTGTGTGGCCTTGGGCAAGCCACTTAACCCCATTTGCCTTGCAAAAACCTAAAAAAAAATAAAGAAAACTAATCTAGTCAACTTTCTTCAGTGCCTACCAAAAGGAGTGAATGACAGGCTCATGACAATGAGATTGCTACTTCCAGGAAAATGCCATGCCACCATTATCAGTGCCTATGCTCCCACCATGACGAACACTAATGAAATTAAAGAAATATTTTATGAAGGACCCTTATCATCAATGTGCCAAAAGAGGACAAACTTATAATTCTGGGCGACTTTAATGCTAGAGTAGGCTCAGATTAGCAGACATGGCAGGGAGTCCTTGGGAGGAATGGAGTTGAAAAGAGCAACTGCAATAGTCATCCTCTACTGAAGACTTGCACTTCTCATGACCTTATCACAAACACTGTCTTCTGTTAACCTAAATGCAATAAAACTTCCTAAAATGCACCCTTGTAGCAAACATTGCTATCTATTAGACTATGTGATCGTAAGGAAGACAGATAGGATGTGCAAGTGACAAAGACAATGTGTGGTGCAGAGTGCTGGACTGATCACAGGATTCTTGGTGCAGTAAGAAGGCAGATGGAATTCAATTTAATGCAGACAGTAACAAACCAAAATGCTTTTATGCTGTTCTGAAGGCTATTTATGTACCAAAGATATATGTTGCATTTCAACTATTCAGTGCTGAGGGATCTACATTGATTAATGATAGTGACATAATCCTAGAGAGATGGGCTGAACACTTCCATAGTGTTCTTACAGACAGACCATCATTGATCAATATAGAAGTCATTGACCATTTGTCAGTCAGTCCCTACCTGAAATTCCAACTGAAGAAGAATTTTGAATGCCATTAAGCTCCTTTCAAATGGCAAAAGCACCTGGTGCTGATTCTATTCCTGCTGAGATCTACAAGGTGGGGAGTTCATTACTCATTCAAAAACTGCCTGAAATTTTCCAGGTTATATGACATGAAGAGGTTATCCAACAAGAATTCAAGAATGCCTCCATCATACATCTCTTTAAAGGTAATTGGAATAGATTGTCTTGTGACAATTACAGGGGTATTTCTCTTTTAGTCATTGCATTGCTAATAAGATTCTTGCCAGAGTCCTTCTCAATAGGCTGATCTTTCACCTGGAAGTTGCTTACCTTCCTGAGAGTCAGTGTGGCTTCAGAAAGGGTAGAGGAACAGTCAGCATGGTATTGGCTGTCAGACAACTCCAGGAAAAATGCCAGGAACAGAACAAGGTTATGTATACAACATTTATAGATCAGACTAAAGCCTTTGATGCCATCATGTGGGAGTGTTTATGGAAAATTATGCCAAAATTTGGTTGCCCAGAGAAGTTCCTCAGTATTGTATGCAAATTTCAAGACAGCATACCTGGTTTCTTGATAGTGGATGATGCTCTTGAGATTTCTCAATCACTAATGGAGTAAAAACAAGGATGTATCCTTGCTCCCATATTTTTTAGCATGATGTTTTCAGCCATATTATCAAACCCCTTCACTGAGGATGAACATGGTCTCAAGGTCAGCTAGTGCAATGGCAAATTCTTTAACTTGAAAAGGCTACAAGCTAAGACCAAAGTGGAGGGAGTGTTGGTACATGATCTTCTGTTTGCAGATGATTATGCACTCAATGCAGCCCCTGAACTGAGACAGACACAACAAAGGATGGATCTATTCTCTGCTGCTTGTGCTAATTTTGTTCTAACAATTAACACCAAGAAAACACAGAAACTCCATCAGCTAGCACCCCACCATCCATATGTGGAACCATTGATTACAGCAAATGGTGAAGTTTTAAGTACTGTGGACATGTTCACTTACCTTGACAGTGTCCTTTATAAGGTACACATTGACAATGAGGTTGACGCTTGAATTGCCAGAGCTAGCTCAGTATTTAGGAGACTCTGAAAGAAACTGTGGAAGAGAAGAGGAATTAGACTGATGACCAAACTGAAGGTCTACAAGCTGTTGTGCTGAACTCTTTACTATATGCCTGTGAAACCTGGACAGTCTACCAGCACCATGTCAGGAAACTGAATCGTTTACATTTAAATTGTCTTAGGAAGCTTCTGAAAATTACCTGGCAGGAGAAGATACCAGACACTGAGGTTCTTTCTTGGGCTACACTGCCTAGCATTCCAACATTACTACAGAGTGCAACTATGATGGGCTGGACATCATGTTAGAATGCCAGACTTGCCCAAAAAAAGCTATGTTATGGAGAACTTACAAAGGGCAAGTACTCACAAGTGGGTCAGAAGAAGTGATACTGAGACACCCTGAAGGTCTCATTGAAGAACTGTAGAATTGCCTGTACAGCATGGGAGACACTAGCACAGGACCACCCAGCATGGCGTGCCCTCATCAGTGAGGGTGATGCACTCTATGAGGAAGACAGAATTGAAGCAGCTCAAAGGAAATATGACATATGTAAATTTAGAGTACCCACCCTAGGTGTTCACATGGACTATTTCTGCCCAACTTGGGCTAGAGCATTCTGAGCTCATATTGGTCTTATCAGCCAGTCAGACACGCTGTAATTTTTCTCAAACATAGTGATGTCATTTTGGTCTTCTTTGATAATAAAGGACAAGAACCAATCAACCAACATTATAAAGGAGAGTCAGTCTCAGAATAATTGGACCAAAAAGGCCTTCTTCAGGATATGGAATTTGAGTTGAGCCTTGAAGAAAACCAGAATGAGGGGGGCGGAGCCAAGATGGTGACAAGAAAGAGAAGGAAGAACGTGACAAACATTGGAGGGGCATCAAGATTGGTTCTCAATGGCAAATATTGTTAGATTATAGAGCATGTGGAAGAGAGTCAAGGTAAGGAAGCTGGAGAAGAGGAAAGAACCAGGTAGTGAAGAGTGTTAAAGGCTACACAGAGGACTTTATATTTGATCCTTTATATTTTATCCTGGCAATAAAAAGGAACCACAAGATTTTTTTTTAAAGAAGGAAAGTTACATGCTTTAGGAAAGTCATTTTGGCAACTGGGTAAGAACTAGACTGGAGTGAAGAGAGATTTGAGGCCAGAACACCTATCAACAGGCCATTTTAGTAGTCCAATTCTGAGGGGAGGAGGACTGTTCCAGGGTGTGACAGTGCCAGAGAAGATAAAGGGATATATACTAGAGATATTATAAAGGTAGAAACAGCAATATTGGCAATAGATTGGCAATGGATATGTTGGGGGAGCCTTAGGGGGGGGGGGAATTGAGAATAACACTAAATTTATGGACCTGAATTTGTGAATGGTAGGATAGTGGTGCCCTCATTGAGAAGAGGAAAGGATTTAAGGGGAAAGATAATGAGTTCTGTTCTGGACATATTATGTTTGAGATGGCTACAGTACATCAGGCTGTGATGTCTAATAGTCTAGTCTGTCCAGGTTTCTAGTCTTTTATGTTCTAGGCAGGGTAGCCACATTCAGAATTAGGAGGTCAATGTGAGGATAATGATGTGTTGTTACCAAAAAAACTTACATATTATTAGTCTACATTAAGGGGAACCTATTATCTAGAATTAGGGAGCTGATAGTCTTCTGTTCTCAAAGGATTTTAGATCTCTAGAAAGAAGTTTAGGAATCTAGTCAACACCTCCCCCCCACATTTAAAGATAACTCAGGCCCAGATATGTTAGTAGCTTGACTAAGGTTGTTATTGTTCAGTCATGTCTAATTCTATGTGACCCCTTGGGATTTTCTTGGCAAAGATACTGATGTAATCTGCCATTTCCTTGTAAAGTGTATCCTCATTTTACAGATGAGAAACTGAGGCAAATAGGTTTAAGTGACTTGCCCAATGCCACTTAACTGGTAAATGATTGAGGTTAGGTTTGAACACAGATCTTCATGACTCCAGACAAGTAAGCAATCCTCTGTGCTATCTAGGTGTCATGATTAAAATTACTCAGGTAAAATTTGACAGAATTTGAACTCATTTCTCCAGACTTCAGAGCCAGCATTCTTTTTGCTACAACACACTCTCTGGTACTGATCAAATCAGTGCCAATACCTGAAATATTGTAATTACTTCTGAGCATCTCACTTAGGAAGGCTGTTAATAAGCTGTTAATAAGAATAGTGGATTAATATCAGTCAAAGGAAAATGAATGGAAGAGAAATAGAAAGGAGAGGAAGGGGGGATGGCATAGTTGTTTTCAAGAATTTGTAAGATTGTTGAGGAAAAAATTATCAGATTTTCTTTTCTTGGGTTCAAAGGGAAGAATTAGAAGCAATGGGGGTTGAACTGCAAATAGGAAACTAGATTTGTTATGAAGAAAATCTTTTAGATTTATTGGAATTATCCAAGAACAAAATTGGCAGCCTCAAGAGATAATGGTTTTCTCCTTCACTAAGATTCTTCAGCATCAAGATAGACAATCACTTATCTGGTATTTTAGGATGGGGGGGGGGAGTCTTTTATAGGTGTAAGTTGTACCAGAGAGCTCATGAGATATCCCTCAAGAGTATGAACTATATTTTATTATTTTCTTTGTATTACCAATACAGTGGTACACAGTGTCTTGCACAAATTAGGCAGTTAATAAGTGCTTATTGAATTAAATCTGAGATTCTTTGAAATTCCATTTAGAGAATGGCATGATCAGAGGAAGGAGAAAAACAGACAGTTTGGGAGATAAGAATTTCTGTCTAAAATGTAAGCTGGATGAGAAAATAATGAGAAGACTATAAAGGTAGGTTGTAGCCAGATTGTGAAGGGCCTTTAAATGCCACAAGAGGAGTTTGGACATTATTAGTAAATAATTGGGAGCTATTGATGTTTCTTTTAAAATTCTCTCCTTGGAAATTAATTTGACTAGAATAACATTGACTTGATGCCATATTCTAATTAGACTGATTTTATGTTTTTGTGCCAAAGTAATAGTGGAGAGTGTTTACATATTATTTGTTTTTTTCACATCTACTAAGTTAGATTATGAACTCCTCAAGCACAGGAAATTCTTTATGATGGTTATTATTATTATGTATCTGTATCTGAGAGCACCTGCCATAAAGTCAATAAACATTCACTTAGTATGCCACCCACTATGTTAAGATATATAGAAAGATAAAAGATAAACCCCTGTTCTCAAGGAACTCATAATTTAATGAACAACTATGTACAAAAAATGCTTTGTACAGGTTAAATTGAAATCAACACAGGGAAAAAACTGGAACTAAGAGAAATTTCCTGTAGAAAGTGAGATTTTAGCTTAAATTTGAAGAAAGCAAGGTGGGGTCAATAGCCAGAGCAGAAGAGAGAGAGAATTCTATGCAATGGAGGGACAGTCAGAAAATGCCCAGAGTCAGGAAATGGACTGTCTTTTTAGAGGGAAAGTCAAGAAGCCATTGTCACTGGATCACAGTGAGGGTCAGAGTGAAAAGAAATAAAATGTAAGACTGAAAATTTGGGTGTGGAGGGACAGACTATAAAATACTTTGAATATCAAATAAGATTTTATATTTGATCCTGAAGGTGATAGGCAGTCACTGCAGTATACTGGAGTAGATAGAGGTGGTATGATTAGACACTGGGTTTTTAAAAAGATCATTTTGACAGCTGAGTGGAAGATGGCCTACAGTGGGGAAGGACTTGGAGCTTGAGAGAGCTATCATCAGGCTATCTAAATAGTTCAGATATGAGGTGAGGAGAGTGTGTATCATGGTGGTTTGTAGGGTTAGAAGAGAAGGGGTCATACTCAAGAGATGTTACAAAGAAAAAATTGACAGGTTTTGGCAACAGATTGGGTGTGGGAAGTGAAAGTAAAAATCTGGGAATGACATCGAGGTTATGAGCCTGGGATATTGGGAGGATAGAGGTGTACTCTATAGTAATCAGAAAATTTGGAACGTGAGGAAGGGTTTGAGAGGGAAATTTTTTTTCATGTTGAGTTTACAATCTCTTCAGGATATCCCAGTTTTAGATTTAAGATCTAGAGGTCAGCAGAGAGGTTAGGACTGGATAAGTAGATTTGAAATAAGAATTGCTCTTGATACAACACATAGTAAATGCTAAGTTGGTCTTTATTAAATTAGTATTTATCATTTCTCCAAATGGAGGGAAGGAAGGAGGGAAAGGAATAAACATTTATATAATGCCTACATGTGCCAGATACTGTGCTAAGCACTTTACAAATATTTTTTCATTTGATCATCACAATAGCCTTACCAGGTAGCTACTAGTATGATCCTCATTTTCCAGTTGAGGAAACTGAGACAGAGAGAGGTTAAGTGACTTGCCCAAGGTCACATAGCTAGTAAGCCTCTCTATTCACTGACATCACCTAGCTGGCCTCTAAATTTCTATTAGTTGGTAGTGTGTAATTAAAATGTAATTTGTTTCAGAAAGAGATCTAAAATAATGATTTCAATAAGAATTCTAAAGTTATTTTCTAAAATATTGTCAGACTTTCTAAGATTATGTTTAATTACCACTTATTTTTCATTGACTCTTATAGGATAAGAGTATCATAATTAGATGTGGAAGAGATGTCAAAGGCTATCTAGTTCAACTTCCACATTTTATAGTAGAGAAAAATGAGGTCCTGGGAATTTGGAGTACTACTCAAATTAGTTTTGTATCAGAAATGGAATTGGCACCCAGGTCTGCTTATTAGAATGTGGCTTTATCTAGTTCATTTGGAGCTAGGCTTACGCATGACTACTCATTCAACATTTTGTCCTATATCTTGATCAACCATCTTCCTATGAAGTTCATTTGATCTAGTGCTTGAGAACTATGGCCTTCAATTACATGTTTTCTGTTTTGAAAATCAATTGCTGTAATACAGCTAAAGGAAAGACACTTTATTATGGAATCATGGTACAATGGGAAAAACCAATGAATATGGAGTCAACAAAGTCCTGAATTCAAATCCTACCTGTGTCATATAACTAGCTTTAGAATCATAAATTAGTCTCTTAACCTCTCTCTCATTCATAAAAATCAATATAATTATAAAAATACACAATTATAACTGCATTTGTAAAACATTTTACATACATTATCTCAGTCCTTCTTGACCAGTCTGCTGCATTTTACCCTCTCACCCACTCCTTCCTCCTAAATATGCTCTTCCTTGGGTTTTTATGACTGTATTCTCTCCTGATTCTCCTCTTACTTGTCTGATATATAATCCATATTTATGCCCATTAACTGTGGGTATCCTCTCAGGCTCTGTCATGGACCCTCTTCTCTTTTCTCTCAACATTCTCTCAGTGATCTTATCAGCTCTCATAGGTTCAATGATCATCTCTAGATAGATGATTCCCAAATCTATTTATCTAGTCCTACTTTGTCTTCTAAGCTCTGGTACTGTACTACTAAGCTGTTTTTTGGACATTCAATGTTAAATGTCCCAGAGGACATTTAATTCAACACATCTGAAATAGAACCCATTATCTTTCTTCCTTCCTTGTATACTTCCTTCCTTCCTTCCTTTTTTTTTGAAGGCAGTTAGGGTTAAGTTAGGGTCACACAGCTAGTAACTATCTGAGTCAGATTTGAACTCTTGTCCTCCTGACTCCAGGACCAGTGCAAGCCCACTATTCTTTCCTCCAAATTCATTCCTCTTCCAATCTTCCCTATTATTAAGAAAAATCATCTTTTTGGTTACCAATAAAGTAGATTTCATTCTCAATATCTTCCTGTTACCCCCATTACCAATCTTTTTTTGTGTATGTCCTCTTCTTTCTGATCACAAGATACCATATTAGTTCACGCCTTCATCACCTCTTGTCTAGACTAAAAACTAGCTTTCTAATTATACTCCCTGCCTCAAATCTCATCCTGCTCCATTGTGTCCTTGTCACAGCTTCCAAAATAAGTTTTCTAAAGCACAGATGAGATTATTCCCCCTTTGCTTCTCAGCAAGCTCTACTGGGTCTTGTCTTTATGATAAAATAAAAAATAAATTATAAATTCCTCTCTTTGATACCTAAGAGGTAAAGAGCTTAAGTGACTTATTTGTGACCTTAGAGCAAGTAAACAACAGAAGCAGTCTTTGAACCCAATTCTTCCAGGCCCAGCACTCTGGCCACAAGATTGCTTTTGACAATGATACTACAGGTATTAGAATACTTCTCAGACTGACCTTACAGGATTGTAGTTAGGCATAAAGGAATTTAATATGCGAAACTCTTTATAAAATTTGAAAACTATGTCGACTCTTACTGCTGTTTTTATTGTAGTTATTGCTGCTATTATTAAATAGACTTTCTATAGCCTTGGTATAAATATTCACTGTTATTGCTGTTGTTTGTTATTATGGTATAGTATTTCTACCATTGTGGCATAAACATTAATATACAGCATTACTTAGTAGAAACTTTTCAAATGAGAGGCAGCATAATATAGATAGCCTAAATGTTAGAAACACCTGGGTTCAAATTCTGTCTCTGACACAAACAGGTTATAGGTTCAAGGCTAGTCAATTAACCACTTGGTTCCCCAAGCAATTTTTTAAGTTTCAGAGAAAGTTCTCCTCTGCCTTAATTGAGGAAGTTCCTTATCAAGAACTTTTTACACTGATGACATTACAGGCCTGGTTAAAAACAAAAATGAAAAAAACTTCAAATAAGTCTAAAAAAGATATAAAAATTTTATTACAGTGTAACACTGCCCAGGTAATATTCACTGGGCTTCATCCTTCCAAAATTGTTATTTATGTTAATATGGAAGCAAGAAAAAGGCTAAGATCAAAACCACTATAGAGAATTTAATATTCCCTTTCATACTTTCTACCATATTTCATTGTTGTATTATTTCTTCAGTCTCATTAAAATGTCTTTAAAACTTAACCTTGTTAACACTTTGAAACATAAGATACACACACACACATATAAAATTTTTATGAAGTAAAGAATTTATGTAAAAGCTACCACACTAGAGGGCACCTATGCATCACAATCAGGAGAATGGTTTTCTAGTGCACATTTCAAGCACTTACTTTGGATCATGATTTATTCAATAACCAAAATTTTTTATGTCTGAATTTTTATGTCATCAGTCAGTGATCTATCATAGAAGGAAATGAAATCTTGAAAGTGAACTTTTTTGTTTTCAAATAGCACTTTGATGACTGATGAAGTTAGAAAATAACTTTTTATAATAATATTCTAACAATTTATATGTATTTTTTTTTTTACTAAGAAGTTGGAAGAAGAGGACATAATAGAAGTTATTGTTTTCAATCCTTTATTTCTCTGAAATAAGTGGCAAACATTTTTATAAAGGGGAAGGGAGGGAAAGGGAAGGGAGGGGAGGGGAGGAGGAGAAGGAGGAGGAGGAAAACCTAGACAGAATCTTGAGGGACATCCATGATTAGTGAACATGACCTGAATGAAGATCCATCAAAGGATAGTGGAAAAGAAATGGTCAGATAGGTAGGAGAACCGAGAGAATTTTCCTGCACAAATATAAAACATTTATTAATTGCTTACTATTATATATTAAGCAGTAGGGATCTATATCATAAAAAAGACAATCTCTACCTTCAAAGAGTTTAAATTCTAATGATAGAAACAAAGTATAAAGGAAAGTTGTGGCCAGGGAGGGAGATTTGGTTCTAAATATAAATGGAATGGTGAGTGGCTGGAGAGTCAGGAATGAACTAGAGAATAGAGAAATTAAATGATTTGCCCAAACTAGTGCTACAGACTCAAAAGCAGATCTCAGAAATTCTAATCTTAACCTTTTGTCTTTGTACTTTTAATAACTTTAATAGCTTATCTAAGGATCATGCCAAGGGGAAGCTTAGGTGGCACAGTGGATAGAGCACTGACCCTGGAGTCAGGAGGACCTGAGTTCAAAAAGCCTCAGACACTTAATGATTACCTAGCTGTGCAACCCTGGGTAAGTCACCTAACTCCATTGCCTTGCCAAACCCCCCCCAAAAAATGCCAGTTTTTTTGTCAAAGCAGGAACAGAGCAAAGTTGTACAATAGAATCTTAGCATTGGTACATATTTTTCTTTGAGCTGTGTGGAAGGAATAGAATAAGTCCAAATAATAATAGGCTCTCCTGCCTTTAGACTATATTACATAGCCCTCAAAAGGATAAGTGACATTGGATGGAGGAAGGTCAGGGTGAATGAGGTGCAACAAAAAGGCATTTGTGGACAGTGATTCAGCCTGCATGTGCTTATGTCAAAGGATTCTTAGTATACTTCCTGTAATACTAACAATAGATTTTTCTCATTTGATATGTTAGCTGCCAGCAGTCCTCATTTCTTGACCATTATTATGTATGATAAAACTGTTGAAGATATGTTTGTATTATCCTCCCCCAAAATTGTAGGTCTGTATAATACAGTCTTGTGTTTGTTGTTGTCAGTTTTCATTTAAATTGCATTTGTCTTCAAATATTGATTAAATGTGTGCTAATTGGAACTAGTCAACCACTTTGGATTAATTTTTGCTGCTGTTACTGCTTTGTAAACTTATATTATCATTATGAAAAAATCATTAATAGAGATTTGATATCCATGAAGCATGTATTAAGACATATATCTGTTGAACTTTATATATGAATTTATAATCATTTTCCAGTTTTGTCTTTATATAAACTGACCCTGTTGTCCAGAGGATGCTCTTGCTTCACCTTTGGCTCCGAATCTTAACTTCCTTCCACTTAGGTATCACTTTCTATAGGAAGTCTTTCTAGATTCCTCCAGTTGTTAGTGCTCTTCTCTTCTAAATTACTTCATATTTTTTACATTTACTTCTTCCAGGAGAATGTAAACATTTGTATTAGAGGGACAATTTTTCATTTACAGTTGATACCTAATGAGATGTTTGTTGAACTTGAATCTCCTACTAGGCAGGGTTCCATAATTGTTAGTGTCTTATAAATGCAAATTGTATACTATTCTCATATTTTCATGCTTTTGAATGTTATACATTTCAGATTGCTAAAATAGCTTTGGAATTCCCATAAAGAGCTGTACATAATTCAAACCTTGGTCATCATTTTGAATTATATTTTTTTAATAATAATTATAATTTGTTCAGTTTCTTTGTCTGACTCTTTGTTACCCCATTTGAAGTTTTCTTGGGAAGTTTTCTTGAAGTTTTTCTTGGCCTCCCAAATACAACATTACTGGTAAAGTGGTTTGCCATTTGCTTCTCCAATTCATTTTACAGATGAGTAAACTGATGTAAACAAGATTAAGTGACTTGCCCACACAGCTAGTAAGTATCTGAGACTAAATTTGAACTCACAAAGAGGAGTCTTCCTAATTTGAAACCCAGTGCTTTATCCATTTTATCTACCTCCCATATGCTGAGGAGGGGAAGGGGCAAGGGAAGGGGGAGGAAACAGGGAAAGGAGGGGAGGAGGAGGAGGATGATAACTAATATACAAATTACTGGCACTGTACAAGGTGCTTTATAATTTGTGCCTCATTTCTTCCTTAAACCAGCCCTGAGAAGGAGGTGCTAATGTTATCCCCATTTCACAAACAGCATTTAAGTGATTTGCCCTGTGTCACACAGCTAATAAGTGTTTGAGGTTGGATTTAAACTCAGGTCTTTCAGCACTCTGATCACTTATCATCTAGCTGGTTAGCAGTATAAGATCCTTCTTATGTTTACCCTCAGGTCTAATGATATTTTTAGCTATACCCAAGTTATTTTGTTGATTGTACTCAAGCTATGTAACAGACAGCTTTTTCTATGTGTACTATATCAATATATACTAGATACTCAGAAAATTTTGTTTAACTCATTGACTCCACTCTGCTGCCCATCATGACAATGAAATTTATTTGGTACAAATTCACATCAATTCTCATTTTTTCACTGCTGGCCATGCCTTTTCTTAGTCTTCTAATCTCTTGACCTTGCTATAGCTTTTGACGCTGTTGACCAATAGTGTCTGTTTTGCTTCAGGATAATCTTTTTACCTTGAACTCTTGAGACATTGGTGCCTCACTGACTTAGCTCCTCTACCTGTTTGAGTATTCCTCTTCAGTCTCATTAGAACAGCATTTATGCAGTTCCCTATGATACCCAGATATGCCTGAGAACTTAATACTGGCCTTTTTTCTCTTTCTCTGCATTAATGTGTGATAACTCATTAGTCTTCCTAGTTTTAATTAACATCTCTATTGTAGATCACTCTTCAGACCAGCTTCCTCTAGGCCTTCAACTCCAACTGCAAAATGGAAATCTCTATCTTCATGTCTCACAGGCCTCCCAAATTTAACATTATAATTTCTTCCATTGAACTCTTCTCTCCCACTAACTTTCCTATTTCTGTCAAGTTTAGTTAATACTGTTCTTCTAGTCATCTCTGTTCATAGCCTAAGAATAAATCTCAACTCTGAATTCTCACTCATCTTACCCATATGCTATTAATTGCCAGCTCATTTATTCTACTTCCACATAATCTCTCCTGTCAACCTCTTTTCATTCATATATCTACGTTAGTTCACAGACTTACCACTTCTCATTTAAACTATTACATTAGTTTCTTAATTGGTCTTCCTGTATTCAGCCTTTAATATCTCCTATCTCCCACACAGCTGCCAATTTAATACTCCTATAGTACCGATCTAATTGTCATTTTCTTGCTTTAGAAGCTTCAGGAGATCCTTATTGCCTTGTATAAAATTGCCTATTACACAAAATACAAACTTATCATTTGACATTTTAAACTTTCTATTATGACTCTTGTCTATTTTTTCAGGATGATTATACTACACTTAACTGTTCCTGATAAACTCATACACAAGCCAAACTGACATTGTTACCCATATATCATATTTAGTGTCTGTCTTAAGAGAGCTAATTAATCATGCCTAGAATTCTATTTTCTCACTTATATTTTTTGGAACTCCTACCTTTATTCAAAGCTCAGTTTAAGTACTACCTTCTTTAAGATACCCTTCCTAATTTATCTAGTTTTTATTCTCCCCCTCCTACCACCAAATTGTCTTGCTTTTATCTTAGATTTTCGTCACTCAATTACCCTTGTAGAATATATGCTTCTTGAAGTCAGGGACTTTTGTATCTCCATCACTTAGCACAGTGCCTGGCACACTGGAAATCTCTAAATGATTTTTGGATTGACCTCTTTAAGAAATGCAGAAATCAAGATTCAGTTGCTAAACCACTATTCGACTTAAAGGTGGGATCTGCAGGTCTACTTTGAGCCCAATGTGAGCATAGAGGCTCAGTGATTTTATGTCAGTCAATAAGCATTTATTAAGCACTTGCTATATTCCAGGCCAGGGCAGCAGCAAAGTGGCACCATAGTGCATAGACTCTGGGCCTGGAATAAGGAGGACTCATCAGGTCCCGAGTTCCAATGTAGTCTCAGACACTTGATAATTGTGTGACCCTGGGCAAGTCACTTAATCCTGTTTGCTTCAGTTTCATAATCTGTAAAATGAGCTAGAGAAGGAAATGGCAAACCATTTAAGTATCTTTGCCAAGGTCATGTTACAGTCATAGGTCAGGTTCAGTCATAACTGAAAACAACTGAACAACAAAAACAAAACGTGCTAAGAGAAAGGCAAAAGACAGTCCATGCCCTCTAAGAACTTATAGTCTAATGAGGAAGACAACATGAAAACAGCTTTATACAAACCATATACGAAATAAATAAGAAGTAATCAATGAAAAGAAGGCACTAGAATTTAGAAGGATTGGTAAAGGCTTCTTGCAGACAGTGGTATTTTAGCTGGGACTTTGTCAGAAGCCAGTAAGCAGAGCTGAGGGAGAACTTTCCAGCCATGGGGGACAACCATTGCAAATGTCCAAAGAAGCAATAGAGGCAGTTACAAAAGGTAAAAAAAATAACTTTGAGTATGTGAAATTGAAAAGTTCCTGTACAGACAACATTAATGCATCTCAGATAAGAAGGGAAGAAGTTGTATGGGAAAAATAATCTTTGCATCAAATTTCTTTTATAAAAGTTTGGTATCTAAGATATAATAAATAGGGGCGGCTAGGTGGCGTAGTGGATAAAGCACCAGCCTGGGAGTCAGGAGTGCTTGGGTTCAAATCTGGTCTCAGACACTTAATAATTACCTAGCTGTGTGGCCTTGGGCAAGCCATTTAACCCCATTTGACTTGCAAAAACCTAAAAAAAAGATATAATAGTTAATAAATATAAATGACTAATAGCCATTCCCTGATATGAACAAAATAGGTCTGAAAGAATTGCAAAGTATACACAAGCACATGAAAATGCTCCAAATCACTAATAATAAGAGAAATAAAAATTAGTCTTTACTTCAGATCCTGCAAATTGACAAAAATTAGGAAAAAAATGTCAAGTCATTGTTTCAGGGGTTGTGGAAAGATAGCACACTAGTAGATTGGAGCTATGAAGTGATACAACCATTTTAGAAAGCAGTTTAAAATTATGCAAAGTAACTAAAATATCCATACCCTTTGAACCACAGACTCTATTACTGGGCAAGTAAAATTATGTATAACATGAAAGTTGCCATTTGCTCCAGTAGTACTCTTTTCAAGTACTTATAGCAGTATTCTTTTCAAGATGACACAGTGGAGAGAATACCAGGCCTGGGGTCAGGAAGACCTGAGTTCAAATAAAATCTAAGAAACCCACTAGCCATGTGACCTTGAACAAGTCACTTAAACCTTGTTTGCTTCAGTTACTACTTCTTTGCTTCAGTTACTTCTTCTGTCAAATGAACTGGAGAAGGAAATGACAAACCATTCTGGTGTCTGCCAAGGAAACCAAAAATGGAGTCACAAAGAATAGGACACAATTGAAAGACAACTAAACAATAATTTTATGCAATAGCTAATTGTAAATTGTAAATAAAGTAGATGCTCATTGACTGGGAAACAATTTGTGATTTATAGAATATTTCTGTGCTGTAAGAAATTATGTATGTGATCGATACAGAATAACAGGGAAATATCTAAATGAACTGATGCACAATGAAGTAAGCAGATTCATGAAAACAATATATACAGTAACTACATCAATGTAAATGGAAAGAATAATGACACATCAAAAAGCCATGTTGACACAAAATTAAAAGTAGGACTTGACAAATTTAAAAAAAAGCCATTCCCCAATTGACAAATGGTCAAAGGATATACAAAGGCAATTTACAGATGAGATCAAAGCAATCATATGAAAATTGCTCTAATCATATGAAAAATTGCTCTAAATCATTACTTTATTAGAGAAATGCAAATTAAAGCTTCTCTGAGGTACCACCTCACACCTCTCAGACTGGCTGAAAGGATAATGATGATTGTTGGAAGGGTTGTGGGAATTCTGGGACACTATTACACTGTTGGTGGAGCTGTGAACTCATCCAATCTTTCTGGAGAGAAATTTGGAACTACGCCCAAAGGGCAACAAAGATGTGCATAACCTTTGATGCAGCAATACCACTACTGGGTCTATACCCTGAAGAGATGATGAAAAAGGGCAAAAACAACACGTGTACAAAAGTATTCATAGCAGCCCTATTTGTGGTGGCAAAGAATTGGAAATTGGGTAAATGTCCTTCAATTGGGGAATGGCTTAGCAAACTCTGGTATATGTATGTGATGGAACACTTATTCTATTAGAAACCAGGATGGATGGGAATTCAGGGAAGCCTGGAGGGATTTGCATGAACTGATGCTGAGTGAGATGAACTGAACCAAAAAAACATTGTACACCCTAATAGCAACATGGGGGCGATGATCAACCTTGATGGACTTGCTCATTCCATCAGTGCAACAATCAGGGACAATTTTGGGCTATCTGTGATGGAGAATACCATCTGTATCCAGAGAAAGAACTGTGGAGTTTGAACAAAGACCAAGGACTATTACCTTTAATTTAGAAAAAAATAACTGATATCTTACTGTCTGATCTTGCTATCTCCTATACTTTATGTTTCTTCCTTAAGGATATGATTTCTCTCTCACCACATTCAATTTGGGTCCATTTATACCCTGGAAACAATGTAAAGACTGGCAAATTGCCTTCTGCGGGGGGTGAGGGGAGGGAGTAAGATTAGGGAAAAGTTGTAAAACTCAAAATAAATAAAATCTTTTTTAAAAAAGTAGGACTTGAATGAAGAGATAGGAGAAGGCACTCCAAACACCCCCTGCCCCCACCTAACTCTTTGTAGAAGTGGGATATCTACTGCTGTTTCATATTGCCAAGGTTTTTGGTTTTTGTCAATGTATCGATCTAGTGTCCTGACTTTTTGCCCCCTTTCTTAAAAAATACTATTTGTCAAATAGGATGGCTCTTGGGATAGAGATACATAGAATACTATATAGTGATGTAAGAAACAGAAAACATTAATAAATTATTTTTTAAAAATGCCCAGAGTTGAGAGAGAGGCTGTTTTGTTCAAGAAACAGTAAGGACACCAGTGTCATCATATTGAAAAGTACATGGGAGATGTAAGGTTGTAAGATGACTATAAAAGCAGATACTATGATGATGGGGAGGGCAAGTTAAATTTTGAAGGGATTTTGAACATCAAACAGAATTTTCTATTTGATCCTGGAGATGATAGGGAGCCACTGCAATTTGAGTATGGTGTGATGTGGTTGGACCTTCACTTTAAGAAAACCATTTTGGTTGTTAAGTGGAAAATGGACTGAAATGGAGAAAGACTTTTGGTAGGCAGACCCAACCAACAGGCTAAGTAGTTCAAGTATAAGATTAAAGCCTGTACCAGTTACATCAGAGGAGTGATGGGGGTATATTTAAGATACTACAAGGGTGAAATCAATAGACCTTGGAAACAAATTGGATTATGGGAAATAAGAGATAGTGAGTAGTCAAGGTGACACTTAGGTTGTAAACCTGGGAGATTGGAAAGATGCTATTGCCCTTGACAGTAATGGGCACATTTAAAAGGTGGGAGGTTTTGGGGTGGCTAAGTGGTACAGTGGATAGAACACTGGCCCTGGGGTCGGGAGGACCTGAGTTCAAATCCATCCTCAGACACTTAATAATTACCTTAACCCCATTGCCTTGCAAAAACTGAAAAAAATGTCTCTTTGAGATGTCTGATAGACAATTGAAGATTCAAGACTGTCTTTAGAGAAGATAGATCTAGATAGATTTGAGAATTGTCAACAGAGTAGTGGTAATTGAAACTATGAAAACTAATGAGATCACCGAATGAAATAGTAGAGAGGAAGAAGAGAGCATGGTCCAAGACAGATCACAATTAGCAGGTATACCTCGGATAAAGATCCAGGAAAGGAGACTAGGAAGGAGCAGTTTAGATAAGAGAGCAACGAGAGAGAAGTGATCCAAAAAAACTAAAGGGGACAGAGCATCAAGGAGAAAGCACTGCTCAGAACATGTTATTTCCCTACTCAACAAAGTCCAGTGATTAAAAATAGAAAATGTATTACTTTAAAACTCTTCATGATTCCCCCCCCACACACACACACACATATATCCCTTTCCAATGCTTTTAGACCTCAATCAGCCTCATGCACTCCATGATCCAGTGGCATTCGCCTTATGTTCCTCTAAAAAAAAAAATTCCTATCCTGGGCATTTTTACCAGCTATTCTTCAGGTCTAGAATTCTCTCCCTTCTCATGTGTATCTCTTGGTTTCCATGGCTTCTTCCAAGCTCCATATAAAAGACCAAGTTCTGCAAAGGAAACCTTTTTCAATTTCCTTTAATGTTCATGCTTTCTCTTTTTTAATTATTTCTAATTGGCCCTGTATACAGTTTGTGTGCATAGAATTGTTTGCATGTTGTCTTCTCCATTAGACTTCAAGCTCCTTGTGAACCCTCTATTTCTAACTTTTCTTTGTGTCCCTAGCGCTGAGCAAAGAGCCTGGATAATATTTGGTGCTGAATAAGTGTTTTTTGATTGACTGATTGAAAAATCTAGATAAATCTACCACATTTCCCTGGCCAGGCTAAAAAAAGAAATGAGGTTTGGGTATCAGTGATGTGTGTTATGGATGAAGCCTTACTGTTTCTTAGTAATCACTGCTTATCTTTCTAAAATGCTCACAAACCATTCCTTTAATAATATATTTTATCCAGGAATCAAAATCAAACCACTGTATAACTAAAATTTTCAGACCATATCTATTCTGGATACCCATTTTCTTTGACACTATAACAACTGTAACTTGCCCCACAGTTCAAAATATTATGCACCCAAGTACAGTTCAAGGAAATATTGATTTATTAATTTCTTCTCATAAAAATGAACCAAACCCTGACATTAATTACTTTTTGGTAAACTGAAACTGAAAATGCAGCCTACCTTTTGTAGATTATCTTCTTTAGCAGAAGAAATATCGTTATTTGTGGTTGTTGTTCAGTTGTTTTAATCATGTCCTATTTTTTGTGATCTCAATTGGGATTTTCTTGACAAAGATACTGGCCAGCTCATTTTATAGATGAGAAATTGAGGCAAATAGAATTAAGTGACTTACATAGCTTAGTAAGTGTTTGAGGCAGGATTTGAACTTGAGAAGATGAATTTTCCTGATTCCAAGAACAGTGTTTTATCTACTATGTTACCTAGCTGCCCATTATATTTAGTATAGTTTATTGCAATCCTTTATGCTGTCCAGTAGGTCTTTGATGTATACTACTTGTAGCCTCTTAAATTTGCATCCTAAAAGATCAGCAGGATGATGTTTTGCTTGTTATTTTTTTTATAGGAAGCTTATTGGGCTTTACTTCCCCCTTTCTTTCTCCTCTTCTCCTCCTCCCCCTTCCCACTCCCCCATCAAAATCATAGTAGATCATTGTCAAGATAATTGCTGTGAGCACTCTAGGCACCCTCTTTCTAAAATAAAATAAATGGGCTATGAATAAGAGTCTGAGAACCTCTATAACAATATTAACTTTAATTAAAGGCATTTTAAAATGTCTTCAGAATTTTTTTTTGCTACTTCCAAGTTTCTGACTGTGTAACCTGATAGTTAGGGTTACCATATCAGTCAATTAGCAAGCTTTATAAGCACCTACTCTGTGCCAGAGGTACCATGCTAGGAGCTAGACTCAAAAAGTAAAGGGAAATTTTCCCTGCCCTTGAGTAACTTACTATCTGGCTGACTCCATATAAGTGATGAGTTAGAATTTTTGTTCCATTATGTACATAGCAATGTGCTAACCCTTATATCTGTTCCATTAGTTCATAATCTGTTTTTTTTATTATAGCTGCTGGGATTTAGTGTACATTCCTTTGATCCAAATGAAGAAGCAGAATTCTTACTAGAAAATGTGAGACAAAAATTCTAAAATGCTAAAAACATTCTCAAGGATCTCACATTGAGAAGGAATGTTTCAGATAATATGACAGGAAACTTTATTTTCAGCCAAAAAATGTATGTTTAATAACAATGCTGAATTCTTTAACTCAAGTGAGTTGAAGAATCCTATCTTGCTGTATATCACAGACCATAATAATAGGTGCTTAATTAAATTGCAGCACAACCAAATCAATTTATGTTTTGCTATGGGAGATTTTAATAGTTCAATTTCTTACCCAAGAATAAATAGTACATGATTTGGTTGGAATTGTTATCAGAAGACCTGGCTGGTTTCATATCTTGAGTTTGCCACTTACTGTCTATGTAGCTCTTGGGCAAGTCATATAGCTTAGCTTACCTGTGAAAAAAGGAAATTGGACTCAATGATCTCCAAGACCTTTTAAATCCCATTGTGTAACATAACTGTGGTAAATGATCAGTTAGAGTGACTGATAATAAAGAGGGCATTTACCATATTAAAATTATTTCTATTGATTACATAAAGATACAACCACAAGTAATTTTAATATGAATAAAACATTCAAAGACACATATACACATAAGGATCATAGAAACAGAGACCTCTAATCACTAACTTATTAATCATTAAATTAAGAAGGGAAGAACTAGAGATTTATGGTATGCTAGGAAGGCCAGTATTTCATTATAAATCTTTTTGTTTCAAGTTGCCTGTTTAATAGTTGACAATCCTGTGAATGTGCAAACAAAGAAAACAGTAAGTTAATATGGGTTTACCATAACCTAAATTTAAGAAGTGGTTTTTTTAAAAGAGAAAAACCTTCAGCAATTACAGAAATTAAAAGCAGTATGTTGTGTACTTTAGTATTTTTCTGTACAAACCCACTAATTCATATAGCATCGGATAAAGAGCATCAACTTTTTTGTGGTACACTCAGATTCTCTAAGAACCTGATGAATTTCTTTGAGAGAGAAGTAGCAGCCCAATCGAGCTCAGCTGTACTCAATCTGAGTTGCTTTCCTACCTACAAACCCTCACTTCAAAGCGAGGAACATAATGTACAATTTTTTAATGGCTCTAGACCCAGGCACTCAGACTCTCTGTGCTCTAAGCCTTACCTCAGTGTAAACACCTAATCAAGATTGCCTGCGCTTCAACAATAGCAGCCAAATGCAATTCGAGAACCACAAGCCTTTGAAGTCCTCACTGCAAAGGCCGGTTTTCTAGTCTGGGATAATGACATGCCATGATTGCTGTCTTTGTTGTATCTTTTCAGTAGAGAAGCAATTATAGGCCCCAATTTAACAGAATAGACATTACACAGCTTATGATGCTCAAAATGCAATTTCATTTGATCATTTTCTCAATTTGATTGGTATTAATAGAATAGTTCACAAAAAAATAGCTGGCAGAGGTTGTGTCCCATTCCACTTTCAAAGAGATAATGTAGAAGTATGCTTTACTTGCCCAGAAACTATCAGTACAATGATTCAGTCAGTGAGTTCCACCAAAACAGCCTGTGAATGAAAAGGTTATATGTTCCATTTTCTCTAGGAAATGAAACTCATATTAGTGCTCTTTAATTTCTTAACTTCATATTAGAGATATACTACAGCTCCCTTCATTGCTAGTTAAGACAATATCTCCAGCAGAATATGTTAGGAAAACTACACAAATTTGGGAAGTCATAAAGTCCTCTCTACTTCATTGGATTTTTCTAACAGATTAAGCATTATAGAATTCACAAAATAGATTCAGAATTATCTATCTGCCATGTTAAGAATCTTTCTACTATGTACATAAGATATAGCCACAAGCAATTTCGATATGAAAAAAGACATAAGAAGATACATTGCATTTGACTTTATAGAAATAGAAACTCAGGTCACTTACTAACTTATTAATTAATCTTTAAACAAAAAGGAAAGAATTATAGATATGATGTATACTCAATTAAGATTAATTTACAATATTATACTTTCTTTCAGTAGTAATTTACTTTATTATACCTGATAATGGGTTTACATTTTTAAAAGTTAACATATTGTTTTATAGTCTTATATTAATTTCATAATCTTTCTACCTTTTTTAGTAGTTTACAATCCCAAGATCAATTTTCTCCTTCAGGTAAAAGTGATTCATTTTCCCTGGGCCTTCTGATATTTTCTTTTGTTAGAGGAAAGTGAGGATGAAGTGATGTCTTTTTTAAAAAAGATATTCCAATGCTTTTTTATGTTTTAAGTTCAACTTTATTTTATTTTCAGCTTGAAATTTTCTCCCCCTCTTCTTCCTCTCTCACCTGCCCATTCAGAAGGCAAAAAATATAAAATTCAATACAAATATGAAGCCCTACAAAATAAATTTCTGCATTAGCTATGTTCTGAGTGAGGCAGGGATGGGGGAAGAGGGAAAGAAGACAAGAAAAAGGGCATCTAGGTGGTGCAGTGCATAGAGCACCAGCCCTGGAGTCAGGAAGACCTGAGTTCAAATCCAGCCTCAGACACGTAATAATTACCTAGCTGTGTGACCTTGGGCAAGTCACTCGACCCATTGCCTTGTAAAAACTAAAAACCAAAAAAAAAAGACAAGGAAGAAAAAATACACATACTTTAGTCTGCATTCTGGGTTCTCTGTCTGCAGGTAGATAGTATTCATCATTAGTACTTTGGAATTGTGATGGTTTATTGGAATGATCAGTTATTAAATCTTTCATAGTTGATATCTTTTACTATGTAAAAGTTATTGCTTTCACTGTGTACATTGTTCTCCTGGTTATGCTCACTTCAGTTTATATCAGTTCATATAAGTCTTCCCAGGTCTTTCTAAATACATCCCCTTTATCATTTCTTAGAGTACAGTGGTATTCCATCATGTTCACATATAGTAACTTGTTCAGCCATTCCTGAATTAATGGACATCCCCACAGTTTCTAATTCTTTGCTACTACAAAAAGAGCTGTTATAAATATTTCTGTATTTATGAGTCCTTTTCTTTTTCCTTTTCTGCTCCCAGGGGATAAACACAGTAGCAGCATTGCTAAGTCAGAAGTATGCACAGTTTAATACTTTTTGGGGCATAGTTACATATTGTCTTCCAGAATGATTGGACTAGTTCACAGCTGCACTGACAGTGTATTTGGCATATCAATTTTCCCATAGCTCTTCCAACATTGGTAGTATCGTGAGTAAAATTCCAAGAGACAAAGTTTGCAAGTGTTAATAAATTTATTAATTAGCCTAGTGAGTGATCAATAAATTGATAATGGTTTCCCTTGATAACTAAAGATACCAAGGGAGACTCTGAAACACCTTAAATCAGGTATATTCCTACTGACAAGTGAAATTCAACCCTGATTGGTGAAGGTGAACTTAGTCCTTTGCCTGTTTCAATCTCTTCTTCTTCATTGAGAGGGAGGAGGAGGAAAAGAGGTCAGCTGAGAATGTAGCCTGGTCATGAGGTATGAGTCCGCTTCAGCAGTCTCTCTGGTTTGATTTCTCTTTAATGAGCTGGGCCACTTTCAACTCTAATGAAGGGGGAGCCCAGGACCCCTTTCTCCCCATGAAGGACCAAACTGGACCCTATTTATGCCAAAGATAGCACTCACTCCCAGTTGGATCGGACCTTACAGGTGCTTTGAGCAGATACCTTGAGAAGAGCTGGAATGTTTATGACATTCTTTAGCCAGGGAGGGACTTCTCCTTGTCTCCTAACTGAGGAATCTCAGTAGTTTCTGCCTAGGAGAAGTCCCTCCCTGGCTAAAGAATGTCATAAACATTCCAGCTGACCTCTTAAGCTAGTATTGACAAAGAAGGAAATATTACAAATTGTTAATAATCAGATAGTAAAGCATTAAAATTAATTTTTCTCAGTAGTCTAATTGAATAGATAACAAGCATAAACTATGTACAAACAAGCCTATTTACAAGATAAATTGGGGAAGGAGAAAGAATGGAGTAGATACAAGAAATGTTGCAAATACAGAAACTACAGGACATAATGACTAATTAGATATGAGATTAGAGTGAGTCAAATATAATATCTAGGTTACAAGCCAGGGTGAATGGAAGAATAGTGGTACCATCAACAATAATAGGGCAGTTGGGGAAGCACAGTGGAGAGCACCTTCCTTGGAGTCAGGAAGACCTGAGTTCAAATCCAGCCTCAGACACTTAATAATTATCTGGCTGTGTGGCAAGTCACTTAACCCCATTGCCTTGCCCCCCCAAAAATAATAGGGCAGTTAAAAAGAGTGGAGAGAGATAATAAATTCAGTTTTAAACATGTTAAGTTTAAGATGTCTATGAGGTTTTCAGTTTGAGATGTCTAATAGGCAATTGGAGATGTGAGTCTGGAGGGTTGGAGAGAAGTTAGGACTCAAGAAGTAAA
This sequence comes from Macrotis lagotis, assembly GCF_037893015.1. Lineage (NCBI taxonomy): Eukaryota > Metazoa > Chordata > Mammalia > Peramelemorphia > Peramelidae > Macrotis > Macrotis lagotis. Next base: position 647,951,749 of record NC_133658.1, read on the forward strand.
ACTGAGAAATACCAACATAGATGTTATTATTATTAAAATCATGGGAGCTGATGAGATGAAATAATATATCGAAGAAGAGAAGACAGCCTAGGACAGAACCCTGGAGGGGAGACACTCACCTTTTTCAGGTGTGATCTGAATGAAGATCCATCAAAGGAGACTGAAAATGGTTAGATAGATAAGGAAGGAAACTAGGAGAAGATGATGTCATGAAAACTTATAAAATATAATATAAAAGAGAAGAGGGTGTGAAAGACTGGAGAAAAGAAATAAAAAAGGAAGTGATTTGTGAAGTTTCAGATTTTGTAATTAAGAGATCATTAGTAACTTTGAAGAAAATGCTTTCAGATGAATGATGAGGTTGGAAGCCAGACTAAGAGGCTCACCATTGTGACCTTTCAAAATTATAAGGTTATAACCAACTCAGCTAAAACAGGAAAGAATAAGATGTAACAGGGGTGGCTAGATGGCATTGTGGATAAAGCACTGGCCCTGGAGTCAGGAGTACCTGGGTTCAAATCCGGTCTCAGACACTTAATAATTACCTAGCTGTGTGGCCTTGGGCAAGCCACTTAACCCCGTTTGCCTTGCAAAAAACCTAAAAAAAAAAAAAAAGATGTAACAGAGAAAGAAAAAAAGACTATATTTTTTGTTTTAGAGGTTGAGAGTGGAAGTGGAGGGAACAACCACGAATCTTGTCTCCTGAGGAATCTCAGTAGTTTCTGCCTATTTGCTGGAACGCACAGACAGAAATGAAGATGAGGCCTTGAATTGTCCTTTTGAACAAACTCCAATTCTGGTCATGATATTCCCCTCTCTTCTTCATGTAGTTAGCTGACTAGAACCAGTTACAGAATGTCTGTGCATGCTCCATGATGGAAAGAAGGTTATTTCCATTATCTGTTAAGATTTTAAAAAATGTTTTTATTAATGTTTTCAGTTTCTTACACCAATATCTTATCCCCAGTATCTTTCACTCTCCCCAAGAAGCCATACTGTATAACAAATAGTATTTTTTTGAGAGGGGAAAAAAATCAACAAAACTGTTTCATAAACTGAAAATGTGTGAAAATATGTATAATGTATAATATCTGTGGGCCTTCCATCTGCACAGAAGGGTAGATTGAAGTTTTCTCCTAGTTTTTCATTTGAATCATGCTTGATCTTTATAAATTTTACATTCACTTTCAGTTTTTTTGGTTGTATTATGATTCTTTCCATTTACATTGATGTAGCTGTTTTATTGACTACTCTGCATCAGTTCATGTATACTTTCCATGTATCATTGTATTCATTATATATATATATATATATATATATATATATATATATATATATATATTTCTTACAGCAAAGTAAGAATTCATTGTATTTGAGTATCATAATTTGTTTAGCCATTCCCCAATCAATTAGTATCCAATTTATTTCTAATTCTTAGCTATCACAAAAAGTGATACTAGAAATGTGTTGATGTATATGGGGACTTAATTCTTTTACTTAATTCTTATCCTTAGCCCAGTAATGGAGTCTCTAGTTCAAAGGATATGGACATTTTAGTCACTTTATGTGCATAATTACAAATTGCTTTTCAGAATAGTTGCATCATTTCACAGCCTACTAACAATAGAGCACTTCCAACACTGAGTATTGCCATTTTTGTCATTTTTGCCAATTTGTAGATTTGTCTTGGAGAATATGTTGAAGAAATATTTTTGCTGATTTCCTAGGATTTTTCAAGTATAACATCAGCAAATAGACAAGTTTTAGCTCCTCTTTACTTCTTTAATGCCTTTAGTTTCTTTCTCTATTCTTATTGCTGTTCTAGCTTTTTCAGAATCATACAAGTAGTAGGGGAAGTGGGCATCTTTTCTTCACTTCTATGTTTATTGGAAAATGTTCTAAAATATATTCATATATATGCTTAATTCTGGTTTTTAAATAGACTTTTATGATATTAAAAAGGTCATATTATTGATATTGGCAATAGCATATTTCTTCTATATTTTATCTTTCCCTGATTTAGTTGTTAGAAGAAAGAAGGGAAGGGAATAAGCATTTATATTGAACTGAACATATACCAGATATATATGCTAGACACTTAATAAATATTATCTCATTTCATCCTCACAACAGTCCTTGGATGTAGGTGCTGGTGTTATTCTTATTATACAATTAAGGAAGCTGAAGTAAACAGAAATTAAGTTGTCCAACATGTTAAAGCCAGTAAGTGTCTCAGATTGTGTTTGAACTCAGGTCTTACTAACTCCAGATCAGCACTCTTAGCTACTTTGCTAATGTACCTGCTTAAGGTCTATATCTGTTTCATAAAAGCATTCTAATAAGGTGCTTTTCTTCAATTTGAGAGGATAATTTATGAAGTATTGGTATATATTGTTGTGAAAATTTAATAGAATTCTCCTATGAATTCATTGGGACCAGGAATTTTTTTAGGGTTGTTTTTTTTTTATAGTTCCTTTACAACTAGATCTATTCCCTTTTCTAAGACTGAATTATTTAAGATCTCTGATAAGGTATTTTGTACTTTTAAAGTTCTTGTACTTTATGTCCTGATTATTCTTTCTGGTTTTTTTTCGGATTTTGTTGTAATTTTAACTTGCTAGTTGGATATTTTCTTTATTTGATTTTTCTGCCTTCTTTTTAATCATTTTAATTAAGATTTATCAATTTTGTTAGTCTTTTCAAAGAACCAGCTTTAGCTTTATCATTTCTATAGGGGTTTTTTGGCTTCTAATTTAGCTATGTTTCTTCTTATTTTAGGTTTATGTGTTAGCTTAATAATTTTTAATGCACATTCAGTTTATTAATTATATTTTGTTAGTATATGTTTGTATGATATTATTTATATTTACAGTTATATCTCAAAATGTTTGGCATGTTAATTCATCATTATCATTTTCTTTCTCATAATTATAAATTCTTTCTATAATTGTACTCTGATCCACTCATTAGTTAGAATTTGTTTATTAAATCTTCATTTGAGCCTGTGTTTGTTTGTGGTCCCCAAATCAACTATTTTTATTCTGTTATGGTTTGTAAACAATATATTAACTATTTCTGACTTTTTTATATTTGTTTGCAATATCTCTCTGCCTTTTATGGTCAATATTTGTAAAATTTACATGTGGTGATGAGAAATATGTATGATCTTTTGTTGTCCTATTTAGAAGATGTTATTGGTCTTTAAACTTTAGTTTTTCTAGCAATTTGTTCAGTTCCATATTTTTCCTTTTATCTCTGTTACACTTATCCAAAACTGAGAGGATTACTGAAATCTCATCACTATAGCATCCTTTCTATGTCATCTTTATGAATTTGAATGTTAAGACATTTGAAGCCTTTAAGTTTATTAATGATGTTGGTTTGTTGAAAGTGATTCCTTTTTTCATAATATAGTCTCCTTGTTTATCCATTTCGGGGGTGTGTGTGTGTGTGTGTGCGTGTGTGTCTGTGTTTGATTTTGCTTTGTCAGATTCACTTGAGGCATGGTAAATTTTTTTCCCACCAATCTTTAATTTGTGCATGTCTTTGTTTTTTTAAACATGCTTCTTATAAACAGTATATGGGGGGATTTTTATCCAATGTTATTCTTTTTCATTTTATTGGAATATTTAATCCATTCTATTTAAGTTATGTGTTATTTTTATTTTCCTTCTTTTGTCTTTAATATTGCATTTTTCATGTCATATTTTTCCTTCTTTTTTCCCTAGGGAGCACCTATAAGTTCTTTCAGTTGATATATCATTCTGTATGTTTAAAAGTTCTAGGCTGGGGGCGGCTAGGTGGCGCAGTGGATAGAGCACTGGCCCTGGAGTCAGGAGGACATAAGTTCAAATCCGGGCCTCAGACACTTGATAATTACCTAGCTGTGTGGCCTTGGGCAAGCCACTTAACCCCATTGTCTTGCCAAAAAAAAAAAAAAAAAGGAGTTCTAGGCTGTTGTATTATTTCCTGCATTATGATGTTAAGAATTTTTGTTTGTTATGTTCTGGGACATCTATAATTCTTGGGTTGTCTTTGGACATCTTGTTTTGAAGTAAGAATGCTTTGCTTATATTTGTGAACATATTTTCTTTTATTGTTATTGGGTTTTTCTGTTTTTCTTCTTGATAACCCTTCACTTCTGTATATTAGAATTCTCAATCTGTTATTCTCTTTTTTTATTTCTTTGGTGAGGCTTATTATTGCAGATTACAGTTTTTACATTCTATCCATTATCTATACTGTGCATAACATGTATTCCACTCTAATAATTCTCATTTCTCTTTAAAATCAGTCAAAAACAACAAGTAATTTTATGCTCTCCTCCACAGGATCCTCAGTCTCATCATGTGTTGAATCATTTTCTTTTATAGTGTTTATTATGTAGTATATTGCTTACTAGATTTAAAATTCATATTTTTTTTTCTGTTGCTGTTGTTGTTCCTGTTGATTTTATCTGCTTTTTTGTTCAGGGTCTTTGAATATTTTTCTTTCTGAGAGCTTTGGTAATTTTAGTCTTTTTCTGACTTTTATTATTCCTCCCATCTGAGGGTGATTTCATTGGGGGTTAGATGGCTCAGTCTCCCTTCATATTGGGCAATTCACAGCATACCAGCCTAGGTCTCTTCCACACAGGACTTTTGAATGGCTTCAGATAGATACTTCAGCTTTAGTGGAGTGCCTAGAGAGCTGTCCTCCCCCAATTTACAGTGTCCTGTCCTTGTGTCCTGTTCTTCAGTCCTCTGGCCTTCAGTAGTTCAGACAGCAATTAAAAAGGGAAGAAGGAAATGTGGTATTGAGTTCTATTTGTAGCAGATAAAACTGTCTCTGTCCCTTTCCATCTGTACTGGCTGTCCCACAGAGATCCTTTACAGCATAGAATGCTGCCCTTCTCATAGATTTAGCCTGTCCTGAGCAAACTTCCATAGTCTGGAAGAGATCTGGAGAGAGACAAGCACATGGAGTTGGATTTTGTTGCAAGTCCAGTGAGTGGGCTAGTAAAGATTTGTGGGTGATTGGGTAGCGTAAGTGTGTTCACTGTGGAAGTCTTTTAATTTGGTTTTTTTATCTCATTTTAGATTCTGGGTGTCCTAAATCATGGATACAGTTGAAGTTCCTTGTCTTTGGCATATAATTTCAGTTTTGGATAGGCCTAAAAGGTTGAGGGAATCAGAGAAAATGTCTAGTCCCCCATCTTGTTTATCACAGTTCCCAAAGTCTCCACATATATAATTTATTTCCAGAAGTAGTTTTCCCACTTCTTCTATATGGGTAGTCCTCTAGCCAATCATGTACTGCATGCTTACCAACCCTCTATTACATATGGAACTGATACAAAATTTAACATAGGTGTGTAAAAAAGGTGCAAATTAAATGTTACATGAGATCTAAGGGGGAAAGTAGTGAAAGTTGTATGTGTAATATTGAATCATTTAGTATCTGTTAATCAGTATTATTACTTATAAATTAAAACTTTCTCCTGCAGGAGAGAACAAAGACAATCAATTAACAAGCATTTATTAAGCACATAATATGAGAATAGCTCTGTGCTAGGTACAGAAGATACAAGGAAAAAGCCTTCAAGGAGTTTACATTTTAATGGTATACGTAAATTGATGTATTAAAGATACATTCAAAGTAGAGAGAAGATTGTTGTTTATACTTCCTTTGAAGAAGACCATGACATCAGAGCCGTGATGCAAGTGAATTGGATTTAAGTATGGGATGGGGTGGGGTGGAAGGGGAGCTGTGCAAAGTCACCAGCCTCACTTTCTCCTCAGAGCCATCTGGGTCCAGTGGTCAGATTTGGATCAGAAGGACTAGAGATGACACTGGATGCAGTAGGACACCTTGCCTTATTAAAGCTAAGCTCTTTCTCAGGTCACACTGACTGAGGCAGTGCTCTTTGAGTGATTAAGACTGATAAGAAAGAAATGAAGCAAATAATAGCCTCTTTTGCATAGTCAAAAAAAATCACTCTGGGATAAGAAGAAGACCCTCAGGGTTTCTAGTCAAACCCTGATTAAGGAGTGGAGGTGAAAAGAAGGTAACAAGTTCTATTTCAACACAGGTTGATGTTGAGATGACTATAATGTATATCCAGTTGGTACAATGGGCAGTTAGTAATAAAGGTTTAGAGCTCAGAGAAGAGACTAGATAAATAGATATGTCTTCAAAGAGACAAAGAAAAACATTTTAATTTAAAAAATAAAAATAAGAAAACAAAATGTCTATGAGGGTTGATGAGATTACAAAATGACAGTATAACGAAAAAGAGAAGGGATAGGATACCCATAATTAGTGGAAGAGATATAAATGGATGAAGATACAGAAAAGGAGACCAAGGAGTTCTCAGACAAGTAGGGAGAGAACCAAAAGAGAGTGAGTAGTTACAAAAAAACCCAGAGAGAAGGATTCAGGAGAAGAACTGGTAACCATGTCAGATGTTGAAAATAAAAAGGTTGAAAAACTGAGAAAAGTTCCAAGATTAAACAATTAGAAATCAATTGGTAACTTTGGAAAGAAGTTTCAGTTGAATGATGTGGTCAGAAGTTAGTTTGTAAGATTTAGGAGAGGGAAAAGTGGAGATAAGTGCAGATGCCTGTTTTCAAGAAATTAATCTAAAAATTAGGAGAGCTATGCTCAGATGGATGATAACTGGTGGGCATGGTGGATCTAATGAGGGTTTTTTTTTAAGATAGAAGAAAGTTAGATTACGTTTGTAAGAAGGAGAGAAGGAACCAATATATAAGAAGAGATTTTACAGGGGCGGCTAGGTGGCATAGTGGATAGAGCACCAGCCCTGGAGTCAGGAGTACCTGGGTTCAAATCTGGTCTCAGACACTTAATAATTACCTAGCTGTGTGGCCTTGGGCAAGCCACTCAACCCCGTTTGCCTTACAAAAAAAAAAAAGAAGAAGAGATTTTAGTTAGAGAGAAGGAGGGGACACTTGTAAGCACCATGTTCTAGAGAAAACAGGAGGACATGGTATTATACTACACAGAGAGTTCTGATTAAGGCAAGCAAAAGGACTATCTCATCATCAGAGATGAAGGTAAAGAAGGTGATAATGGGGAATGATATAAGAGGGATGTGAAGTGAGGAACAGCCAAGAAAAAACTTTAAGTGAATAGCTTCTGTTTTGGGGGGTAAATTATAGGGTGAAGTCCTTTGTTGAGGTGATGAGCGGGTAGTGAGAGGCTTGAGGAGAGAAGAGAGGGTTTGAAACAGCTGCTCTGGCAAATGGGATAGGAAATGCATTAAGAAAGATTGTCTTGCTACAGTGAGATCTCAATTGAAGTTAACTAGCATAAATTTATATTGGAGCCAGTCAGTGTGGTTTCCTAATTTTCTGAAGTTTCATTCAATATCAGGAGTAAACATACTTTCAATGAGTAGGAAGGAATGTGGAAGATGGAAGAAGTAATCCAGGATAGAGTTTTAGCTAAGTTTGATTAGATACTGGATAAGGGAACAAGGAATTTGATAGTAGCTGTTACTGCAAAGGTTGGAGGTTTTTTTTGTTTTGTTTTGTTTTAGTTTTTTTCAATGCAATGGGGTTAAGTGGCTTGCCCAAGGCCACACAGCTAGGTAATTATTAACTGTCTGAGGCCGGATTTGAACTCAGGTACTCCTGACTCCAGGGACAGTGCTCTATCCATTATGCCACCCAGCCACCCCTAAGGTTGGAGTTTGTTAAAAGCTTTTTTTAATGATGAACTTGAAACACCAAAAAAGAAACAATTCCATACACACAAAATACAACGAATTCTTTAGGAAACATGGAAGTCTATTTCATACTGCCTGCTTTTAAAAAAAGTATAATAATAAATTCTAAATGTTATCTTCAAAAATGTCTGTTTACTTCTCTTAAATTTGAAAAAAGGTTTTAGTCATGCTTTTTTTTTTACATAACTATGGCTTTCTCAACTAAAATGAAAGAATAAAGTCTTGTAATAAACAAGCATAGATAAGGAAAATAAATCCACACAATGGCCATGGCATGTAAATACATGTCTCATGTTATGTCCATTATTTCAGATCATCTCAGTAGGGAAGTAGGCAATAGACTTCACCAGAGTCTTTGGAGACATGCCTGGTTATTGCATTGATCAGAATTTTTTTTTTAAAAAAAGATTTTATTTTGAGTTTTACAATTTTTCCCCTAATCTTACTTCCCTCCCCCCACCCCACCCCCACAGAAGGCAGTTTGTCAGTCTTTACATTGTTTCCATGGTATACATCGATCCAAATTGAATATGATGAGAGAGAAATCATATCCTTAAGGAAGAAACATAAAGTAAAAGAGATAGCAAGATCAGACAATAAGATATCAGTTTGGTTGTTTTTTTTTTCTAAATTAAAGGTAATAGTCCTTGGTCTTTGTTCAAACTCCACAGTTCTTTCTCTGGATACAGATGATACTCTCCATTGCAGACAGCCATAAATTGTCCCTGATTGTTGCACTGATGGAATGAGTTAGTCCGTCAAGGTTGAGCATTGATCAGAATTCTTAAGAGTCTCAGTTTCTTCTCTTTACAATATTACTGTCCTATATCAATTCTGTTTCACTCAGTTTATTTCACTCCATCAGCTCATACTACTCAGGATTCTCTGACATTGATATCTTTCTTTCCTAATGCATAGTAGTATTCTATTAAATTCATATACCACAATTTTCAGCTATTACCCAGGTGTCTAAAAGGGAATCTAAGACAACTTCTTAGATTTTAGTTCTTTGACTTTCTATTTCCCTTTTAACCTGGTCTTCAGGATCATTAAGTTTCTTTGTGTATTATCCTCTCTTAGCCTTACTCTCCACAAATTCACTTGTTTCCCAGCTGAATTTCGTGCATTTATACCCCAAATTGTTCATATGTGTGTGTGTGTGTGTGTGTCCTTTATCCCCTTCAGGTAAAAAGGTTTCCTGCTTCCTCAACCTCTTTTTTCAATGTTTATGTCCTCTTCTGCCTATATATCTTAATTAGGATCATTTATATGCCCTTCTTCCTCCTTTCTACACATATACATTCTTTTTACCATCCCTTTTTTTACCCTCATCAAACTTCAAAACAAAACAAAAGCTTTCTTTTTCTTATTTAATTTCCTTAAAATCCTTTGGAAATATTCAGGTTGAAAGCGATCCCTGTTTCTTCTCCCCCCATTAGAATATTAGCTCTACAATATCATTTTGCTTCTTTTAATTACTCAAATAAAATTCACCTATCTAGTTTACTTCTGACTGTTGTGTTTATATTTCAAATTCCCCTACATATATATCTGGTTTTTTCATTAGAAATGTTTGAAAATCCTCTAGTCTACCAAAGTTCCAGTCCCCTCTCCCCATTGGCTTATATTCAGCTTTTTGTGTTCAGTAAGTTATTCTTGGTTGTATTTTATACTTGTGGGAAGATTATATTTTAAGTTCTCTCTTCATTTTTGGTAGAAGCAAATAATTCCTATGTGATCCTGGGACTCTGAACCCTTTGTACTTGAAGTACTTCTTTCTGTAAACTTAGTGTTGCTCATCCTTCCTTTTGGAAGAGGATGAATGACATCAAGTAAAGTGTGTTAGGCTGGTCTGTCAATAGGAGCTTGGAAGACTCTACCACAGGTCAGGCAAAAATAGCCTATTAGAACATTTGGGATGGAGATATCTCTAGACTTGGTCATCTTCTGTGATTCTGCTTTGCTTTGCTCAGCATTTTCATGTCTTAGTATTGATACTAAAGTTCTTCAGAGAGAATATCAGAGTGTTGTCATAGCCTTCTTCTAACCAGTATGTGTGAGTTGTCTGTAAAATAGTCTGTTAGGTAAGCTTGTGTGACATTCAGGCTCCATAGTCAGCCCATCAGAGGTGGGCTCTCTGCAGAATAGTTTGAATGCTTGCAATATTTATAATTATAAGAGCTAACATATATAGAGAACCTACTGTGTACTAGGCTCTCTGTTAAACACTGCATAAATATCTCATTTGATTCTCACAAGAAACCTGGGAACTACATGCTATATTATCCTCGTTTTACCAGATGAAGAAACTAAGGCAAACATGAGTTAAGTGACTCAGAGCTGTTGATGGGTCAGAACCCCTGACCCTGAGGATATCTTAGTCTGAATGTTGTCATTCTCTGGGCAGTGTTTACTACTACTCCCCAGTCCTATCCTTTTCACTACCCAGTTTTTTCTTTGATGTGGGAGTTCTGGATTTTGGCTATAACATTCCTAAGACCTTTACTTTTTGGTTTTCTTCCAGGAGGTGATTGTTATATTCTTAATTTTCCTTAGCACTCTGGTTCTATTAAATCACTTTTTCACTAATAATAATGTCCAGGATTTCTTAAAAATCATAATTTTTAGGGAACCCAGTGATTCTTAAGTCATCTCTCCCTAACTTATTTTTCAAATCAATTTTTTTACATCCAATAACTTACATCTTGTTTAATTTTTTTAAAGATCTTTTGATTTTGTTCTAATGTTTCTTGCTGTCTCTCATAGAGTTATTGATTCTCTTTGTGCTATTCTGGTTTTCATGGAATACATTTCTTTTCTATTTATTCACTATCAGATTTTTAATTTAATTTTATCTTTTGCTTAATTTCTTCTGAAGGAAATTACATAAATATAATAATGCTTATGGAAAAAACACCTTTTTTCCCTTTAAATCACTTCATTTGTTAAAAAATAGATTATTCCTTCTTTTGGAAGATCTTTAGAAATATAATTTTTATTTTATTTTATATATTTACTAGTTGGATCCTTTCTTTGATTTGCTCATCATTCCAGCTTTAGTTCCTGAATTAGCATTTTGTACTATGGTCAGTCTTTATTCACTGATTGTTTTGAGTGATCCTGTTTGGTCTTGCCCTGAATCTATTGAATTCTACCTCCCAGAATTAGACCCAGCCACTTCTGAAATCTTTGAGGTTCAAGCCTTGTCTGGCATCTCAAGCAAGAATGTTAAAGATCTCAGAGCTCCTGACCATGAGGGTATCTTACTCTGAATGCTGCCATTCACTGGTCAGTGTTTACTGCTACTCCTCAAGACTTTTAAAACCTCCATCTTGGGATTTTCTGTCCATCCTGGGTCTCTCTTGGGGGAACTTTGCAGCTCTGTGCTCCTGGCTGATCTCTAGTTACAATCACAGACTATAGGTATTGTTTCCCGTGTTAGTTCTACTTTGCTGGCAGCCCCTTTTCCTGTTGCCTATGGGCTTCTGGCTGGCTTTTTGTGTGGTAAGGTGACTTGGTAGATATAGAAGATACTTGGAGTCAGGAAGATAAATTCAAAAACTATCTCAGACTCTAGCTGTGTGAGCCTGGACAAGTCATTTAGCTTCTCTATGCATGTTTCCTCATCTGTAAAATGGGAATAATAATACCACCTCATTAGGGTTTTTTTGAGGATCAAATGAGTTAACATGAAAGTGGTTTGCCAGCCTTCAAGTACTATATATAAATGGTAGTATTATATTATCAGTATCTTTTTCTTAATCATTATCATTATTTTCCAGAAACAAAGTCTTGCTGCCTATGCAGATATATGGTTGTAGTGGGAGGTTACCCTTGGCTGACAGCTTTGGTGGCAGCCCCCTTTCCAATTGCCTCCAGATTTCTACTTATTTCTTTTGCCATTCTGGGGTAAAAAAGGATCTTTTTTTAAAAGCTTCTCATTGGATTTATTTATTATTATTTCATCTTGCATATACTTTTTGATTTTGCTAGAATGACTATATGTGAGTTGGATGGTTGACTCCCCTTTGATAATGTAGATTTAAAATGGTTTATTAAGTCCTAAAGATTGGGAAAAGAAGAATATATATATGGCCAGAGCAGAAGTGGTAGTCTGGGGGGGAAAAAAGACTGAGAAATAAAAGTATTAAAGGTCTCAGTGAGATTGAGGTGAAGCTTTGGGAAAGTGATAAAGGTTATAGAGAAAAGATTATGATCAGATTCATTAGAATAAAGTTTTGAACATGAAAGTGGAACAATTGTTGGTGATAGCAAGATAGGAGTTATTCTCATTCCTGGAGTAGAAGATGAAATCAAGAGAATTCAATAGTCTGAAGAACTGAGAAGTTTGAGTATTTGAAGGAACATGGTCATATATGTTAAAGTTATCTGAAGAAGTCAGAAGTTGGGGTAGAAAAGAATACTGAGGGCCAGGCACTGAAAAAAGGAAGAATGCTCTCAAATAATAGCTTCCAGAATCAATGCATGTGAATAGATTGAGACTCAAAAGAAGAAAGCTTGCTGAGTGACAGTAGTGGTAAGAACTTGGTAATGGCCAAGAGAAGTCAAGATTCCTCCATTGCAACCTGTGAATTGGGGAAATCTGAATGAAAGATTAGTCCCTGCAGAAATAGATGACCAGGGCTATGGTGCCATCACAGGGGAGCTAGTTCTCAATGAGTGCCAGAAGACAGAAGGAAAAAAAAAAAGGAAGTTGTTTGAGAAGAGAGGAAGTTTGCATATTATGAAGTAGACATTTCGGAAGGCACAGTGGAAGGAAGAGGTGGGTCACTGGGAGAGTAAGGTTGGGATGGATGCAAATGAAGGAACAAAGAGCTCAGGTAAGGAAAGAACATATGGTCTTCAAAGGAGGCATGCATTTAATTTCCTTTTATGCTGATTTTCAAATCAACCTGAGTATTTAAGTTTCTCTACCATCAACCAAAATATCATTTTGGGCATCAAAATAATTAAATAGGTATTCTAGTAGATATTAGTGTAGAATTTTTTTTAATTTCTCTTTTCAGTTCCTTGGAATCTGAGCCACATTGAAAGGGAAGAGACAAATCATCCTCATTGGCAAATGAGAATGATGATGCAGATACCACTGAGGCTCACTAAAAATACATAATGCTAAGATAACTTTCTTTCCTTTTTACATTAGATTTCTAGAATAATAGCTAATGGGAATCTGCTATAAATATTGTTCATCTGAATTTAAGGAAGATTTTTTGTGGTTTAATGAAAAAAAAAAACCTAGATTTGAAGTCACAGGTCCAGTGTTCAGGTCCTGACTCTGTCATTTACTACCTTGAGAAAGCCATTTTACTTCTTCATCCCTCAGTTTAGGTAGATGCTCTCCAAGGCCCTTTAAATTCTATGACCCTATGATCCTAAGTTTCTCATTATATTGTTATAAAATAGTTGGGAAATATATGCTGTGTAATATTACTATTGGATACAATTGTACTGTACTCAGATGTTGATGTCATTGTAAAAGAAGGCTTCTATCAGAGGTCAGTGTAAATTTGCCCTGACTATTCAGCATTTTTATTGATGATTCAGGTGAAGAACTAGAAAGGCAGGGTGGCTAGGTGGTACAGTGGATAGAGCACCGGCCCTAGAGTCAGGAGTACCTGAGTTCAAATTTGACCTCAGATACTTAATAATGACCTAGCTGTGTGGCCTTGGGAAAGTCACTTGACCCCATTTGCCTTGCAAAAAAAAAACCTTTAAAAAAAAGAACTAGAAAGGAAAGTTTATGAAATTTAAGATGATTTGAAGTAGGAAAACATAGATAATTCTCTGGATAACAGAATCAGGATTCGAATTTATTTCAATAGGCTTGAAATAATGAAAACTAACAAGATGAAATTTAAAAAGAGATATTTGAAATCCAATATCTTAGGTTAAAAATCAATGAGTTTTTTAAAAAGGAAGAGAGCATGATATAATGAAAACAGCTCTGGAGTTCAACTGAGAAGGGACCCGGTTAAAACCCTGTTTCTTCCACTTATTAGCTGTTTGGCTGGATAATCAAGTCCAAACTTCACTGAACCTAATTTTTCTCATGTCTAAGTAGGGATAATAATACTTCCAGAACTTCCTCTTAGGACTGTTGTGAAATTCAAAGGAACTAATATATGTAAAGTCCTTTGTATTCAGTAAACTCCAATAGCTCCCAGGTGTTTCAAATATAAAAACCTTTAACTTTTATAATTGTTTAAAACTTGGCCTCTTCCTACCTTACTTCTACTTACACCTTAGCTTCTCTCTATATATTGTATGATCCAGCAACACTGACCTCAGGACAATCTATCTCCCCACTCTGGCATTTTCACTAATTATCTCTCCTCCCTGAAATATGTTCCCTCTATCTCTTTCTCCTAGATTTCCTGGCTTCCTACAAGTCTCAGTGAAAAATCTCACCTTCTGCAAGGGATTTTTCCTATTGGCCTTAATATTAGTGCTAGGGCTATCTACAATCATCCTGATTCTAATCTGACCTCTGGACTCAGATGGCTCCTGAAAGTAAGTGAAGTTGATGACCTAGCACAGCATCCCCCTCACTCACCTCCCTGATGTCAAGGTTATCTTCAAGAATGAAGGACAAACATCATCATCAGTTTTTTCACTGAGATTATCTCCAATTAATCTTGTAAGCTTAATATTTAAGACTCTCCATAACCCGCTTCCAACCTATCTTTTTTACTTTATTTCATATTATTCCTATTTGTATATTTTATACTGCAGCCAATGTGTATTACTATTCTCTTACCTTATCCTGCTTTCTACAATTTCTTTGCATTTCAATATATCTTGCCTACCTATAATGTACTTTCTTGCCTACTGATAATTTGTTGAAATCTTCCTCCTTTAAAGCCCAGATCAATAGCCTCATTCATGACACACCTTCACTGATTTTCTCTGCTAGAAATTCTTTTTCTTTGAATCCCACATGCCATTGTTTGGCCTTTCTTATACATTTAATTACATTATGATGTCATTTAGTCTTTGTTATTTCTGTTCCCCATCCCCCTCTTTTATTGTATGATAAGGGCAGAGAATCTTTGCATCTTAAACATCTTGAACAGTTTCTTGAAAGACTATTGAATTTTGAGGCAGAGGACCTGAACCCTAAACTCAGTTCTGCCTTCTCTATGACTTTCACATGATTTAATCTCTCTTGGCTGAAGTTTCCTTCCTTGCAAAATGCAAGTTTTAGACTAAATGAACTCTTAAGTTCCTTTCCAGTTTTAAATTTATGATTTTATCCTACTACACCCTTATTAAATTTTTTTTGCTTAAATTGAGTGGTTTAAATGACTAGCAAGTTCAATATAGATTTTGAAAATGTGAAACTGCTAAAAAATAAATTAATACAACCTTAAATTTAATCAATAGAAATATAATGTTTAAAGAAGGTAAATAATAGTTTTACTATGTCTGTGCAAGTCAAATCACATTGGGAATAGTTTATTACCTTGTCTGAGATATATACTTAATAAAGAACTTGGACAAATCAGAGAAAAGGCAATCTCTGATGAAGGTTATTCAAACTATACCCCTCAGTTAAAAAATTCAACATACACACACATATATTTGTATATATCCTTGAGTACCACAGTTGTGAAATGACAAAGGTAATGGTTTAAAGACCCTCTTGCCCTCTTGTTGTTTTGCAAACATACTGGCTCGATTTCTCGGGAGACCAGCATGACCCAAACCCCTTTGCTTTTCCGTAAGATCAGCATGACCCAGTTCCTTTGTATCTCCTGACATTGATCAAGAATCACATTATAGCAAGAGCAATGAAGTATGCATAAGAATGTGTAACTATTTAACCCATGTGTAATCTTTAATATAATTGGTACTTACACTGGTAGCATGAGTTGTCCATGAGTACGGAAGTAAATTAGGATATAAGCTGCTGGGTGACCCCAATAAAATTTGGAGTGCTTTACCATCTCTGCCTCCCTGTCTCATTCACTGCAAGCTGAGAACAGTTCTCTGCTAGTCAGAGAATTCAAGTAATGGGTGCACCGTACATATATTTATAAATATGTGCATATATATATATATATATATATATATATATATATGTAAAATGCCAGGCAATAGGAACTCAAAAGAAGAAAACAAAGCTATAAATATATATAAATAAGTAAATTTATAAGATAATTTGAGTAGTAAGAAACTATTAAAATAGGAATGGAAATCAGAGAAGACTCCAGAAAAGAACCTGAATCTTGCAGGAAGATAGGGCTTCTGAAAAACAGAGATGAGGAAATTTCATTTATGGGGGAAAGCTTGTGCAAAATATCAAGGTGCTCTTAGAGCTTGGAGAATAGTGAGTAATGTAGTTTGACTAAAACAAAGAGCAATAGTGTGAAATCAGACTGAAAAAGGTAGGCTGGAGCTAGAAAGGGTGGTAAATACCAGATTGAAGTTTTTGTTTTATACTGTTAAACAATGAAGAGTCACTGGTGGGGTTTTTTGGTTTGTTTTTTGTTTTTATTTTTGCAAGGCAATAGGGTTAAGTGATTTGCCCAGGGTCACATAGCTAAGTAAGTATTAGGTGTCTAAGATCAGATTTGAATTCGGGTCTTCCCTGACTCCAGGGTGATGCTCTATCCACTCAAACCATCTAGCTGCCTCCTATTGTTTATAGTTGTGGCAGTTATTTGGGAGAGGACTAATGACAGCAGGAGGGTGATGCTCTATCCACTCAAACCATCTAGCTGCCTCCTATTGTTTATGGTTGTGGCAGTTATTTGGGAGAGGACTAATGACAGCAGGAGGGTGATGTCTCACTTAGCACAATATTTCACAAAGAGTAAGTGCTTAATGAATTCTTATTGATTGGTTGACTGAATAAACTAAACAAGTGAAAATAGAAATTTACCCTATAGATTGTCTTTTTAGAATACATAGACTTGATTCCTGTAACCTCAAAGAATAAAATGAATAGTTAACATATTGTATATGTTTTACCCTCTCAGATCTCCAGTACTGTTGTGCCTGACACTAAACCTAAGAGCAATGAGGAGGGTGAAAATCCTGCTGTAGACCCTGAGGACAAATGGCATCAGGGAGTCCGACTACAGGTTACTTGTTCTATAGAATTTAAATGTTTCAGAAGTCAACATTGAATATAAAAAATATTCTTGAAACCAAATAACTGCTTGTCTAAAAGAAAATCAGTGATCCATTTTTTAAGAATATATTTCTAAAGACCTAGGAGTGTAGTATATGTTCTGGAACATTCTCTGACTACAAACCCCCAACCACAATCAAAAAGCTCTTTTCAATTTGTGGTAGGATTGCATTTTTGAATGATTAAACCATTCTCTCCCTCTCCCCAATCCCACCATACATAAATCCAAACATTTAAAAGTTGTCTCTCCGACGTTTTATTCTAGACCTGGGATTTCATCAGTATAGGATGTTTCTAATGTGGAAACTCCCTCCATGGATACACAGCAGTAATTTATAGTACTCTAGAGAGTTTTGTAGAGACTGAAAGATTAAGTGACTTGCCCATGGTCATGCAACTAGAATTTATCTCATGCCTAGATTAATATTTCTTCAGCTGTTTAAAAATAAGATCACTATTATGAACATTGATAATTCAAAGCATCCTTTTTTAAACTCAGATTTCTACTGAACTTGACAATCGTTAAAAGTTTCAGTAAGTGATTTCTTCTTAAATTGATATATTAAAGCATCATTTGGTGACCAAGTTTGATCATTAATGAGGAGAGAAAACACTTTTGAAATAACCCAGAAAATAGAATCTTTTGTAATAGAAAGCCATTATGAAGTAGTAGATAAAAGTGTTAGAAATAGAACACCTGAATTTGAATCCCACCTCTGATTGTTACTAGATAATTGACTATGGTCATTATTAATTTCTTTCAGCCTCACTTTCCTTATATATAAAATGGAGATTATAATTGCACCAATTATGAAGGGTTGTTGAAAGGATCAATTAAAATAACATGTTGAATATATTGCACACCTTTGTTCTATATATAAATGTATATTATTATTATGTTTGACAGCATTATCATTCCAGTAAAATAACAAATTATTGACTATTGTCATATCATAACTAGTCTATTTTAAGCTCCTTATAATAAAAATGCACTGAAAATAGTCACAATGAGGACTTTGGAATGAAGGAAGACATAACAGCATATCTGTTCAGCCCCTTTCCCACCCTCAATGTCTAGAACTTTTTACCTGTTTACTTAAACTATACATATACATGCAAGATTGTTATGTTTTGCATTGTTCACAAGTTTACTAATTCTATAATTAAATAAAATAACAGGAACCTCAGTCAAAGGATAAAATAACTCAACTAGTCGCACTAACTTATTCAAGCAACTAGTAAATAGCTGACTGAGGCCAGATTAGTATTCAGATTATTTGAGTATGGGTTTTGATACAAGGTTTAGCATTTTTGCCCTATACCACCCAACGGGCTCTATTTATGTATATGTGTGTGTGTGTGTGTGTGTGTGTGTGTGTGTGTGTGTGTGTGTGTGTATATATATATATATATACATATATTATTTATATATATATTCATAAAGAATCATTTCTAGATTGAGGGAAATAACAAGATAGACTTGAAGGGTTGTTGGAAGGATCAATTGAAATAACATGTTGAATATATTGCAAACCTTTGTTCCTTATATAAATGTACATTATTATTGTTATTATTATCATTATTACATGTTTGACAGCATTCTCATTCCAGTAAAATAACAAATTACTGACTATTGTCATTTCATAACTAGTCTATTTTAAGCTCCTTATAATAAAGGGATTAAGATAGACTTCTTGTAGAAAGAGACAACCTCATAATCTTGAATTCAAATTTGGCCTCACATACTTCCTAGCTAGGCAAGTCACTTAACTCTGTTGCCTCAGTCTCTTCATCTGTAAAATGAGCTAGAGAAGGAAATAATAAATCTCATCCAGTAACTTTGCTAAGTAAACATCAAAAAGGGGTTGCAAAGAGTCAGAGATGCCCGAAATGACCAAAGAGCAAATTCACAATCTTTAAACTTGAGTTCTACATAGCTGCTTAGATATTCCTATAGCCTAGGTAACAACCATATCATTTAACCTCAAACAGCTCCAATAATTCAATATCACCTCTAAGATCAAATACAAACTATTGTTGCTATAGCAGGCCCTCCACAACCTGGTTGGCTCCAGTTTATCTGTTTAGACTTGTTACACTTTATTTTTCATGTATTCTGTGATACAGCCAAAATTTTAGAACTGTTCTTCACACATAACATTCCTTTTCCTAGCTTGATGCTCTTACACAAGCTATCCCCAGAGGTCAAAATGCTCTCCTGCTTCATCTCTACCTTATCTCTGCCTCTGCAACTTCAAACCTCAGGGAAATAGGTATCTTCATAAGTAACTCTAAGACAAGTTAAAATAAGATGAAATGCACAGTAAAAGTAAAACATTGCTTTGGGAGATCAAGGATGAAGGATGTCTTATAACTGGGAATAATGCAAATAGATAAGAATGCTTTTAAGCATTCAGCAAGCATTTATTAAATGCCTACTATGTACAAGCATTTGGAAATGCAGAGAAACAGTCCCTGCCTCTGAGAAGTCTGGGAATGTAGGTTGAGGAAATATTGTGAATGGCACACTAAAGAGTTGGCATTTTATTCACTGGGCAAAGGGGAGTCACTAAAGGGTTTCTGAAGTGGAATTGTTATAATCAGATCTATTTATTAGAAGGATTACTTTGGCATTGTTATAAAGTTAGAGGAGATGAAAGTCTAAGAAGCTATTTCAGAATTCCTACAAAGATGTATCAAAGACTTGAGAGAGCACATTCTTCTTAGCAGATGAAAGATTCTATCTAGGAAAAGAGAAACTATAAATAGAAAACAGTTTTAATATGAGAAAACTGCATGATTTCCATTCTAAAACACATCTCGAGTGGCTTAACAAGGGAATAATGTCATAATCCTTTTACTGGACTATTCACTGAGGGATCTCAAAGTTCTTTAAAAATATTCAAAATAATTTCTTTAGGATATTTTAATTAGCTTTTCATCAATTAATTAGATTCCCTTCACCATTTATAGATGAGCTTCTTCTCTCCCTTTATGGTTTGCTTCATAACTGAATCAAAAGATATAGTTAATAATATACTCTAAAATGTCCTGGAATTATAAAATGAGAATTGTAAAACAAACTTAAAGTGGCAATATTTTATTATTAATTTAATATTAATTCAAAATTTGGAATAAAAAAAGAGAAACTGAAGAGTGGCTAGGTGACACAGTGGATAGAGCACCGGCCCTGATGTCAGGAGTACCTGAGTTCAAATCGAGCTTCAGACACTTAATAATAATTACCTAGCTTTGTGACCTTGGGCAAGCAACTTAACACCATTTGCCTTGCAAAAACCTAAAAACAAAAACAAAAAGAGAAACTGACCCAGACCTCATTTTATAGTCAGTCCTTAACTGATTACATTAACTAACTATTAATGATAGGATTCTGACAATCGAATCAGAACCATAGAATATTAAGAACATCTTTCTGTTTTAAGGCAAGTGAAATTTTTGCTTTATTGTGCATTCAGTCTACTGAGTAATCCAAATTTGGAACTAATAAGAAAGAAACAACTAGGTACTATTTCTTAAAAAATTGAGGGAAATTTTTCCTTGGACAGCACACACCATCACACATTGATATAAACACCAATCTCCTTCCCACTCACCTCCATGTCCCCAAAAATAATCTTACTGACAAATTATCATCTTGGCACTAGGACACAGGATTCCCCATTGTTAAAGCTCTTGCCAAAATGTCCTGCCCTTGCCTTGTGTTAGAAGTTAATACCTACCAACATTAAGCCGTTAGTTCTGAGTGCATGTAGTATGTAGTGACTGTAAGTGTTGATAACAAAAGAACCCTAGTGAGACTGGAATGAAATGGAGTATTTCAATGCTGATGGAGATTAAATGGCCTGAGACTGGCTTTGTATATTAACTTCAGGAAACCCAGTCTTGCCACCTAAAGAGTGACACCTGATGCCTTAATTGTAAGGTAATAAATCTTCAGTAACCCTGTATCTCAAGTAGGCTACTTGGAAGATGTTTAAAATCTCAACAGGTCCCTAACCTGATTCATTTCTATAACCTGAAATACCTTCTTAAGGTACTTATTATTTGTATGATCCAAAGTGATTAACACTTGTGGCTATTGAAGTTTCATAAAATGTTGAGTCCTTGTCCTCTGTTGACCTAACACCCTGTGAAGAGTCTTATTGTAATCTCTATTGTAGTTAGAATAGTGGTAATAACAGGATTTAAATCAAGTGGTAACACAGGATCTCAGATCTGATACTTGGCTATTTTTTTTTCTTTCAATAGATCTGTTATCTTTGTGTTTTGGGAGGTAATGGGTATTGGAAACAAGATGTTAAGAAATATAGAGTTGAATGGCTCTAGCATAGGAAATTCTGTTTTTTTCTCCTTATAATATTAAAGTTCTGAATTAAAGGATCAAACAGCTATTGAAAAGGAACACATTATTAGCATTACAGAGTAGTCATCTATAGGGATTTTAAAATAATTTTCTTCTAGATGGATGGATTTTTGTTACAGAGAAATGTCCACTTGAAATAGATAATTCTCTCGCACATGTACTTACCTATCCTAACCAATTTAAATGTATTGAGGGAGGGACTATAGAATATGTAAGCCTTTCTTTTGGGGGTATTGCAAATAAAAAAAAATGTTTGATTAATTTGATCTGAGCTAGACTGATAAAAAGCTCAGATTCCAGAACTTGTAAATTAGTACTTTTCCCCTCATTTTTTATCACATTGACATTTTATAGATATGACTGATTGAACAGTAATAATTCCACTTTAAACCTTATTATGAGATTTGTTAACCATAATTTTCTTAGTCTAAAAATAAAATAAGAAAGTTAGTTTTATAAATAAGTTTTATTCTTTAAGATCTTAGCCATGGATGGTTGGCATCCTTACAAATGCCAACACTAATACAAAATTTGGGGGCATTTTATACAGAAAGAACAAAGAATTTTAAAACTGAGTCCAGAAACCAATGAGATTTCACATAGATGACATAGTTCTACAATATGATTCTCTCATAACTTATAATATTTGCTTCAAATTCCTATTGATAAGAATCCCACTTAATCTGGAGAGGAAATGTTTACAAAAAGCCATAGGATTGCTCTCTCCTCATCTAGGATGCCTCTTATCTTGGAGTTTGTTGATCTAGGTAAAAGAATTTATTGGTGCTATCACTGAGCTGACCAGATAGTATTGATACAGGCCAAGTCAACATTTTAGATACAGGAGACAGGCCTTGACAGAGCATATTGACATTTTTTTCACTGAGACAACATTCAGATGTATAACTATTAGAGGCTGAGACTAATTTTTTATCAGAATTATAGAATTAAAGATTATCTGACTTAGATCTTATTATACATAAAAATAATATTCACTATTACATAAACACAGAAGACAAGCAACATTACCAGAGTTTCCTTAATCATGAAGCCTGTATTTGGAGCCAGGAGTATTGGCTTTAATGCTTAGCTATATAACTGTAAGGAAGTTAATTTCTCATAGGATCATAGATTTAGATCTGGAAAGGACCTAAGAAACCCAGACACAGAAGTTAAGTAACTTGCACTGGAATCCTTCTTGTTCATTCTTTAAGTTGTATCCAACTTTATAGAACCTCACAGACTTTTGTTCATGGAATTTTCTTGGCAGATATTCTGGAGTGGTTTGTCACTTCCTTCTCCAGTGTGTGGGAATGAAATTTCTCCAATGAAAATGATGCAAATAAGGTTTAAGTGACTAGCCCACTTTCACACAGCTAGTTAATGCCTGAGGCCACATTTGAACTTGTATCTTCCTGACTCTCCGGGCCTGGCACTCTAAGCCTTAAGTGGCTGAGGAAAAATATGAACCCAGATTTTTCTGACTCTGGTTGAAAAGTTCTTCCCACTCCTGGATGCAACCTCACAGTTTACATATGAACAAAATGGAGATATTTTCCCTACCTGTCTCACAAGGTTGTAAAGAAAATACTCTGTAGACTGAAAATTTATATATAAACATGACTTATCACATAATAATTTAGAGAAAAACCATTTTTCCTCAATAGCAGATTTCCCCCCTGAATTACCTAAATAATTATCCCAGTTCTCCAAACATCCTACATAACATTTAGACTACAAAGCTATTTTTACATGTATTTTAGGGTAAAGGGAAATATATTACATTAATCTATACAGGCATGTTATGGTTTTCCTGTACTCATATAATCATTTTTTCCAAAGTCCTTTCAACAGAGGTATTTTTTAAAGCAAACATATGCTTTATTCATTAGAATTTTTTTTTTTAGGTTTTTTGCAAGGCAAATGGGGTTAAATGGCTTGCTCAAGGCCACACAGCTAGGTAATTATTAAGTGTCTGAGACCAGATTTGAACCCGGGTACTCCTGACTCCAGGGCCGGTGCTTTATCCACTGTGCCACCTAGCTGCCCCTAGAAAACATTTCTATGTAGTTAGTACTTTATGACTATATATCTGTTATACTAGGAACCCAGAGTATATTTTGTTTTTATAAGACTGTGAAAAAAAATAAAGATTGATCAGAAACTGAAATATTCCCCCCAAATGTTTGTCTAATTCCCCCCCAAATGTTTGTCTAAGTATGGACTCTGTTAAGGAGTAGAAGTAAACATCCCTTATGGTTTCATGGATGACCCATCACTACACAGTTCCTTTTATATTTCCTCTGAATGAAATTGAATTTGTTTCATCTGGTGAAGAGGCCATTTACATCTTGTGACCTGGACAGACACGAATATCTAATAATCTGAACAGGTTGGCCAATCCATCAGAATTTTATTCATTTTTAAAATTCACTGTTTATTCTTATTGTACAGCTTGTTAATGACATGGCTACTTTTTTGTTTGTTCTCATAGTTTGCTTTATTCATTTTTTTGTTTTATAATATAGCACATCTACCAATACTTACTGGTTTCCTCTGATCTTCCAGTGTTCTTCCTTTTCTCCTAAATATGAAAATTGACAGCAAAAACTAGTGCAATCATTCTCTCTGATCATAGAACACAACCTTACTGCATAAGGAGGGGAAAGTCCTCCTCTAATGTCATTAACTATATATTTTTACTAGAACTAGAAGACCCTTTTCAAAATTTCTGGTAACCTCCTTGAGAATATCAACCTTCAGTATAAGGAAAAATTAAAGTATATGAAAAGAAAATAATGATAAAGCATATGAGACTAGTCTTGTGGAAAACATTATTTCATTTGGGGATTCCAAGGCCCTAAAAGTTTCTCTCTCTCTCTCTCTCTCTCTCTCTCTCTCTCTCTCTCTCTCTCTCTCTCTCTAGATCTCATTATATTCTTCAAAATCTGGGACCATTAGTATGGAATTCCTTTTTATAACCCTGGAAGTAATATTCCTTCAATTTTATTTACACTAATTGCAAATATCTTTTTTATAGGATTACCAAGAACAATGGTCACAATCCGAAAGAACAAAATTCACCCAAGTGTCTAGACAACTACCTTCTGAAACAACTGATGGCAGGCCAGCTTCAAGAAGAAAAGGCATACGTAAAATTCGAAGACAATATAAACTTGGGAGTGGGCCCATATCACCAAACTCACATATTAAGCCCAATGTACCTAAAAAGCTAGATGTAAGTCAAAGTAACCAGAATTCTATGCCCAGAGAACAGTATAAACAGATTAAATCAGATGGTCCTTCACTAAATCTTGAGCATACTATAAATTTGAATAAGCCTGTCACCCATTTACAAGATTTGAATGCTTTTAGACCCCAACATTATAAAGAAGCACCTGGTAACTTTAGTTTATCTAAAAAACTTTTTAATAAACCCACTTATAAAAAACCTGCTGGATTTAATACCTTATTGCATATTAATGAAGAAAGAGGACATCAGAGTTTCCAAGAAAGTAGTTCTTTGATTTACAGGTTCAATCTGCAACCTGATTGGGACTTCAGCTACATTAATAGATCATCTAAGAAACACCAGAAAGGCTCTAAATCCACTTCTAATATGGATAATCAAGGATCATTTGAAAATAAAACTTCAACTCAGAGACAACGGACACAGACATATTCAGAAGCAAGCTATAGTAACTTAGATATGCTATGGTAAGAAATCCATTTTATCAAAGAACTATCAGAGATTGGTGTCTAGAAAAGGAAAAGGAATTTAGTTTTAAGGAAAATGAGGTAGGGAATATTCACATTGTCTGTCAGAGGACATTAAAGAGCACAAGAGGATGTAAAGGGAAAGGCTAGTATATTTAGAATTACTTTGGCTCCTGCTTTCCTTCTCCCCTCTCCCTTGGGAAAAAAAATCTACCTTTAAGATATTCCTTCTCCTCATTTTACATGTCTTCTCTATTTCTACCACCAGAACAAAATAAGAAGTTGAGGGGTGGGGCTTAGAACTCATTACAAACTAGAAATTGATAATGAAGGAAGAAAGCAATGTCTTTACCAAAAACAAACTAACCCTTAAAGGATATTTCTGAAGATTGAACCAATCAACAATTATCTGTGTGCTTTGAGAGAGGCTGCATTTGTGACCTTAATGGAAAATGCATTGGTCTTTGAGTCAGGAAAACCTGGATAAAAGCCTATCTCTGATACATACTAGCTCAATGACCATGGGCAAATCATGTAGATACTCAGTGTTTTAGACAGCTTTCTAAGATTGTAAATTAGTTACTAATGTACATTAGTAGAGGATGTATCCATGCTTCTTCCCCACAGGTCAGGAACAAAACTCAAATTTTATTAGGCATTTTAGGAAATTATAAAAGAAGTAGAAGACATAATCCCTGCCACAGAAGATCTTATCATCTATTTAGAGTGACAAAATTTGTATGAATTAATTAAAGAATAATTAAGAATTAAACTCTATAGCACTACTTATAAATGTAATAATGGAGGTTCTGAGAAGAAAAGGATCATTGTAGGATATTATAACTGAAGGAGGCTTCCTGGTGGAGGTAGGTTTTAGACTTAAAGGTTTTAGATGGAGAAGACAAATAATTATCCCTTCCCCTAAAGTTTCTTCTTCATTAGTTGTTGAGGATATTTCATGAATGTTCCACCAGATTTGGAATGAGAACATCTAGGTTTGAATCAGGTGTGTGACCTCAGATAAGTCATTTAACTTACATGAAGGTTGAACAAGCTGTCCTTTTAAGTCTCTTCCAGCTCTCAACTGTTTTCCTGCTATATATGCCCTTTAATAGGTGTTCCTATTATTCTGTCATTGTACAACCAAGTACAATGTAAGGCAAAATTATTTTTTTGTATTAAATACAGAAATAGTCAACTGCATGCTTAGTTTTGTTGAATATTTTACTCTGTTGCATCTCTTTTTATAGTTAAAAAACCCAAAATTTGTGAGTAAAGGGGATTGAACATAATTTTCTGTGAACTAGTAAGAAAAAACTCTCCAAGGTTACTTATAAACTAGCAAGACAAAAAAATAATTCTGTAAGGTATTCACATGAATTACCTAAAATATATTTGCCCTATAGAGAGTATGAAAAAGAACATTGAATTTATAGTAAAAATAACTGACTTCAATTCCAGCTTTCTTAAATTGCTGCCTGTGTGACCTTTTGAAGTTTTTAATCTCTCTGGCTCTCAGTTTCCTCACATGTAAGAATCCTATAACCCTATAATTTACTTAGCCCAGTTATAAAAATGTATTTCCATTAGAAAGAAACACTTCTGTCTTCAGTATCTTAATTTTCATCCTCTTGGAGGAAAGGAAATAAGCTAAAAGGTCTCTTAAGAACCTCTCTATTCTATGAGTATGTAAATTAGTATTTTCTCCGTACCTAAAGGAATATAGTTAATAATAACCATTTAAAAAATCTATTGACATTCTTTGTTTTTACATCTCCTAAATTTCCCAGAGTTAATTTGGGTGACAAAGAATTTTTAAAATCATTTGAGTTTAACAGAACTTTATACTTATATATGCATAAACACATGTCATCTTCCTGTTTGGGGGAATAAACCTATTGATTTTAGGAATCAGTATTTTGTTAACTGAGAATCTTACTAATTTTATTCTATGAAGGAAATTCTGTCCTTCATCTGAAAGTCAGCCAGCCAGGGTTTCTCCAGATACTCAGCTTACCCATATAATGGAGCAGCATCAGCAAGCCTTAATGCAGCTGACCGAAGTACAACCCAGTGAAGTGACCTCCAATACAGTGTTTCCATCAATAGTCTCAAGAGTAGACAGCGAATCCCAACTCAATACAGAAAAAAGCCAGAGGAGTCAGACAACACTGAGCCGTTGTAATTCTGAAGGCTACCTATTACAACTGGAGAAGCAGAAAAAGCATAAGGACAGAGTTGCCAGTAAGGTAAGAATGTTTTCCTTTCAAAAAAAGACTATCATATTTCTAAACTTCTTTTAGATTTTTAATGATATACAAAGTATATGGACTGTAATTATAGAATGTACAGCTGGCTTAAGATCTTTCAAGACTTATGGATTCCATGAATTAAAATAAGGGCCTCAATAATGCTGAATCCTTCCTCCCTTAGGAATCATACAAATCAGGAATTGCTCTTGGAAAAAAAATTATTTTGAACTCTATTCTGCTTAGTCCTTTTAATTTAAGACTCTCAAAGCTTAACTTCATTTTTAAAAAAACTGAAATTCCTGTTTCCCAGGGGAAAAAAATCACATAGATAAATATACCCAAGGTGCTTCACATGTTACCAAGAGAATAGTACATCTTTTTATTTTTAACAAAAAACTGCCTCTTGTCAAAATAAAAATTATCCATTTATATCTTGGCTATTTTTTCTCTTTGATTTTAAAGACCATAGTCCCTTCTCTGATACTCAGAAGTACTGTTTACCAATTAAGCTATTCCAGGGGCTAAAACGATTTAGAATAAAGATATTTGTATAGGACAGCAGGTAGCCACAGACCAGATGGAGTGACTCATTATCCATGACATGCCCATTTGTTAGTCAGATCAAATCTTTTGGTTTCCAAGGGAATTAAACTGAACTATATTAAAAGTTACAAGATTTATAAAAATAATAAGCCTTAACCATCATTCCTGTCCTCCAGGAAGAAGTTCTGTGGTCACTAGTTTAGGAATTCTCATCATTTATACTAGAATCATTAACATAAAAGAGATGATAAAATAGTATAAAAATATCCATCTGTGGATAACATACAAACATTTAATAAATTTTCTGGAAGCCCTAAAGCAGCCTGTTTTAAGCTGAAGTCATTACTCATATATTTGTTGTAGCAGGCAATCTATGTACTGCTGCTTGACTGCATTTAAGAAGGCATTATTTGGATTAGATTTGGCAATTGCAGTGCAAATTTCTTTCATTTACTGTTCCCCAGTGTTTGCAGCAGTGTTAACTTTCTCACACTTACACATCTGAAGAATTTCCTGGAGAATTACACTGCTGTATCCCCACAGCAGGGCACAACTTTTCAAAGTTAAACCAAGTTCTTACAAAGCACCCAGTGTCACTTTCAATTCAGACATACTTTGTCCCAAATCTACAGTTGAAAAGAGTTTTGATTAATCACTGGCAGTCAAAAGATCATGCTTTGTCAAACTTTCCATTACTATTCTCCACAAAGGTGAATAATCAAGTGCACAATTTAAAGAATAAATGTATGATATTGCAATATTGATACATTATACCAGATTCAGTTCATATTAGTGGCTGCTGCTTACTCAGAGTCATACAGTAGCACATCCTGAAAATAACTTGTTTAGAGTAGGGTTTCTTCTACCTAATTTTATGGTTTCTGAATAATAGTAAAAATTCTTAGAGCCATGTGCCACAATTAGAAACATTTATGGGCATGTAACTGCAAAGAAGACATAAAAAAAACTTGAAATTTTCCTTTCAATATGAAAAGGCAATAAAGAGCTTTTATTGGCAGGATTTTAAAATTAGCTTTGCTTTAAAAACCAACTAAGGCAGCTGGAGTCAAACTTGAGTAAATTCAGACACAGGACTTTCATTTCAACCACCTGGAACACACTTCAACTCACTTCTGGTTCATCATTTGAAAATTAAATCTTTGATATAAATAACACATTATTGAATGGTAACTAATACTTGATGGAAATCCATTTTCACACCATATTTTCCCTCAACATTATCTAAGACTAGAATTTCAGCTTTCTTTCTTTAAAAATGAGATTTTTTTTTCCTCCAATTGGTATTGCGATATCTATGGTGGAAGGAGAAAAGAATAATTCTCCAAACTTACAATGTCTCTTATGTGAGTGGTCAGTGAATGATCAAAACTTAAACTATGTAAAAAAGTTCATATGTAAACTTCAAGACATTAACCTCTTCATTCTCTTCAATTTCAGAAATTTTGTATTTGTTACTCAGACTAGGTTGTTTTATTTTCTTTTTTCAACTTTCTAGTGATTGGATCACAATTTGGTGACAATTCCAAACAATAATAAGGTAGTGAGAAATGTGAAATGGAATGGATTCTAAGTAGATCAATTTGGTTACAAAATAGAGTGCATAAAAGAGAAGTAAGAATGAAAAGGTATGGTAGAGCCAGATTGTAAAAACATTAAATGCAAATACACAAAAGTGAAAGGCAATCTAGAAGAAAAACAAAAGAATAATAATTTTAAGAGAAACTAAGATCATTCTGTAAGCAAAACATACTGATCTCAAAGACAACCTAAGGATCGTAGATTTTTCCAAAATAACATGAAATAACAGGAAATCTTAACACCAGAATGAGGGAAGTGATAGAAGAGAATTATCTAGAACTTCTGAACCTAGAAAATGAAATTTCATTGAAAGAATTCACTGATCATCTCCAACAAAAAAAAATATCCAAGGCTGCAAACTCTTAAGATATCTAGTGGTTAAATTTAACAATTCAATTCAGAAACAAGTTCACAATCCATCAGGAAAAAGACTTTCAAATACAAAGGAAAGAATATTCTAATAATGTAAGACTATCTTGCACCCGCTGTAAAATTTAGGAGGGAATGGAATAATGTGTACTAAAGAGCACTAGAGCTCAGGATGTGGCCTAAGTTAATCTATGCTACAAATCTGAGCTTGACCATAGAGGAAAAAAGATGAAAATTCAATAATAAAGAATAGTTTGAAACATTTCAGATGTTTAAATGTTCAGTTCTTCAGAAATAATATTATTTATTTATTTCTTGAACACAACAGAAATACAGGAATGGTGAATTAATGAAGCAGGCAAGGGCAGCAACTAACACAGAGGATTAACAGAGACTCTAGTAAGAGACTTGTTTCTAAATGAACACAAGGAGATGGGGGTGAAAGCAGAAATCTGGGAGAAAGAGCAGTGAGTGAGGGAACTGGCACCATTGTGACAAAACTGATAATGTTCTGTCCACAGGTAAATGCTTCTTTTGTGGGAATATATTACGACAGAGAAAGATTCATGCAAAGGGATGGGGAAAGGCAGAAGGAAATAATGAGGAGAATATGATGTGACAGAGTCAAATCAAGTGTTAGCTGTGTGGGAAAGATGACCTCTGGAGTCCCAGAAGGAAAGGCTTTAGAGGGATGGGAGTTGAAAAGGTGATGGAAGAAGGCCCTAGTTTGGAAATGGAAGGGAATTCTGTTGATGGGTAATGGTCCTATGGAGAAATAGTGATGGGCAATGAAGTGAGTTGAAGACCTTATATTGGATGAGGCTTGGGGAATTTGAAACTTGAAGAGTCTATTTGTTCTAAATTGAGAGTGGGGGTGTTGAAACCTCTGGAGACAACTGGCATGTGCATTTTTGAAGCATGTGTAATAGGAGGGAAAGGTAAACAGGAAGGTCTATATCATTGGTGGGTTACAAATTCAGAGAGGCAGTAGGGGAGGAATTCCACCATAAGACATGGTTCTTTCTAACAGCTGCAATAATTGGCATTTTCTGGGAATGAGGGACACAGGCAAAGTAAATCCTTGCAGCTCTACCAGACTGGCAGAAAAATGCCTAGGGACCACCCTCAAATAAATATTTTAGAAGCTTTTGATTACATGAAGAACACAGAGAAAGGAGAAAGGCCAGTCTTTGGTGGCAATATTTTTATAATACTCTCCTCACTTTCTTCCACAACTTAATTTCTCATTTATCTTATAATGCTCCCTACAATGGGCCTTCATGGTTTTTTGCCTTTTGGGAAAGGCGGGAGAGGAAGAGGGGGAATGATATAGATTTATGCTTAAATATCTAAAACAATTAGAAATATTGACTATATATATAAAATATATTTTACAGAAAATGTATGTGGCTTAAATTCAAGAAATATATTTTAATCAGGAAAAATATAGGAAGCATGAATCAGAGAATGAGAGTTTAGAATGCAAAGAAAGAGAATATAATGAAGATTGAGAGAAATTCTTTCTGGAAAGGCACAAAAATGAAATTTTAAAAATTTATGAATAGGGGATAGTTTGGGGGGAGAGAGGAAATGAAATCTACTTGACTAAGAGGAAAAAAGAGGGGGGGAAATATATAATCAGAAAAAATAGGAGAAAAAGGAACTAATAAAAATAAAGGAAAGGAGTAAGAAAGACATTTGTATGAAAAGAAGAGAGTAGGAACAAGAACATCTTTTTTTAAAAAAAGATTTTTAAAAAACATGTTTACAGTAGAAGAAATGGGAAATTATATCTTAATTTTAGAAATAGATGGAAGAAAATATAAACTCAGGTTTTATAACTTTAAATGTGACTGAATTAAACAGTCCAATAGAACAAAAAAAAGTGACAAATTGGGTAGAAAAACAAAACCCTAAAATCTGTTGAAACACATTTTTTAAAAAGAGACATACAAAAATTAAAAAATTAAAAAAATAATTAAATTAAAATTATAAATTATATGTATAAATTATATATTATATAAATATAAATAAAAATAAATGTGAACTATAAATTATAAAATTAAAAATTAAATTAAAAAATTAAAAAAAATTTACCATGCATCATGTAAATCCAAAAAAAGCAGGAGTTGCTATCATTCTAGCAGACAGAGCAAAAACAAACATTCAGAAAACAAAAAGGGATAAACAAAGCTATATTAAATTGAAAAGAAACATAGACAAGTCAATATCATTAATAGACTTAAACATTCCAAATTCATAAAACATCTGAACTTCAAGAAGACATAGACAGTAATACAACAATGGCAGATATAGTAATACAACAGCAGCAAGAGACTTCAACATCCCTATATCATTTTTTAGCAAACCTAACAAAAAGATAAATCAAATGCTAAAATATGAATTAAAATATGGAATAAATTGCTGGAGAAACTAGAGTCAAAAGACTTATGGCATCTTCTACTTGGGACAGCAAAAGAATATGATTAGTTCTCTGCACTACATGTAACTTTGACTAAAATTGACCATGTACTAGGCCACAAGGATATATTGAAAACAAGTATTAAAAAAAGCAAAAATAGTTAATACATCCTTTAAAGATCAGAACACAGTAAAAACTGAAATTAGTTAAGGTGCCAAAAACTAAAGATGAAGACCTAAATGAATTCTTAACAATGAATCCTTAAATAGTGAGTGGACCAAAGAATAAGTCATAGAAATAGTAACTATATAAAAGAAAGTAATAATGATGAAACAAAATACCAAAAGATAAAGCATTCCAAAGCAGCACATCCTTACAATCATACATTAACAACACAAAAAAAAAACAAGATTAATGAACTGAATATATGTTTTTAAATGCTAGAACATAAAATAATCCTAAAATAAGCACAAAAGAGAAGGTATTGAATTAGAATGGGAAATACCTAAATTGGGAACACCCTCCCCAAAAAAGCATATGGAAATTATAAATAAAACTAGAAGTTGGTTCTTTGGAAAGACTAGTAAAATTGATAAAACCTTGGCTAATAAAAAGAAAAGAGCAGAATATCAAATTGATAAAATGACAAATGATCAAGGTGAAATCATGGCAAAGTTAGAAGAAATAAAAAAGAATGAGAACATATGTTCAGTTCTAACAAAACCTAGAACACAAAAGAAATAGAGGAATACCTTCAAAAACATAAACTACCCAAACTGTTAGAATAGCAGATAGAGATCTTAAATAATCCCTATCTTAAAAAAAGGAAATACAACTAGATGTAAGGGAACTACCAAAAAAAAAAAGGTCCTGATCCTGATAGATCCAGAGAATTCTTTCAGACTTTAAAAAGACCAGTTAGTACCCTTTACAAATTGTTCTGAAAAATTGAGAAAGAATTCTTTTATGAGACAAATATAGTCCTAATGCCTAAATCAGGGAAAAATTAAAAAAAAAGAAAACCATAAACCCATATCATTAATGTACACTGACTCAAAAAAGTTAAACAAAATCCTATTTAAATAGATAGTAGCAATTTATCCAAAAAAATCATTCATTGTGATCTAGTGGGATTTAAACCAGAGTTGCAAGTATTTCAATATTATTGGGGGGGGGATCAACAAAATTCATCCTATTAAACACTTTAGGTGATCATCTCAATAGATTAAGGAAAAAGCCTTTGACAGTGGACAACATTTTTATGCTTAAAACAAAACAACTCTACAAAGTATAAGAATAGAGGGACCTTTTTTATTTTCATTAAAAAAATTATATCAAAATCAAGAACATTTTCTAATAAATATGGCAATAAAGGATGCCCATTCTTTTCACTATTATTTGAGACAGTTCTGGAAATGCTACCAATAAGATAAGAAAAATGAATTAAAGGAATAAAGGTAAACAAAGAGTAGATTAAACTATACCTGTTTGCTTTGATGTAATGATTTACTTGGAAAATCCTAGAGAATCAGCAAAGATACTTAGACAATTAAGAGCATCAGCACTGGAACAGATCACAAAATAAATCCTCAAAAATCAATAACATTTCTAAATAACAAAATCCAAGAAGTAACAAATAGAAGAAGAAATCTCATTCTCAGTAACTACAAAGTACATAAAATATCTGCAGATCAACTTCCCAAAGCACACAAAAGACTTGTCTAGATTCAATTACAAAGTGTTCCTTAAAGAAATAAAGAACAACTTAAATAACTGGAGCAATATTCAATGCTCATGGCTTGGCCATGCCAGTATAATAAAAGTACAATAGATGATAGATAATACTTCCAAAATTGATTCATACTTTTAATACTATACCAATCAAAGTACCAAGGCAATAGTTTATAGAATTTGAAAAAAAAAACAAGATCTAAAAGGAAAATTTCGATAAAAAAGGAAATAAGGATGAAAGGGAAATAACACTTCTAGACTATATAATAAAAGCAGTGGTTATCAAAACCATTCATTATTGGTCAACAAATAGAGAAATAGAGAGAATAAGGAGATTCAGAATCAATGAAAATGAATTACGTAGTATTTGGTAAAATGTAAAATGTTTGATAAATAACCAGGGAAAACTCTCTATTTGATTTAAAAAAAACTGATAGGAAAACTGTAAAGACTATCTTGTACCACGTTTCATATCTTCTAAATCATACACAAACTTAAATATTAAAGAGCATACAATTTAAAAATTTAGAAGAGAAACAGATCATTTAACTTTTACAGCTAGAGATAGGAGATGCATTCCTAAACAAGAGAAACAAAGAATTACAAAAGATAAAATAAATATCTTTGATTACTTAAAACTGAAAAAATTCACAGACAAAAGCACTGTAACCAAGATCAAAAGAAATGTAGTAAATTGGGAAACAATTTTTACAACTAGCATTTCTGACAAAGGACTCATTTCTAAACTATACAGAGAACTGAGTCAATTTAAAAAAAAAAAAAAGACAAGCCATTCCCCAATTGACAAATGGTCAAAGGATATGCAAAGGCAATTTACAGATGAGGAAATCAAAGTGATCCATAGTCATATGAAAAAATGGCTCTAAATCACTACTTATTAGAGAAATGCAAATTAAAGCTTCTCTGAGGTACTACCTCACACCTCTCAGACTGGCTAATATGACCAGAAAGGACAATGATCAATGTTGGAAGGGATGTGGGAAATCTGGGACATTGATGCATTGTTGGTGGAGCTGTGAGCTCATCCAACCTTTTTGGAGAGCAATTTGGAATTATGCCCAAAAGGCATAATTTGATCCAGCAATACCACTACTGGGTCTATACCCTGAAGAGATGATGAAAAAGGGTAAAAACATCACTTGTACAAAAATATTCATAGCAGCTCTATTTGTAGTGGCAAGGAATTGGAAATTAAGTGAATCTCTATCAATTGGGGAGTGGCTTAATAAACTGTGGTATAAGTATGTGATGGAACATTGTTCTATTAGAAACCAGAAGGGATAGGAATTCAAGGAAGCCTGGAAGGATTTGCATGAACTGATGCTGAGTGAGATGAGCAGAACCAGAAGAACATTGTACACCCTAACAGCAACATGGGGGTGATGAGCAACCTTAATGGACTTGCTCATACCAAAAGGGCAACAGTCAGGCATAATTTGGAGGTATCTGTGACAGAGAATGCCATCTGTATCCTGAGAAAGAACTGTGGAGTTTGAACAAAGACCAAAGAATATCACCTTTATTTTTTTTAAAGTTATCTTATTATGTAATTCTGCTATATATCATACTTTATGTTTCTTCCTAAGGGACATGATTTCTCTCTCACATTCAACTTAGATCAATGCATACCATGGAAACAATGTAAAAGACTAACAAACTGCCTTCTGGCAGGGGGAAGCAAGATTGGGGGAAATTGTAAAATTCAAAATAAATAAAATAAAATCTAAAAAAAACTGAAGAAGCTTCTGCATAATGTTAATGTATCTAAGATAAGAAAGAAAATGACTGAATGAGGGGAAACTATTTTATCATATTTTTCTGATAAGGGTTTAGTATTCAAAATATATGTAATTAATAATAACTATTCCCCAGTAGATAAATTGATATGTGTTATCTATAGTTCTCAAAAGACTATATGCAAAGTTATCACAACCACATGGGAAAATGCTCCAAATCACTAATAATAAAAGAAATGCACATCAAAACAACTCCCAAGGATTTATCTCACACCCTGCAAATTAATAGATGACAAAAAAATGACAGCATTTAATGTTAGAGAAGTTATGGGGAAAGAGGCACATTAATACATTATTAGTGAAGCTGTGAAATAGTAAGACCATTTTTGGAAAGCAATTTAGAATTATGGAAATAAAATTGCTGAAATGTCTATATGCTTTTTACCAGGCATATATCCCAAGGAAGCTGGTGATAAGAAGAAAGTCTCCATATGTTCCAAAATATTTATCTCCTTTTGTGATAGCTAAGACTTGGAATAAAGTAGATGCCCATTCATTGGGGAATGGCTAAATAAACTGTGGTACATAAAAAGTAGTAGAATATTACTATGCTGTAAGAGATGATGTATAATGAATACAGAGAAACATGGGAAGATCTATGTGAACTGTTGCAGACTGAAGTAAACAGAGCCAAGCAAACAAAGTACAAAGTGACTATAACAATATAAATGGAATTACCCTAGCTGTGTGGCCTTGGGCAAACCACTTAATCCCATTGCCTTGCAAAAAACCAAACAAACAATATAAATGGAAAGGACAAATCCACAGTTGATGTTATAAAATTCTAAAGATCTAGTGAAACGTGAAAGAAGAGATATGAAAAGTTATCTCCGACCTACCACTTAGTGCAGGTGGTAGGTTCACAAATGTTACTTTCTTAATGCATTGATCAATTGTGCTCACTTTTTCCCCTCTTTTAAAAAAATACTATTTGTCTTATGGGATGACTCTTTGGGAGGGGCAAAAGTATAACTGATATAAGAAACAGAAAAACCTCAATAAATAGTGGCCATAGCCCCTTCAGCCTCTCCCTTTGGTTACTGGTTGCTCTTAGGAGATGAGTTACTAACTGGCCCCTTTTCATTTCCCTTCCCCCCACCCTGGAGTTTATCCCCGATAGAATGAATGCTCCTTGACGGCGACTGTTTTTTGACTTGTATTGGTAGCATTAAACATAATGTCTGGGCCATAGTGAGTACTTATTGAATGCTCATTGATTAACAAAAAGAAAGAAAGGACAAAATGGGAGGAAAGCCTTAACTAGGATGGTGGTTGTGTGAGTAAAGGAGAGGCCATATGTTTGAAACACACTGTGATATAAATCAACTTGTAACTGGGATATGGAGAGAAGTTAGGATGAAGAACCAAGGATGACTCTTAGCATGACCCTAGGGCACTTGGAAGATGGTGGGTACACTCACTAGGAATGAGAAACTTTGGAGGAAGAGAGAGCTGAGTGGAGGAGATAACTCTTGCAGATGGAGATGTCTAATCACCAATTAGTAATTCAGGACAAGAGTTCAGGAGATAAATCAAGCACATACATAAAGATGTAGCTATCTAAAGATATATGTCTATATAGGATTCATCTGTAGAGATGATATCTGAACCCATGAAAACAAATGATATCAGCAAGGGAAAGAGTGTATAGAGAAGGAAGAATCAGGTGAGAACTTTGAGGGAAAACTAATGAGTTAACACATGGATGAAATTTTGATGAAAAGTGGAAATCAGAAGATAGTCCCTATGTTTGTAGTCTTTGTGGGAGGAAGGAGAGACTCATTTTCGTAGAGTAGTAGGATCAAATGCTATTAAGTGAATGGATTGTGAGGAAGTCTGAAGCATCAAGGCATTCAAAGCTTTCCTAAAATAAAAGAACTTAGCCTACCTTTTGAAGTTTGAAGCAGCCTGAAATTAAGTGAGTTAAAAACTGAGGTTCTAACTTGATGTCTCTAGGGCAGTTAGGTGTTGCAGTGGACAGAGCACTGATCTTTGAGTCAGAAAGACTGAAATTTGAATCCAGCCTCAGGCACTTGACTCTTAACTAGTTGTGTGACCTTGAGCAAATAACTTAACCCAGACTTCCTCGAATCCAGGGTCATCTCTAGTCATCCTGATCCATATCTGGCCACAGGACCAAGATGGCTCCAAAGGACAAATTGAAGCTGGTGACTTAGCACAGTACCCTTTCACTGAAATCTAATTCATGTGCTTATCATAGCATCACCTCCCTCTGATGTCATTGTCTTGTTCGAGAATGAAGGGCAAACATCATCAGCTTACACTAATGAAGAAATTTCTTTACTCTTTTTTTTATTTTAGTAAATTTACTATTTTTCCAACTACATGCAAAGATAGTTTTCAACATTCATTTTTTGTAAGGTTCTTTGAATTGCATATTTTTCTCCCTCCTTTCCTTCCCCCTCTCCTTGATAGCAAGTAATCTTATAAAGGTTATATGTATACAAACTACATTAAACATATTTCCATATTAGTCATGTTATGAAAGAAGAATCAGAACAAGAGGGAAAAAACCATGAGAGGGAAAAATATAAAGAATAAAACAAATTTTTTAAATTGAAAATAGTGTAAGACTACGTTTTTGTCATCAATCATTCACAGTATTATGAAATATCTGGATTCTTTGTCTTTTACAATAAAGTTGTCAGACATAGGGCCTGTAACACTTTGGAATGGAATTCAAAATGGATTAAAATCTAACTTGTAAATATTAAACAAAATAAATAAAAAGGCGATAGAACAGAAAAAAAAATTGAAAATAGTATGCTTTGCTCTGTATCCAGACTCCATAATTACTTCTCTGGATATAGATAGTATTTTCCTTCACATGTCCTTTAGAATTGTCTTTGATCATTTTGCTTCTGAGAAGAGCTAAGTCCATAATAGTTTATCTTTATACAATTTTGCTATTAATAATGTCCTTCTTGTTCTGCTCTCTTCACTCAGCATCAGTTCATGTAAATCTTTCTGGGCTTTTTTGAAGTCTGCCCATTTATCATTTTTTTTACAGAACAACAGTACTCCATCATATTCATATACCACAATTTATTCAACCATACCCCAGTTGATGGGAATCCCCTCGATTTCCAATTTGTTGTACTGCAAAAAATTTTGTACTTGTGAGTTCTTTTTTTTCCTTTGTTGTGATCTCTTTAAGATTCAGATCCAGTAATAGTATTGCTAGATCAAAAGGTATGCAGAGTTTTATTGTCCCTAGTATGTAGCACCAAATTACTCTCCAGAATGGGTGGATCAGTTCACAACTCCATCAACAAGGGCAAATAGTGTCCCAGTTTTCCCACATCCCCTCCAATATTGATCTTTTCACTTTTTTTGTCATAATTGTCAATCTATTAAGTATGAGGTAGTACCTCAGAGTTGTTTTAATTTGTATTTCTCTAATCACTAATGATTTAGAACATTTTTTCATATTACTTTAGATGGTTTTAATGTCATCTGAAAATTTCCTGTCCAATCCTTTGACCATTTATCAATTGAGGAATGACTTGTAAGAAATTTCTAATCTTTTCTAAGGAAAGGGTGCCATTTATAATGACCCTATGTCTCTTAATCTAACTCCATCTTAAATCATTATTGGGAAAAAAATCTAGGCATTAAACAGATTAGTGGTCAATGGGCTCTTGAAAGACAAATATCACACAGATACTTTTGATATAATACATTTGTTTTTATTTCTATAAGTTATTATGTTGGCATATTAGCCATTCAAATTAATTTTGACTGGTACATACCATGTCATATGTAATATCATGAAACTGAATTTTTTAAAAGTATGTGAATTAGGGGGTGGCTAGGTGGTGTAGTGAATAAAGCACCAGCCTTGGAGTCAGGAGTACCTGGGTTCAAATCTGGTCTCAGACACTTACTAATTACCTACCTGTGTGGCCTTGGGCAAGCCACTTAACCCCATTTGCCTTGCAAAAACAAAAAAAGGATAGAAAAGTATGTGAATTAGAGAAAGCCAGAGGATTAGAGTTCAGTTCTTGGTTTTTCAGCTTACTGCTTATGTGACTTTGCATAATGAACTTAACCTCAATGAGCTTCATGTTTCTTATTTGTAAACTGAGGAAATTGGGTTCTGCCTCTTGAGTTCACTCTCAGTTCCAAATCTGTGATACTATGATCTCTACTAAACTTTTATTTAAGATCAGAAAAAGTGGGGTGGCTAGGTGGCGCAGTGGATAGAGCACCAGCCCTGGAATCAGGAGTACCTGAGTTCAAATCTGACCTCAGAAACTTAATAATTACCTAGCTGTGTGGCCTTGGGCAAGCCACTTAACCCCATTGCCTTGGGAAAAAAAAAGATCAGGAAAAGGGTTTACCTTAAGTAAATCTCTAAAGCAGTTATACACATGAAAATAAAATTTTTCTTCCAAAATGTGCAAATTTTATTCCTTAATCTTAACAGATTGATACAAATCCACCAAAAACATTTAGTATTTATTTAGAATTAATATTCCACCTACTTTCAATGAAGCTTGTACAAAATATCCAATACTTCACTATGATTTATAATCAAAGTAGATGTGCACTAAACTAATTATCCTAATCTCTGCACTATCTTTGATAATAATACCCAAAATACTGTCTAGAATTGAGTATATCTCACCAGCAGAAGAAAAGGAATAGGTTTGCCACAAAG
Source organism: Macrotis lagotis (assembly GCF_037893015.1). Lineage (NCBI taxonomy): Eukaryota > Metazoa > Chordata > Mammalia > Peramelemorphia > Peramelidae > Macrotis > Macrotis lagotis. The sequence goes on from NC_133658.1 coordinate 647,992,153, forward strand.
GTTTCCACTGCTTGTGGAAGGTAGGAGTTTAAATTATAATGGTAAAACCAGAAGTTATATTAACTCCCTAGCTTTCCACCAAGTTGAAGAAAACAATAGTATTTTGTTTTTGTTTCTTATGATGATTCCAAAATACCAATAATCCAATAGCAACTAGAAGCTTTATTGTATTGGGTTACATTATTAAAATGAAATGGCTGATAAGTTATATCATTAAATATATTCTCTATGCCCTATAAATTAGCTTTAAAAAAATCACTAAGCAAAAGGATTTTCATGTCCTAAGCCATAGCAATGCTTGCTTGCTTTTGAAAAAGATAAATTATGAGTAAGTTTTTTTCTCTTTCAATCATTTTTCTTGTTCCATTAGAAAATGGTATATTACTGCTTCATTTGCTTCTTTTCTGGTAATTTTTCTTACAATATTGTTAATGAATAATATTACAGAAAAATAGGACAAAGTATATTTATCATTTAAGTTGGATGCTTATGTGTTTCAGTTACGTTAATTCTAGGAAATATATTTAGTTTAGTTACCAGCAAATTGATCTTAGCTGTAAATAACTCAGTTTTGTAAAATTATATTTACATAATGTTTTCAGGTATACACTATGCCTTCCTTACAATCCCATGCGGCTGTAGTAATGGTAATATAATTTTAAATTACCTGTAATAATTACACTCACTCTGAAGTATCATGGTTTTAGAAATAATCCATTTTAGAAGTTTAAATCATTCCTGTTTTAGAAGTGGAAAAAATTAAGACAGATATTAACTCATAGCTCACAAATCACAGTGCTAATATCCAGGAATAACTAAGATACAAACCACAAAAGCTCTCTATTCATCGGTCATTTTCATAATTTTCCTTTCAAGTATATAGTAGGGTACTGGGCTACTTGTAAATATTTAAAAAACATTCTCTTAACTCTTTTTCTGTTATTGTATATTTAGAATTACAGGTTGAAAGGTTACCAGAAAAAAGAAGTGAAGCTTGGAGGCCTTGGACCTGACTTTGAGTCTCTCAAAGATAAAGTGAGTGCAATATACAATATTCGCCCTCCTATAAAATTGAAATATTATATATTCCTTTATATTTTAGCTAAATATTATATATATATTATACACAGACCCATAATCCTGATTCTTTGTCTTGAATTCAGTTAGAATTTGAGCTCCTCCAGCAATTAGCATAGTTCTTGGCAGTTAAGTGTTTAACTTCATTTGAATATAAAATTTTTTTTAACAGCCCTGGCTAATAAAGGGAATAACAGTGGCCAGACCATTCCTTTTCCATAAAACCAATACAAACTGAACCATCAATTTGCATGTATCTCAGTTAATTGTAAAGTCCCCAAAATGTATTGTAATGGAAAATATGCCTACAATTAAAATTAGGTGAATACTAAAAGATATAAGAACTCTGATCAATGTAGGGATTAACCATAATTCCAAAGGACCAATGATGTAGAATGCTACCCATCTTCTGATTGAGAGTTGAAGAACTAATGGCATAGAATGAAATATACATTTTTTGGTAACCAATATAGGAATTTGTCTTGCTTAACCATGAATATTTATTTCAAGGGTTTTTCAAAGGGGTAGGGTGAAGTAAGAGGAAGAGAAAACAAATACTTGTTATTGAAAAAATAGTTTGAAAAATTAGCAGTAAATTTTACATTATGTGGATGTTGATCCTTGCTGATTGATTAATCTTGCTAGTTTTCAAAAGTAGCTATATCAGATTAAAAAGAAGACTAAAAATATCAATAAAATAGCAAAGAAACTAGGTTAAATCACAATAAATACAAATAAAAAGAATTATCAGAACCTACTTTTCATAGTTATATGCTAACAAAACTAAGAACACAAAAAAGATTAGAATATCTTAAAAAATGTAAAATAACAAAACTGACAGAAGACTAAATAGAAACCTTAAATAACCCATCTCAGAAAAGGAAATAGAATTGTAAAAAGAACTACCTGATCTTAATAGATTCTGTCAAATTTTTAAATAAAAGTCAATATTACTACTAGACAAATTGTTCTCAACTCAGAAAGCACCTTACACGATTTGCTTTTATGAGACAAATATATAATACCTAAACCCAGGGAAGAATAAGGAACAGAAAAAAGAATTATAGACCTCAATAACTATAGATTCTGAAATTCTAAATTTTAAATAATTCCAAATAATTCCAAATTCTAAATAAATAAAATTCTAAATAAAATCTTGACAGACTATAGCAATTCATCCAGGAAATCATCATGTTCAGATCACCAATCAGCTTCATCATGACCAAGTAGAATTTATACCAATGATATAATAATAATAATAATAATAATAATAATATCTAACATTTATATAGTGCATACTTTGTGCTAGAAACTGTGCTATTAGCTTTACAAGCGTTATCTTAATGGATTCTCAACAATAACCCTGGGATGTAGGTACTATTATATCTATCTGTGTCAACTAAGAAATCATTAGTAACTTGGAGAGAGCAATTTTGTTAGAATAAGGTAAAAAAACAGATCGTAAGGGTTAAAAAAGAGTAAAAGAGTGGCGGCTAGATGGTGCAGTGAATAGAGCGCCAGCCTTGGAGTCAGGTACCTGGGTTCAAATCCGACCTCAGACTTGATAATTACCTAGCTGTGTGGCCTTGGGCAAGCCACTTAACCCCATTGCCTTGAAAAATCTTTAAAAAAAAGAGAGAGAGAGTAAAAGGAGAGAAAGTAGGAAATAATACCTATTTCCTGATGAAATGATGGTTTTCTTAGAAAATTCTACTTAATCAAAAATATATATAAACTGGCATAACAGCTTCAGCAAAATAGAGTAAATTCTCAAAAATCAACCACATTACAAAGAAAACCAATACTACCAAGATTAGAAAGAAAGCAAAAAGCTGTAAAACAATTTTTACAGCCAGTGTTTCTTATAAAAGCCTCATTTTTGCTTTTCCCTTCTCGTGGTTTGTCTCTTTTTTGTTCTGATTCTTCTTTCACAGCATGACCAATATGAAGATATATGGAACACAATTGTACATGTATAATCTATATCAAGTTATTTACTATCCTAGGAAGAAAATTTTACAAAAATGAATACTGAAAAATATCTCTATATATAATTGGAAATGTAATTCTAAAAATCACAGCATTTTATATAATTATTTTTAAAATTCCAAGAGGCAATCATAGAAAAGGAAATCTCTTCCCCCCCCAAAAAAATGCGTAAAATCTCTGGTGATCTGTTTACACAAGCGTTTGTCTAGATTCAATTACAAAGTGCTCATTAAAGAAATAAAGAACTTAAATAGTTGGAGGAATTCTCCGCTCCTGTCCATGCCATGCCAATATAATAAAAATAACAATACTACCAAAGCTCAATTGCAATTATAACACTATACCAATCAAATTATCAAAACTTAATAAAATAATAACAGAATTCATTTGGAAAATGTAAAAGATCTAGGGAAAAAAATGTCACATACAGCCTATGTGCACTATACAGGCCACGATTCCCCTGAATCCAACTCAAGCCAGATTGAAATGTAATTGGGAAATATTTAACAAGATAAACAAAACACAACAAAACCTATATTACATTTTAAAACAGAGTTAATATGCAACCCGCAGGGATCTTCATGTAAAACTTAGTAGCCCAAATTTCTATTTGATTTTGATACCACTGATCTACAATATCAAGAGAAATGATGAAAAGAGGTAAGGACAAAGGGAAAATATGCTGAACCTAAAACTATATTATCAAACTACTATTATAAAGCCATGTAGTATTGGTTTAAAAAAGAGTAGATAAATGAAACAGAGAACTCAATAACACAATGTTCTATAATCTGGAAACAAATTCTTTAGGAAAGAATTCCCTAGTGGATAAAAATTTTTGGGAAACCTGGAAAGTATTCTGACAGAAATTAGGCTTAGATCAATACCTTATATCTTATTTCATGATGTATTTTAAATAGATGCATGATCATAACATTTAAAATCATACTATTTTTGAAAGCTAGAGAAGGAATAGATTATACACCTTTCACAGCTGTGAGGAGATGAATTCTTAACCAAACAGGAGGAGAGCTAATTATCAAGGATAAAATAAAAATAGCCTCTTCACAAACAGAATTAATGAATGTAAAAATAAGAAAAGAAAAAGTCAAATGGGGAAAAAAATCTTTGTATCAAATTTCTCAAAAAAGGGTTTGGTATCCAAAATATATAAACAATATGTATGTATGTATGTATGTATGTATGTATGTATATATATATGAATGTGTGTGTGTGTGTGTACACACAACATAATGTTTGTATATGTTTGTTTATATAGCCAAAAACTATTCCCCACAATAGATGGACTGTCAAAAGAACTAGAAGTTTTCAAAAAAATTCAGTTACCTACTAGATGAAAGCATGCTTCAAATCATTAATATTAAGAGTGCAAAACAAAACAACTTAGAAGTTTTATCTGATATCCACCCTCCAAGTTAGCAAAGATGACAAAATATGGGAATGCTCAATATTAGAGGAATTATAGGAAGATACAAAAACTAGAACATTGTTGATGAAGCTATAAATCGATATAGTCATTTTGGAAAGCAACTTGGAATTATGCAAATAAAGTGAAATCTTTCGATCCAAATACAGATTCCATTGATAAGAAGAAAGTCCCCATTTTGTGATAATTAAGAATTGGAAACAAAATAGATGCCCATGTGTTGGGGAACTGTGTGGTACATAAATTGTGTTGTAAGAAATTATGAGTGTAGGCAGCTAGCAGCTAGGTGGAGCAGTGGATAGAGAACTGGTCCTGCAGTCAGGAAGATCTGAGTTCAAAGCCAATGGTCTAGCTGTGTGACCTTGAGCAAGTCACTTAACCCCAATGCCTTAAAGAAAAAAAAGAAATTATGAATGTGATAAATAAAAAGCAAGGAAAGATTCTTATAAACTGCATAGCCAAGAAAACAATATACATAATAATTAGAACAATGTAAACTGAAAGAACAACCACAAAAATAAATGAATGTTACAAAATTATAAAGAACAAGGATATATCCAAAGACTTCCCCCTATCTCTTTTCAGAAGTAAAAGATCTTCAAGTGTTTTATATTGCACATATTTTCAGACTTTTTCAATTTATTAATCAGTTAATAGTGATTTTTTTCCTCTTTTGGGGGGTTTTTAAAAAAATACTATTTGTTATATGTCTGTCTGGGAAAGAGAGGAAGATGTACACTTGGGGAAATTATGGTGATATAAAATGACAAAATTTATTTAAAAACAAATAGTTTTTATAGAGATGCTGGGTGTCAGGTGGGCTAAATGAGAAGTGATACAACTCAGTTCTTTTGCATAACTATTCCAGTAAAGCTTGAAGGGGGAGCATAGTACTATATAAAGATAGGGAAATCCAAGAAACCCCCTTATGGGAACCAAGCCTGGCTCAAATAAAATCCCAATTTAGAAAGTAAGGCTGGAAAACAGAGGAGGAGGAGATGACTATTAAGACTCGAAGGACATCTATGATGATGATGATGATGATGATGATGATGATGATGATGATGATGATAAGAAGGCAGAAGAAGGAAGAAAGAAGAAAAAGAAAAGAAAAGAAAGAGACTTTCTAGGAAAATCTGAAGCAAAAAGACAGTTTAACCACAAGGTCATTTAAAATTCCTGGAAAAAAAATAAAGAAAAACTTTCAAATAGTATCATGAAATAAGCTCTAGAGGAAAGAAATGAGAAATTTAGAGGAATAACTTGGAAGGAGAATTAACAGATTAGTATAAGTGATACAAAACATTACCCAAGAAACAGACTCATCCAAATGGACTAAACAGAATTCAGTAACTCCATGAAAAAAAATGCTGGAACAAAATCAAATATTGAAAAAAAAATTGAATAAAATGTTAGGTATCTCTTATATAAAGATATCTACTTCAATTGTTCTAGAAAATAGGTCAATGAGATAAAATCTCAATCATTGAAGTAACTGAAAATTATGCTCAAAACAAAAAAGTCTGGGGAACGGATTTCACAAATTATTAATGAAGACTGCTCAGATCTATTAGAACAACTTTTTTAATACAGGTCTTCCCATGTCACCACAAAGAGAGCCACTATAAATATTTTAAAACATTTAAGTTAAATTTTCCTTTTTCCCTAATCTCCTTGGGAAACAGATTTAATAGTGGTTCTGCTAGTCAAAGGGTATACAGTTTTATAAAAAGGGCATTATTACAGACTGTTCTTCTTAATGGTTGGATCAGTTGAAGTTCCAGCAACAGTAAATTAGTATCTCAACTTTTCCATATCTCATCCAATATTTGTTGCTTTCCCCATCTATCATTTTAATCATTAGGCAGGTTTAAGATGATATCTCAAAGTTCTTTTCATTTGAAATTTTCAATAGAACATTTTTCATATGACTATATATAATTTTTAATTTCATCATCAGAAAACTGCCTGTTCATATTCTTTGTCTATTTATCAATTGGAGAGTGACTTGTATTCTTATAAATTTGACAAAGATATTTTATATATTTGAGGAATGAGAGCTTTATGTGAAAAACTGCTTAGAAACTTTTTCTCCAGTTTTCTATTTTCCTTCTAATTTTGATTTCATTGGTTTTATTTAATGCATTTTTTAATTTAATGTAATAAAATTATCCATTTTGTACTTCACAATGCTTTCTATGATGTTCCAGAAAGCAAGGATATTACTGAGTAAACCTGAGTATAATTCTAGGAGACAAAAATGGACCTTTAATGAAATAGAGAACTTGCAGTCATTTTTGGGGAAAAGAGCAAAACTTAGTAAGAACTTTAAAATGCAAACATGGGGCACTATAAGCTGGTCCAGCTACTCTGGAGGACAATTTGGAATATACCCAAAGGGCTATAAAACTCTGTATGCCCTTTGATCCATCAATACCATTACTCAGTCTGTATCCCAAAGAGATTTGTTAAAAAAGGAAAAGGGCACCTATGTTTATAAAAATAGAGCACCTCTTTTTATGGTGGTTAAGAAGTGGAAATTGAGGGAATGCTCAACAATTGGGGAATGGCTGAATATAATTGTAATGGAATATTATTGTGCTATAAGAAATGATAAGCAGGATGATTTCAGATAAGCCTGAAAATTTACATAAACTAATAGAGAGAGAAGTGAGTAGAACAAGGAGAATGTACTCAGCAAAAGCAACATCAAAGACAATCTTAAAAGACTCATAATGAAAAATGTTATCTGCCTCCAAGGAAATAACTGATGGAGTCTGAATACAGACTGAAGTATGCTATTTTTCACTTTTTTTGTTTGAACTTTCTTCCACAAAATGATTAATATGGAAATTCTTTTACATAATTGCACATGTATAAACTATAGCAGATTACTTACCATCTCAAGGAGGGGAGAGGGGAGAAAAAGGAGAGATAGAATTTGGAACTCAAAACTTTAAAAAAAAGTAAATGTTAAAAATTGTTTATACATATAATTGGGGAAAATAAAATATTATTTAAAAAAGAATATTCCTTTCATGCTTGGTAAAGAAAGAGGAGAGGAACAAAGAGGAGAGAAATATAAGAGGATGGGATAAGTAAAAATACAAAATAATCATAGCAGTGAGCATGAATGTAATGAATTTACCAATAAAACAACATTGTCATAAAGCAACCCAATAATGTGTTATTTACAGGAAACACACCTGAAGCATAAAGATTCACACAGAAATAAAAATAAAAGGCTGTTTCAAATTAATTTTTTAAAAAAGCAGGGGTAGTAGGCATGATCTCAGACATGGTAAAGTTAAATAGACTTGAATAAAAAAGATAATTGGAAGGAAACTATTCAATATATCACAATCAATGAAGCTAAAAATCAATACTATATATATATATACACTGTTAACACAATATCTAATTACTTAAAGGAAAAAAATTTTAACAGGGAGAAATAGATAGCAAAACTAAAATATTCGAGGACCTCAATATGCCCCCCATTCTTGATAAATCTAATGAAAATATAATAAAGTCTACCAAAGAAAGTAAATCAAGTAACTATGTACAAAAAAATGTATTTAGGATAAATTAGAGGGTAGTTGATTTCAGTTTGTCTACTCCCTATCCAACTGTGAACTCCCTTAAAGCGGGTAGAATAAGTAGGTGTTTTTTCCCTTTATTTGTATCTCCAGGGCTTAGCACAGTACTTAGTGTAAGTATTTGGTAAATACTTGTTGACTTAATTTGCCTTGGTTGGTAGACTACCAAATATTTTATACATTCTGTAGTTTTCTTTAAAGAACTTTTTTTCTTATCATATGTTGTCAGTAACATAAAATAGGCTGACAATTTGTGTGAATTGTATATCCTGCTACTTTGCTGAAACTACTGTTTCAATTATTTTTTTAGCTGGCAATTTAGGATTCTTTAAGTACCTAAGTTAGAAATGATAATTTTTTGACAATTACTAGATAAGAACAGAAAGGAGTGTATGTATATATGTGTAATATATACATATATTACATATATACATGGCCCCTTTATAAAAATTGACCTTGTATAGGGAAAGAAAGGTTAGGAGAAATTATCTCATATAATCCGAGTATACAAGTGGACATTGATACAAACCAAGAGAAGGAAGAGAGGACAGTGACTAACTCTTTAACTTCACTCTCATCTGAACTTTTCAAAAGAAGGAAGAATACACACATCAGTTGAATAAAAAGTACATTTAACTCAATAAGGAAATAGAAAGTAAAGATAAGGATTAGTCATAAAACAGATTCTAACGATATATAAAAATAGAGCTCTTTTTGAGTTGGCAAGGAATGGGAATCCAAGGGGTGCCCATAAGTGAAGGAATTAATAAATAAGCAATAGCATATGTGATGGAATACTATTGTGCTGAACATGTTCTTCAGCTTGTTATTCAGATGTGAACTACTCAGAATGTAGAACTTGGTCAGTATGGAGATTTGTTTTGATTGCTATACATGTGGATAATGGGGGGGGGGGATGAGTAGATAGATCTAATCTGATTAAAGCAAACATAAAATATATATGTGTATGTGTGTGTGTGTGTGTGTGTGTATATATGCATATATATATACACACAAACATATATATCCATATGAGTATCTAAAATTTGAGAACCCTTGATTAACACATTAACCAACCACAATTTCTAAAGACTCTTGATGAAACCTGCCGCTCACATCCTGTCAATGAGATGATAAACCCAGAGCCCAGATTGATTTGTATGTGTATGGGTAGTGTGTATAAATATGTGTGTGTGTGTATTAGACAAGCCAATGAGAAATTTTGTTTTGTTTGAAAAAAAATGCTTTTTTCTTGCTTTCTCAAGTTGGGGAAGAGGGAAATGGGAAGAGGAGAAGACTAATTTTTTGTTTGAAAGTAAAATGTAGGGGTGGCTAGGTGGTACAGTGGATAGAGCACTGGCCCTGGAGTCAGGGGGTACCTGAGTTCAAATCTGGCCTCAGACACTTAATAATTACTTAGCTGTGTGGCCTTGGGCAAGCCACTTAACCCCATTGCCTTGCAAAATCCTAAAATATATATAAATATATATATATATATATATATATATAAAAAAAAAGAAATTTCATGGAGTCAAGTCTTGTTTGAAGAATAGCAATGAGGCTAGTACCACGGAATTGCAGCTGCCTGGGGTGGAGGTGGGGGGAGGTGAAGAGGGGGTGGATACCCATAAGAAGGTTAGAAAGGGGGCAAGTTATAAAGGTCTTTAAAAACCAGAGGGTTTTTAATGCTTAATCCCACAGTTAGACAGTCATTGGAGTTTACTGAATATGAACATGACATTGTCAGAACTATACTTTAAATTGATTGGAATGAGAAGAGACCTGAGGCAGGAAATGAAAAAAACAGGCTTTTGGAGTAGTCAAAGTATGAGATAATCAGGGTTTGTACCAGGGTAGTTGTAGTGTCAAATGAGAGAAGGGGACATCTAGAAGAAATAAAGGTAGAATCAATAGGACTTGGCATCTGCTTGGATATAGGGTGGGGAAGTAAGATTGAAAAGTCAAGGATGACCATTAGGGTAGTGTTCTCACTAGTAATAAGGAAGTAAGGAAAAGTGGAAAGCTTGAGGTGAAGGATAAACATGAAGTTTTAAGATCTTGTACCAAATATCCAAGATGCAGCTGAAGATGAAAGACTGAAGTTCAGGTGAGAATTTGGAGCTAGATAAATAGATCTGAGAGTCATTTGCTTAGAGATGATAATTGGGGAAGTATATGAGCACAACTACATAACAGTCTTTATAAAAATATACACTTGAATAATTGTGGAGTTGTTAGTTGCTGATTGCCAGACTCAGCTAATATAATAAAAACAATTACTACCTAAATTTACTTCTTCAGTGCCATCCCAAATAAACTACCAGTAGACTTCATTATAGAATTAGGAAAATTATAAAATTTATGTGGAGAAATACTACCTCAAAGGAAGAAATGAAAAAGAGTGGAATGGAACAGGGATAAATGGTAACAGATCTCAAAATTATACTAAATATCAGTAATCATCAAAATTCTTTGGTACTGGTTTAAAGAATCGAGAAGACAATCAATAGAAAAAATGAAGCACACTATACAGACTTAGTGGTAAAACATTTGATAAATCCAAAA